>NC_142139.1:35287639-35937361 GCF_024610735.1 Ursus americanus | reverse complement strand
GCAAATGGGGTATTAGGTATATTAAGCAGTTCTACTTCCTGTTCTATGTCTTTGTTCTTAGACCCAAGTATTCTGGCTCTGGGAAACAGCAGCATACATGATTCCTAGTTTGGAATACATACTGTCTCCTGGAGCAAAACATCCCAAACTTAGAAAGTAGTGTGTGTTAGCAGGAGTTCTAAGTCTTCATTTTTTTCTTTCTATAAGGTCAGGTACTTATAGATAATAGATTATGTGTAAAAGCAGTTAAACCATGACAATCAACAAACTCCCTTACTTCATCCCCTAGAAGCCATTTACATTATAGCCATAAATAAGGCATTTATAAGTTCAGAGGTGATGCTGCTGTCAGAAGCATAGCCAATAGAGGAGGCAAATTTATATACAGAATACATGTCTATTCCACTTAGGACAAAACACCACCTCCTCTCTGATGGTGAGGACATAACTTACTACTAGCTAGTAGATTGGCCCTTCTAGGACATGGTATCCTATCAGGAGCATGGGGTTGTTTATCACTGCTTGCAAAATGGGCTCTCAGCAGTAGCAAAGACCAGGTTATCCTTTGGGAGGAAAAATGCTTGTTACTGTGCCTATCCATGTGTTACTTCCATTCCTACCAATATGATCACATTGCCCATAAATCGCTAGAATAAATTTACCTCCACTGAGCAGGAAAGTATGTCTGCCTGGTTATTAAGAGCCTCTTCTGTCCACTCTGTGTCAATTCTAAATAGTCTATTCATATAATTCTTCCCCAGACTTCTATGTCTGCAATCTTGCTTCTTCCAGGTCTCTGATCATTCAGGAAAACTATTAGACAATGCCCATATATCAGCATGGACGCTGTTCTCAAGCACTTTCTCCATCTGGGTAAAGTGGACAGGAGGATATGCCATTCAATATTCTGCTGGGAGGGTTAGCCCAGTTGGGATTCTGACCTTGTGTATCAGGACATAAAACATTGAAGAGAATTTAGGAAAATTTTCAGAAGTGTTGATCAGGGTCCTTCAAGAGCTGATACAAAGAGTGAGGTTGGTAATATGCAAGGATTTTATTTGAGGAAATGCTTGAGAGAAAATAGGGAGGGAGCTGGGGAAGGCTAAGAGAGCCATCAGATTCTGATGCATTTCTGATCCCAAATGAAGGAGAGAGAGAGGCGTGGTGAAAGTACCCTAGACTGCTAGAAGGTTTGGGGAAACCATAGGGAATCGTTAAGACAACGTTGACCTTCAGAGAAATCAAGTGTGTCTCAGGAATGAGTTTGCTTTAGTACCTCTGCTGCATGCAGTCATTGGCTGGGAATGACCCATGGGAAGCATGGGGCCACAAATTTCAAAATACAGTAGCTGGGACCTTGCTTAATTACACTCCCTACAGTCAGTGGTCTATGAGTGCATTCTAATGGCTGCTGTGATGGTTAAGACATTCTTAATTATCTGATTATCCTAGAAAAAATATGAAGATGTTGCTGCTAAAATTGTTCATAGAACCACTGAAATTATTATTTTTTAACACTTTGTTTTGTAATATCCAAAATTCTGCCTCCCTGCCTATGTTATTGTTTCATTGACTTTCTATTTTCCCTTGTGGTCCTGTATGTTACTTAGAAATCACATGAACCCATAATTATTATTGTAATAAAGAGGGTCAAGATAGAGGTATTACCAAGAGAAGTCAATGATCACTAACCTGGCCCTCATAAGATGGCCCTTTCTGGATAGGTAACTCTATTCAAAGACCTGTTTCTCAGTTTTGCAAATCCAGAACCACGACTGCAGCATATCCAGTGGTGATCAACCTTAAGAAAGGCATTAACACAAAATAACTAAACACACATGCTGACACATAAGCCAAATGCCAGTGCATTTATAATGACAATATATTAATTAACTACTGTGTAGTGAGAATATAATTTCCAGGAGAACCTAAATATTCATGTTGGTTAATCAGAATACACCTTCCATCCATTTAGGAAACTCTACAAAAAGAAGAAAATTATACTTATGATTGGTAAGCATGGGATATGAGGAAAGAAAGTTAATTAAAATCATAATTTAGGAGAAAAGCTTTGGAGTCAGGTAAACCAAGGTTCTTCGTAGAATGTTCTTATAAGTAACCAATTTCACCCATAAAGAACTGATGGCTTTTTACTTTATTTTCAAAAAATGACTTTATTTCAATCTTCTTGAGGGGCATTCATAATTTTTTCATATCCTGACTACAACTAATACTATCAAATCAGTATCTATTCCAACTATAATCCCAAATATACTGAATTAATGAATATGTTATTGTGTGTTCAGTTTTTCATTACCTTGGTTGGAACTCACAATTTTATTTTGCTGTATTGTTTTGGGGATGGCCTCATCTTCCACAGCTCTATGCTCCTATATTCTAGAATTCATGTGTATCTAAAGGGCCAAGGTTTTCTGCCTTTCTATTCCCCTCAGTATACTCATTTTTCAAGGCTCAAAAATCACATTTCAGGCACTATCCCCTGTGAAATCTCTTGTGATTGTCAAACTTCCGCTCAGTCCTGAGCAGCCACGTGGTTCCTTCTCAAGGCACGCAAGTCGATGTTAATCTTTATAGCATTTGTCATGTGGTGCTGTGGCTGTCCACAGGACTGGATGATCCAGGGAAGCCCATCAACCATGATGGTCTGTGTCATACCAGGTTCTATTCGAGTAATTGGTTATGCAAACTGGCTGAAGGCAGGTAGCTCAGGGGCGTGAATGCCTGGGAGTCCTGAGGTGGGTATCAGAGGAGAGTCAGATCTGAGTGCCAGGTTGGAGACCTCACAGAGGAAATGAGTCCAGGAGCAGAGAGAATTAGGAACAGCGTAGGGAGCAGAATGGGGTGGCGAGGACTTAGGCGCTTGAGAAGAGAAGGACATCAGTCCAGTTCTTTCTGCCGCTAATGCAGATGAGTCACAGAGCTTGGAAACACAGCAACAGTTGTCTCTTTTGCATGTCTGTCTTGACTTCTAGGCTGTGAGTTCACTGCCATGACTTATCTTTATATTCCTACCCTAGCAGACTGCTTGGCCTAGTGAAATGAATGGATGGATGGATAGATGGATGGTTGGTTGGATGGTTGAACAAATGGATTTAGACTTTCAAATGTAGTGCTTAGCACTGCTACTCCTTATTTTTTTTCCTGTTATGTGTAATTCAGCTTTTATTTATACTTTTATTTAATAAGCTGTTTTCCTATGAGACTGAACTGGAAGTTAGAGTGGAATTTCACCAGATGTGATATTTGTCATCTTGTTTATAATTGTCTTTGAAAAATATCATTATATTCTACAATTTTGTTCATGAATTTAAAATTCCCCTTACATATACAGTTAGATCTTTGTCCTTGGAAAATGGAAAATTTCATTTCTGAATTGCATTGGAAAAATACTGATATGTCTCTTAATATCTTAGAATGATATTTGTATACATGTAAGTAGATATGTATGTACACATGTATGTTTATTATGATGTGCACACATAATTAAGGTTTCAAGAGATGTGATGATTACTAAAGCATATTGTTTGGTGGAAATTTGTCTACACTTGTAGAAAACATTGTCATTGTAGCTTTATCCGGGGTATGGAGGCACAAGATGAATAAAATTAGCAAAAAGCATATAAGTATGTTCAAATTCAAATGGTATTTTTTTAATTGGCAGATTTAGCAGTCTGAGAAAACAGAATGCACCAAACAGAACCAAAAGTATAAAAATACCGAAGAAATGGGGAAATAAGTTTTAATACCAGCTACTCTTTATAAGACATTATAAAAGGAAGTTGGTTCTTTGTTTACTTTGAGATTAAAAACAATGTGGTTTGCATTCACTGAGAAAAAAATAACTAAAACTAGATTTAAAACCAAGGTAATATACGTTAGATGTCAAGCAAGGTAACAGGTTTTCAAGCTAGGTCCTGAAGGCTTTCCAGCCTTCTTAGATGTTGATGGTTTTAAGGCAATTATTTCTCACACCCTCAACTTTCCTAACATTGGTATGCCCAAGTACCGTGCCTTCAGCCTGCTGCTTCTCCTTTTCCAGCTCCCTTGCATTTTACAAAATCTTGTCAAAGAGACAATCTGAGAATGCATAATTCAAAAACTATTTGCTGATTATATTTGATTGAATCTTAAAAGTTATTTTTCTAGGTTCTTTTAACTGCAAAACACTTAGGGCAATTGTAAGAGTGTTACACATGTTGGTACAATCCATAAAAATGCTTTCCACTCTAAATTCAGTATAAAAATTATTACTTGCAAGCATCAATAAGCAAATGGCTTTTTGTTTTACCTTAGAATATCTAGTGCAGTGTGCACTGTTTATGTAAGATCGATAACTATTGACTAGATTTTTCCACCTAATTTATTTTACAAATAGGAAATAGTAAAACCTGAAAATATTTTATATTTTCAGCCAGGTAAAAAAAAAATGTGCATCATCTGACTATACAAATAGGATATTTTGGCCTCAATTTTTTTAAACTAATTTTATCAAATCTCTATAACAATAGAAAAACATATGTAATTTTGTATGATCTTTAATCCAATTTCTTAATAGAATCTTAGTTTCAACTATGACTTTAGAAAATGCATAATGTTCTAAAATGTTCAGTGTGAATAATTTATATTATCCATAATTAGCACCTACTAGTTTGTGTTTTTTTAATTAAATTTTATCTCATTCGTAATACTTTCTTAATTATTGTGTAAATTAGCATTCTTTAGTTGTAAGTAATAAAAATCAACTCTGGTTAACTTCGGAAAAATTAATTTATTGGAATAATTTCGGAAGTTCACAAAATCATTGTGAAGTTGTGAATGAGACATGGGAAGGACAGATATGAGGACAGATCCTGGGGCCAGAAAACAAGAACCGTAGTTACGATCTTAAGGCAGGCGACAGCTGCCGCTGTGATGAGAGGCCACGATTCGTAGCAGCCTCTAACATCCAAAGAGACCCAAATATGCATTTTCATTGGGTGTTCAGATTTCCACAAATTGTTCTTCACATTGGAGTATCCCTCCATCTAAACCCTGCAAAACCTCACTGATCTGAGAAAACTCCTGTGTTTTCGTTAGATGTATGTTGTCCCTTTTCGCATGTATTTATAGTACCAAGGCAGAGACAGTGCCTGCTAGTTCTTGCTCTCCAGGTTCTATTAAACGACCCATCAGTGTCGTGATCCAGCCTTGATACTCTACAAGACAGCAAGATAATTAAAGTCCCCGTGAACTAACTTGCAGCAAAGAGCCAAAGTTGACAGATTACAGAGTTGGAAAATAAAAAAGTACACTGCTGTTCCTGCTAAGTAAAAGAAAATCACTTCTGTTTTTTCTATTAATCAAAATATGGGGCTAGGGAGTATATGCTGCTTACCAGGTTGTTCTAGCAAGAAGGCTCTATCATGAACAGCAGCACGATGATTACGCTTTTATTCTTCAAAACATACATCTATTTTGCCCAACTAACCCGGGGAATTAAATGGAAATATGCAAAGAATTATCTCTCTTAAATTTTTCAGGTGTGGAATTCCCTCACAAACGCGGTTTTGCTTTTCACTTATTATTTTGGTATGCGAGTGCAGGGTTAGATCGCAGCTGATCCCAGAGATACCTGGAGCCACAGGACTCTCCCATGGCCAAGATACAAATGAAATGTACTAGCCAGTGACATAGAATATGATGTTTAACACCTGGAACTCTCCTGAATGCACTCTGGACTAGTCTACACTATTTATTAAAATATAGAGATTGATAATCTGTACCTGTTTTACCTGCTTACATAGCGGGCTTTGGGTTATGTGACCAGTGGGGAGTATAAAGACCCCTTTGCAAAAAGGGAACCCTTGTACATTGTTGTGGGAATATAAATTTGTATAGCCATTATGGAAAACAATGTGAAGCCTCCTCAAACAATTAAAAATAGAGCTACTGTATAATCCAGCAACCTAAATCATGGGTATATATTGGGAAGAAACAAAATCTGTATCTCAAAGAGATATTTGCATTCCTATGTTCATTGCAGCATTATTCACAATAGCCAAGGCATGGAAACAATCTAATGCCCTCCAATGGATGAATGAGTAAAGAAAATCTGATACACACGCACACACACACACTGGAATATGATTTCGCTCTAAAAAAAGGAATAAAAAGAATAAAATCCTGCCATTTGCAACCACATAGATGAACCTAGAGAGCATTATGCTAAGTGAAATAAGCCAGAAAAAGACAAATACTGTATGGTATCTCTTATATATGGAATTTAAAAAAACCCAATTTCATAGAAACAGAATAGAATAGTGGCTGCCAGGGGATGAGGGGAGTAAGAATTGGGGAGATGTAAGCCACGGGTATAAACTTCAGCTATAAGATGAATAAATTCTGAGGATCTAATGTACGGCATAGGGACTATAATTA
This sequence comes from Ursus americanus, assembly GCF_024610735.1. NCBI lineage: Eukaryota > Metazoa > Chordata > Mammalia > Carnivora > Ursidae > Ursus > Ursus americanus. The sequence goes on along the minus strand of NC_142139.1, from coordinate 35,930,923 downwards.
ATAATACAGCATTTCTATACTTGAAAGTTGCTGAGAGTACATCTTCAGTGTTCTCAGCACACACACACCCCAGAGTTAATTATGAGGTGATGGATATGTTACCTTGGTCTTGGTACTAATTTCACGGTACATATGTATATTAAACCATCATATTGTACATTTTAAATATATGCCGTTCTATTTTCCAATAATTTTTCAATTATTCCTTAACAAAGATGGGAAAAAAAACTAGAAAAAAATAAAGTATATATTAAGACTTAAATCTAAAAATGAATAAAAGATCCCCTGGTACACTTTTGTTCTAGAGATAAAAGGTATCATGTACAACTGAGGGAGGACCAGAGAAGTTGTATGTGGGTGTTCAGGACCAATCTGGAGTTGCATTATGTTTTCTTGCCTCCACTTCTGTGTATCCTTTTGCCCAGAGAAAAATTTTTTGAGTAAGCCTTGCTAGAGTCTGGTGAATCTTTTCGATTATCTGCATAATTGGAGATTATGTAATTGCTGCATAATGGAGAATCTCAAGAGCTTCCTCTTGACTCTCTTTTGCCATAATGACCTTTATTCTATAGGTTAGGTGGTCACTTAAAATTCCTGCCATCAGAAGAATAACCATAGCATGGCCCAGGGTTTACTAGGCCTATTTTAGATCTTAAAAAAAAAATAAAAAATACCTTAAATCTGTTAGTAATGGCTTAAAAATTAGCATTAGCATTAACTCAGAGTTAGTGTATTATGTCTAACAACCCACAAGTTTTGGGTATACTCCTTTCCCCAGTACAGTTACCTGAGTGAATAAATGTAGTTAACCTTTAAGGGAAAAAAAGGAGAAAGATTCACAGGGTGCACTTTTGGTGTTATGTCTGAACCCCAGGGTTTCTTTCAAGGGGCTGTGGTTCTCTTCTTGGAATATCATGAAAAGTCAGTTTTCCTTCTGTCTATTATGGTAGCTCAAGCCAGGCTTTTGTTTATCAGATTTAGGAGATCTTTTTTCTTCTTTTCTTATACAAATTAAGTTCTAAGTAAAAAAGTAACCCATTAGTTTGATTCCTAGTAATGTCATGACCAATTAATCATAGCCACAGATCTCTGTAGATCAGGTTATTCTAATGAACACAATGGCATGGCTGAGTATTATGGTAAATACACCCAGTCTCCCACTGAGATTTAATAATCCCACTGACCTGTTTTACCCTGGGGACCTTTCATCTCCATTAAACTCTTGGTGCTCTTTTCAGTTATAACACCTCCCACCAGCACTCAACCTAGGGTAATGTCAGTAGAAAACTTACAGAGGTTTGGCATTTTCCTCTTTAGATCTCAAATTGTTGATGAAGGGAAATTTTTCAGTACTTTCTTAGGGAACATAGTTAGAAGGTGAGCCATATATGAATATGCACCCTACATTCCTAGCTCTGAAAGACCTTAAATTTCTTTGTTTAAATTAAACCAAATTTTGCAACACAAATTACTATCCATTTGGCCAGATATTCATTAACTAAACCAGGAAACTATTAAATAAAATATACCTAATCATCCAAAATGCACATGGAATTTAAAGTCTTTGGAAAAGACTTGACAAATTCATTCTTTCTGATATTACATTCCACACTTTTTGTTCAGGCACCCTCAAAATCCATTCTGAGGGAAAAACAATGTCTCTAGAGTTTGGCTGACATACACTAGCAAATTCTACACACGCACATGCATGTGTATGTGCTTGTGTGTGTGTATATACACATGAGCCTTCTCAGGGTTTCATTTGCTCATTTTTTTTTTAAGATTTTATTTTTATTTATTCAACAGAGATAGAGACAGCCAGCGAGAGAGGGAACACAAGCAGGGAGAGTGGGAGAGGAAGAAGCAGGCTCATAGCAGAGGAGCCTGAAATGGGGCTCGATCCCATAACGCGGGGATCACGCCCTGAGCCGAAGGCAGACGCTCAACCGCTGTGCCACCCAGGCGCCCCTCATTTGCTCATTTTTCTCCCCCCACGACACAATGGGATTTACATCTAATTACAGATCTGGATATTATGAGATGTTGAATAAGAAAGAAATAATTGTATTTTTTTCTTTAAGGAAACAACTTCAGGCTAGAGAGTAACAGTATCTTCAAGTAAAGGAAGAATAGTCGTCAGACAAAGGAGGGATATTTCCTAAGCAAAGATGCTTCAGTGGAAGATATGTCAGAGGGGCTTTGGACTTTAGGTTACTCAGAGTCTTCTGAATATGCCCAGATAACTCCATCTGCACTGTTAAAGTAGCACTCTCTTCTGATGAATGCCCTAACATTCACATCAGAGATTTTTCTAGGCTATAGATTAAGTCACTGTGATTAAGTCACTTGACTTTTTGCTCCAGGATGGTTATATAAAGTGTTTTAGCCCATTTAGACTTACTATTTTGAGTTTGTTGCTCTCTTGCTTAGATTATGAAGTGTCACCAGAAGCAGGTACTCAACCCCCAGTACTCCCAATTCCTCCTTGTTTGATGATGACCTTTGGTGGTGGTAGCTCCATGATCTGTTAGAATTTTACTCTCCTCAATGGAAAAGTGTTTATAAGTAATCTCAGTTGATAATTACTGTGTCATCAAAGGGGTCATGGCCTGCTGCCTTTGCTTGTAAGAACAAGAATCAGGAACGTCATTGCTTTTTACCTCAGTGTAGATGATCAAGCCCAAGAAGAACTTCCCTGAAGTTCCTTTTCCCACAGTCCAGTCTCTGGTACCAACATTGTGTCACTTATGATTTAATCCCAAGCAACAGAATTTTTCTGTACTTAATTTAGGCAAAAGGAAAATGACAGAGGTCTGAAGGGCTGGGCTTGGGAACTGGCAGGAATCAATGCCGATTCTGAGGTTAAGGAAGCAGAAACCACAACAATGATTTCTTGGCAGGAATTACCTAGGCAGGAGGTCAATGCTGGTCTGGAATAAATGCCAAATATTTTCAGGCTGTTTGTCCTGCTGCTCATAAGTCATATTCCAGGGGCGCCTGGGTGGCTCAGTTGGTTAAGCATCTGCCTTCGGCTCAGGTCATGATCACAGGGTCCTGGGATCGAGCCCCACATCTGGCTCCCTGCTCAGAGGGGAGCCTCCTTCTCGCTCTCCCTGTGCCACTCTCTTTCTCTGTCTCTCACATAAATAAATAAAATCTTTAAAAAATTCGTATTCTAAGGGGGAAGCCTGAAATTGACCTTCTTATGTCATATTCTTCTTTCCCAACTAGAGAAGTATAAGGATACCTAATACTGTCCCACTGGATTGTGTCTAATGGGATTTGATATTTCCTCAAAATATATTTTTAGTAAGAGGAAGTGAATGCGGACAGCCAACCTGTATACAAATAAACTAATTTGATCCAAACTTTTAGGTAGTTATATTAGTTAAATTATCTATTACAAATTTAAGACAGGTAGTTTGGTGAACTGACCATTATGATTTAATTGATGCCTCTCTGTCACTTTTCAGCACGTTTTCTAATTTTGTTCTATAATTTTCCTTCCTCTCTTTTCTGCCCCTTAAGTTTTCCTCTGTCTTATTTTAGTATTCCATTCCTGAGAAAGGTTCAGATGCTGACAAACTGAGCACATATATTTATCTCCCTTCCTCCCCAAGATCCCAGTGAAATAAAAATGTACAAATACCACAAACAAACATACTTATAATTGATGAAAATAAAGTAGTAGTTTTCAGTGGATGAGAGAGTTAAAAAATGGTCTCAAGATACAAAGTGGAAGGGAGTGGGGTGAAGGATGAAACAGGTTGAGAAAGCCACAGCACGGGAGTGGCCGACGATAACCTTCCAGTATAGACCCTGGAGTCATTGTTCACCATCCACAGAAGAGCAAGGAAATGAGGAAGTTGGCTGAAAATAAGGGGGAAAAAATAGTCTGAACATGATAAATTTAACCACTCAACCCCCTACTGAATGCCCTCAACCTCGACAGGGAGCAGGGAGCAGGAAGGAATGCTTCAAGCCATAACTCTTTTATAAAGACTTTAAATGAACTTTCAACAGGTTGGTACCTCAGGCCTTTCTACTTCTTCTGGCATAGAGGGCACAACAGGATAGCTGGTTCCCTATTCTGTCCCCCTAAAAGAAACTCAAAGAGACAGGACTTGCCCACCTTATCCAGAGCTTTGAAAATTCTTACGCAAGGAGGAGACTTGGAGAACAGCCCCATTTAGACAACAATAGAGGAAACTCACACAAGAGAGCCAGTTTTTCTTTCTTACATATGAACTGATATCTTTAGCATTGATGTTGATTGTCCCCTATTATCCACCCTTTCTTATTTTCCATAGTTATATGATCTTGACTTTAGCAAATCATATGGCTACTCAAAATAAAGATCCTATTCTTAGCTGCCCTCGAAGCTAAAGGTGACATTGTGATGAAGTCCTTGCCAGTGGTATGTGTAGCAAGAAAGGATGTGTTCATCTTTTTGGAAGAGTATGCCATCATTCCCCTCTGCACCCTTGCTTCGGATAAAATACAGATGTGTGCTTGGAAAGTGGCCATTGTGGACAATGAGTGATCTTGGGAGTGGTATCCATGTACTGTGGAGCCATAAGACGAAAGGAACTGGGAATCTGACACCGTGGAGTGTCATTCCAATTCTGTATTTTTTTTTTCTGTTACTAGCAGCTCATTATATAATGCTAACTAAAGAACAATAAGTGCAATAAAGAACAATAGCTACATAAAAGAGAGATATCAGCATTAACAGAAGAAAAGAATTTTCTGAAGGAAAAATAATTTAGAGAAAACAGGACAAAACTAATTCATATATTTAGAAATAATTGTACATCCATAAAACCTAGTATGTCCATAATAGAGTTTATACAAAAGGATAAATTTTAAAAAAGAGCTATCAAAGACTAAAAAATAGGATTTCTCCCGCCCACAAAAAAAATCAATAAAATGTGGGAAAAAATAATACCGTCCAAAATGTCCAAATTTTAGAACAAAAAGGCAGAGAATAAAAGTGAAAAAAAAAAAACAGGGATAAAAAGGACAAATCTAGGTCTACATTTAATAAGCAAGAATCATAGAAAAAGGGAAAATGAAATCATTTTTTAAAAATAGAAGACAGTTATCTAAATCAGAGGAAGAATGTGAGTACTCAGCCGACAAGTTCTACTAGAGAGCCCCATGAAATGTCAGGACAGAAAGGATAAAAAAAAATCCAAAAAATGCCTGAGTTGAAGAAAAAAACAGATCTGGGGTATTCATTATGACTATTCACAGAGATCTGATTTTTCTTTCATGGTAAGATCAAGTTGCCTATTCCCTTAAAATTGAGCATGGCCATGTGACTTGTGACCAGTGACATAGGAGAGGAAATGATGGATATAATTTTGGATGAAGCCTTTAAACGCTAATGTGAAGTTTACTCTCTTCTCTCTGTCACAAACCAGCAGTGCTGGGGTAAGGGGGCGGTGTGGGTAATAAGCTCTTGAAGGGTTCTGCTCTTGAAGATAGTATGGAGCAAAACCCGAGGCTGACCGGGGGTGGTTACAAATTGTAATCAGGAGATAAACTTTGTCATTTTAGGTTACAGAGATCTGGGATTGTCACTGTAGACACAGATTTTATCACAAGATCCCATCAAAAGAATGAAAATTGGCACTAGACTTCTCATCATTAACAGTGGATACTAGGGAAAAAATCAATACCTTCTAAACTAAGGAAATGATTATTAAACTATAATGCCCAACCCTGCCAAATGACCACGGGCAAAATAAGTACGTTGTCAGACATGAAAGAACTCAAAAACTTTACCTCATATATTCTTTCTTCGGATATTCCTTGGGGATATGTTCAGTAAAAGAAGAATGATTCAGAGTAATTTTCATTGTGGAAGATTGTGATAATTGAGATGATTGAAGTGATGACTGAGATATCAGAAACACTTTGAGAACAGTTGGGGGGGAGTAGTTAGGATGTATTGGTTTCCCCTAGGGGATTATCATTTGTTTCTTCGCGTGCTGAGATATTCTGAAAACCTTTTCTCCAGAGCAAAGATCAGAAGGGGGCACTCTAGATCTTATTAAGTCAGTATTAACAATCATACTATGACTGTATCCTCTCCTACCTCACCAATTCTAGGTGGGGGTAAGAGAGGAAGCAATGAGAAGAACTACATATGGAAGAATCAGCTTGAGGACCCTCTAGCCATCCTGTCATTCATTCAGTTAATTCAATAAACATTTTTGAGCATATGCCATATACTAATCCCTATACTATCCAAGGGACTTCAGAGAAAAATAAAACAGTCTCTGCTTTCAAAAAGCCCACAGTCTTTCAGGAGAGATTAACTCCTATAAACCAAGATCCATGCAAAATGATACACATATCATAAAATTGGTCAAAGAGGAAGGAGTAGAGAGTAGGAGAGATTAATTCTGTGTAATGAAAGGTGGGGTGCTGTAGAGTCCTGAAAGTTTTCAGAAGGCCCTGAATTTATAGACAAAGTTGCAGCTGAAGCTGGCATCTTCTGGTTGTAGGAAATAATCAGATTCCTTTTTCTCTTAAGCCAATTTGAGGTTTTCTGTCACTTGCAAACAGAGTTCTCTAACTGAATTCCTTAGCTCTAAGAAATATTATACTAAGCAGAAGGAGAAAGAGAATTAGTCAAGGAACTACCAGTGAAAAAGCAGCAAGCAGGAGGAATAAATTCAAAGAGGCAAGAAGAAGCCACTTAGGAAGGCACTAGACCTAGGGAGCACCTCATGAGAGAAAGAAGGTGCGTGGAATTCACAAACCCCTAAACAAACAAGGCAGCAAGGGCTGGAACAGAATTCACGCAGGTCACAGCGGAGCTGTGTTTAAGATCATGTTTGGAAACTGGAAGATGCATTCGTGAGGATAGAACAGGCTTTACTGCCCTGTGGGATCATGTGGAGCCCAGTTATGGGTAGTCATAGTGGTCAATTGCATGTATGATGTAAACTTACTTGGTGGAAATAATTTCATATGTTGGTGCAGCAAATTAGACATTGGAGTGAAAGGTGTGGTTATGATTATGTTTGTACTCCAAATAGAATCAGTTTGTGGCTAATAGAATGACTTGCGTCAGCAATATTGCTGGCTGACTTTCCTACAGTGTGTGACAGTAGGCACTGAATAAAAGCCTCACTTTCTAGCACATCTATATTTAAGAAGTAATAAGCAATAATCTTCACTCTCTTGCCCTCTGTACATGAGAGAATGGGCACGAAAGCTCAGTTCATTGCATTTCCAGTGTGACACATGGGATGGAATGATGGGTTGAGATTAATAGGCTGACATTTAGTCAATATAAATATAAAAACGGAGTTTCAGGTAAAAATTTTAAAAGTAATAGTTAAGACAGGATGCAGGAAGATTCTATGAAAGAGATCTTGAGTTTTTAGCTCACCACAACTCAAAACTGGGTTATCTTGCTGGAGACGGGATTGGGAAAAGTATTTATGGAGGGCAGAGAAAAGATGGGTCTGACTGCTACAGAGGCAAAAGGGAATGAACGACTTTTCTAGCTGCATGAAGTGGCATCAAGCCATGGTGGTCACAAAGCCAACCTGAGAGCTTTTCCATCAGCCCCGTGGACAACAGGGAAATGTAGCAAAATATTAAGAATGCGGTGCCATGAAGGAAATAATTCAGGGTGGCAAATTGGAGACCCTTGGATCAGTTGAATTAATTTCTGAAAGCGGTCTAACTTTTGAAAGCTGCTCTGTTTGAAAGGCCTCCTAGATCTGGAGGCGGCGCTCAGCCCTCAGCAGGCTCCGCTCCCACTAGGCTCCGCCCCGCTCCCGAGGAATCTAGAGCTGTCCCAATCCCGAGCCCCGGTGTAGCCTAGCCCCGCCCCTGGCCTGCCCCGCCCCGCCGCCTCAGTAACCCGGACGACGCTCCCGCGTCCCGTCTCCCAGCGCCAGTACTCCGAACCACAGCGGGAGGAGGGGGCAGCACCGGCGCCCCGCACTTGCCGCCGGTGGGGGACACGCTTCCGCGGAACGGAAAACCGGAATTGTTCCACGGGCCAGTCCACCGAGGTTCGTGACGGCGGGGGCGAAGGTCGGGGCAGGACTTTCACAGTTCCTGGGAGAGGCGGGTCGTTCTTCCAGGCAGTCCCGTCCCTTCCGTGACCCCGGCTGACCTTCCTCCATCAGCCTGTAGACTCCCGTCCCACACTTCTTGAGCAGAGGCCCTCGCCATTTACCTCAAGACATGAAGTAGGAGCCTGGAAAGGCGCTTTTCCTGCTTCCCAGTTCACCCGACCCTCTGAGGGCAGTGGGAAAATAAGCAGGCAGAGGAATAAATTATTAGTCCTGGCTGGAATGAGGAAGGAGCAGAAAGGGAACTGAGATGCCCTCGGTTTGGGTAAAGATAACTTCACGTCTAATAAGTTGAAGGTCACATTTGTATTGGAATATATCAATACATTTACATAATTCGGATGTACTGGCGTTTCACTGAATTAGTGATTAGCCTCTCCGGTAGGGATTACACTTCCGCATAAAAAAAAAAAAGTACATTTAAATACATAGTAGGTACTTGGTATTATTTGTATGAAGGAATCTTATTTCACAATTTGGGACAGGAAGAGGAGTTATTCTATTAACTAATTTTTAACTTTTTTCTTCTCTCCTTTTCTATTATTATTATTATTCCTGATTTTCAGGCTGAAGTCCATAAGCCTTGGAGAGGCCTTCAACAGTAATCTCCAAAAGTAAGTCAGCTGAACCACAGCCCGCCTTCAACACTTTTCCTGCTTTATATTTTGATTTAACCATCAATAAATGCCATTTGGTAGATGTATGATTTCTACTTATTTTACTTAACAATCTAATTACCTACCACTGTATGCTAAAAGTGTCTAAAAATTCTGATTCAAGGGATAAACATTTAGCGACTCTTTAAACTTCTTTATGTGATTTTTTAAACACTTTTCAGGACCATAATTATTGATATTTCTTCTGTAGTCTTCTTTAATCTTTCATAGTAAAAGAGCTTATGGTGATAATGTCAACAGTTCTAATTCTTATAAATGATTTTGTTGGTGATAGTAAAATCATTTATTTTGCGCTCTCTTGATGACAAATAATAAATTTGTCTCCTGTGATTTATTGGCTTTCTCACATCCCAGAGTGACTGAATTCTAGAGACAGTAGTCATCCTCGGACACAGTCACTCCCCAAGTAGCCTCTGTCTACACAGTGCTAGGCCTATCCCTTCCTCTGTGTTTCCTGATGAGGGCATCTCTGAGGAGAGTGAGCGGGAGGATTACTCTTTGAAGAATTTTACTTGGGGGCCAGAAATTTAAACTCTCACCATGGGACACATTCAGCCTGACCCAGCACACTTAAACCTTTCATCCTATATTTCTCCATTCTCATTTGTCTTTGCATGTGGGGGCCAAACCGTGATACAAGAGCCAACCAGCAGATCAAAGAATCCACCAAATCTCTTCTGAATACCAACAGTGGAATGGCTTCAGGCAGCCTTTTGATCTCTGCATTCTTGGTGCCACATGTAGTGCCACCCACTTGCTGGTACTGGGGGAGCTGCCTCTGGGTCCTCTTCACAGACTGCTTCCCCCTCAGCTCCTGGGGCAAAGCTTGTTTTGGTACCAGCCAGAGAGGTGCCTCTCGTTCTCCATCTCCACTCGCCTGGCTCTGAACCCTCCTCCTCCTTCAGTAGTACCCGTCTTGTGGGATTTCCTCTGTGGTCTTGAGCCAGGAGAACCCCAATGCAGCGCCATTGTTGAGGATGTGTTCCGTTTTTGCCTCAGGCCTAGGATGGTCCCCCCCAAAGCATTAATCCCATTTTCCCTGTTGGAGCTCACCTAGGACCTGGGAACAGTGCCTGGCCAACACCAGGGAAGTGATACAACTCACATTAACAAAGAGCAAAAGGCTTTCTTTACTGTACACGTATCATTGAAGTCTAAAATGACAGGCCCCTAAGCATGCTTGCATTTTTTTCTCACCTATTTTCCTCTTGGCTGTTTCTGTATGCTAGAATACACCAACTTCCTACTTTAAGAAAATTCAGCATAAACAAGACTGAACTTATAAAAAGAGATGGTGATTGCTTAGATTAAAAAAATAATTTGTTGCAAGATCCCTTTAAATATTGGATGCATTTCAAATATTATGTGCCATACAATTCATTTCACGCATTACCCATTGTGTAAAACAAAATATCTTTATGTGGCCTTGTATCGATTGTGAAAGAAAAACCCCCTCTTCCCAGCAGGCGTAAGCAAGGTAGGATGTGGGGTTTAAAGCAGGGAGGGAGCCTACTCAACTTCTACCCTAACTCGGAGCTTAAACTTTCCCACATAGATTGGTTGGGGGGCTATTTATTCCAACATTCAGTTAATAACTTTTTTTCCCACTTTATCATTCAGCTCTGACCACCCCCCATCCGGAGTTTGTGCCTTGAGGCTTGCCAGCAGGGCTTGCAATACTTACATTAAACTAAATTTAAGAGTAAAGGTGCTCCTGCTGCTAATGTTCTCAGATCAGAGGAGAGCAAAATGAAGGAACTGGCAGCTGAAACTTTAATGGTAGGAAACGACTCAGATATTGAAAAAAAAACACAGTTCATATGTGTGACAAAGAAGACATGTTCCTCTCCACGTATAACATTTGCATTTGGTTTCTTTAGATGCTTATATTTTCTAGCAAAAATTGTCTAACCCAAGTAAACATCAAAAAGGATAAATTTTACATCACATACCAGTAGGCCAACTTTTGGGGAGGCTTTTACATACCTTGTTGGCTGGATCGAGCTCTGGGGTTTGGTCCCTCTTTCTGTCTACAAGCAGCTGGGTCTTTCTAGTACTTGGAGAAATTACAAGTACTGTGTCCTCATTTGGAAGCTCCTTGGTGAACCTTTTAAGGGCCCTTGTAATTATGTAGAAATCACCCCTGTCACAATGCCCTTGGCAAGCGAAGTGGGCCTCTCAGAACGGTCTTAATTCATAGAGGATGAAATGCCACAATTGAAGCAAACACAGTCATTGTTTTCTTCTGTCCATTTAGAAATCTACTAGGAAAAGACAGAGGAGGGTTAAGAACTGAGATGGTCCAGATTTGCTCTGTAACATCAGAGGACTCTGGAACATAGACGCTTCATAGCTTCTCTGAAATAGGGTCATGGGAGGTGGGTTTGGGAGAGCCTTTGGTATCCTTTCAAGCCTGTACCTGAGATCTATCTTTATGTTGACCATTACTTCTTAACCGCATGTTCTACATAAAGTTGTCACTTAGAAAGTTCTGGTTTCCAGGTAACTCAGCTAATTAATATGACATCTGATTAGAAAAACAGGTTTTTTTTAAATTACAGAAGAAATCACTATATTATGAAGTTACAAAGTAGGAGAGGACCAACATTTGCTGTTCGGTGTGCCTTAAAGCTATAATTATATAAAAATAAGTGGACATTGTTTCATGGATCATATCATGCCCTGATAATCTGGATAATATTAGGATTTCATGGTGTGTAAAACATGACACTGATCCGCATTGGAATTTTCTCTTTAATTATGCAAAAAATTATTTTCATAATAATCTTTTATTTGGAAACACAAGACTGCCTGTTTCTACACTGGATTTCAAAAGGTTTTCCCTTGAGTCTTTTTGTTCTTTCACCCCCCTCCCTCATGGCTTGATAGAGGAATATAGTACCTTGGCTGTTCATAGCTGGCTTTACCTCAGGTCTGACCACGTCTGTCCACCTCCATCTCTATCTAAGCAACCGTCCTCTTTCACTCAGATTTCATAACAACTTCCCGTCTGGCCTCTCTGTTGTCTGTCCTTCTTCCCCTACAGTCTAAGCTCAAAAGGGAAACCAGAGTGAACCTGTCAAGGTGCAAGTCAGGTCATGTCACTCCTATGCTCAGAATCCTTCAGTGGGTTCTTAACTTCATCAAAGGAAAATTCAGTTTTTACAGTTATCTTCAAGACCCTACACCATCGAAACACTTCCAAATTTTTCTTTAACTTCTTCGACTTTGTCTCATTCTGCTCTTATTTATGCCTTCACCACTTGTGAGTATTTGGGTAATTTTGTAGTTCCCTGCTTTATTTTTTGCTGTAGATCTTATCATCATCTGACATTGTATATATTTTGCTTATTTGTGTGTTATCTGTCTTCACCCCACATCCACCCCTATAATGTAAATTTTCTGAGATCAAAGATTTTCATCTTTTTGTTCACTGCTGTATCTTCGGCACCCAGAACAGTGCTTGGGACCAAGTAGTAGCTCAATAAATATCTGTCGAATATATTCAAGGCTGAGGTTGATAGTGCTTTACCCTGAGTCACACATGTAGTAAATATAAAAGTAAGTGATTTAAACCCTAAAACAAACCTTTGAGTTGCTTGGTGAGGCTAAGGGTAGAGGTCAAAACTGGTGGACATGGTGGCGGAATCAAGAGGCTCTGGCCTTTTGGATGCCTCTCTAACAGTAGAAGTGTGCTTTCTTTTGCATCTGAAAGCTCTTGCAGCATGTGACAATTTTTCCGTTCTAGGGCCACAGACATGTCCGTACTTCTTCCTACTTAAGGTAAATTTTAGATAATTTTATTTTTATTTTTTTAAAGATTTTATTTATTTGAGAGAGAGAGCAAGAGAGAGAGCAGGAACAGAGGGGAGGATCAGAGGCAGTGGGAGAACCAGACTTCCCACAGAGCAGGGGCGTGACACAGGGCTTGATCCCAGGACCCCGGGACCATGAACTGAGCCAAAGGCAGATGCTTAACCGACTGAGCCACCCAGGCGCCCCTAAATAATTTGATTTTATAGACCCATCTTCATAATTGCTCAGTTACCTTCCTCACTGTGACACATTGCATTTCCTCAAGATGGCCACACCAATATCTCCCATCCCACATTCTCTTCATACAATGTGAAGTTGATGTCCTCCCATCAGTAGGTGAATTGATGTTCATGAGCCTTGACTATGAACAGGTCTTTTATTACAGTAGAAGGGATGCTATGTGACTTCCAAGGCCGGACTCTGAAAGTGGGTATAGTTTCCACCTGGCTTTTCTTTGGCATGCTTGCCTTTGGAGCACTGAGCTACCACATGAGAAATCTGAGGCTGCCCTGCTGTGAGGGAGCCCAAGCCCTATGGGTAGCCACATGTAGTGTTCTAGCAAACAGCCCGGGTAGCCACATGTAGTGTTCTAGCACACAGCCCAGTTAAGGTCCCAGCTAATAGTATTGACTATCAGCTATATGAGATAAGACCCTTACAGATGATTCCTGACCCCTCCCCACCATTGAGTTACCCCCAAGCTTCTGAGTCTTCCCAGAAGAGGCTCAGTCATTATGGTGTAGAGAAAAGCCATCCCGTTGTACCCTGTCCTAATTCCTGACCCACAAAAAGTGTGAAAGATAATAAGATGATTGTTGTTTTAAACAATCTTTCCTGGACCTCTATATTTGAAGTGATTTGTTGCACTATGGTAGCTGTGTGTCTCTTGAGGCAGCTGTCTGCTTGTTGAAAATCAGTTTTAGCATCCATCACTTCTAAGGAAAAGCTTTTATTTGTGAGTAAGAAAGTTTTTAGAAAACAGGAAAGTATGAGCAATTTTCAATTATTGATTGTAACAGGAAAGCAAAGCATGAGCATTTGAAATCCATAGCTATCCTAAAAATCTTCACTCTTTAATTGCAACCATGTCCCTTAACAAAACTCATACCAAAGCTCCTGATCATCTGAATCTTCAATTCATTTATAGATTTTCTCCTTATCTACTTGGTGGATGCAGACAAGTAATAAATCGGCCAAAAGGCAGATGGTAGAAGAAAATAATGAGAAGCAACCTGCAGAAATCCACTCACTGAGTAGCATTCCTGAATAATAGAGCTGTAGCTCTACACACAGAAGCATTCTCAGCTCAGATGACAGACTGTGGATCTCTAATAATGTCTTAAAGGAGTCTTTGAAAGATTCATTCTTTAAAATACTGTTTCTTTTTTTTCTTGGTTTTTGTTGTTGTTGTTGTTGTTTTTCGTAGTCTAAAATGACCACCCTGCCCCCACTGCCCATGACACGGCCAAAGCTTACATCTTTAGCCAGACAGAAGCTGCCATGTTCCCTCAGCACAATTCCAAGGTACGTGACCCTGATTTTCATTTCTTTTCCTACAGAATGAATTTCTTGCAGTAAGTAAGGAATGTCAATGGCACATCTCGGAAAACAAAATTGTTCAAAGACAGAAGTATATTGTTATATTCAGAATTCAAATTTGTTGTTTCAAAAGGATCAATGAACCACATTCAAATATTAAGAATTTGTTTATTTAGAAAACTAGTACTCATTTGATCATTTTATTACCGATTCTAATTATATCATGGTCCCATCAAACTTTGGAGATATATTTCCTTTTAAAAACATTAGTGGAGAATTAAAAACAGAGGCTTTAGGAGTGAAAGGTGTACAGCTTCTAATCCGCAAGGTCCTGAGTGCTAATTTCTGTTCTGGAGGAAGAAGGACACGGTCTCACTACTAGGGTAAGTTGGCAGGCCAGATTTAGGTACTGAACTGATCCTGGGGCTAAAAATGCATCGTCCTGCTGCTGCTGCACTAAACAGCTGCCGTGTTCCTGGAGTTGCCGCCCAGAAACTACGGAAGAGAACAATATATTTTGTCATAAGTATTAATGAGGATTGTATTATTTAGAAATTGCCATTTATGGCTTTATTGAGTTATAGTGATGCATATATTTTTTATTGATAGAAATAACTTGCATCTGTAGGTTTGATTATTTTCTTTATATGCCAAATTTTCACTTCAGACAATGCATAATGATCAAAGTATTATGAGACTACTTTGTTTTGAGAAGTATCATACTTTATTCTTAGTATTTCTGGGAAAGACCAAAGTCCCTGGACCAAAATAAATTGCATACAATTAAACCAACATAGACGTTCCCTTATTACAGCAAATCAAAGTTTCTTCTCAAAAAAATTGAAAAACAGATTTTTCAATACATACATAATTCAGGATATACATATATTCCTATTTTCAATATTACTTTTGAATAATGTGGAGCATTTACAAAGTCTGAAAAAGCTTGTTCTTCCTGCCTTTTATAACGCTTGAGATTCCATTTTCTTTTCAACGTGAGCAAAAATGCGGCCCAATCTCACATCCCTAAAATAAGATGGATTTTAAAGAAAACTATTTCTTGTATTCATTCTATTGAAGAAAAACATCTTTTTTCATAACCACTTAAAGCAAAGTTTTGTATCAGGATTTTCCATTAGCTTCTGAATAAAAACAAATGCTTGTTTTGTTGCGTACTCCCCTTGTTAGGAGATGTCAGTAGTATGCTTGTTTTTAAAGGTGCAAGGGAAGGTAGAGAATCAATATACCACCAGTGTAATAGATTTCTCAGTAAAGTGTTCTTAAAATCACTTTTTGAATAATAATTTGAATTTTATATGTGATTAAAAAACTCACTCAAACATTTCAGAGCAACATTTGGTAATGTTTGGAACAAATGAATTTTACATGTTTGTATCAAGCAGGTGTTCTTAGTTCAAAATCCCGGGCCAAACAGAATACGACTTCTGTATTGCAAAGTTATAATGTGAAGCAACATGAACAAAATGGAAGAGCTTATGAGCTTTGAGGAGAAAACTCCATTTTTCTTAAGAATGCTGATTGTTTAAATGTGTTGGTGTTTTATTTGTTTGCACACCGAGTATAAGATTCTTTGCTATCTCTTAACAGTCAAGAAAATGAAAATTTGGAAATTATTAATCAACAACCTATCTCTGTGGCTATTGTAGGACATGTATTATATATATGATATTATACCTTAAATATTTCTGTTCTCCCGGTGGCATTTTATATGTTTGGGAGCTTTTCAACTTGATAAAGCAGTGCTTTATTATTTCCTTCCATTTCATTTAGGTCTCAGTTGATCAAAGAAAAGGATGACATAGATCATTACCTGGAGGTGAATTTCAAAGGATTGTCAAAAGAGGAGGTTGCTGCGTAAGTATAACCTCTTAAAGGTACTTTAATATAAAGTTTGTTTCTTTTGTCTTGATTCTTTATTGAAATTTCAGTTTTCCCGTGCACTTTTTCATTAGAACATGGCATTTAAAAATTAAAGCTCATATTAAATAGTGATAAGTCATGTCTATTGATCTTACACATATCAAAGTCTTTAATTTTATGGCTTTCAAAATTCTCATAATTACCAAGATATTGTACTATCATGTTTGCAGTATTTTAGTTAAGTCTGTGCTGTTAATTGCTTATTTACTTCCATTTTAAGGTGCATTGCCTCCATGGGGGAGAAAAAAGCTTTTAGAGAAAGATCATGTCTTCTTTCCCTAGTGATTTAGAACAAAAATTCTGTACTAATGTATGTTCCTCCCCTCGCTGAAACCCACAAAAAAAATGAGTGGATCATAGTTTATTGGTTGCTTTTTAAATAATTCTAAATTGTCTGGATTTATTTTATCAATGAGCAATATAAACTTTGTCATTTTATCACTAGTTAGAAACTAATTTATGGTTTAAGTAAAAAACTATAAAAATCTGTGTAGGTTAGTGAGAAATGAGTAAAAACCTAAAATAATAGCTGAACAGACTTAATATTTCTTAGCTATAGACTTGGTGACCGTGTTATCATCAGATCTTTAGATGCAAGCATTTAAAAACAGAAATATTATAAATTCACATGCATCTTATGGAACTCATTAAATGATTCAATTAAATTATTTTATGCAGTAAATGTTTTTAACAACCTCTCAATTAGTATTGTCTAGTGCTATGGGAGTCCACTGAAAGAGTTTTCTTAATGATATTTTTGGTATAGTTTTTCATAGAGTCTAAAATTCCAAGTCTCTTGATATGTTTCATTTTATTAGATACTATCTTTGGCAATTTGCATGTAATATGGAAAAATGGAATAGTTCATTCTGACAGTATCTACTTTATTTTATAGAGTGACAAAATTTTACAATACCCGTAATCACTGTCTTCCTTGGAACACTGTTGACAGCCATGTGTAGTATCTGGGATTTTTGGTTAAATGCTGTTCTGTTTGTTAATGTAGTAACTTTCCATGGTGACCTGTTGGATAAAATTAAAGGTTAATATTGTCTGAGGTTTAAAAAGTTCAAAAAATATATATATATATGTGATATTTTCATTCTGATTTAAATATAATGATATCCAAATATCTGTAATTGGCTTAACAATTAGGAATTAAATTTGGAATAAACTTATGCTTCACATATTTTAACAAGCAAGAAATTCATATACAGCACTTAAAATCGGCTAAACTTTCAGTCTGCCTGAAGAAAACTTTGATCTAAAACAATGCAAAATAGGCTTTGCTGATGAGTATTCTCTTAATATTTTTTTTCATTAAGGATATTACCAAATTGATTTCAAATCCATAGTATGCTACAGAAAACAAGTAGCACCGGGTAATTCTCCAGCCTCACAATTGTATTCTCCTTAAAGTTTCCTGCAGCTGACTACTTTTTTAGACCAAAGCTGGGATAGTGAATGCAAACCTTCATAGGAAGATAGCTTGTGCTTAGCTCACTCTTCTGCTTTTGATTGATATGTATTCTAGACTTCGCCACAGACAAACTAATTGAATAGCATGTAAAGGAGAAAACTGATGAATAATTTCAGCGCTCTCAGCAATACTCAGCAGGTGCCGTGAGGAATTATGCATATTCTGTTAACCAAGGAATTGCTATGTAAAACTTTTTATTAGTCAGTCAACTCTAAAAAGATAAATTGGTCAGCAAGCATTTAAGTGCCTACTTTATCTCTAATGCTAGGTTTTTCACAGTGGGAGAGACAGTGATATCCTCTTGTAAAATATTTGGCCCCATGCTTGTCTCTATTTGAGACAATAAGATTTATGAACAGGAAACAAATATGGAATGAATGAGGGCTGATTGTATTGTGAAGTGCAGGCTCGAGGTCTAGAGGAAATCAGAGAAAACTAAGGTGGTAGGATGAAACCTGCCAAGGAAGACAGATTTTGAGTTTAGCTTTCCGCCTGGTGGCATTTTAAGGTTACCAAACTAGTACTTCACAGGTCCTCAGTATAAAAACGGGAGAAACTGAATCAAGTTTTCAACTAGACAAAAGCAATATCTAAGATACACCTTTAAGTCTCTCTATATACTGCTTCTTCTTTAAGATGGTAATATATATATTATATGTAATATATATATATATAAAGATGCTAAGATGATTATATATATGTTCATTATATAAGTGACACACACTAGCTTTGATATCCCATAATATGTATGTGCTCTCTGTCTAGTCCCAAAATAACTCCTCCTCATCTAACCCAAAATGCACCAATTTGCTTATATGTAAACTCACTCTCTGTGACTTTCCTTCTATCATAATTGGTGGAGAGTTCCTATTCTCATCTAAGGATGATGCCTCTGCTTGTGCTCTGGATACCATCCCCTCTTACTTGTTCCAAGACTTTCTCCTGCATTTAAACATATTTTTCTTCTACATCATCCTTTTCCCTTTCCCCTGGATCAATCTCACTAGCATTCATATCTCCTTTAGTATTTCCCTTGACTTCTTCTCCCCCTCCAGGTTCTATCCCATTTTCCTCTACCCTTCATAGCAACCAGAAGCACCGTCTCAGTATTTGTACCCATTCTTGCATCGACTGACTCTAAATAGGTGTCCACCCCCAGAAGTCACAGAAATCTCTGTTTAGAGTGACCAATGTCCTCCATTTTTACCACATATAATGATCACGTTTCTGTCCTCATCTTGCTTAATGTCTTCACAACATTCAATAGAGCTGAGCACTCTCTCATTGGTTACTCTGTACTTGTGGCTTCCAGGATGCCATGTTCTGTGGCTTTCCTCCAGACTCTGACTGTGCCACCTTAGTCTCCTTTTCTCGCTGTTTTTCTCTTTTCAAACTCTCAGTGGTGCGTTGTCCTAGGGCTGAGTCTTAGGCCCTCTATTCCAGTGGCACTCTCCCTGGATCCAGTCTTGAGTACTGCAATACCCTGATGACCAGCACATTTATAAATCCAGCCCTGAGCTCTCCATTGAGCTCCAAATTTTTATATCCAACTGCCTCCTTTACACATCTACTTGGTTACTTAATAGACGTGTTTAAATTAATCTGGCCACAAACTGGACTCTTGATTTACCCGTACTTTCCCTCACGTCCCCAGCAAATAATCCCCCACAGTCTTTCCTCAGGTCAGTAAATGGCACCAAGGCAGCCATGAGTTGCACCCTGACTTCACCACCCTCCCCCATCTAATCCATCACTACGTCCTACCAGATATAACTCCTAAATATATCCTGTGTTCATCTACTTCTCTTCACTGTATAGCCACCATCATCCCTTGCCAAGATCACTAGAATAGTCTCCCAACTGCTCTTCTCCTATCCCCTCTAATTCTGCCAAAATTCAGCCTTCAGAGTCATCTTTTGAAAAAAAATTAGATCATGACATTCACCTGCTTAAAACCCTCTGAGAGGGGCGCCTGGGTGGCACAGTTGTTAAGCATCTGCCTTCGGCTCAGGGTGTGATCCCAGCATTACGGGATCGAGCCCCACATCAGGCTCCTCTGCTAGGAGCCTGCTTCTTCCTCTCCCACTCCCCCTGCTTGTGTTCCCTCTCTCGCTGGCTGTCTCTCTCTGTCAAATAAATAAAATCTTTAAAAAAAAAATAAAAATAAATAAAACCCTCTGAGACCTTTCCATTGTTCTTATGATAAAACCTAAGGTTTATCATGGTTTGGACTTTACGGTGCATGATTTGGACTTCGCTGACCTCTCTGACTTTATCTACCATTTTCCCCACCACTCACTTCTCTCACTGTGGCCTTATTGCTGACACTTTGTTGTCCAGCAGGTGTCATCTTGAATGTGACCTCTTCAGTCTGCCATTCCCTGACTTCATAATCCAGTAGCCCTCACCCCAACTCTGCTTACTCTCAGCCAAATCATTTGGCTCTATTTCTACTATAACTTGGCCCCCTTCTTGCATTGGGAGCCTGTGTGTCGACTGTCTTCATCCCCAGCAGAATGGATCTGCAAGGAACAGGAGCATGTCTCTGTGTGCCCTGGCACATGGTTGGAGCTCAACACTGGCAAGTTGAATGAATGAGTGAAATAAACATCAGATTGACACCATGCAATAGGTATCCTGCAATGAGTATTCTTTGGTTACAATATTTTCAGGTCAGTGTTGTATGTGACTCGTTTGAATATTGAATCAAAGCAGCTTAACTCAAAAAAGTGTTTTATGTACACAAGTAGGGGTATAAAATTGAAACGAGTAATTGAGCAGGACAAGCTAGAGTAGTTGTTCCTGGAATGGCCAAATCCATTTTACTTTGGAATGGGTAAAGGAGTTCAAAAGCAAAGGGCTTGTGAGTTTTTTATTATCTACATTTACAGAAGAATTTCAGTATGCTTCATTAATTTTTAAGTGACTGGGTTATTTGTGTGCCCACCAGGTACATTTCCCCCCACATTTTGTACTCACATACAATATAATTGACACTGACAATTTCACTTTCTTAGATAAATCTTCAAATAGTTCATTGATGGTATTTGACTGACTTTTAACAACTAAAGAAGATCCTGTTGTGGTTTTGTACTTTGTTTTTTATTCTCTTATATTATCAGAATATCATATTTTTTCAAAGGATTGAAAGTATCACTTATTATCATATTGTAATTGCTTTGAGTAGCTAAGTAATGAAAGTATCATTTGTGGATTCAAATAAAAATTTCTGGGGGGCAGTTTTTACAGCTTCAGCTATGTATATGAGGATACAAATAAACAAAATCATCAAGGGACAGAGAATGCTAATCTGCTCAGTATTACTTTCTGCTTCAGCTATCACGTAATATGTGGAAGAATAGATTTAGTTCAAAACCGCGTGTATCTCTGATATTGCTTTCTTGCAGAGCACCTTTCGGCATCATCGGTTGAAGTGTGCTAAGCATCACTTTGTCAGCACAATGGCAGTTAGACTTGTCAGTTACCATGTTCGACGAGTTTGGGTTGTAAAGAAACAAAGAGCCATTTATTTTCATATCTTTTAAAGCCTTTCTCCCCTTCCTCATTTTGAACTGATTTATACTTAGGCAGTTAAAGTAAATTAACGTTTTACCAATGTTAAGTTTTCATCTTGAGTTTATTTCAAAATCGTCTCCCAAAGGTGCCTTTACGAACCACAGATGTTCTTGTTATAAGCAAATTTAGCACCTGGATCTGTACAGTGGCCAGGTAATCAGAGTAGGTGTAAGGCAGTGAGAACGTTTATTCAGGATATATTTCACAATAACCCTATGGGAGTTTAGATTCCTTCAGTTGTGCTGTTCCTCTGCTTCATTGATCTTGTTTACTCTTAAAAATCATTTTGTGTTCTCTCCAAAATATTTTTCTCTTTTGTAAAGTAATAACTGAAATTCTGTATGGGGTTTTCCAAATTAACCTTCTGAAATGGACAGTTGCCGAATAAATGATTGCATGACTAACAGGAACAGGCAGGGAAGAGAGGGAAAGGAAGCTGCCCCTCTTTCCTTCTGGTTTGCAGACAGGGTTTTAAGGTCTTCCTGATTTGAGAAAGAGAGACAGGATTTTGATGTATTGAACGGAGAGGTGATTATTCCTTACCTTCTCATGCATATAAAAAAAATTAAGCAATAGCAGAGAATAGTGATAGGAAGAGAGGACGGGTATCTTTCCTTTTTATTTATTTTCATTTATTTACTTACTTATTTAAATTCTAGTATTGTCTTCCACAGCAGAACTCTAGGATGTGTAACTAAGAAAGAAAAGACTTTTTTTGACCATAATTTTTTTTAAAAAAGAATACTGAAATGAATAAAGTTTAAAACTTTGGATTTTAAAAAATGTAGTTGGAAGGAACTTTAAAAAAAAAATTCTTCCCTAGGTGCTAAAAGGATCTCAGATTTTCATCAAAATTAAGTCTAAATAAATGAAAGAAGGGGAAAGATTTCCAATATTAACAGAACACAGAAATGCCAATTTCTTACTTATGTCTTTATGTCCTTTAAAAGATTGCTTTAAAATATTATTTTCAAACATGGCGTTTAAACTTAGCAGCTCTATTAGACTTAAAAAAAAAGTCTTTGTAAGGCAAAAGCATAGGAATCATGACATTGCAGCTGTGGCTGTTATGGGAGCCAATTTCTTCCTCAGTTGGAAATTTGGTTTTGCTGCTTAATACCCATGTAATCTTATGAGGGTTACCTGTTTCCTCTAATCTTTGGTTTCCCTAACTATTCTGAGAGCACAATAATAACAGGAAATTCTTATGAAAGTTAAATGAGATTCTCTGTAGGAAGCACATATAGACAACCATTGATTTAGTTATTTAATTGCCATTGATTTTTTTTTGCTTTTAAAGCATTTATTAATATAAATAAAATAAATATTTCACATTAACTTTATGTGTTGATTTAGGTATTAATATTAATTTATTACTTAGAAAAGTAATATGTACAGTCACATAAATATGTACAGTCACATATTTTGCTTTTTACTAGGTATCATTTTCATCATGTTCAGATTTTAATAAGAGATACATTTCAAATTTAGTAATGCTAACCAATGAAGAGAACATTTTTTTTTAGATTTCAACTTACAGTAAATTTTTCATAAACTAACTTATGCTGTACCAAGCAATACAATTTGTATAGCCTGCTAAGTTATTTCAAACACTTACACACATTTCTACAAATCGCTTAAGCTTACTATTACTATGATAAGATTACTTTACATATAAACCTACAGTTTCAGACATGTAAGGAATATAGCCAGAGAACGTGGCTCTTCTCATAATAGCTTCTAAACCTGAAAGTGCACAATGGCCCTCCTCTATTTGGAAATCACCTGGGAAATTGCTCTTTCAGGAACAAAGAACAAAGTGATAAAAGGAGATAAACACCCAGGTACCACAGAGGTTGAATCAGTCGGAACTGTCAGTGGGATGAGCCACCCAGGTGTCCCCCATCTTAACTGTTTTTAAGAGTACAGTTCAGTGGCATTAAATACCTTCATACTGTTGTGCAACCATCACCACCATCTATCCTCAGAATTCTTTTCATCTTGCAAAACTGAAACTCTGTAGCCAATAAACAATACCTCACCCCTCAGCTCCTTGGAACCACTGTGCTATTTTCTGTCTCTATTATTTTGACTACTCATATAAATAATTCATATAATTAAAATCATTCAGTAGTTAACTTTTTGTGACTGACTTGTTTTACTTTGCACAATTTCCTCAAGGTTCATCCATGAACCTTCATTTGTAAGAATTTCCTTCCTTTTTAAGGCTGAATAATATTCCATTGTATGTATAGATGGTATTTCACTTATCCATTCATCTATTGATGGACACTTGGGTTGCTCCTGTATTTTAGATGTAAAATGCTGCTATGAATGTAGGTGTACAAATATCTCCTCAAGACCCTGTTTCCAATTCTTTTGATTATAAACCCAAAAGTGGAGTTTCTAAGTAATTTATAATTTTATTTAAAAATTTTTTTGGAACCACCATTCTGCCACAACAGTGGCTATCCCATTTTATATTCCCATTGACAACATACAGGAGTTCCAATTTTGTCACATCTTCACCAACATTTATTTATTTATTTATTTATTTATTTATTTTGCTTTTATGGTAGTAGCCATCATACTCATCGTGAGTATGAGGTGGTATCTCATCGTGGTTTTGATTTCCATTTCCCTAATGATTAGTGATGTTGAGCATCTTTTCATGTGCTTATTGGTCATTTGGATATCTTCTTTGAAGAAATTTCTATTTGAGTCTTTTGGCCATTTTTGAATTGAGTTGTTTTTCGCTATGAACTTTCAGAAGTTGTCTATGTACTGTGGATGTTAATCCCTTATCAGATATATGACTTGCAATTATTTTCTTCTATTCCATAGGTTGCCTTTTCACTGTTTATAGTGTCTTTTGATAACAAAGGTTTTTAATTTTCATGAAGTCCAGTTTGTCTATTTTGTCTTTTATTCCCTGTACCTTTGGTGTCATATCCAAGAAATCATTGCCAAAACCCGTGTTGTAAGACTTTGCCCTAAGTTTTCTTCTAAATGTTTTATAGATTTAGCTCTTATATTTAGGTCTTTGACCCATTTTAATTTATGTATACAGTGTTAGGTAAGGGTTTAACTTAATTCTTTTGTATGTGGATATCTTGTTTTCTGACCATCAATTATTAAAAAGTGTCCTTTCCTCATTGAATAGTCTTGACATCCTTATCAAAAATCATCTGGCCATGCACGTAAAGATTTATTTCTGACTTTATTCCATTGGTTTATTATCTGTCTTTCCTTAGATATGTCTTCTTTAAATTTTTTCAACAGTATTTTATAATTTTCATTGTACAAGTCTCTCATCTTCTTAGTTAACTCCTAAATATTTTATTTTATATATTGTTGTTATTGTAAGTGAAGTCGTTTTCTTAATTTCCTTTTCAGATTATTTATTGTTAGTGTATAGATATCTACTGAATTTTGTGTGTTGACCTTGTGTCCTCCTAATTTGCTGTATTTATTAGTTCTAACAGCTTTTTTGTGGAATCTTTAGGGTTTTCTAAATAGGGTTTCTACAACACTGGAAACAGATCATTTTACTTCTTTCCTTCCAATTTCGATGCCTTTTACTTCTTTTTCTTGTTTAGTTGTTCTGGCTAGGACCTCCAGTACTATGTTGAATAGATGTGATGAAATTGGATATCTTTGCCTTATTCCTGATCCAAGAGGGAAGCCTTCAGTCTTTCATCATTGAGTATTATGTTTGCTGTGGGTTTTTCATATATGGCTTTTATTATGTTGAGGTAGTTTCCTTCTATTTTTATTTGTTAGGTGTTTTTATCATGACGGTATTGAACTTTGTCAAATGCTTTTTCTGTATCATTTGGTCTTTCTTAGGGACAGTTTCAGTTGGTTTATTTTTTTATCCCCACAAATGGGATATTTTCCTGTTTCTTTGTATACCTTGAGATTTTGTTGTTGTTGTTATTAAAAATTGGACATTTGAATTTAATCATGTGGTAACTGTGGTAATCAGATTCTTCACCTTTTACAGCATTTACTGCTATTTTGTTTTTGTTTTATTTTGCTTTGTTTTGTTTTATTGTTGTAGCCTGTCTTCATGACTAGGATCAGCCTGAGGTGTACTTTTAAGGTCTTCCCAGGTCTTTTCTGAGCCTGCACCCCTCCATGGGCATGTGTGGTGACTAACTAATTTCCCCCCTATGTATATTTGCTTTCGAATGTCCTAGCTTTTAATGTCTGCCTTTTGAAGGGTAAAAAAAAGGGGGGGGAGAGAATGGTGCCAGAAAAGCACCAGTCCTTTGCATCTCCTGGAAGTTGCTTCAGCCTGAAAGGGAGGGGCTTATAAGAAGAGAGGTATATGTGCAATAATGGCTGCCCTCTTCTGTGTCTTCCTGTCCATGATCAGAAGGAACAATCAATGATCAGAACACAGAACCCCAAGATAGGGGCCTTATTGCCTACCCTGGTTCCTGGAAGCTGTTTGCATGCTGGACCCAGAACTAGTGCATGAATGCCTGCCATGGGGCTTGGGGGTGGTTGATGAGTGGCTGCCACTGAACTAAGGGTTGAAACTGAACAAAATTAATCACAATTTACTGTCCAAGCCTTCCCTTGGAAGTTGCAAAGCTTTGGTAGACTCTAGCACTCCAAAATAATTACATCAGATTGCAATTACTGTCTGGGTTGGGAGACAGATTGGTGGAGCTTCTTACACCACCATTTGTCAAGAATCCTTTTCATTATCATTCTCTTTTGAACTAAAAATTTTAAATGTCTAGTTATAAGAAATAAAAAGAATGGAGACGCCTGGGTGGCTCAGTCAGTTAAGCATCTGCCTTCGGCTCAGGTCATGATTCCAGGGTCCTTGGATCGAGCCCCGCTTTGGGCTCCCTACTCACTGGGGAGCCTGCTTCTCCCTCTGCCTGCTGTTCCCCCTGCTTGTGCTCTCTCTCTCTCTCCCTCTCTCTCTGTCTCTCTGACAAATAAATAAAATATTTTTTAAAAAAGAAAGAAATAGAAAGAATGTATAAATGTATAGAGGATATTTTAATCACTTAAATTATTTGGGAACTTAAATTTTTGGTTGGAATGGTTCTCTGAGATCATTTTATTTATTTATTTATTTAAGATATTGATTGATTGATTAGTCAGAGAGAGAGAGAGAGAGCAAGCACAAGCAGGGGGCGGCAGGCAGAGAGAGAGGGAGAAGCAGGTTCCTGCGGAGCAAGGAGCCCAATGTGGGGCTTGATCCCAGGATTCCGGGATCATGATCTGAGTCGAAGGCAGATGCTTAACTGACTGAGCCACCCAGGCACCCCTCTCTGAGATCATTTTAAATAATCTGTACTTTCTTTGATCTTGGAAAGTTCTATATATATACATATATAGTTATATATAGTGTGTGTGTTTATAAATATATATATAGTATGTGTGTATTTGTGTGTGTGTGTGTGTGTGTGTGTGTGTGTATCCTCAAACTGTGATTTCACTTAATCTCAGTTTTCTACATATCACCATATAAGCGTCTTTTATATATTTTAAGCACTTTTCTTCAAGCTAATGTGTAAGCATGTTAAACAAAATCAAATATTATGAAAAAACCTAGGTAGAGAAGAATATGTCGTCATCTTTGCCATAATCCACACACCCTGGGTAAAACTTGGCAGTCTCTTTCTGCTAAAAATAATATCAGGGATACCACATTAATTAAGATATCAAATTTAGGTTAACCAGCAGCAGTATATGTATGTAAACTTTGGCATAAATGAGAAAAGCTCTAGAAAAATGGTATTTTACTATCAAGAGGGATGCGTGGAGCCATCTTTAGAACAAATCAATTGACTTAGAAATTTCTATAAAATTGGGTTGTCTGATTTAACAAGCTTGGCTATATTGTTTTCTGTGGAAACCTCTCATTTTTCTAACTTTTTATGGATTGAAACTGTGAGGAAGAGGCTAACATGCTGAAATGACATCTGATAAGGGGAAGTCAAAAGAATCAGCCACTAATAAAAGGTCGAACTGTCTGGGGATATACCTTGGAAGGGCAAGTAATGACTAGGCCCTTCAGGTACTCTTTTCAGTGTGTTTACATTGTGCTGGAATTAAGTAATTGAAATTTAGTAGCAAAGTATTGTTTTGTTCACCTTACTCTGTTTCCTATGGCAGGGAAATAAATGTATTTTAGAAAAAATATGTTTTGATTTGCTAGTTTTGTTTCATTCTAGGCTTTTTTTTTTTTTTGTATTTAAAGGTTTTGGTTGTTTGGAATTCACCAATGTGGATCCCCTCAGTTCTTAATTAAAATTAATTATGCATTAATTCACAAAGTAATTAATTAATTACTATAGTGTCTTCCAAAACTCTTAGGTATTCAATAGGAAGGAATCTTTCCAAACCTCTTTTGCCCTTTAATTTTTTTTCATTACATTCACATTATTCCTAAGGGATTGGAAGTTACTTAGAATAATTTTGAAGTGCTTAAATTTTATTCTAGGTATATTGGGAAATCATTGGAGCATTTTAAGCAGGGAATGACATGATGTAACTTCATTTTAAAAGGATCACTAAGACTGCTCTGAGATATTTGCCTGGGTAACAGCCCAAGTGAGAGATGATAGCAGCTTGACCAGGGTAGATCTAGTGGAAATTATGAGAAATGGTTTGATTTAGAATAAATTTAGCTGATAGGGAGATCAGATCTTACCAACAGAATGAATGTGGGAGTGAGTTAAAGGAAGTAATCAAAGATGATGCCTTCTGAACTGACCTGAGCAACTGGGACAGTGTCTTGTTCACTGCTGAGTTTCCACTACCTATAACAGTACCCAGCACATAGTAGGCACTCAATCAGTATTTTTTAATTAAGGCCAACCACACCTCAGTCTATGCAATTGCTACCATTCCCACTTTGAAATTTATTATTTGCCAAAATAATAATAATGACTAACATTTGTTGAGCACTTAACCATGTCTCAGAAACTGCTCTAAGTGCCTCATGTATTAATTCATTTAATCATAGAAAATCTTTGTTAGTTCCATTTATAGCTAAGGAAACTAAAGCACAGATATATTAGGTGACTTATCCACAGTCACACAGCAAACAAATAGAAGAACAGGAACTTGAACCTATGTAGGCAGGTTCCAGAACGCATCCTGAAACCATTACACTATTCTGTCTTTGGATTTACTCAGGTCTTCATTAACCTATGTTCTCTCTCATCTCCCAACTTGAGTGTATTACCATTCTCTTGGCCTAGAATGCTTTTTCCCCTTATCATTTCATGGCTAACTCTTACTCATTCTTAAATGGCTTCACTATAATCCATAAACCTGCTACTATATCCATAATAAAAGGTACTACACCTGTACTACCCACAACTGCTCACATCTTGGCACTCATAGCATTGCATTGTCACGGCTACCTTGTTTCTTCTACTAGACTACAAGCTCCAAAAAGGCTGGAGCCATGGCTGCTTTGCTCACATGTGCATCCTTAGTACTCATACAGTGCTTGGCACACAGGACTTAGGGGATCAATGAATGATGATCTTTTACTCGTTTATAGCCTTGTGTATGTGTTCTGCCTGAAATGGCTTTCTCCTTCCACCATGCTCTGTGTACTTGGTAAACTTCTGTTTTCCAAGTATTTCTTGCTCTGTGAGGCTTCAGAGCCATCCTCAACAACATAGTAGGTAGAGTTCAGAGCTCCTGCTTGAACCCTCTTAATAGCCATTGACAATCATATATGTGTAGGGTTTTTTCCTTCTTGATTAATGTTACAAAGTATAGACTGTGACCCCCTGTGGATATGGTTATGACCCATCAGTTTGGGGATCGTGACTAGCTTTATTTTTTTTTTTAAGATTTTATTTATTTATTTGACACAGAGAGAGAGGGCACAAGCAGGGGGAGCTGGAGGCAGAGGGAGAAGGAGAAGCTGGCTCCCCACTGAGCATAGAGCCTTGTGTGGGGCTCAATCCCAGGACCCTGGGATCATGACCTGAGCCAAAGGCAGATGCTTAACTAACTGAGCCACCCAGGTGCCCCATGACTAGCTTTTTAAAAATGAAAGAGAGAGTAGTAAAATAGAATAGAAAAGAGTATATTACATAGAATAAGCCTAAATATTGGGAAGCTACCAACTGTAATGCAACAGAGAATGAGTTCTAAAACCGGACACCCTGGACGCAAATCCCAGCTTTACACTAACAGAATAACCGCTTGACTTTGGCCAAGTTATTTATTCTTTCTGTGTCTCTGTTTCCTCATATGAAAAACAGGAATAATAATAGGGCCTGGCTCATGGAATGGTTACAAGGATTAATTAAGTTAATATTTATAAAGAGATTAAAACACTTTGAGGATTAGTGTGTTTCAACTTTTGTTTCATATGCGTACATATATAAAATATATATGTGCCTGTACTGAACTGCTGTGTAAAATGTCTTTCTCACTGTGGATTGCCACAAGGAAAGGACTCTGCTCTAGGCATAGAGTTCATTGAACATAGGGATTGTATTTCATTCTTCTTTAAGACTCTTCTGACTTACATAAAAGTTACACTTTATTTCTTGCTTTCTTTCTAGAAAGGATTGAAAAAACTTAAAGTTAACATTTTATATTACACATCTGTCAGATTATAAATAGAAAATGAGAGGTAAATAAAGGAAGAGCCCGTACATATGCTGCTCACTAGAGTCAATATAGTTTCCCCGATGGAACATTAAGTTTCAGTCTGAACCTCTCGGCACATTGGGGAAAAGGGGAGATGTGATGGACTATAAAATTCTCATTACCTGATGAGAGGAAACATACAAGTTCTTCATGAGAGACAAGCTTTTTTCCTGATTCGAAATTCCAAAGGAAAGTTATCACATGGCCTTCTATAAGAAAAATGGAGCAACAAAATAGAATTTTGCACACCTAGTAAACAGTAAAATGGGCATTTAGACAGCTTGTCATAAATATTGCATCTCTTAACTAGGTTTTATTTCAGGTAAGATAGTAATAGGTAAGAGATATTAAATGAATACTGTGTGCTGGTCTCTGTTTAAAGTGACCCTCTCAATAACCATGTGAAAAATTGTTGTTACTCCCAGAGACCAAGGCATAGAGAAATTGAGTAATTTGACCAAAGTGATCTAATGTTATACAGAAGCAGAAGCAATGAGATAGAAAAAAATGATTTGTAGAGACAAAGGAATGAATAAGCTGGAAAAAAAAAAAATTGACCAGACCTCCATCAAAGATCAGATTTCCAGATGCCTCCTGAACTCCCACTCTTACTCTGGATCTAGAACGTCCCTCTGGGTTTGCCTCATAATGATTAGTCATTCTTTAATCCTTATATAGATTTCCATAAAATCTTTTGAAGCTTGTCCAAAACAATCTCTTATCCTACAACCAGAATAGCCAAAGAAATATGTTGCTGAACTAGGGATTTATCCTTAAAGTTAGCTCAGCCTGTGGTTTTTTCCACTTCAACATCAAGATCAAGATGGATGTTAAGTACATTTCCTTCCTATATTTGAAATGACTACATAGAAATACAGAAGACAGTAAAATCTTAACATGATGAAAAAGGAGGGGTAAAAAAAAATAAGAGATTCCAGGATTTTCAGAAATACATTTTTAGAAAGTGGATGAAATATTACCAGGGGTAAAAAGTGCTGTTTCATAATGATAAAAGGAGTTGGTTCATCAGGAAAATGTAACATACTAAGTGTTTGTGCTTCTAATGATGGAACTTCAAAATATATAATATAAAAACTGACAGAAAGAAAAGGAGAAACACACAAGTCCATAATTATAGTTGGAGATTCCAATACCGCTGTTTCAATAATTGATAGAAAAATCAGTAAGGGAGTATATTGAAGACTGGAACAATACCATCAACTTAAATAATTGGCATTTACAGAACATTCCACCAAACAACAGCAGAACACACATTATTTTCAGTGTACATGGAACATTTATCAAAGGAGATGATATTCTGAGCCATAAAACAAATTTGAATATATTTAAAAGTATTTAAATCCTAAAAATTATTTTGCCTTACAACAATTGACTTAAATTAGAAATAAAAGCAGAAAGGTCTCTGGAAAACCCCCGTAAGTTTTGAAACCAGACAACATACTTCTGAATAACCCATGGATCAAAGGAAAAATTGCAAGGTAAAATACTTTGAACTGGATGAAAAGAAAATACAGCATATCAGAACATATGGGATGCAGCTAAGGCAGTGCTGAAAGGGAAGTTTATAGCATTTAAAAATGGTTATTTTAGAAAAAACAGAAATGTTTAAAGACAGTGCCCTAAGGTTTCATTTTGAAAAACTAGAAAAAGAAAGAAAATTAAACTGAAAGTCAAGAAAGAAATAATAAAATAAAAGCAGAAAACAGGAAAATAGAGAAAAACAATGAAACTAAAAACTGGTTCTTTGAAAAGATCATAAAATTGATCTTGTAGTCAGACTGATCACAGAAAAAGAGAGAAGACACAGATTAACCAGTTTCAGAAATGAAAGAGGGAATGCATATCACTATAGGTTTTACAAATATTAAAATGCTAATAAAGTAATAAACTTTATGCTGATAAACTCAACAACTCCTATGAAATGGCTAAATTTCTTGAAAGACACTGCCAAAATTTACTTAATTAGAAATAGGTAATAGGATAGGCTTATGTTTATTAAAGACATTGAATTCATAGTTTAAAAGTTTCCGACAAAGAAAATTCCAGGCCCATAATGACTTCACTGGTGAATTCTACATAACATTTGAAGAAGAAATAATGCCAATTTGGCATAAACTCTTCAAGAAAATAGGAGAGGAAGAAACAATTCTCAACTCATTCTCTGGGACTGGCATTACCCTGATATCAATACCAGAAGAAGTCAATACATTAAAAGAAAACCACAGGATAACATCTCTCATTAGCATAGGTGCAAAATATTTTTTTTAATTTTTTAATGAAATTCAATTTAGCTAACATATGGTGTATTATTAGTTTCAGGGGTGGAATTTAGTGACTCATCAGTTGCGTATAACACCTGTGCTCATTATATCACATTCCTTCCTTAATGCCCATCACCCAGTTACCCCATCCCCCCACCCACCTCCCCTCCGGCAACCCTCAGTTTGTTTCCTATAGTTAAGAGTCTCTTATGGTTTGTCTCCCTCTCTGTTTTTATTTTTCCTTCCCTTCCCCTATGTTCATCTGTTCTTTTCTTAAATTCCACATATGAGTGAAATCCATCGATAGATGAATGGATAAAGAAGATGTGGTATATGTATACAATGGAATATTATTCAGCCATCAAAAAGAATGAAATCTTGAGGTTTGCAATGATGTGAATGGAACTAGAGGGTATTATGCTAGGCAAAATAAGTCAGTCAGAGAAAGACAAATACCGTAGGTGCAAAACATTTTAAAGAAAAGTAGCAGTTGACCCAAGCTCCTGTCAGGAAGCTGATGCCTGGTGCAAAGTCCTTTTCATTTGGGATTAGTGCAAGGAGTAGCCTGTCTGTGCTTTCCTGACCCATGCATCTAAGAATGGAACTTGCCAACAAAGGAAACCCAAGCACACTGCCTACATTAAGAAAGCTAGAACTTCATTATTATGATTAGACAGGTATCTTCTGATATTGGAAAAAATATCACAGTACAAAATAAAAAAAATAAGATTAATGAAGAGAGCATACAACCTGAGCTGAAACAAAGTTTCTACAGGGAAAAGGAGAGCTTTATTTTTTTTTAAATTTGTGTTGTTTTTATTCAAATGAGCAAAGATGTTACTCATGTTTAATTGTGCAAATTGCTTCAGGATTGTGGATACATAGACACCCAAAGGGAGATGAAATATATGTCAGAAAAAGACTGGAAAAAATGTATGCCTGGGTTTGGGATGTCCCTGTCTATTTTTTTTAAGGTATCAAAATTAATTTATTTTCCCTTAATTGAAACCCATTTATTTCCTCCAAGTGCCACAAGGAAATTCATCATTCTCCTTCAATAGTTCTCCAGCTCTTTTTTTAAAATTTTTTATTATGTTCAATTGAAAAGGAGAGCTTTAAAAGATTTCGCATTTAAAAAAAAGATTTCCAATTTGTTCCCTTACAGACATTGTAAAAAAAAGTTATATCCCTGATATAACATTTATATATACCTGATATATGAATGAATTTAAAGGAAAACAATTCTTCAAACTTAGGATAAAGATTGTTGAATTCTTTTAAAAAATTAAAGAAGGGATAAAAGAGGAAAAAGATATCTCTTAACACATGGAATAAAAATAGAGAAGATGATAGAAATATTTATAAAGGTGTGAGATACAGAACATTAATTAGTCCAGAGGGTAAATATTTATCCAAGAGAAAGAGAGAAGAGAAATGGAGACAGTGAATGATAACAGCCATTTAGATGTAGATTTAATAGATATACATTACCAAGGTAATTCATTTTTCGGTTTCTCCTTTTCTTAATTATGAATGAGTTTTGAAGTTTACTAAATAATTTTCTAGCATCCACTGAGATTATCATAAATTACTAGATTTTGTAATTTTGTACAAAACCCTACTTACTCTGGTTTCTGTTTGCTAGAGGTTCTTTTTTGAGGGGAAGGGAAGAGAATTTTGCATGATTTTAACCTATGATTTTCTTTTCTTTTGCTACACTTTTAGGATTTTGTAAAATGAACCAAAGAATTTTTCACCTTTTTCTGTGCTCTGGAACATTCCTGATAAGATGCAAATTTCTTACTTAGTGAGAGTTTGGTAGAACTTCCCTGTAAAACCAAATAGCTTTGCTCCTTTGGTGGGAGAAGGATCAGGAGGAAGAGAATAGATTTGTTGTAATTGGTTTTCTATGTCTTCTCTAGCAAACTGATAATTGATATTTTGATATTTTATATAGGTATCTATTTTATGTAGATTGTTATATTTAGCATGATAAAATTTAGCATGACATTTTCTAATAGTGTTTAAATCTCTTTTATATCTGTAGAAACATTCTCTGTATCTGGGAGGTAGTGTGAAGGCAGTGGCAAATAACAGGCTCTAAAATTAGAACTGCAGGGGTTGATATCCCAGCTCCACAATTCAGAGTGTATGATCTTCAACTCATTAATTAAACTCTTTCTTTGTTGGGGCGCCTGCGTTGCTCAGTCAGTTAAGGGGGTCCTACTCTTGGTTTCTGCTCGGTCATGATCTCAGGGTTGTGAGATCAAGCCCCGCCTTGGGCTCTGCACTGGGCGTGGAGCCTGATTAAGAATCTCTCTCTCCTTCTGCCCCTCGCCTTCTCTATAAAAAAAAGAAAAGAAAAAAACAAAAACCTCTTTGTGCCATAGTTTCCTCATCTGTAAAATGGAGATGATGATGATGATAATAATATCTCATGAAAAATGTTGTAAAATTTAAAAAAGATAATCCATGTAAAATATTGAGAACATAGGCCCATTGTAAGTATACAATAAAAGTTAGCCATTATGATAATTATAATATTATAATTACCTTTTTCATTCCTGGCACAATTTTGGTGACATCTCTTTTTATTTTTCTTGATTATACTTGCAAAGATTTGTCTTTTCATGTAACCAGCTCTTTAGTTTTATGGGTCAACTTTTTTGTTCCATGTTAATTTATGCCTTGACCTTTAGTATTTCCTTTTCTGTCCTTTATTTGACTTCATGTTGTTGTTCATTTTGTTAAGATTTTTTCTAGCTCTGAGTTGAAAGCTAGCTTCTTCACTTGTTTCTGTGCTTTTGTTTTTTAATAAGTACATTTAAATTATAAATTTTTTTTTGAATACCATGATGACTTTTCCCACAGGATTTGATATTGAGTGTTTTTATTTTGTTTCAGTTCTACATATATGAACATTTCTGTGGTGGTTTTCCCTTTAGGCAGTGAATGCATTAGAAATACATTTGTAAATTTGCAGATGAATAGCTTTTTTGGTTTTTTGGGGGGGGAGGGGTGCAGGATTGGGGAGTGAATCTTTACTTGTGCTCAGTAAATATGCCATACATGATATCAGTTTATAAAATTTCTAGTATGGCCAGTGCATGGCCAGTTTTTATAAATATTTTTTGTATGTTTGAAAAATAAATATGTATTCTCTATTTCGTAGACAGTTCCACACAGAAAATACTATCAGAAACTAATAATTAGGTTGAGCCTGTTATTTCAATCGAGCCAGAAAATTGTTATTCAAATCCTTTTTTCCTCTACTTTATTTGTAATTTTCTGAAAAAAAATGCATTAAGATCAATTTCTCCTTATTCTGTTAATTTTGAAGCTATGCTATTAGGTGTATTGTTTCCTAATTGCTCTATTTCTCAGTAAATCAATCTATTTATGAATCTCTGTTATTCAGTGCCCCTTTAATTTTTTATGCCTGAATTCTATTTTGTTTGATATTAATAATGTTATACAAGCTTTCACTTTGTTGGCATTTGCATTGTTATATGAAAATACAAAAGAAACAAATGACATGTTCTCCGTCTCAAGGAAGTTATAATCCCTACTATATGTATATTTTGTATTATTTTTTTTAAGTTTGAATTCAAAGCCCTTTTATTTTACTCCTGACAAATACTTTTTTTTTGTTCTTCCAATATTCTTATTGATGCACATATTTAATGTGATGTACCCTATGCTCTTTGTTACTACAAGTAAGAATTTTCTAAATGTTTGTGATAGCTGCAATAAAATTAATACAACATTCAGGAAAATAAGATATTTATATACAGATGTGGTCTGACCAGAGCATCAAATTAATCAGTTTGCTTATTGTCTTAATAATTAGTTTTTCCTAAATGTAAAACTAAATGTGCGTTTTGGAAGTTTGATCATTGTGTACATAAAGCCTGTGAGAAGTCCTGGCACCAGTGTTCCTGTGTGCATTATACACCTCCTTTGTGACGGTAATTAAAGAGCATACAGTATGAAAGGTTCTTCACGTGGCTTACATTATGGTCATTATCTTGTACGTATTCAAGTTTGAAAGGGCAAAATATATTCTTGATTTTTTTGAAATGGGGAAAATTAAAATATGTTTAGTGAAAAAACTATTCCACAATAGGACTAACTTAAAAAGACAAAGAATTGAGGTCATCTGTGCCCTAAAATAGAACTTGACATTTCTCTTCAGTTAAATTTACTACAGATTTCTTATTAAAGAAATATAGAGTAATAGAGCAGTCATGAGTCTAATAATCATTTGGTTTAATATTTTTTTATTTATCAAAAAAAGGCAAAAGAGTGTAGTTAACAGAATACCAATGGCTAGTTTGTAAAAATAAATTTTATAAAGGTGTATATTTTCTTATGATGAAATATCATTACCGCACTAGAAGAAATGTCATAATAATAATAGAAATTTAAATGCAGGTTTTATTATTTACCCTTCTTCTATCTTCCATTACATTTCTGGAATGAGCATGAATAATGTTTTGTTTTCATTTTTAATTTATGTGACTTTCCCTTTGTAAGTTAAGCATCAGTTACATTTTTTTAGATACTTGTCATGTTTATAGCCCAATGTATACTATTTTTCTTGCCATCATTTTAATAACTAGATAAGTATTATAAAGGAATATATGTTGGGAAGGAACAACATTAGAATATATATGATTAAGCTATAGGTGGAAAGAATTGATTGGTTTACTTTTCCCAAAGAAACCTCTTCATGCAGTTGTTTAATGTGAAAGGTTTTTTCTTGAAAAGGTTAAAAAAGTTCTAATCAACTTTTGTACATTATGTAGAACTTCATTTTCTAAACTCTGCAAAAGAAAGTTTCATATTTAATGGGAAATCATGAATTATTCCATTTATTATCTACTTCCTCCTTTCAAAGACATGATCTGGATAAAAGGCGGGGTGAATAATTTCAAAAAAATACAATACATTTTTAATGGGAAGGTGCAAACTACAGATTCTCATGACTATTAGCAAGTGTAGAGGAAACAGAATTTTACTTGCAAAACTCGTCAAACTCTTGCAAAGATAAAATGTATGACATACTTTGGTAAAAAAAAGAACACAGTGAGCTGAAGTTTTCTTTTTAATGCAACTTGTTGTTTTTACTAAGTTTTGTCTTTATATTCTCCAACTTTGCATTTTTATTAGAAGTTGATATTTCACTCAACTTCTATGAAAATTGATAGTTCTTTCATTTATAAAGATGTATTGATGAAGAGCTGAAAGAAAAAGTTTAAATGATATTATTTGAGACAAAATTTCCTAAAAAATAGAATATTAAAAATCTTGGACAGCAGTCACAAGATTATGTTTCAAAAAAACGGTGACTGTTATATTGTATGGGGTTTTGCATTAATAAAAAATTGTAAATAGTAATGTAGACCAACACGATTCAATGAGCTAGTGCAGTCATGTTTATACATGTTTGTGGTCCATTGTTTGTAGTCGTGTAGTATAAAGCTTACCTTTTGTTTTTCTCCTCTTTTTCTTATGGTTATTGTTGTAGTAGGACACAGACTGTAATAGAATTATATAACTAGATTTCTTTTTTTATCATTATGACTCAATCCAAAAACTAAGATTATTTTCAGGCTTTATTTTTCAGCTTATGTTTAATTGGTTTCCCTATAGTTGAAAGTTACAATGTGATTTGGAAAAAAATGAACAAAAATCCATATGACTTCCTCAGTTAGCCAAAGGTGCTTGGACACGGTGGTACTGTGAAAACCTTCCCTGAAAATTTCCTCTGAAAGAATGACACTCATTTCATACCTTCCCATGTCCAATCTTTAGCTTAACATTTTCATTTGTAAATAAATTCGAGTTTCTCAAGGGAGTTTGCAAGTAATAGGGCCATGTTAAAGATTATGTAATTAGCCTCATCTAAAGAGCTGTCTTTCTTCCAGTGCTTTTCACTAAACTTCTAAAGAAAAACTTTGTTTAATGTGGTTAAGTTTGAGATTTTTTCTAGTAGAGAAAATCTTTCAGTAAAGAAAATGTGTGTCATGGCTCATGGGTAAATATTTTGGTAATACTTTATTTTGACTGACGAATAGTTTTATTCATTCGTCATTGATGGTGATCTCTGTAGTTCAAATATTTGATTGATTTGGAATCACTTGAGTAAATAATTTTTAACAGGATATGCACATAAAAAACACCTTTCTCTTATTATTAAGGGAATTATTTAAAGCTATTGTAACATTGCAGTCTGTACTGTCTACTAAATAACCACAGCTTTCCTCTGATATTGGGTAACAATCACTAGCAAAAATATTTGACTGATTAACATTTTGCTAAATATCAGTTCTTATTTAATTGAATCTGAGAAATAATTTTTTTCTGTTCTACATGAATATTCCATATAGCTTAAAATAAAATCGCCCATGTTGAAGTGAATTTTTATTTTAATCTTGGCAGAATTCCTTGCCAATCATATTTTTAAATATTTTAATTTTTGCTGAGAGAAATATATTAGTAATAGCCCTACTTAAAAAATATTATAGGCTAAACTTTATTTCTTAGTTATTATTACACTTTTTAAAAAAGAGTTAAAGGTTGAATGTAGGTTAAATAGTTTTTTCCAAATGGCATTTTTCAGTTTGTATATATACTTCAAAAATGTTGGCAGTCTATGCTTTCTAACTTTGATTATTAATAGATAAAAATTTGTATTTTCCGAAAATATGAAGCATGCTGACATGCGTAGCTGTTTCAAATTAGTAAACTTTTAGTTGTGTAGAAAATCACAAAAAATCCTACTCCTTAACCTCTTGGGAGGTGGATTATATTTATTGTTTATTTTTAAGTTACCAAATAAGTCCAGTTATCTGCCATATTAATATTTATGTTCTGGTTTATTGGTAACATTTTTATGGTGAGTAGGTTTTTTCAATTTATACAATTAAAGGTGATATCACATTTATTTGGATAGCAATTCTGAGATTTCCAGAAACAGTGTAAACTAATACTTGCATTTGTGGTGTTTCTTTTGAATGAAGCTAAAATGTTATTTATTTCAATCTGTTAGGAGAGTTTTTATATAAAATTATAGCAACATCTAAAGTAAATTATGGTACAATAGTAAGTATAGAACAATAGATATACCTTCAAAATTAGTTTTTTATTTTCTGTTAAAGCAAATATGACCAATAAATTTCACAAAGAAAATCATGATTGTTAAAATGGCTGTTACATTAAAATTCCTATGACTTGATTAGTCAAAACTACAATAATATTACAAGAGATATTTTCTTTATTGAAATATATGCTAAAACAATACATAAGCTACAGTGATTATATTATCTTTATTATATGTTCATTTCTCTTTAAGGAAGTTCACCTAAAATGTTTAAGAGAAATTAGTAACAATGTTCATCTTAATGACTAATTCCACTTTTAATAACTAATTATAATAAACAATAGATTTTTTGTTTCAAGTATAACAAACTCTACTTTTTGAGGTATTAACATGTAAATAATTAAAGTAAGTCACATAGAAAATAGGCAGTGATTATCGAGTTATTTATATTGGTGGATATACTGAAATGCAAAGTGAATTTGCTTTAGAGAAGCCATCATATTAAAAATGCTTTTTATATATTTTATTTGGATTAATAAAAATGCCTCATTAAATATGTGTATGTTTATCTCTAAAATATATTTCTAATTTTTCCAGACATGAAAATTGAGGGGTTTGAAAACCGTTAATCTGTAATATGCCACCTGCCCTATTTACATTTTTAACAGTTGAGTATTTGTTAACTGATCTCATAGAGAGCTACATATTTTGCTGTTTCCAGATGGATGAGATAGAATACCATGCATAACTTTACATTTATCTTCTTTGAGTGTCACCTTATTTACATATCAATTAAAATAATATCTGTATTAAGATGGATAATGAAAGTTATCAAATTTACATGATGTGACTGCAGTTTGCTATATTTCCAGTAGATGCCCCCAGAGACCAGTCAACTTATTGGAAATCCTTTAAATTTAAAAAGAGCCTTTTTCATAATGAAACTTTTTTTCTTGTTAATATTTTGAAGTACATGGAAAATAAATTAAAAGTCCTAGAAATCTCAACTCTCCGATGGTTATTACACAAAAATATATGTGAATGATGATAGTGTATTTCTTAATTAGTGTTAGTTCTTAATCAGTATTAGTCAATACTATGGCTAATGATTGTTAAAAATCTAAATGTGTAAAATTGAGAAAAACGCTTTCAGTTTTCATTGTAATTCTATATGCTTTTCAGTCAACTTCAAATATAATTGATATTTTTTCTTTCTTCTCTTTATATATATTTATATGGCTAGGGGAATGGCATATCTTTGTTTTAGCTTTTAGGGAAAATTTTATTCTTTTCACAAAAAACTATAAAACATACCCAAATTACTAATATGGTTTTTATCAGTATGTGTGTCAAGAAATGCATATTTTTCCCATTCTAATTATATGTAATATC
This sequence comes from Ursus americanus, assembly GCF_024610735.1. Lineage (NCBI taxonomy): Eukaryota > Metazoa > Chordata > Mammalia > Carnivora > Ursidae > Ursus > Ursus americanus. The sequence goes on along the minus strand of NC_142139.1, from coordinate 35,890,358 downwards.
TACCTACACTGAAAAGTATGGGTAAGAATAGTGACTCACTTTATTCCATGGAAATTATATTAACTGAAGCTATTTAAGTATTAATTTAAGAGTCGATGTAATTATCCCGTAGGTGATTCCAATAACATTTATTCCTACAATATGAATGTAAGACTGTTATAACTGACACATAGATAACCCACTAGTGACTTATAAATATTAACTTAATGGAATAAAAGTATTATCCTGACTTTTGATTAGATATTACATATCTTTTGAGTTTATCTTTGTCAGATTAAATAAAAATTTTATGATCTTGTTTTAAAGTATGATTTTTTATTAAACTGCTTTTGAAATAATTTACTGAATATGAAGCTTCACCTTGATACAGTATTTGAATTTGTCCTGTGAAGAAAATATGTTAAATATATTAATCATATATTTGAGTAGTTCATAATTCATTTTGATTTTGAAAGTCCATTTAATAACTAATATAAGTACCTATAAGTTAAGAGAAATAAAATAAGCTGTCATATCTATTCATTCCATTTATTCATGTTTTTCATATTTGTAGAAGTGTGTGCTTTTTATCCTCTTATATGTTTGTCTTTCTCAGTGTTTTTCTTCTATTAGACTTCATATATCCTGGAGTGACGATCGCATCTATTTAGTTTGCTTTGCAGGGTTGCTACTGTCTGCTTCCTCATTTTAAGGAAGGGGATTCTTTAAGAGAGTCACAGAATGACACTATTCTCTTTTCCCAAGCCAGCATAAACACGGATTAGCATGGACAAAGGCAACGGCTTTCAAATTAGAGAGTTACATGTAATTGTCCAATTATGACAGATTCCTAAACAATCAATGCAAATAAACAAAACAGAAATGCGTAGAGGAACAGAAAGAAGAAAACCCAACAAATCTGATGTAACAGGAGACAATGTGGTAAAGTGGAAAAAAACAGAATTTGCGCTCAGAAACCTGGATGTGAATTCCAGATCAGCCTGTTATTAGTTTGTACGGCTCTGTCACTTATATGGCAAGTCACAACCTCACCAGATAGTTTCTCTATCTGTGAAAGTGGAAGCATTGCTTTGTAGACTTCTCATGTGTTAGAAATGATGTCTACACGGTGTCTGCCACATTGTAGGTACTCTGTAAATAGCCGTTCAGAATGTTTTAAGGCAGAATTTTAAAATGATATAAAATCTCCGTGGCTGTTTAACAGAAAGCTCGCCATCTCTCAGCATCTCCACACATTCAACTGCTATGAAGTTCTGTCAAAGTGGTCAGTTTACTTTCTGTAAATGTATAGATTTTTTTTTAAATCTTCGAATCTCTTAGGGCAATTTTTATGTCAGTTTAAAACGCATTGAATCTCCTTTGAAGAATGCCTTTAAATAGTAATAAAATCCATATGGAATGGGTGACTACTTAATTCCCTTCCTAAATTCATTCTTCTCCAGCTACATCTCTTGGGTGCGACCTCAGGCGTCTGCCATGACAGAAATCTTCCTCAGGGTGTAGATTTACAGAGTCCAGCATATCCGTGAATGTCACAACTGCTGCTCCTATGAATGGCATGTTTTCTGTCAGGAAAACTCCTCTCAAATTCCATAATATCAAATCTACATAAATTTTACTAGAATTCTCCATTTCTGCCCAGTATAGCGACTTTTTAGGTCAAGGAGATTTTTCTTCTTCTGATACTTACAGAGAATATATTTTAATTTAGACTAATATTGGTTTTAATATACAAATGAAACCAAAGACTGATAACTTTGTTCCAAATGAAATAACAAAATAACAAATTTGAATTCTGTCTATATTTCTGTTTGTGTTTAGAAAATTTCTTTTCCCATAAAGCAAGTCAACTTTGCCTGTGATTCTGTTATGAAATATAAAACCTGAGAAATCCAAATATAATGGTGGAAATTGATAGGCTTTTTTTTTTCAGATGATCAGTTCATTTTAATAAAAGAATTATTTTTGTTAAAAGAAATAACTTGCATTAACTATGAAGATACAAATAGGAACTTATTTAGTAAATCATTAATTGCTCTTTCTTGCTTTCAGATTACTAATGAGGCTTAAACAATGACATACCTGTATATATGCATGTGTGTGCACACATGAATGTGTATATAAAACCGAGATGATACCAGCATAGTTATTTATGCATTTTGAAATACATCTCTATTTGAAATCTCTTCTGCAAAGAATGGTCTTTTTAAAAAATGTACCAGAAATTTAAAAAAATTGATATCAGTTATATATCATGGGTGTTTTAAGGCTGAAAGATGTCTTGGAAACCATTTTAGTACAGTTCCTTCGGAATCCATTCTGTACTTTGGTCACAGACAGCAGAAATTGATTCTGACTAAATAAAGTAGAAGCCGTTTTTTGGAAGGATACTGGGTAACAAGCTGAATTTAGGGAGAACCCAGCTCAGAAGAAAAGGACAAGACATGAGACCCTTGACAGGATGTTGGTAGCAAGAACTACTTCAGAGTCTTGCCAGGAGGTCACTCCCAAGATGATTGAGCTCCAACAACCTGCTAAACCTTTGTTGTGTTTCTTGTGTCAAGATTCAGAATTCTGGGAGAGGAACCGGTTGCTTTAATTTGGTCACTGTGGACCCACCTGTTGGTTAGAGAGTCTTTCAAATCAAATCCCACCAAGATGACCCGTAGTGTGAGAATGGTCATTCCAAAAGTGTTTTGGAGTGCTGCCACCTGTGGAAGTGGAACTAGATGCTGAGTGGACCAAATCCAACCAAATCACCCTCACCTTCCAGGTGAAGGAAATCAGGCTTACAGAATCATTTTCTGCATTTCTGTTGAGATTAGAGGTATGAGATTAAAACATAGATGGCCTCGCGGCTTGTGTTTACTTTTATTGTTTAAAGTCAGTGTTCTAATTTTTATTTATTTATAATTTTCATTTCTTCCAAGGCATAACCTTACAAAGATGACAGTGCTTGTTTAAAGCAAGGCTGGATTTTCAGCCCCTCATCCTCAGATCTCCTATATTCTCCCACAACCTGTCCCCCATTGGAGGTACAACTTAGATACCCCTTCAGCCTCCTCACACTCAAGTTATCTGAACCAAATTCAATTATCTTTCCGCAAACTGCTCATCCTTTTGTGTCCCCCTCTTTAGCAAATTACCACTTATTTTTTATTTAACCTCAAAATCTGGTTGTCATCCTATGTCATCCATTCCCTGTCCTCTACCCCCAACACCCATTCAGTCACTATGGAATTGATGTTTTCATCTCCTAAATATGTATTGAATCTACCCTACTTCTGTCCAATCCCATTTCCTCTTTCCTTTGGTTCAACCTCTGTGGCCTGTCCTTTCCAGGACCACTATCTCTTCACGCTGCTCCCAGTTCTACCCTCGTCCTGGCCATTCTCTAGGATCAGGTGTAAATTTTAGATTCACAAGCTCATGGATGCTAAATTGAAAGCCTTTATTTTTTTATAACTTAATTTTAATTCCTGGCCCTGAGCCTTGATCCTCCCTAGTGTAAAAATCTAATCTTGTCCCTCTCAGGTAATGTGAATCCAATTCAGTGATTTCTCAGGTTATTCAAGAATTCTGGTGCCTCTTCCCCTCACCCTATTTTCTTATATAGAAACAACACAGTGGTGGTGCAAGGTGGAGGGGAGGAGAGTTGCCAGATTTAGCAAATAAAAATATAGGATATACACTTCAATTTGAATTTTAAGAAACAGAAAACTTTTTTAGTATAAAAAAGTCCCATGCAATATTTAGAGAATACTATTACTAAAAAAAATATTCATTGTTTATCTGATATTCAAATTTAACTGGGCATCCTGCCCATTTTTATCTGGCAATTCCAGGGCTGGGGTTTGTCGGTATTTACTTTCAGATCTTAATCTAGGACCTTGTTACAGACACTGAATTTGCCTATCTAGTATCTCATTTCTCCATTCTTCTTGGCTAACATAACTCCAGTTTTGCTTGGGAGAGCAGTGTGTCCAAGAACAGGCAGGATATTTGCTTTTCCCAGTCTTCTTGCACCATTGGGTGGCCACGTGACAAAGTTCTGGCCAATGGGACCAAATTGAGAATCTATTAACAGTTACAGGAATGCTTTTGTTTTTCCCAATAACAGGGAAAGACACAGCTGGTGCCACCCACCTCCCCTTTTTATTTGCCTTGAAGGTGGGCACAATATCTGAAGCTATATGAACCCTCCAGTGACCAGCAGGGGACAAGCATGAGGGAAAGACTAAGATAATCCCAGACGCATTGAACGTGCCAGGCCACTGAACCAAGGCCAGCAGATGCCTACTTTTAGGCACCTTGGGCTGTGATAAGTGGAAACCTCTAGTTTTAAAGGCACTATGAAACAAGTTTTCTTACTTGTAGTTGAATGCATTCTAAACCTATGGGGTCTATCTGATGCACTCCATCCATCCTTTTCTGTCAGACCTGGAAATATGCTGACTTGACTGCTTTGATAGTTCCCTGATGCTTCTTATTCTCAGAGTTACAGCTGTGTCCTTCTTCAATCCCCAGTGGGCAGCCCATACAAGAGCATGTTAGCACACACTCCCTTGTTGTGGCCAGTGACATTATGACAGATATGCCAGCTCTCTCTTTCCATTAACTTTTCTGCCATACATGGAGCCCACTAGACTATTACGGCATTTCACCCATACCATTCAGGAACGGTGGGAAATTATAGTGGCTGGTTCTGGTCCTCTTCTACTGAGAAACCCTATGTGACGACTTTTGCTATACCTTGTGTAGAAGCAGGTAGAAAGGAGGGGAATGAGAGGACACGGCCTTTGCAGCATCGCACTGCCCCTTCTTCATACGCCCCTCCTTTATCTTGACTGGACGGCAGAAACAAACAAAATTCTGTTACTTCTTTTTCCCATATCATATGTTTTTGGTCTCATACAAGATGGTGGCTTTTGGCCTAGGAATGTGGTTTACTTATTCTCTTTATGAATGAGTCCGATTACAATAGGTGCTATGCCTCCAGCTGCCAGATGGGGGAGGCTAACAATTCAACTGGAACACTCCTTCCAGATGATTCTTCTAAGCTGCAATCTCATGGAGTCATTTCCCTAACTCAGACCCTTCAGTGGTTCTACCTCTACCTCACTCCTAGCTTGAAGTCCAAACTTCTTACCATGGCTTTGAGGTCCTATCTTTTCTTTTAAAACTTCTCTTTCATCCCTACTCTCTTGACCTCTCTTGATGTGTTTCATTTCATACCCAAGCTGATCCACTGAGTAAGAAATTCTTGGTGGATGGAATCTGGGCATTTTTGGTTTTTTTGTTTGTTTGTTTAATTCTATAGATGAATCTATTGCATAGTCAGGAGTTGGGAACCAGTAGTTCAGGACTTTACATTTCTCAGAGCATTTTCACATACATCATTTAATTTTGTTCTTAGAAGAATCTTGTGATATAGGTACAGCATATATTGATATGCACATTTTACCAATGAGATGAAATGAGGTCCAAGGAGGTTTAGGTAGAACTGGGCTCAACTTTGAGTATTCTGACTAATTCTAGTCTGTTTCCACTCCACACTGAAATTTTTATTGCTAGTAGTATCACATTATGTCAGTTGTTCTAAATACTTAATTGTCTCCTGATTTTAAAGAAAATGTAATATAATTAGTAGCTTTATGATTTGGCCTCTGATTGCTCATTAAGTGGAATAATAGCCACCACACAGCTGTTATCCCATAACCCTGTTTATTTCCTGCATAGTACTTTTCATCATCTGAAATTACTTATTTTTTGCTTACTTACTTGTTGGTTTTGTTCTCCCACTAGAATACAATCTTCACAAGGAGAATGAACCCATTCAGTCTAGAACAGTGTCTTCCGCTTAGAAAATGTAACAGCTATTTGTTGAATAAATAAATGGAATATTCAGTTGTCACTTTATCTCTTTGCATATGGTTTATCATTAAATTAGAAGTGAATTATTAATCTAACAAATCATGAACTTAATCCTAACTGAAAATATTTTTCATATATACTTAGTAATAGATTTTAATAAACATTTTCTAACCAAACATCCAAGCATGAATGAATGAATGAATGAACTTCCATAACATACAATGAAGCCATTTAATATAGAGTGCATTTTTAAATATTAAATGGCATGTTTAATTTTTGCTTGGCATATTGGTTTTTTTGTTTTGTTTTACTGGGAGGCTAGTATATCAAGTACTTTTGGATATTGTAATTACTATGGTCTGGATGTGTTCCCCCAAATTCGTATGTTGAAATCCTAACTCCCAAAGGTGAAAGTATTAGTAATTGAGGTCTTTGGGAGGTGCTTAGGTCATGAGGGCAGAGCCCTCATGAATGGGATTAGTGCCTTATAAAAAAACGGTCTCCAGAGAGATTCCCTAGCCCCTTCCACTATTTGAGGATACTGTGAGGAGGTGCCAGCCAAGAACAAGGAAGAGGGCCCTCACCAGAAGGTGACCATGCTGGCATCTTGATCTTGAAGTTCCAGCCTCCAGAGCTGTTAGCAATGTATTTCTGTTGTTCGTAAGCCACTCAGTCACTAGTATTTTGTTCTAGCAGCCAGAACGGACTGACATCCATCAACTCATTTATCTGTCCCTATTAAAGGGAGCTCAGCTCTGGAACTGATATATTTATAATGTAATTTTACTAAAACTACTATAGTTGGGTAGCTCCTGGCATCTTTCATTAAACTGAAGTTGTTCAATTACAAGTGTTTGAGGCAAAGAGAGTTTTCAGCTTTCATTCAGAGGAAAAAAAAAAAAGGCAGTGCAATTCAACCTTTAATTTTTAGAGAAGAAAAACACTGTATGGATTTAATGGATTAAAATAATGTTCTGAGTGTTGGGTTTCTTATTCCCAGTTACCGGAACTCCTACAAGAAGAACATTTGTGTGGACATGCTGCGAGATGGTTATCATAAGTCCTTTACTGAGCTCTTCGCCCTGATGGAGAAGTGGGATGCCCTGCGGGAGACCGCGAGAGTTAGGTCCCTTTTGTGGCTGCAGAGACCTCTGGAAGAGCAGCCTGATAAGCTGGATCGTTTCTACCACTACCTGACCAGGGCTGAGGCAGCTGAAAGGAAAGGTGAGTGGAGGGACTGTGGGCAGCAGTGCTGCAGGAGCCTGAACAGTGAGCCTGAGGGAAGATTCCAGAGTGTTTCACGTATGAATTCAAAACATTAAGACACCTGAGCACAATCCATTCTAGACATCTAAGCATCTTCATGGAATACATGATAGGGAATGCTGAATCACAAAGCTCTCCAGACACAGGGGCATCCTGCTGATGTCATTCCAAGCCAGGAAGACAATGCATAGCACCTGATCACATCTACAAATTTTCCAATGTCATGAATACGACTCTTTCCATAGTTTTAAAAATATATAGAATTTTTACTAATGAGATATTTTCAAAGAGTACTATAACTTGAAAATTGTACTGATTTTCTAGTATTTATATAATGGAATTTGAAGGTGTTATCTGTAAGTCCTACAGATTTCAATCAGAGAATTTTTATTAGTAAATACTGAGAAGACACGAAAAGCCTACAATTCACAATTATGAATAAAATTGTTAATTTTATATTTTCCATCACATCATTCCTAATAAATTCCCTTTTTTGTATCCAAAAATTTTCCAGAAAGTCAGTGTTTCAAGTATTGAAGATATTTTAATCTCTACTATGATTATACTGATATTGTTGTCATAAGGCTTTCCTAGTTATAGTATATTAGGAATTAGTCATTTTATATAATCAAAGAAAAGAAATCCTAAAAGTTAGCATATAAATTTGGTGGTTTAAATTATTATTTTCTTCAACATATTGTGTGAAAACACCATAGGACTCAAAAAGAGAAGCTTGGGCCCCAACAATGACTATATTTCATTTCAGGGCTTCCTGTGGGAAAATAGAGTATTACACAACTTTTTGTCAACCAGTGCTACAGTGGGGAAAATTAATGGGGATGTGGAACAGTATTGCAGCAAAAGTCTCTCAGCCTCTATAGTGGAGTTAATACATATTTCCCATCAGGGTGTCACCTGGCTTACGAATAGGAGATATACAAAAATCCTAACAGCATAAGTGAGTGAGTGTGTGTGTGTGTGTGTGTGTGTGTGTAGAAAAGAGGTGAATATTTGTATTATGAAAAGTATTTAACTGCAGGATTGACATTAAAAATAGAATCCTTTGGCGAATTTTGAAATATGACATCTAATTTCTCAAGAAATTAACTGTTATAAATAAAAAATGCTATTGTAAAAAACTTACATTCTAGTTTCGGCTGCAAATTCTGAAGTGATATTTGCACTGAAAATAGAATTGAGCAAGATAAAATTTTCCCATTAGTCATTTTTTGAAGTTGAATTCATCATATTCACTAAGTGTTTTAAAAAGAGGCTTTCATATTGAGTAGCATAAATATGAGCCAAATACACCTTGTTACAAAATGTTATAAATACGAGAAATTTGTCATAAAGCATTTTGTAATTATAAGGAAACTAAAAAGCTAAGTAGTCTATTTGAAGGTAGAAAACATTTTAATTTTTTATTAAAGAAAAGTAACTAAACATTTAAATAAAACTGTTTCTCTGATTCCAAAAGTTAACAAAGTCTAAACTTTATAGTAGTCAATATTTTGTACACATGGTGTAAGTAAAGAGATATTTTCTTTACTGGGTGTCTTTATCATATATTCATCATAACTGAGTAGCATTTGTTAAGTGAAATAAAATTGCCTCTTGCTCAGAATAACTCTTCTGTAAGGTTATCTCCTTCAAAATGCACTGGCTTTTGCCTGGTTGAAATATAGAAAATGAAAATTATTGCAAAAGATATTGTTGGAAATACTTTAGTTGAAGTACATGTGAATATTTATATGCTTTTTAAAAAATTTGTAGAATTGTTTTCACATTTAACACATGGATTTTATTGAGGAAAAATTGTGACAAGAGTTAAAAAACATCCCAGAAAATGGGATAGACACATTCACTCTTACTAACTTGAATTAATCCCAAATCTTAAAACATGATCGCGCGTGTGCACGCGTACACACATACTCTTAATCTAGAATATAGATATTTGTTACTGGTGTCTCAGGATTCCATCCTATATGGTCATGAGACATACAGAATCTGAGAAAAATTTTCCTGAAGTAGCGTATCTCCGAGCATTCTCATTGCTTCTCATTGGAAAGACTATCACTCTAGGGTCACAATGAAGTTCATTTAATCAAAGCTGTGGCACTAACAATAGTCATCTTGGGTCAGTTCTGTCTCTTGAGACTTACAGACAGGAACCTAGAGTTATTTAAATTACTCTGGAAAACATCACTTGCTGTTTTATAGCAAAGAAGTATTTTAAGTAAGCCAGTCATTTCTTTTTCAATTATTTCCATTTCTTAAGGTGGGGTTTTTTTTGCCCTTAAGAACTTTTTTTATATTACCCATTGTTGTAAATCATCTCTGTACCATCTGTAATATTATGATTAAGGCCTTGTGCCCCATGGGGCTAGAGAAGAGATGGCAATAATGGTAATGGGCAACTGAATCAATAGATAATTCAAACATTATTTACGCTTGACTTTAAATTATTGTTAAGGGTTAAGCAGCAATTTTTTAATAACATTTATTTAAGATACAAGCAGAGTCCCATAGGATCTTTACAGGTTTTATGTAAAGTAAAACAAAAATAATTATCTGGTAAAATAAGTTTGAGAAACACCAGATGAATTAACATGGACATTAAGCAGGTTGGTTTATCGCAGGACTTACCAGAGCCTTTAACATGCTGATGCATATTGTGTGGTCAGTGAAAGAGGGAAATTAGCAACTGCATTTTCCAAATTTATTTCATCGTGGAATCTCCTTTTTAGATAACACAATGAATACCGATCTAAATAATAAACGAACAATAAAAATTATTTTCATCTTGTATATATCTGCTGACAACTCAAGTAAGTGGTCTACAAGCAAGGAGATAAGGCTGCTTAGAATGTAAATGGTACAGCCCGTATATTTGGATGGTCCAAAGATTCAAAAACATATTCCTTTATACTTAATACTCTGAAAAATACTCCATTTTTTCTGTAGAAAGAGAGCTTAGCTGACTAGTGGTCTCTAAATATGGAATCTTGATAACTTATACAACTTGTTCTAAAAAAAAACTTTATGAAATATTGGAAATGTTTTTCTATTAAGGTGTAATTACTGAAAATCATAAAAACTATTTTGGGATCACTTTTTTTTAAAAGAAGATCTTTATATAGCTTTTTAAAAATGGAAGTTATGGAATGCTTTACAGACTTTAAGAAATCATAACTCTAATCACTAAAGATGACAAAGAATATAATATTACAAAACAGACTTTAGTGCTCCACTCACCTTAGGTAGAAGGTTCACAATGCAAAGATAAAACCTAAGAGAAGTCAGTTCTGAGAGTGTTTGTTTTAAGTAAATAACTCTGGTTACTCACTGCTTTTCACCTAAGCTCTTGCCTATTTCGAGTAACCTTAAAAAGCAGAATGGCTCTCCAGAATCCCCAGCTCCTTCAAAAAATATTCAAAATTAGGGAGACAGGGAGACTTTTTTTTTCTTTTTTACTTTAATGTTTAGGTATAAACTTATTTTGAGATAAATCTTAATTTCCTATGAAATTATAAGGCAGCATATTTAAAGGAATGACATAAGTTTTAGAAATTTCTTTTGAAACGTTAGAGTCACTTATGTACAGTTCTTGAAAATTACCTTTTGTTGTAATCAGCCTTGTTGTTGTTTTTTTTTTCTGGGCCTTTTTATTTAAATCTTGTAGGAATACTAGTGGGCAATGTATGAATATTTTTCATAATTGTAATCCTTTCAGGAATATTTGAGTTGACTCTTCTGATTTCAGTGAATAATTAGTATCAGTGAATTCTAATAGATAATGATTATTATAAAAAATCCTTGGAAGGGTAATCCAGAGGCTACCACGTATCTACAACTGTGCTTTCAGCACAGATGCAAAAAGACATAAAGATTATTAATTTGTTTATATTCACCAATAGAGTGGAGTTTACAGGACTGAGGCACAATTTATTAACACACACATTTTTGTCCAAGTTTATGATTGATTGTGGTGGGGTTTATAAGACTGATTCACAATTTATTAATGCACTTTTTGTGTACAAATAGGTCAGGTGCCACTTTAGGAAAAAAGGGAGGGTTTAAAAACTACCAACTAATAAACTAATAACTGAGTGAGAAGGATGATTAGTATTAATGCATTTTCAACAGAAAAAGATACTATTTTCATATCCTATCTGCTTTCTTCATTAACTTTTATTTATTGATTTATTTTTTTGCCATGGTTAGGAACATTGCTTTCTCTTGAATCTCTAAATACTCTTCAAATCTTTGATGGGAAAAGTACTTGATAATAACACATACTCACTTCTTCCACAAGAACTGATAACAGTGCTAGTACATATATTATCATGACTTGTGTCTTATGTAAAGTCTAGTGTTTCAACCAAAGAGTATGTCAATTTCTCACATGTTCTAAGTTTTCAAAAAGATTGTTGTTGCTTTTTTCTTATGCACATCCTTTAATGTAAGTGTTTTGGTGGTTAAAATATAGTAACTGAATTTTGCATTTCCATTCTTAAAAATAGCTAATCATGTTTTTAAGGAAAAATAAAAAATAAATGTGACTATGTTGGTTTGCCATTTGAAGGGACATGCTGTGAGACATTTTTCTAATGCCATTAATGTTTTTCTTTGAAGAATACTTTGAAGGTGTCTATAATAACTTGTATGCCCTGGCCTGTTACTTCAATAATGCTGAAGACAAATGGGTAAGGAACCACTTCTACGAACGATGTTTTAAGATTGCTCAGCTGATAAAAATTGACGGTGGGAAGAAAGAAGCCGAGGCGCATGCGCACATGGGACTTCTTTTCGAGGAAGATGGTGAGTGGTCATTTGTCAGGCTGTCCTGGTTGTTCTGGAGGATTCAGAGTCCATGCAACCAGAAAGCATGTGGGGATTGAGAAAAAGATCTGAGGCATTAGTATAAGAATGTTAAGTTATTGAGATTAAAAAGCAAAAGTGTGTGACTTATGGGCTCACCGTAAGTTTCCTTGCAGTCCTATGTCCACCCAAGCTCTCGGGCAGAGTCCCCAGCAGCATAATCACAAAGAGAAAGCATCCTCCCGTGCCCATCCATACATATCGGTAAGTGACACATGCTGTACGGTTTTGAATTTTTTTGTCTCTCTTAAACAGTCCTCTGTTCGTTTTAACTTAACTTCTCATGTCTGAAAATGGAAAAAAAGGAAGGCATATTTCATGATTTTCCTAGTGCCCTATGCCCCTTATGTAGTGGACCAAAAAATCTCTCTATAATTTAGATATCACCCCATCGTGATTTTATAACAATTTCTGAAGGAAAGGTCCTTTAAAAGTAACTTCATACATAATATGTTAAGACAAGCCAAAGTCTAAAACAACAACAAATAGCATCAAAAACATATTTTGTATGGTGGTTTACTAAAGAATGCAAATAAAAACTTAAGAGTCAAAATTATTTATGGAAGGAATGGTGGGTAGATAATATGCAAAGAAAATATATGAAAAGATAGCGTGAATAATGCTATTTCTTTTCTCAAAAAGCTGTCTCATTTTCCACAAAGTTTTGACTTTGGCAAACAGTTAAATTAGAAAATATTTATTAATTCGTGGCTAGGACTTTATAGGACTTTGAGAAAGGTAAAAAAAAAAAGTTCTTGTGCTTTAGGATATTACACATTGTAATCTACAACATGGTAGGTGCCAGGAGGTGGTAGATGGTTGGTTCTGGGGCCATCTCGAGGGCCATTTTCAGGAATACCAGAAAAATTCAGAGATTTGAGAGATCGTACAGACTAGATTCAAGGAAGGCATAATGGAATCAATAGGGACTGCTGGGGAACTTGGAAGATGCATAGAATTTAGGTAGATAAGGAAACAGGAACATATTCTGTAAGAGGGAACTACTAAAGCATAAACACTAAAGCATAGTTAGAGGAACTGGTAGGAGGAGCAACCTGTTCAAAGCAGAAAGGGTGTTTCTGAGCAGTAGTGAGAACTCAAGAGTGGAAAGGTGAAATAGGGACACAGCCATATTCAGAGTTTGGGTTTAAGCTTCTATATATTCATGGTAAGGAAAGGACGATATTACTATAATTTGACAAGTTATTTGTTAAAACATTTAGCCTATTGTTAAAATTAGAATTTTGTCTTTCAATTTGTAAAAATGGGATAACTTCTTGGGCCCTTGGGCGGTGCAGTCGGGTAAGCATCCGACTCTTGGTTTCAGCTTGTGTCGTGATTTCAGGGTTGTGAGATCAAGCCCCGCATCCAGCTCTGTGCTCAGCGTGCAGTGTGCTTGAGTCCTCTCTCCCTCTGCCCCTCCCACTCATGCTCATGCTCTCTCTTTCTCTCAAATAAATAAATGTCTTTTAAAAAAAATGGGATAAATGCTTAAGTAAGGTAAAATTTTTCCTTAAGCTTTTAAAAACTATTCTCATTTCATAGGTGAGGTAGATACTTTTTTCAAACTTTTAAAAATTATTATCTTCACTCTGAGGATGAGAAAACTGGCACAAAGAGATTAAGCTGGTTAGTAGTGAAGCTAGTGTTGACTAGTCAGCTAGCTTCAGGGCCTATAGTCACTGCTCTGTGCAAACAAAAGATTGCTTTACTTTCATGATGTGCTAATTATGAAAATATATATTAGAATATAATTTAGCATGTTTTTGTTCTCTACTTTAGGAAATTCCCCCCATTGAATAGAATAAAAATGGTTTTTTGTTTTGTTTTGTTTCTGTAATTGGAGCAATAATTTTCTGTCACCTGCAGTAACAAATCAGATAATTAAACTGTCCACTAATGGTCCCAAAAAAACAAGTCACAAAAGAAATAAGACATAATATATGAAAATAAGGCTGAAGAAATCAGGGCTACATTGATGAAAATGTAAGAGTGGCCCAGTGGGATTCAGATATTCTGAATTTTTGTGTAAAGTTCTATTGTGATTTTTAAGATTTAGTTTGATTCAAAAAAATTATTGCAGAAATAAATGCCTAACAAAATTTGCCATCTGAACATCTATGAGTACATTCAGTAGTGTTTAGTCTATTCACATTGTTGTGCAATCTGTCTTCAGAACTTTCTCATCTTGCAAAACTGAAACTCAATACCCATAAACAACTTCCAGTTTCCCTCCTGATTTTTTAAAATCTCTGAATGCATTTCTGTTGGAGGATTTATTCATTGCTTCCTTTCTTTATTCATTTATCTATTCATTTACTCAGCAACCAGGTACCATGGTTGCCCACATCATTTCAGTGACTGAGGACGGGGCTGAGTTTGGGAAATGTGAGGGTGGGGCCACTGTGAGATTACATTCGCGGGTCCCTGGCTTGCTCGTATTTCCATGCCGCACCCTACAACACGATAAAATGCACCCATATTTCACAGCTAATAGAATATTTTGGCTGTGAAATTATTTTTAAGTTAGATTGTATTTTTTGTTTGCAACCACTTTTTGTCAGTTCCAAAATATTTTTCGATGCCCTCAATCAGTTCATAGACCCTAAGAGCCATGCCTTGATTGCCTGATGGATAAAATGACTGAGTTGGTGTTGCTTAAAATTCCAGAGATGGACTTTGAGTGTTTGAAGTGTCTTGCAATGGTGAAAAGCATCGGTGCAGTTTTTGTAATCTGGGTAGAATTTTCACGAGGAGGGTAGATTCGGACTACTTAGAATGTGTGGCTAGAAGCTGTGGGGACTCACCTGGCTGTAGGGTTCCCCTGAGGTGATGGAGGTGTAGCTTCCGCAAATCTGAGCTGATTGGTCCAGACAAGCAAATGGAGGCCCCACAGCAACAGCTAGGCAGCAGCTGTGCTCAGGGGCAGGAGTGCCCATTCAGGTTAAAGCAGGAAACCAGCCGGCAGATGGCAAAGGGCAGGTTGTCAGGGTCCAACCAAGCAGGCTGTAGTCCAGGGCATGGCTCCAGAACCCTCAGGGAACTATAGAGCAAATGAACATGGGCAGAAGCCATAGTCACAGGGACTGGGCACCTGGGTGCAGCCAGGGCCAGTATGCAGCCCACTGGCACATATGGGACCAGAGCCTCACCCAGAGCCCCCTGGCCAGAGTTGAGCACAGGTTCTAGTTCCCATTGCTGTTCAAGATGAAGCCCTAGTACACAATGTGGTCTGATTTCCATTGGCTAAAGGGCTGGCAGTCTCATTCTTCATGTCACATATCTTCAGACTAGAGCTGTGGTAATAGGCATGAGTAGTCATGTACTGACAAATACTTGTAGCAAATCAGTGGCTGTATCTTCTTTCAGAATTGTGACCTACTTATAAGGACAAATGGACAAGCAGCATACACATGTCATCTGTGGAGTATTGGAGAAAGCTATCAGACACTAGGTTAGTAGGAGATGTGCCTGTACATTCTAGAGCAGCACACAGAGGTCCAGCAGGGCCAGATGTCAGATACTGGGAGAGAGGGTTTCTTAAGAGACTTGATTAGGGAAAAAACTGGCTCTTCCCCAGGGTGATCTGGATCCAGGACAACAATGCCAGTGACATGGCAGAGCCATAACTTCAATACTCTTCTGCCAGATCATCATTAATGGTTGGGTCCAGCATCAGCCCCTTCCCTGCCATGGTCAGGATGCTGGGGTCCAAGCCTTGCAGTTGTGGTCTGTCAGGATTGGGGTGGAGATAGCAAACTCGGACAGGGTTGACCACATAAACATTTATAGTTGAGCAAGTACCAACACCTTTCCCCTTTCCCCACTTCCAGTGATTTAGGATCTGGGCTCAAACCTTGCTTTGGACCAGATTAATGAATCTAGCACTGAGGCTAGCTGGGTTCTATGGAGTCTTGCAGAAGGCCAATCTCTTTTCTGAAACACTAGACTGGAGGGCTCAGTCTTGGGCAAGTCAACCCTTAATTTCTGTCCACCTTTTTGTCCTGTTCTTCCTCTTCCAATTTAGTGCATGGCTTGTAAATATCATCTCTCAATGGCAGCAACCCGTTCCCTTTCAACCCATAAGAGCTCTGAGTCTAAATTTTGCTATGGGAGACCAGGAGGATGATTAGAAATAGATGTTGGGTGACAACCCCAAAATACTGATCATGGTCACTGAAAACAATCAGAGGAAGAACAAATGTTGGAAGAGTTTAGGCCATACACATCTTCTAGTTCAGGAGGCCATCATCTGTGATGTTAGTGCAGGGATTGAGTAATGGCTAACCAAGTTCAATAGCATTGATCCCAAGCTCTCCCATTGACAGTGGAACTTCTGAAGATGGGAGTTGTCCTGGTTGGCTTGCCCAGTTCAGGTCCTAGAACTACTGCTGACAGTCAGCTCCGTGGACAGATTCTAGGTAGTGCATCTCAGTGCAGTTCACCAGGGGCCAGAAGGCACCAGGAGCTGGGTAGTGTTATGAAGACACTCTAGAGTGGCTTCCACTCTCCCCTGATACATCCAAGTAGTAGAAGGTAGATCCAGCAACGGATCTGTGGAGAAGCCCACCATTGTGAGGGACTGTTCCCCTTACCATCATGATCTCATGAAAAGGAGTTAGAATTTAGGAACCCATTTATCCTTGTCTTGCTGATGTTCAGTCAGCACTTTTCCCTAATATATTTTCACCCCTTTTTAGTAATCATAGAAAAGACACTGCTTTTCATTTTTTTTGGTATGAATTTTAATGGGGGCAGTGGTTCAGCTTTCCTCTCAGTGAAGTGTCCACCCCATCCAAGGCAATTTCCCCCAATATCACTAAAAAAGAAAAATGAATCCTATTACTGGGAGTCTTAACTCCATAGGTGTCTCCCTACTTAGGATTTTTCAAAGCTAGTTCCTGTTAATAGTTACTCGTTGGCTTTCCTGAACACTGGCCACAACACCACCAGCAGACTCTTCCCATTCCAGTCTTGGTCTTTGATTTATTTCCAATCCTCTGACTTGCTTCCAGAAGGCCATGGTATAGACCTGGACAGATGCCCAGTTTGCTGGGACAACTGCCATGCTAACAAGGTAATTGGTCAGCAGCACTCACAGCAGGCCTGCTGGAGCAGCACTGCTCTGAGAGAACTCGCAGAGACAGGAACAGTAGCAGGTGGACCAGTTGCCCATTGCCCTTTCATTGGATGCTGTATGTTTAGGGAAGTATGATCACACCCCTGGTGTGACCGGGGACAGACACAATAGCAGCATGATGTGGCAGAGCCTTCATACAAGCCTTACCCTGCCAGCAGAAGGGGAGAAGAGTAAGGGGTGGGGGCTGAGGTCTCTGCCTATGGTTGCAGCCATAGGATATGGCATAAAAATAGCAAGATTTGCCACACAGGCATTCATAGTTGGGGATCACCAGTCTCTCCCCTGTCAGGAGAGAGGGACTGCAATAGATCAGAACTGATTGTCTTAAAAGCACTGAAGCTGAATGGTTTCCTTAGAACTTTGCTGAAGTCCATCTTCTTTTCTAGGAAACTAGCCTACAAAGATCAGTCCTGGACAACTAAACCCTTACTCTTTAAATCTTTAAGTTCTGCATACCAGAACATAAATGAACATAAAGAGACATGGCATAGAAGTGTTAGGCATAGAAGTCCTGTCCTTTAATAACTAGGACAAAGATAGGACCATGAGCAAGATGATAAGCTTCAAAAAAAGCTCCAACCCCAAAGACTAGATGTTTTCAAGAACTGACCAAAATAGAAGAGAAGCAGAGAGTTAAAGTAAGAGTAGATCAAATCTCAGTCCTAGAAGAATGCCTGCTAGACACTGAAATCGAATGAAGTGCTGTTCCTACCAACTGCCCCCCCAACTACAGGTAGAAGTAGGGGGATTCTACCAGTACTGAGTGGCACAGAGTACACTCAGTGCACAGAGAGGCAAGAGCAGACTGTCCATTCTGCTTACCTTTGAAAACCAAGACTAGGGTACCTGGGTGGCTGAGTCTGTTAAATGTCTGCCTTCAGTTCAGGTCGTGATCCCTGGGTCCTGGGATCGAGTGCCGCATCAGGGTCCTGCTCCTCAGAGCCTGCTTCTCCCTCTGCCTCTCCCTCTCTCTCTGTCTCTCATGAATAATAAATAAAATCTTAAAAAAAAAAATAAAAACCAACACTAAATAGACTGCTCCTAAATGGGGGATAAAGGGAATTCAAGGAAAACATGTCATTTATCCGAAGACTCAGGTAAAGAACAAACTAGTGAAAGTGATCATTCTAGGAAGATTCTTGGTATCTTCAGAAAGATACAGGTGGAAGACAAAAAAGCCTAAGGATAGAACCAAATGAGTTGAGAATGAGCCCAGATGAAGTAAGGAATGCTTTAGCTAAGATGCATTAGTAGAATTAAACTATGGAGTGGAAAAAATAAAGAGCAGAACTGAGCCAGTAGAAAGTTGACTCAGTGGTGTTGAGGACAAACTTGAAACATACTTCCAAGGTGCAGAAGAAAGACTGAGATGGAAACAATGAGAAGTAGTAAATAGGGAAGTTCCTGAGGAAGAGTACACAGTAACTGAGACAAAGACTATAACCAAAGACACTTTAAGGAAACCTTCCAGACCCTAAGAACACCCTCACAATGTGCAGATTGAAATAGCCCTTTGTGCTTCAGTCAAAAATTATGAAAGAAAGATCCATAACGAGACAAATCCTGGGTAATTTTTTGAATGACTTCGATGAACACAGACCCCTACCTGCATTCAAAGACAAAGCACAGACTGCCTGCATTGTAACAAAAATGAGGACTCAGTTTTCTCCTTTGCAACAGTAAATGCCACAAAAGAAAAAGAAGGGAAGTCCACAGGGCTGGAGGGGAGGGGGAAGAACAGAATCCTGTGAAGCTGAGAACGGAGAGCGATGCTACAGAGCTACAAAGTTCTGGTGCCTGTATGAAGCAACAGGCAAGCTCCAGAAAGCACACAGTGAAGGTCTTTCCATGTATATTCTATTCTCCTATTCAACAAGAGAGAAATCAAAAATAAAAATTCAAGAAGAAAGTCCTACTGTAGAAGAACTGACAGTAAACACTGAAACAATTAAATGTAGTTAAGTCTACAAAAGAATACATGTCAATAATTTTGGAAACAGAAGATACACATGGGGGATTGGGATAGGCCGGTGATGGGTATTATGGAGGGCACGTATTGCATGGAGCACTGGGTGTTATAAGCAAACAATGAATCATGGAACACTACATCAAAAACTAAGGATGTACTGTATGGTGACTAATATAACATAATAAAAAATTTAAAAAAAAAAGAAGATACCCAGTATAAAAATTAAGTATGGTTTTCATTTTTCTCTTTATGATTTTCTATATTTACCCAGCCTTCTGCAGTCATACTGACTTCTGTATCTTACTTTAAAATTAAATTTGATGAGAAACATTTAAAAATAAACTATAAAAATCCAAGTGGAAAATATAGACAAATATTCATTCGGTCTTAGATAGGAAAGACCTTCAAACATACAAACAATCGAACAAAGCACATATGAGAATGATGGGGTTCACTGAGGAACCATTATATTCTCTCCCTGCTCCAAGTTCAGAACTGATTCAGAA
Source organism: Ursus americanus (assembly GCF_024610735.1). NCBI lineage: Eukaryota > Metazoa > Chordata > Mammalia > Carnivora > Ursidae > Ursus > Ursus americanus. Next base: position 35,870,722 of record NC_142139.1, on the reverse strand, counting down.
GAAACGTGGGAATCAGATTATAATTGTTAAGGCTTATGGGGGGACAAAGCTTATATCTCATCAAGTCAGACTCCATTATCTTCCAGAATTCATCTTAACCACCTAATTACTGGCAGACTGGTCAAGCTGAGACTCTCCTGCAGGTTCAAAGCCTGTGCCTCTGAGCTTCAGGGTGGAGTTCGGTGGTCAAATCTCCTTGAGAATTGAGTCCAGAGAGGATGAGAGCTCAGCATTTCACCAGCTTATGTCCTTTTCCCCCTCCTTGATGAGAAGTGAAGGGGGAAGGAGAGAGGGAGTCCCCTCATGGAAACATAGGGCTAAGGGAATAGAATTCCCATTATCAGAAACAAGTATTGAGGGATTCGACACATACTTTTAAAAAATTGATTATTAAAGACCTCATATGGTTAAAAGATAAATCTGGGAAATATTTGAAAGAAACGTGATAACAGATTAATATTATTATTATTTCAAGAACATTGACCAATTGGTGAAAAAACCACATTAACATCAATACAAAAATGGTAAGGGAACTAAGAAGAAAATTCGAAGAAGAAATTCAACTGGATAATAAACATGAAAAAAAACCAAGATTAATAACAAAAAAGCACAAGTTAAAGCACTGTAGATGGACTTTTCGCCTGTAATATCATAACAAATGTTTATTATGTTCCAACTATGTGCAAGACACTGGGCTAAGCATTGGAAATTCATGGCTGGAAAAGATACGGCCTCTTGATTTGAGGCTTACATTTTCATGGAAGAGGCAATTCAGTACACTGATCATTGCAATTATGTGGGTGAATGTACTGATAAAAAATGCACCAAATTCAAATGTGCAAGAATCAGTGTTGCCTGTTTATTTGTTTAAGGTAGCATTTACTGCTTGTGAAATTTTGACCAGTTAAGCATGTTTTTTACATTCCTGGTGATAGGATAAATTAGCCTGACATTTCTAACAAAAAATTTGGAAATATGAATCAAGAATTTTTTAAATGTCCACATTCTTTAACTCTGCTAATCTACTTCTAGGAAGTAATCAGATATGAAGACAAAGATTTACGTGAAGACATATTATGTCTTTCTGTATGTACAATTTGTAATAGTAAAAAAATGAAAATATAGGGTAACACTTTAATTAATGATGATTATATCTATTGAACCCTTATCCAGCCACTCAATGCTCTTGTCCAATAACTATAATGGTAAGAGCTACCATTGTTTGAGTCCCATGTGTCAGTCACTATAAAAATGCTAACTCTGGCCAATAGGCTCTAAGCAGTCACTTCCAGCCTGAAGCATGGAGGAGCAGATGTGAGTCTTCCAAGCTATCTATTTTTGCCATGGCGACCTTGGGGGACTTATGCTAAGATGATGAAACCACAAGATGGAAAAAAGCTGGATCCCTGAATGAGTATTTGGAGGGGAGCTGCCCTGGAGAGTCATTCAATCCTCAGTGGACTTCATGTGAGCAGGAAAATTACTTTGTCTAAACTCCTGGGATTTCAGGGTCTATTTGCTACCACTGTGTGCGATCTCCAGTCTCCCAATACTTATATGCCCTTATTGTGAATGAGGGATTTTACGAGTTCTGTGAATGGTTTTTGGCAATTTCTTTGAAAAATTCACACAATAGTCTAACACTTTCTTTTGGAATGTGTTATCTAATGTTTTTGTGCTTCCTTGTAAACTTCCATTTTAATATTTTTAAAGCTACATAAATCCCTCAATTTACCAATATAATTTAGTGTTCCAAAAATTCCATTTTACTTTTTCCATTATGTGTTTATTTGAATACAATAGATGTGCAACATGTTTATGATCCAAAAATAAAAATATACAATATTTTAAAGCTAGTTGATACACGATGACTGCACCACAAATCTACAGTAGCATTTTGCCTGCTATATCGGGTCCTAACCTGCTTCAGGATCTCATGATCATCATTACTAAATCCTGAACTCAGGAGGACATAATGGGCCCCTTGGCTGACCCAGTGTTGGAGTGTCTCAATCAGGAGCACAGACTCAGTACCTGATCATGGGTTTGAGAATTAGGATCCACTACTCAACCAAGCTCTTTGACTCAATCCTAGATTCCTGATTTCTTTCACTTAAATCTCTTGGAAACTCCCTCAAGCCCAACTCAGTAAGCCAGTGTGGAAGAACCAGCCGTTAGAGCAAAGGCATCAAAAGATCAGGCAAAGTAGTTGTAGCTGTCGGTATTGAACACTACTCATAGACACTTCAGAAACTCAGTCAAATGAAGATGTTTAACAGATTCTTTACATATACCTTACCTGAGAAATTAGGAACGTCTCATCTGCCATCCTCAAGATAATCCACCTTGAAAGTATCTCTGTCATCCAGTTCTACTTGAACCATCATACCAAGCAATAATTCATACAACTAGAAACATCTTCAGAATTTATGTGGACATTCCCAAACAGCCTTCCAGTACTGAAAAACAGCTTTAAGTAGTCTTGTTACCTGTACATCCCCATCATAAACACACAGACTCTTGTCTTCTGAATCTGCTACAGTATTGCTCAGCCTGTAGAAATATTTGGTGGCCTCAAGCCACATCAGTATATCTTCCCAAGATAAAAAATCCCTATATCCCTGCCCACCACCTAATGTCTGTGGGCTTCTATATCTTGTATTTTTATCCCCCAGCTGCGCTCCAGCCTCAGGTCCTTGATCCTGTATTATAACAGTGGCAGTTCTCAACCATTTTTCTCATGGCTACAAATATGACTGGTAACACTGACTTACACAACACTCCAGTGAGAATAGTGAGATTAAGCACACACATCCCCACCAAAGCTGAAGCAATAAACACCAACACTAATTTTGGGCTATGGTCAAAGGAAAATAGTATGAGGGTTTATGGGCTACCTATAGTTCTATAGCATTTCTCTCCCACCTAGAAAACATTGGAGTTTGAATGAACCAGAGTAACACTTAAAAATGGATAACGAGCAATCGACATTATGTGCTAAAAAAAAAAAAATTTACACCATTCAGGGGGTGCCTGGGTGGCTCAGTCAGTTAAGCGTCCAACTCTCAGTTTCGGGTCAGGTCATGATCTCAGGGTCATGAGATCAGGCCCCCATGGGCTCTGCACTCGACAGGGAGTATTGTGGAAGAGTCTCTCCCTCTGCCCCTCCCCTCACTCGCAGGTGCATGCATGCTCGCTTGTTCTCTCTCTAAAATCAATCAATCAATCAGTCAATCAATCTTTAAAAAAGTACACCATTCAGAAAATTTGGCTGTTTGTTGTTGTAAAAAGTTACTGGCAGCACATTTTCGAACTGATCTGGACATAAAACTATACCTCAATACAGCCATTAAGAACTACTGGCTTAGAAGTAGACTATCCATCCAGAAGTTTGACTAACAAGTTTCTGAGACCCTTTTTCTCATTGCTGTCATCAGTCTGGTTTTCCTCCCTCTCACCTTCCCTTCATATGTCTCTGTGTGCGCTCTATATTCACAAATCAATCATCTGCCAGCCCGTGAGACCCCATCCTTCATTGGACTGTGCTTCCAGTGGATCCCTTGGTAGTTCAAGGAGATCTCCAAACTCCACATTGTGAGCTGAACTCTATTCCCATTGGCAAAGGCAAATGAGGCCAAAGTCTGCAGAAACCAGAGAACTTTATAGCTCCTTTAGCAAACCCTTTTCTCCTTACAGCTTTCCCAGTGACTGATTCTACTCCACAAAGCCCGAGCCCTGTATGTGTGAGGGGAATGTCACTTCCCCTGTTCATCAGTCCAGGCATTAGGCTAGTCGGAGGCACTGCCATAATGGCCAGGTCTTCTTCTTTCAAATGAATGCCTCCTGCAATGAAGCCTTTTAGGACTGACTGTCCTCGTACACAGCCTGATCCTTCTGCCCTGTCTCTTCTGTCTGTGACCTCCGATTTGCCTTGGGCTTGAGCTCCCATATGTGCCTCACTTGTAGCCACGTCTGTGATTCTAGTTATCTCCTTGATAAAAAGGATGGCCTTTTTACACCCAGCTTCCAGTCTTTTCTCATGACATCACTCATGGTGCTTTGTCATGCTTTGCTTGGCTTCCTTAGAGTTGGTGCTGCCAGCTCTAAGTAACTATAGCTAAAATATGACAACTATTATATACATCGCTGGCACTTTCTATTTTCTCATTTGAGAGAAAATTTTCAGTCATTTTTGTTATGGGTTGAATTGTGGACTCCAAAAAGGTGTTGAATTCTTTTTTAAAAAAAATATGGTGAGGTTTATACCACCCAAATCTATTAAATTGTTTCTGCATGCATGGCTCATATTTTCTTATAATAATGAAAATGAAAAAAGAATTATGTATTAAATATCTGAATAAAATAAATCATTGTGTCAAAGTGAGGTGTGAATTAGATAATTGACTTCTAAGAGAACTTTAATTTCCAGATTTATGATTTTAGGCTTTAAAATATCTTATTCCATGTGATGGAAAATATGTGCCTTTGTTTCTACTTTCTGCCACTCGTCTATCTTAGAATTAACATTTTCAAGCAGAAAGTAACTGGTTATGTTATTTAAGCGACTACCTTCTTCTCCATTGGAATGGACTAGGAATCCCATAGATAATTACCCTGTTTGGAACAGATTTTCCTCCTGTGTCCTTAGTGATGGTGAAAGAAATCCTAATGTTGTCAGGGCCAGCTTCATGATAACTGTGGCAAAACATAATTTAAAATCCAAAGGACAAAAGTGTATCTCTTTTTTTAACCATAAAGATACTGCTGATTATACTTCATCATGTTTAAATTGTCTGTACGGTGATGGTAGCATGAGGAAGTACAGATACATTTTCTTTGAATCTTAGTTTGACTCTCATATTCTCTATCAGACAGCTACTACAGTTTTATTAGAACTGGCTGTTAGAGACTAAATTGGTCATACAGCAGGGTACTCAGATCCCCTTTCAGATGCTTGGCGAATAACATTGTAAAATGTTTTCTATCTTAATTGTTAGTCCTGAAGATATGTGGTTTTATATTAAAATGCTGATCCACATTCTTGATCCAGAATTCCAATTAAACCAGCAGATTTTGATTTTAGATTAATGAAATATATACCAGTCTCTTCACTAGTACTTCAGATGGCTAAAATCTATTTGAAAGTTTTCTGAACTTTGCACTCTCCACATTGCCATTGACTAGCATATTGACAACAAAACTGTGTCAAAGGTGATACAAAATTTGTTTTTTTCTGTTTGTTTCTTTGTTTTTGCACCTGCATGCCCCATCTTGAGTACATCTGCCAACTATAGTATTGGGCCCACAGTTTATTGTTAGTTAAAAGCCTATTACTACTTTCTTTATTCTTTCTAAATATAAAAAAAAAAATTGGATGGAAGGACTTCTGGTTGCTTATTCTAAGCTGTACATTCCATTCCCATCTTCTACAAATGTGTGCTGAGATTATTTAATTTTAAAATATAATTTGATGGTTTTGTGCACTAATCATGTTTTATCTTGCTTCGATTAAATTGCTGTGAAATTTCATGTAGTCATTTGATTGATTGCCATGAATTGAAAGAAGAGTTGTCTCTTTTTAACTAATAATGCCTTTTCATATCTGTGTAATTCATCACAAGATACAGTTTCATGTTACCTGCCAATATTGTGTATAATATACATGTGCCACAATTTTTCTTGCCTTCTGTTATAACGTTTTGAATACATTTGAAAGTTCTTTTGTGTTTTGTTATTTAAGCTATAAAATATTGATAGAACAGGCTATCTTCTAAGAAGAAAGGATAGTGTCAATGTATGTAGGGACGCTTGCAGAGAAATTCAGTGTAATTGATTTGTTATAGTAATGGCATTTTAATATCATGGTAAATAAAATTCTTTCTTATTAAAGCTTCTGTGATAATTGTTGAAATGATAATGTAATATCTTTTATCATTTAAACCAGTAGTCTAAGAACTTTGTGTTCCCTGAACCTGATCAAATGCCAGTTCCATCATTTATTAGCTGTATATTCTTGGGTAAGTTATGTGTGTTAGACTCTAAGTCTTATATTTCTCATCTGTGAATGGGATAATAGTATCTACTTATAGAGTTGGTTCAGGGTGGTAAGGATTAAATGAAGTAAATTGACTGGCGTTTGTCCCTGGTACATGACACACACTCGTTAGATAGAATTGACTTTTAGTTCCAGAGAGCAGTGCTCATTTTTTAGTATTTTGACTAGATGGGATTTGGTGACATTTTTTTTTAACACTTAATACAATTTAAATTAAAAAAAAAAAAAAGCTTCACCCATTTCTCTCGCCCTTTTCACCCAATGCTTCTGGCAACCACCAATCTGTTCTCTGTATCTATGAGCTTGTTTTTTATTTGTTTGCTTTAGATGCCACATATAAAAGAGATCATATGGTATTTGTTGTACTTATTTCACTTAGTATAATGACTTCAGGGTCCATCCATGTTGTCACAAATGGCAAGATTTCATTCTATTTTATGACTGAAAATTATTTTATTATATATACATGATACATATCATATCCATTCCATTATATATGATATATATATCATATCACATGTATATCACGATTTCTTTATCTATTCATCCATTGATGGACACTTAGGTTGTTTCCATAGCTTAGCTATTATAAATAATGCTACAATGAACATGTGGGTGCTTGTATCTTTTTGAGTTAATGTTTTTGTTTTCTTCAGATAAATACCCAATAGTGGAAATATTAGATCATATGGTAGTTCTATTTTTAATTTTTTGAGGGACCTCCATACAATTTTCCATAGTGGTTACACCAATTTACATTTTTCACCAACAGTGCCCAAAGGATCCTTTCCCCCCACATCTTGCCAATTCTTGTTATTTCTTGTCTTTTTGATAGTAGCCATTCTAACAGCTATGAGATGATATCTCATGGTGGTTTTGATTTGAATTTCCCTGATGATTAATGATGTTGAATACTTTTCATGTGCCTGTTGGCCATCTGTATATCTTTTTTGGAAAATGTCTGTTCAGATCTTCCACCTATTTTTTAATCACATGGTTTGGATTTTTGCTATTGAGTTCTGTGAGTTCTGTTATATTTTGGATATTAGTCCCTTATTAGATATATGATTTACAAATATTTTCTCCTATTCAGTAGATTGCTTTTCGTTTGTTGATAGCTTCTTTTCTGTGCAAAAGCTTTTTAGTTTATTTTAGTTTATTTAGTTTAGTTATTTAGTTAATTTTGGGTTTTTTTGCTTTTGCTTTTGGTGTCAGATTAACAAAATCATTACCAAGACCTGTGTTACAGAGCTTACCAAACACATATACCATATGTTTTCTTCTCAGAGTTTTATGTTTTTAGGTATTACATTCAAATGTTTCATCCAATTTGAGTTAATTTTTGTATATGGTATAAGATGATGGTCTAGTTGCTTTGGGTAGTATGGACATTCTAACAATATCAATTCTTCCAAACTATGAACATGGAATATTTTTTCATTTATTTTTGTCTTTTTCAATTCTTTCAATAATGTCTTGTTGTTTTCAATGTACACGTGTTTGACCTCCTTGGTTAAATTTATTCCTAGGTATTTTATTCTTTTTGATATAAGTATAAATGGGATTGTTTTCTTAGTGTTTCTTTTTGATAGTTCATTATTAGTGTATATAAATGCAACAGATTTTTGTGTATTGATATTATATCCTGCAACTTTACTGAATTTGTTTATAAGTTCTAACCATTTTTTGATGGAGTCTTTGAGTTTTCCTACATATAATATACCATCTGCAAATAGTGACAGTTTCATATCTTCCTTTCCAATTGGATGCTTTTTATTTCTTTTTCTTACCTAATTCCTCTGGCTATGACTTTTAACTTCCACACTATGCTGAACAAAAGTGGTGAGAGTGGGCATTCTTGTCTTTTTCCTGATCCCAGTGGAAAAGCTTTTGGCTTTTCACTATTAACTGTGATGTTAGATGTGGGTTTGTCATATATGGCCTTTACTATGTTCAGGAACATTCCCCCATACCTGCTTTTTGATAGTTTTTTTATTATAAATGGATGTTGAATTTAGTCAAAATGTTTTTTCTGCATCTATTGAGATGGTCATGTGAATTTTTTTCTTCATTTTGTTAATATGGTATATCACATTGACAGATTTGTGAATATTGAACCATTCTTGCATCCCTGGAACAAATCCCAAATCCCACTTGATTTATGTATTGCTTTGAAGATATTGATGAATTTGGTTTGCTGATATTTTGTTGAGGATTTTTGTATCTACGTTCTCCAGGAACATTGGTCTGTAATTTTCTTTTCTTGTGGCATCCTTGTCAGGTTTCAGTGTTAAGATAATTATGACCTCATACAATGAATTTGGAAGAGTTCCCTCCTCTCCTATTCTTTGGAAGAGTTCGAAAAGAATTAGTGTTAATTCTTCTTTGAATGATTGGTAGAATTCACCAGTGAAGCTATCTGGTCCTGGCCTTTTATTTGTTGGGAGATTTGTGATTATTGATTCAATCTTACTAGTAATCAGTCTGTTTAGATTTTGTATTTCATCATGATTTTGTCTTGGTAGGTTATATGTGTCTAGGAATTTATCCATTTCATCTAGGTTGTCCACCTTGTTGGCATATAATTGTTCATAGTCATCTCTTATGATCCTTTGTATACTGTGGTATCAGTTGTCATATCTCTTCTTTCATTTCTGATTTCATTTGAGTCCTTTTTCTTTTCATCTTGGTGAGTCTACCTAAAGGGCTATCAATTTTATTTATCTTTTCAAAGAACTAGCTCTTAGTGTTATTTATCTTTTTGGTCTATTTATTTCTGCTCTAATCTTTGTTATTTCCTTTCTTCTACTAATTTGGATTTTGTTCTTTTTCTAGTTCCTTAAGATGTAAAGTTAGGTTGTTTATTTGAGACTTTTCTTGTTTCTTGAGATAGGCATTTATTGCTATGAACTTCCTTCATAGAACTGTTTATGTTGCATTCCATAAATTTTGTTATGTTATGTTTCCATTTTTGTCTCAAAATACTATTTGATTTCTCTTCTGATTTCTTTCATCCACAGGTTTTTAGTAGATGCTGTTTAATCTACACATATTTGTGAATCTTCCTGTTTTCTTCATATAATTAATTTGTAGTGTCATGCCATTATGGTCAGAAAACATGCTTGATAATTCCTCTTAAATTTATTGAGACACATTTTGCAGCCTAACATATGATCTATCCTGGAAAATGTTTCACATCCTTTCAGTTGAGAAGAATGTGTATTCTGTTGCTTTGGAATGGAATGTTCTATTAAGTCCATCTGGTGTAATGTGTTATTTAAGGCCAATGTTTCTTTATTGATTTTCTGTCTGAATTGATATAAGTGGGGTATTAAAGTCCCTTACTCTTATTGTATTGCTGTCTATTTCTCTTTAAGTATGTTAATATTTGCTTTATATATATAGGTACTCCTATGGTGGATGCATAAATATTTATAAATACTTGTTGGATTGACTCCTTTATCATTATGTAATGCTCTTGTCTTTTATTACAGTCTTCATTTTAAAGCCCGTTTTGTCTGTTATAAGTGTAGGTATTTCAGCTTTCTTTTGTTTTCCATTTGCATGGAACATCTTTTTCCATCTGTTTGCTTTCAGCTGATATATCCTTACAACTAAAATAAGTCTCATGGACAGCATATAGAAGGTGGGTTTTTTGTTTTTTGTTTTTATCTGTTCAGCCACTCTGTGTCTTCTGATTTGGAGAATTTATTTCATTTACATTTAAAGTAATTGTTGATAGTTATGTGCTTATTGCCACTTTGTTAATTATTTTCTAGCTGGGTTTTTATTTTGTTTTGTTTCTGATTATCAGTCACTTTTTACTTCAGTTCATATACTACTAATTCTTAGATCAGTCTCACAGGAGAAAATTCCATTGGCAATTTCAAACCATATTTGCATTCATTACTCTTATTCATATTAACTGTTGTTTTTAATTTAGTAGTTGATCTTATGGTGCCATTTTACATTAGACTGAGATTTCAGTTATTATAACCAATTGTGAACTGTACTTTTAGCACTATTATACATTACATAATTTCTAAAACTAACTTTAGAATTAGCTCCCTATTTGTGAATGAGGACTAATGATAGCATTTCTGAAGTAAAATAAACAGGTATGATTTGAATTTCTGCCTGAAAAAATAGTTTAAAATATGACTCAGTAAAATAGAGGCATTGGGGTTAGTGGTTTGAGTACAGGTTACAGAGTCATACTCCGAGTTTGGTGTTTGGGGGCGGGGGGATTTTGGGTTTTTTTTTGTTTTTTGTTTTTCACATTTTATTTTCAACAAATTTCATTATCCAGGTGCAAAATCAACAAGAACATTTCTTACTTGAGGCATACTTCAGAATACATGGTTCTAAAAGATATATACATAAAACATTCCATCCAAGAAAAATAGAATACACATTTTTCTCAAGTACACACAGAAGAATCTCCTGGTTAAATCACATAAAAGGAGATATAACAAATACTATAAATTTAAAAAGACTGAAAACATTGCAAGTATATTTTCCAACCACAATGGTACAAAACTGAAGATCAACAATAAAACAAAGCTGGAAAATCTACAATGTAAATATTAAATATTTAATATGTAAATATTAAAAACATAGTATTGCACAAGCAATGGGCCAAATAAGAAATCAAGTGGCAAATCAAAATATGTCTCAAAACAAAAGAAAAAGAAAACGCAATATTCCAAAACCTATGGATGCAGCAAAAGCATATGTTAGAGGGAAATTTATTCTATAAGTGCTTGTATTAAGAAAAAAAGTTCAAATAAACAACATTACACCACAAGGAACTAGAAGAAGAAAAGACTTAGCCGAAATTTAGTAGAGAAAGAAAAATCAGAAATCAGAAAATCAGAAATAAATAAAACAGAGACTAGAATTAACAATAAGATAACATTGAAAGTAATGACCTTTTTAAAAAAAATAAATAAATAAGTAAACAAAATTGGCAATGCTTTCACTACATTTACTAAGAAAAAAAAGAGAAGACTCAAAAACAAATGAAAAATAGAAGAGAAAACAATACAACTGATAAACAGAGAAATGCATAGTGTAATAATAGATAATTATATACTAACAAATCAGACAACTTAAGGGGGGAAAAAGATAAATCCTAAAAACACAGAAGTTACCAAGATTGAATCTTGAATCCAAGAAATAGGAAATCCTCTTAGACCTTAGACCAATAATAAGAATGAAAGTTGAATTAGGAATCAAAAATCTCCCAGCACAGAAAAGCCCAAAGCTACATGGTTTCATTGGTGAATTCCACCAAAAAATTTAAAAAATTAATTTAAAAAATGTCTAAAAAATTATTTTTTAAAAGACAGATTAAAAAAGACTTATCAAAATCTTACAAATAATGAAATCGAGGACACATTCAGAATCATTCCAGGAGTCCAGTACTACCTTCATACCAAAGCAGGATAAAAACAATACAAGAACAAAAAGGTCTAGTCTGTTCAATATAAGTATTGCCACTCCAACTTTGTTTTGATATCCATTGTATGTTTCTCCACCCCCTCACTTTCTATCTGCAGGTGTCCTTAGGTCTAAAATGAGTTTCTTGTAGGTATCATATAGATGGGTCTTGTTTGCTTTTTTTTTTTTTTTTTTCCATTCTGACACCCTCTGTCTTTTGATTGGAGCATTTAGTCCATTTACATTCAAAGTAATTATTGATAGATATGTATTTATTGCCATTGTATTACTTGCTTTGTCATTGTTTCTGGAGATTTTCTCTGATCCTTTCTTGTCTTTGTCACCTTTGATCTCTTCTTTGCACTCAAAGAGTCCCCTTTAACGTTTCTTGCTGGGCTGGTTTAGTGGTCATGAACTCCTTTAGTTTTTGTTTGTCTGCAAAACTCTTTATCTCTCCTTCTATTCTAAATTATTGCCTTGCTGGATAGAGTATTCTTGAGTGCAGCTTTTTCCCATTCAGCTCTTTGAATATATCATGCCACTCCCTTTTAGCTTGCAAAGTTTCTATTGAGAAATCTCCATCTAGCCTTATAGGTTTTCCCTCATAAGTTAACAACTTCTTTTGTCTTGCTACTTTTAAGATATTTTTTGTCACTACATTTTGCAACTTTAATTACAATATGTCTTGGCGTTGGCCAGCTTTTGTTGATTTTGATGGGAGTTCTCTGTACCTCCTAGATTTGGATGTCTGTTTTCCTTCCCCAAATTAGGGAAGTTTTCTGCTATTGTTTCTTGAAATAAATTTTCTGCTCCCTTTCTCCCTCTTTTTCTGGGACTCCTATAATGTGAATGTTATTAAGTTTGATGGAGTCACTGAGTTCCCTAAGTTTATTCTCCATCTGCCAATTTTTCTGTCCCTTTTGTGCAGTTTCATTATTTTCCATATTTTGTCTTCTAGGTCACTAATTTGTTCCTCTGCTTCTTCCAGCCTGCTGTTCATTGCATCAAGCCCGTTTCCAATCTCGTTTATTGCATTCTTCATCTCTGATTGATTCCTTTTTAATTTTCTCATCTCTGTCATAAGGGTCTCACTGATGTCTTCTATTCTTTCCTCAAGCCCAGTGAGTATCCTTATGATCATTGCTTTAAATTCTCCCTTAGACATGTTACTTATATCTGTTTCACTTAGATCTCTGGCTATGGCCTTATCTTGTTCTTTCATTTGGGATAAATTTCTCTGTCTTGGTATTTTGTCTAAGTCCCTGCCTTCTTCTCTATGTTAGAAAAGCCAGTTATGTCTCCTGCTCCTGAAAATAATGGCCTTCTGAAGAAGAGGTCATATAGTGTCTAGGGCCTGGCCCTTCAGGGGGTGTCTCCAGTGTGTCCCCTGTGTACTCACTATTCTGTTTTGGCTGCTCTATTCTTCAGGCCAGTCGTTCTGTTCCTTTCTTCTTTTTCTCTCTTCCCTGTGATTTGATGACTTTCTTTAGTGTTATATTTCAATCATTTATGTGGTAGATAAAATCACTTCTTTAGTCTTAAAAGAGTGACCAGGTGTAGGAGATGAATCTTGTCATTCAACCCTGCTCCAGCTCTTAGTTGATTCTCAAACCTTTGTGCTTGTCCAAGCAGCCTATTTTATATTAAATAGCTCCCAGGATCTGAGGATGTGCCAAGACCTGTCTATGTTCCAAAGAGGAGTATCTCAGTACCTAGGTTTAGGCTATCCAGAAGCAAGACCCTGAGGCATCAGCTTTTAAAAGTATGCAAATATATACAGTCCTGTGGGACCACAAGCATAAGTTCCCTGGCCCCCAGAGCCAGGCAATCTGGAGGTGTCCCCTGGGGATCCGTTGCAAAAGTCAAGGCTCCAGACAAGTATATATACTCTTTAATAGGAGATACCAGTGAGCTAGAGCAAGGCAGAGGGAGAACACCAAGATGGTGTCCACAGCCTACATTCCTTGAGAACAGCTCCATACCTAGTGGTATATGCCAAATCTGAAGCCTCCCCCTTAGCTCCAAAGACAAGCAAACAGAAAGACTGGAGGGTGGTAACCTGCCAAGAATTGTCTCTCCAATTGCTGTAGTCCCAAAGAATCCAGGAATACAAGCCCCCCCTGGCCTCCAGAGCCAAGTAATCAAGGAGCATCCCTTGGGTGGTAGCCACAAAAACTGGAGAACCCGACATAAAAACCAGGGCACCAGGCACATGTAAATCTCTTCTCCAGGAGACATTGTAACTCTGCAGTGCAGCAGAGGGTAATTCGCAAAAATAGCCCCCGCCCTCTGAGGTCTCTGGAAAGGATGACATTCAGCCCTTAGATGGTTGTTTAATTAGAGGCCTGCCCCTCAGGCCATAGTCATGATGATTAGCTAATAGGCCTCCTCAGAAACACTGAGCTCCTGGTTCTGTTGCCTCTTGTGGTGCTCTGGGAGTTATAACTCTCTAAGAACTCTTTGTCTGTTGATTATAGTCCTGGGGGACCCATGAGCATAAGCCCCACTGGCCACCAGAGCCAGCTGAGATAGAGGTGTCCCGTTGGCAGGCAGCAGCCACAAAAATCAGAACACCAGACATGTGTGAAAGCTTCCTTCCAGGAGCTACTGGTACTCTGGAGCGTAGCAGAGGGAGAACTTGAAGATGGTACCTATCTTTCCCCAGAGGGTATTCCAGAAGGCTCCTAGATGTCTGTTAAATTAGATGCCTGCCCCTCAGGGCAATGTCTTAATATAAGCAGATGCGCCTCCTTCACTTTAAGTCTGGTCCTGATTGGTTGCCTCTGAGCTGGGCCCTGGGGTGAATTCCAGTTTGCAAATTCTTTAGGAGTGGCTTCTCAGATTGCTAGTCTTGTGGGTTTGGGGATGTAAATTCCATTGGTATTCAAAGTTAGATGTCTGGGGGCTTGTCTCTCAAATGCATATCTTAAAAGTTGGGGTGCCCAATATGGGGTTTAGACCCTTTGCTCCTAAGGGAGACACTCTGGGTTTTGATTACTCTCCCAGTTGTGGGTTGGTTGCTATGCCAGGGGTGTAGTTTATGGCAAATTTGTGTCCCAGCCTCTCCTACCCACTTTGATGTGGTTTTCTTCTTGTTTGCCTGATGAGTAGTCATCACTCAGCCGGTGTTTTGTTTTTTTTTGTTTTTTTTTTTTTGAGGCAATTATTTCATATGTAGATATAGACTTAGTGTGTCCCTAAAAGGGGGTGAGTTCAGGATCTTCTCACATTGCTATCTTGAACCTGAACCTCCAGATGTTGTATTCTCAACCTCCATACCTGTGGATGTGACCTTTTTTGGAAACAGGATCTTTGGATAGGATCAAGTTAAGATCCGATAATTAGAGTAAGCCCTAATCCAATATGGCTGGTGTCCTTATGATGTTGCAGGGGAAAAAATCAGACTGGCAAGAGACCAAGTGACGCTCGGAGAAGTAGGAGAACTCGGGTTTATTTTACGCCAATGGACCCAGATGAGCTTGTGCTAGAAATTCTGGGCCCCAGGCAACGGGGTTATAGGGCTTTTATAGGGGCCTGCAGGCCGTCAGGTTCCAAGGGCTATGCTGACTGCTGGTAGGTGGGTTTAAACTGGGAGGATGGGGGGCTGCTTTAGGCAGGAACTGTATTACAGGGAGCCTGTGGCGGGAAGCTTGTTTACAGAAGCAGAAAGGGCTGGTTATCTCTTGCTCCCAGCGGGGCTTCTGGTTATCGCTTGCTCTACAGACCGAGCCAGTAACTTTCCATCTTCTGGGGCCTCCTAGCCTGGGCCTGCTCTGGGTAATTTTCCTCTTGAAAGAAATTTGGAAATTTGGCACCGAGACAGACATGTGTAGAGGGAAGATGTTGTGAAGACATGGGAGGACACCATCTACAAGCCAAGGAATTTCCATGAAGCTACAGAAAGCTAGGAAAGAGGCATGAAAAAGACTCTCCTCAGAGCATTCAGAAGAAACCAACTCCGGTAACATCTTACTTTCGACTTCCAGCCTCCAAAACTATGAGAGAATATACTCTGTTGTTTAAACCACCCAGTTTGTGATACTTTGTTACGGCAGCCCTGGGAAATTAATACAGCATTGAGTCTGGTGTCAGGCATTTTCCTAAAGTAACAAAAGATGTTATTTCAGGGGAAAGAAAAGGGATAAAACAATGGTGGAGTGGTATGACTTGACATGTAAAGAATGTAATGTTCCTTAATTTTAAGCTCTGACATAATAGAACAATTATGGTGGGTGGTGATCAATTGTATATTATCTAAAATGATACAAGGAGATTTTTTTAAACTCCTCAATATCTTACATAAACAATCTTTTCCTATAGTTTTGGCTTTTTACCTTAGTCTATATTCCATTATAAATATGACTTCATCTGGTGAGTATTTTTATTCTTTGACATTTGAAATGAAACTTATTATCAGAGTAGTCAATTCTCAAAAAAAAAAAGGTTAAAATTCAATAATATCATCAAAGGTTTTAATATCATCAAAGATGCCACATCAAAATTGTTAGAAATTTCATGGTAATTTCTTATTTGTCATGGAATAATATTTGCCAGTTTATTAGAAAAACAGCCTTAATAACTAAAAGAAATGCAAAGGATATATCAGTTTTTAGTGTGGTATTTTATTTTCTCTTTCATTTTATTAAAAATTAATAGAGATGTAAGCGCTATTGAGAGGATTTAAAACCCATCAGATATACAAAATCTCAACTGAGGCGGCCTTTGGAGAAGGGCACTGATGATGTGGAACGACGGGCAGACTTATTTTGTATCATATGCCCTTTCACACTGTTAGAATCAGCTACCTTGTGCATGTGTGGTTTTTTAATTGGGGGGGAACTAATTTTTTAAATTTCATTGAATTAAAAAGTATTGAAAAGGACAGAACGTTTCTGCAGTTGGTAAAAAGAGTGGTGAAGATTAAAGAACTATTACAGATCCAATCACATTATTAATGAAGTAGAAAAGTAGGGGGAAATGTTAATTATCGATTGGTTTTCAGACAGCAAGGGAAGCCCAAATCTACAGTGATATTAGAAATATGGGACAAAAGCTTTAATAAAGATATAAATTGGAAACCTGAAAATTATACACAGGAGTTAAATTAGTGATATTTGATAGATGTTGAGTGACTGTCTTGGTCTGGATACTTAACCTAGCACAGCATTTGAGCATCAGGTTAGGAATGAAGTCCAGCAGGGGAAAAAGTATTAGATTGAGCAATAAACTTAAACTTAGACTCTGTTTTGACACTTCCACTTACTAGTTGACTGTGCGAATCTAGGTAGGTTATTTAGTCATCGTGGATCTTGCTTTCCTCATCTCTAAAACAAGGGCATGGGAGCAGATACTCTTTGCTCTTAGTTCACTTCCAGCCCTGATTTCTTTGTCTGCTGAAATAGCTATTGAAAGATCAGTCCTTAAAAACTGCGTGTGTCAACTTCTTTACTTACTAGGGAAAGAAAAATGTCAGTCTATGGAAAGCAAAGATGGAGCCTAGTGTTAACCCTAGTTGTGCCACTCTTCATTATCTTAAAAAAAAAAAAAAATCCAGTGCCAGCTCTTCAGAGAATTGTTTTGAGGATTAAATGAGATAAGTGACGTGCCTGGTGTTCTACTTGTCACACAGGCCTATATAGGTGCTGCTTCTCTTTTCACATTCTCTCCTCACTTCTAGGGTGTGTATATCATTTAAAGTAGGCTGGGAAGAATTACAGTGCTGTTAAGGCTCAGTATCAGGTCAACCAGCAGCAATTCCAGGGACTCCCCAGTTAAAACTGGAGAGGGTGTTCAGCTAGGCCAGCCCAGGAGCCACAAGCAACCCAAGCGAGAAGGTTCATGCTAGTGTATGGCTAACTTTTCCAACTTGCTGCTGCTTCTCTTCCCTTACCCTCGGCCTCTGCTTCGTCTCCTCTCATTCTTCCTGCAGCTTTGTGCATTTTATCTCTGTGCTCTCATCTCGTGCTCCACCACTGATGTCCTCCCCGTTCTCTTGTAGATCTGCCTAGGGGAGAAGGCAAATCGACCGCAAAGCCGTTTTGGGGGAAAACTTCTCTTTAAATTATCCTCTTCGGGATTGTATTTTTATTAAAAAGCAAAAGTCACCTGTTCCACTTTTGTTCAGGATTTTCTTATCTCTTCATTCAGAACATTAAGCAAATATGGAAAGAGGAGACCTTGCTCCATTAATAACATCGTCGTTGCCTTTCCAAGTGGTGGGATCACTTTTGTGCGCAATAGGTACTTAGAGCCTGTTCTCCTGGTCTTGGGAGCCTGAAGGCTTTTTCCTGCTTGTCCCTGTTGTTTCACTTGGAGGCAGGCTACTGTATGCAAATGAGCTAGCACCAAAGAGAGTAACTTGGGTGGGGAGTAGAAGGGCAGAATTGTTCTTTGGTGATTACTTTTTCCTAAGCATTTATAATTCCTAAATGTTGATATCTAAGAAGTCATGCAGTAAAGGTGGCACTAAGGGTCAGGAAAACTTTCTATGGAATAACAGGTGGGTATGTATTTCAGAAATTGTAAATAGTCATCAATTGTTTAAAACTGGGCTGAGAACTTACATTGTTCGATTCTTGAAGATGAATGAATTTTAAAGCCATACTGGATCTTAGAAGTCATCTAGTCCAGACCCTAGCTTACTAGATGAAGAAGCTGAATAGAATAATTAAATAATTTTGCTGTGGGTAACTAGTTTGTTAATAGCGGGTGCTAGACTTGGATGCAGAGCTCCATATCTGTGTCAGTTCCCCCTCCCTCTCTATGTCATACTCAACACAAATACACACAAGCTACCCTTGTAATGCATGGTTCTTCAAACTGACTTAGCAGCAACATTTAGACACACTTAGACTAAATAAAATGTATCTACAATGTACATATTGGCAGTAACAGGTGGAAAGTTATATTAGTAGATATATACGAAGTGCTTTTTCTCATGCATGAGGTAGGTGATATTACCCCCATTTCTGATTTGCAGAAACTAGGATTCTGAGAGGTTAAAAGCAACTAAAGCATGTCAGGGCTTCTATCTTTAGATTTTAGGTTCAGTGTTCCTCCCACTATCCCACACTATCTCTCTGTACAAAGGTTTGCTTGCCAGAGACCTCATAAAATTGACCTTCTGGATTTATTTTTTCTTGATTTATTAAAATTACAATAAGAAAAGACTTCTGAAATAAAACTGTCCCTGACAAAATTATGGATAAAAAATTTGTATCTCTTTTTTTATGTCCTCTGTCATATGTCAACTTGTCCAACCATTTGCCTTCGTGGTCCTTTTCCCAGCCTTACCTTGCCCAAGATTCTCATTTGTTCCTAATCCATCAGTGGGTACTAGTAACATGAGCCCCTCATGACTTAATCTCCACTATCATTTTAGCCTATCCAGATTATGCATGTAAAGGATGATTCTCAAAAAATCTAAATTCATGTAGGCTAATACCATAAAGAGGGCCTTCAAATATGGAAAGCAAAATGGGAGAAAAACAATCAGTGAATTGACAGAACAGGCAGGTTTGGGTGGCTTTATAACAAGGCTTTTCGTCATGGGTTGAAATCAATTTGTGAGTTAGGCTGTTCAATATTTGTGCAGGGGGAGGGCTCCTGGGTGGCTCAGTCGATTAAGCATGCAACTCTTGATCTCAGCTCAGGTCTTAATCTTAGGGTTTTGAGTTCAAGCCCCACGTTGGGCTCCCTGCTGGGCACGAAGCCTACTTTTAATAAGAATAACAACAATAATAATAATAATTGTGGGTGGGATAACCTAGACCGGGGAAGACTAGAACCAGGGGACTATTTAAAAGACATTAAGACTGTTGAGGAGAGTGGGTTGTTCTGTTGGCTGAATAGATGGAAAGGAAGAATGACTTACAGATACTACAGCAGGAGACACAGCATCGATATTCAAATATAGAGCAAGGATTTGGAAAAAGTAGGAAAAGGTGACTTTATATGCAGTATGTATAACAGAATAGGTAGCTATATTCTATGTAAAGTGTTTATCAACTTGTAAAAAAAGGTTAAGACAAGTGTAATATAGAGGAAAGGGATATAAACAGAAAATTTACCAAAGAAGAAATATGATATATAATGAATAAATAGCAAAATAACCAGCTTCTCTAAAAACCAATTTGAATAATTGTGAAATACCATTTAACTCTTCTTAAAATACCAAAAAAAAAAAAAAATCATGATTCATCGAAGTAATACTTACATATATTGCTAGTGATAAGGTAAATCATTTAAATGGTTCTGGAAAATAATATGGCAAATGCATAGTAACTGAAATTTTCCATACCTTTTTATCTATTAATGACACTTCTAGAAATTAAAAAAAAAAAATTTAAAGGGCACCTGGGTGACTCAGTCTATTAAGCATCTGCCTTCGGCTCAAGTCATGATCCCAGGGTCCTGGGATGGTGCCCCACGGGGCTCCCTGCTTAGCAGGGAGCCTGCTTCTCTCTCTCCCCCACCCCTCCACCCCACTTGTGCTCACTCTCTCACTCTCTCTCTCAAATAAATAAAATCTTAAAATAAATAAATAAATAAAAATTTAAAGATAGAAAAATACATGAAAGTGTTAATCAAAATATCATTTGAAATGGAGAAATAATCCAAATATCCAAGCACTAGGCAGATGATTAAAGTATACATCTATTCCCCTCCTCGAAAAAATGTTATAAAGGCTTTTAAAATGCTATTATGAAAATATGTAATATGGAAAGTATAGTTGTAATAAAATAATTTAGATAAGTAGAAAAATTTCATTCATCTCTTTACCACTGTGTCAAAATTTTACATGGGTATAGAAAAGTAGAATGAAACTTGACCAAAATAAAACATTTTGATTGATTAATGCTGTTATTAGTAAACTTGCAGACTTTTCATTGTAATGTTTCATTCACACTAATATAATATTTTTGCCCTTAAAATAAGTGAAACATATATTGCATTACATTGCATTGTATCGTTCACTGAATATCACCTTTGTGTTTTAATTACATTTTCAACATTCTTTTTATTTTGGCTCAGTGTTAGGAGTACTAAGCATCTCAGTTTGCCTTTGGTACTAAGGGAGTTCCCTGGACCTGAGATTTTCAGTGCTTGAACCAGAAAAATCCCAGACAAACCTGAATGACTCGGTCACTGTAGACATTGTGAACATTAAAATTTTCTTTTGTCTTTCTAAACCTAGCATTTTATTCATGGACTAAACAATAGTGAGACAATAACATCTTTGTTATTTGCTATTAACAGATTTTGACAGGCATAATATGGTTATTTTGGGTTTTAAATGACTTGTATTTTCTATTTAAGTTGCTATCATATTTTAAAATTTGTAACAATACCACCTCTATTACATACAGAATGCTGTAAGAGAAAAGGCATCTCATTCAATGTTAACTTTGAAAATAGATTCACTGGTGGGCACTGTGGATGTTTGGAAGGGAAAAAACAAACAAAAACTCCGGCAAAATTTTCCAGTGGCTGCTAATGATTCCCAACCAAAGTTCTGTTTAAGCTCTCCCACGGGGCCCTTTAAGTCCTCGTGTCCCTCCCCCTCTACTCACACCTCTGGTATAACTGTGCAAGTTCGCCGGGGCATTTTTTTTCCTCTTAATAGTTAAAAAATAAATCCTGTTTGTTTGTTTCCCTCTACTTTTAAACTGCTTCTACATTTGCATCTTAAAAGCCCCTGGGGAGGAAACTTTTCCAAAAAGTGCCTTTGAAAGAGCAACACATTATTCTGTTCAGGTTTCTTAGTAACAATATGAAGTTAAGCCAATGTAAAAAGTGTGTATGAACACTGATTACTCCAACACACCCTCCCCCCACTGCAGGTCTGTCGACAGCATTTTCGTGTTAATCTCTGTGTGGTTGCAATCTCTTACTACTTCGACCACTGCGTTTTCAGAGTATATTCCAAGAATGGATTTTAAAAATGGGCACAGCGATACCTTTTCAAAGGTGCATCTGACTTGATCAGTATTAGAAACTGAGTCACTTTATATCTGAATAAAAGTGAATTTAATAATTAAAGTGTTTTTTTCCCCAGAAGTTAAGTGAATTAGCATTGCTATTTCTATATAAATTAATTGTCACTTTTCAGGGCATGTCAGTTTATTCTCCATCTACTGTGTGTACATGTTCATAAGACCTTATAGTATTTAATGAAGAGATCCTTTTTAAGTATTGATAGCCACAAGAAAATTATACCATGTTTGATCTGTGTTAAAGAATCAAAGTCCAAGATCTTTGAATGGAACTTAGAATAAAAATGTAATTAGGTTACATCCCTGAAGTCTGATATATCTTTAAACAAGACTGCAAATGAAACTTTATTAGAGCTTCAAATGAATTATTTCATTGCCTTTTTTTTTACTTCATTTTCTTCCCCTTCTCTTTCATGTCTGTGTTACTGACATTGCTGCTGTATTTTACCTATCTTTTCCAGGGTGTTTTAATTATTTACTGCTTAACGAGTAGCACAGAGAGGAAGCCTCATTCAGAGGTGCCTGTTCTGCAGCGGGTTTTTCCCTTTCAAAGCTTCGCAAGGAGGTCTTGTATAGCTGCGCCGAGCCTACAGGTCTGGCCACACTGAATACACTGCTCCGGAGGCAGTCTCTCCCCTGAGCGGCTGAGCCGAGGCCCTGCCCGAGAAACCTCTCTTCAGAGGTACCACTGGCCAAGGGCGAGAGCTGGATGAGTGTGCTGTTGCACTCGTGCCTTCAGTGGCTGTTAGTATTGAAGAAGTGACACTGTTCGGTAACATTTCGTTTTAAAGCATTCCATACGGCAGACCCAGCCAGATTCCCTCCAAATGGCAAATCTAAACAACAACAACAACAAAAACAACAGAAAAGATTAAAGAGCATGAAAAGTTTCTGAATGTCTACAAAGCACCAGGCACCAAAATGGTGCCGCAGCTATTTCATACCCTTTGCAACCACACCCTGAGGCTGGCATTGCTATTCTTGTTTCGGGGCACTTCAAGAAACGGTGTGCATCATACAATTATATCATGCTGTCAGGTTCAAACCTTGCTGTCTGCCGTTAAAGTCAAACGTTGGACACAGTTTCTAGAAAGGGATCACTTGAGGGAGTGGAGCCACCGTGGGCTTTGGGCATCAGCTCTGCCACCTACTAGGTGTGTGGGCTGAGGAAGAGGACCACCGAGGCTCATTTTCCTCATCTCCAGAATATAGACACTAACACACATATATATAGCAGCTGCCATCGTGCAAGGCACACGGTGAGTGCTCAGCTAACATTGTTTTTCTTCCTCCATACTCACCTGAATAGGTTGTTTTCAGTTTGTTAGGTTTTCGTAATACCCCAAAGAGCACCTGCTTATTGTCAATCAAAGCAACAATGTATTGAGGAAAAGATAGGATTCCCCTCACTCACCTTCGTCCTCTGTTAAGTTAATCAGTACTGGTACTTTGCTATATATGCTTCCATACCTTTCTCTTAGCCCATATCAACATATACACATAATCAGAATGTAGTTTGTTTAAAATGATGAACAATATATAATTCAAGTAAGAATTACATTATTGATTAAGTCCAGCACAATATAATTCATTAGTTGATCTGATGTCAATACTGACGTTATTTCTCCTCAGACTTTTATGCTTGTCAACACTTTCTTAGTATTTTAAGATGAGGTGGCAACCATTAAAGTAAAACAATTTATTATATGAGGGAAATAGTAAACTCTGTATGCTCTACAATGGCTAGCCTTTAGTCCTATTGTTTATACATTATACAAGTGTTTCACATTTTTAAAAATTATTCAAGTAATTTTGATACTTAAAATTATAAACATTTAAGAACAAAGCTGCCTAATGTTAATTCTTAGAAATTACAAAACTTAGATAAAAACTATCTGAGGTTTATTACAGCATAAAGTGGTCAAGCTTGTATACCATTTCCATCACTGACCACAATTCACCTATCTAAAATCACAAACAACAAAAATAATATCAATTCCTTCAGAATATTTTAAAGGTGCAGACAAATCTGGATTTTAAAAATTAAGTTTACCAGTCGGACGCCTGGGTGACTTAGTCAGAGTTAAGCGTCCAATTCTTGTTTCAGCTCAGGTCATAATCTCAGAGTCATGAGATCAAGCCCTGCGTTGAGCCCCATGTTGGGCTTCATACTGGGCGTGGAGCCTGCCTAAGATTCTCTCTCTCCTTCTCCCTCTGCTCTTACTCTTCCCTCCCTCTCCCACTCTGGAAAAAAAAAAAATTAACTTACTAGTATTGCCAACATCAGTGATAAACCCTTGGTAAATTTCTCCCATACCTGTCTTCCTGTCTTCCTGGGATCCTTTTCATCGTCTGGTTTAGTGACCCATATTTTTTAATGGGGGGTGTGGTAGAATTCCTGTAATGTCCATCTGAAATCTTTATTCAGAATGATAAAGAAACGATTCCATTTTTAGAAATAGTATTTTAAATTTCTTCTAAGTATCCCAAAGTAGCTTCTCAAAAGTTATGGGCACATTTTCTTCCTGGTTTATTAGGGATGCTGTTGAGTTACAGAACAAAATCTTTGTTTTCCGGCATTCCATTTTGCAGTGGTGTGCAGTGGGTTATAGTCAGAACAAATCTCCTCTGACAAGAGATAAACCCTTGCAAGTGATAGTTTCCATTGGGAAGTGTGACAAGCCCTTAACTATTTCAGCATGTATAGTGCCGTTATAATTATCATAATTGAATGTAAAAACCTAAAGATAATATAAATTGTTCATGCAGTTAAACTGAAATGGAAAGCAATGTCTTTTGTTTTTACAAAAGAGCGATAACATTTTTCTCTTTTTGCTACTGTTCAATATTGCTCCTAGCAGATTTTATGTCTACATTGTATGGAATAGTAACTTAATGCCAAAGATGTCCAGTAGCTCCAGATTAAAATGTAATATAACATCCATAAAGCTTTATTGTTCCTTTAGGTTGTTGTTTTAAGCTAAAGTGGAATATTTCCCTAAATTCCTTAACAAATGTGCACAATTTACAACTAAATATGCTTAAGACTTATACCAGTGCTGCTGAAATAGGCCTTACGGACCTGTCAAATTATTTTCATGCAATTGTATCTGGAGCATTATTTTTACTGGCAAATGTACAAGTTGATAGAAAAGGAAATAATTAGCTACTTTCAGAATTGCTGATGCATGGAACTAAAGGAGGCCAGTCTGTGCATCTTAGAGATTGTGACATTTTAAATTACCTGAATAATACCGGGAGCCATCTTTGGACATAATTAACACCTTGCCTAATTACTGTCAGGTCTAGACAGAGTCACACTGTATTTATGAAATATTATTTTATTCAAACCTGCTTTCACCCTTATTATATTGCAAAGTTTAGATTTGTGTGCTGTTTTCTTAAGTGGAGCAACTTCTTTTTTTTTCTTTCTTTCTTCTTTTCCCTCCCCCTTCAAGTAATCAATGCACTGCTGAATGAGTTCATTTTAATGCACTCAATCATGCCTCTAATGTTCGTAGCTTACGGGCGCAAGCATCAGTAATGCAGGAATGTTATATGGCTTTAGTTTGGGCCATTTCATAAAATATTCATGGAATCAAAAATGTGCATCAAAATAGCGGCTGGGAGAATTACATTTATGTTCCCGCTTTTATGGCAGCTTCACATTTAAACCCATTTGTGTTAATATCTAGTCAATCTTCCTACTTTAAAAAAAAACTAAAATGGGAGAGATCATATACATTCTCTTTTGCTTAATATTTGTTCTAGACATCTGCTGTGATACAACAAATATCTATGAACTTTCAGAGATGTTGTGCAGGGAAGAGGGGTAAGCAACAATTTGGATAATACCCAAATATATAAAATCTTATTTTCTCTACATAGTGTTTGTCTTAACATCCTACCAAGCATTTTGCAGTTACCACATTGTTTGGGTTTTGTTTGTATTTTTAAATAAATGGATGGATTTCTTGTATGTGTGGGCTTTGGGGAAAGTGACTCTCCTTTGTAATAGTTTTATTTTAAGAGTGCACTTTCCTTTAGGTGAAAAACTATAAATGCATACCAACCTCCCTATTGTTTATGTTGATGTCATGTAATTGTTAAGACAAACAAACAAAGCCCCCAAACTGAAGCTTAGTATACTTCCATCTAAACCTGGACACTCTTGTTTTACAAGAGTTCAGCGTATCTTCTAAGTGTTTTCTGACAGTACCTCATATTATCGAGTGAACTGATTACTGATTGTATTGGTGGAGGGCCATCTCGACTCCCTCCCACGAAACATTTTGGCTCCATTTTCTTCCTTGATTTGCTTGAAATATTAGTGATGTCTCTGGATTTTTGCTTTGCGTAGAACCATGCATTCCAGGCACTTAGTTGAGCCCTAAGTGTCTTCTCTATGGAGGTTATTCCCGCGATCTTTGTTATGTGTAGTGATGATGAAGATTTGCTGGTAATTCCTGCTGCAACATGAGAAAGTTCACATTCCCCCTGAGACCTTTCCCATGGATGAGTATTCCTGAGGCCTTCTCTTTTCTCTCTTGTTTTCAGTTACCTTTTATTTTTGTGGCACCTTGGTGTAATCCTTCTTCTTTTCTCTGCCTCCTTCTTCAATGGAAAATAATGTTACCACTTGATAATTCCAGAGGACAGTTATCTAGACACTTGTCCTTCCACAAGATTGGTTGTAGGATCTGGAAATCTCACCTGGTTCTGATATTTTAAAGTTTCTTTGGTAACAAAGGGTAGACTTTATATGAACACGTTAAGTTACAAAGGGATGCTATGAACCAAAAAACTGCTTCATGGTCTTCATTTATTTTTACAATTAGCTTTGTCAAAATGACCACTATAATGATGGCCTTTTATAATATTTCTCTCAGGTATATTAAATTTAAATTCTTTCAGATAAAACAGGATGCATTATGTCTTAATAAACATCTAGTCTTAATATTAATATCAATCTTTACCCAGAAAGTAAGAAAATCTTTGAAATCCTACTCACAGTTGAAAATATAAATTAAATGGAAATCATTCCATTGTTAATCATGCTTAAAGGGAAATACTTGCATATTTAAATTACTATGCTCCCTTCATAGTATACACTATAATTTAATATTTTAAAATCAAATATACCATATTACAATATGTACGTTCACATTCTGACCAGCCTTTAGAAAGTGTAGCCAAGTCATTTGTGTGCTTATGATCAAAACCTCGCTGGCTTATTTACGGTCTGTTTGTCACCAAATAACTTTAGAAATGCATCTCTACATCTGAGAAGGACTGGAAAACTCTACTGTCTCTGTTTAGGCACTTCGGTTTAGAATTGAATCCCCAGTGGCCTCATCTGGGGCAGTGTGGCTAAGGAACGGGAAGTGAATCCATGAATAGCTAGTTGTGGCTACAGCTAAGTCTGGGGTGCCCTAGGAATTCCAGGAGCCCTGTGGATGTCACCATATGGTTTATGGGAAAGTGGGGAATTTAGATGCAGGATGCATAGCTGGTTATACATCAGACTTCTTCAGAAAGACCAATCAGAAGCACATCAAGGGCTAATATCTGTGCTTTTATGTTAGAAATTACCTGCAATTGCCTGAATAGAGTCAAAGAGTTATAGAACTGGAAGAGACTAGAAATCATATAGCTCTAACATTGTTTTTAACTTGAGAGATTTATGTCTGGAAAATGTAACTTACTCCATCCAAGTTCCTGATGCTTGGTTTGTTGACTAGCACCTGGGGTGGTGGGACCAAGCGGCATGGGTTTTCGATGATCCTGGGTTTAAATCCTAAACACCACTTCTTAGCTATTTGAGCCATTTAACCTTTGTAAGCCTCAGTATCCTCTTTAGTGTAAAAGTAATAATCATATATACTTCATCAGGTTTTGGAAGGTTAAGTAAGATAATGTATGGGAGAAAAAAAAAACCTTCCATCTTGACGAGCACCCAGTAGGCCTTCAGGAAAGAGTAGTGCCCTGTTCTCTTTCACCCAAGCATCTTGGACCAGGATCCTTCCTCATGAGAGACCTTAAGTTTACTCTTCTGAGAGCTGAACCTTGGCCAATAATCATGAGCTAAGTAAGACACTGATATGAGCCCTCAAAGCTTTAGTAAAAATCATACTTAACCTCATTCCAAGGTTACCTGCCATAGTAATCAACTGAAACCAATGTCCCCAAAACCCCCTGTACTTCATTTCTGCTTAGACAGCCTGTCCAGGATGCTGAATAGGGCCCATAACACAGAGGGGAGTCTGGCTGTTAGGGAATACAAAGACATAATCTCCACCTTTTCTCCACTCTTCGTCACCTTCACCCCTTTCTCCATTTCCTCCACCTCTCCTTTCCCTACTTTCCCTCCCCCTGCCTCTTCTTTCTTCAGATCAGATCTTGGTCATGGCCATCAGTTCTCATAATACTATTTACATCTTTCTGCCTCATTTGCATCTTATTGTAATTAGTTGGGTTATCCAGAGCTTCACCTCTGGGCACTCCTCCTGGAATTGTGAGTGAATCTGTTATTTTATAACACACCTTTGGACCCCCTTTCCATCTGGCTATTGTGTGTAACCACAGATGCCATTAGGTCCTTCCTAGTCTCCTCACAGTCCCAATTTTTTTTTCTGGAACTATCTGGTTTCCTCACAGTTCCTTGTATCTATCTTTTCCTATTCACATGGCCAAAGAGAAATATGTACCTGTACTTTATGAGTAGATGGATGCTGGATGGAAAAAAAAAAAAGAACTCTGGAATACATCTTTCTAGGAATACAGAGCTATATTTTATAGGCAGAAATATAGTTAACAGAGGAAACATAACACACATATATGTCAGTGCTCCATTTGAGTTTTTAAAAAAATGAGGGTCATGGGTATTTGGAGAAAGGTGTTTCTGGTGAGAGGTGCTACAGGAGAGAGATGAGAAAGTATGCCTGCTGTTGTGGGGAGTAAGAGAAAAATTGTGAGTTAAATGTGAAGATAGATTAGAACAGTGAACTTCAACCTTGAGTATTTGCATCAAAATGAAAAAGGATTGGGCATTATTTTTTAAATAGCTTCTATCATATATTTTTATTACAAAATAAACATATCTTGATGATAGAAACATTAGAAAATGCCAATAATCAGAAAAGAAAAAGAAACCATTAATCACCCATGTAACGCTGATCATGGCTTGTAAACGTTTTCTGATGTTTTCCAATATTTTCACTTATCACAAACACCTATCCATGTAATGAAATATTCTTCTATAGTATCATATTTATGGCTCCGTAGTCTTGTATCATGTGAAAATTTCATAAGACAAGTTTCTAAATGTCTCTGCTGTACACATTCCCCTCTCTGTGTATATCTTGGCGGATGTGCCCTTCTTCTGCATGGTGCAGCAAGGGCTCAGACTGGCCATGCCCTTACTCCGTGTTTTTACCGATTATTTGCTGGCTGTCCACCTCTGTTTATTGCATTTCTTTGGGAATGATGTTCTTACTTATGTGTGTATTCTTTAATACTTCAGTGCTAATTTTGACAGCAAATTCAGAGCAAAAATGGGGGGAAATTATACGTAAGAATCATGGCAGTGGCTGCAATACCCTATATTATCTAACCTGTGATAGCTAATGAAACCTATTTGAGAAAATATAGTGAGCCTGATAAGACTTGCATAGGTTAATTTAATCAGTCATGGTAGTAGTGTCATAAAGACTCAACTACATTTTTTGCAGGGAGAGTAAGTTATGCTTAGAGAATACTGTGTTCAGGTATTGAACATCTGTTGATCCATTTCTCACAATAACACCTTGAATAGTGTTCACTATCATCCTATTTTGTAGAAGAATTAAACTCATGCACAGAAAGGGTAGTAATTAGCCTGAGGCTAAACAGTGGAAAGGGTGAAGCTGGGATAGGAACTCCAGCTGCCTGCTTGGAGCCGGCACTCACTCTTAACCGCTACTATTGGAATGCCTACATACAAGTGCCTTCCCAGTTCATTTCAGTTTAGGTAACTCCCAATACCATAGAAGAGTATTTACACTACAGGATATTGTGGAGATTTTCACAAGGCAATTCACACGTAAAATACAGTCCACATTGTGGAACTGCAAACTACTCTTCCAGATATGGGCTTGCTCGTATTTCAAGGAGTGAAATGACTGAAAGCTAATTTGGAGTTTTGGCCTTGAGAAGATACATTTTTAACTGTATTCTAAAATATAATCCAGAAAGGCAGTTAAGTTGTATTTTAATTATTAAAAATGAAACGGAGTATACAAATGCCTCAATAATAAGTGAATTTGAAATTTGTAACAGACACATCCTTTCTCAAGGTCCTGAATTCTTCTTGGGAACAAAACAGATGCTGTCTGTTGAAAAGCAGCATAAGATAGTGGTTGAGAGCATGCGTTCTGGACTCAGACTGCCTGGATATACACCCCACTAATCATGCCATCATGGGCAAAATTCTCAACCTCACTTTCTCTTCTGTAGAATGGAATCATAACACTCCCCATTTCACAGGAGTGTTTTGAAGAGAAAATGGGAAATTCATATAAAGCATGTAGTACATGGCCTTGTGTATGGAACGTCAAATCAAGGTTAGCTAACGGGATTACTATTGGTAATTATTACTGCATTTTCACACCGTTTCCAAACACGTGTAATGCTAGCCAATTTCTGCTTGCCAAGATACATCCCTCCAGCAGGTGTTCATCCAGAATCATTGCTGAATCTGAGGTCCAAATTGAGATCGCTCCCTTCCCAGCTTAAATCCTTTTCATCCTTAGAAATTCTTGACTGCGTCCCATGGTTCCCACCCCCCTTTAATAGTAAAACATGAGATGTGTACAAAATTTTTAAAAATATGTTCTGGCCTGTGGTTTAGATTTATGAATGGCTTTTATTCTTCAGGTCAGCTTCTGGAAGCTGCTGAGCATTATGAAGCATTCCATCAATTGACGCAAGGGCGGATATGGAAGGATGAGGCAGGCCGCTTTCTCAACTTGTTGGCCTGCGAGAGTCTCCTGAGGACTTACAGATTACTCTCAGACAAAATGCTGGAAAATAAAGAATACAAACAGGCCATCAGAATTCTAATAAAAGCTTCCGAAATAGCCAAAGAAGGTGGGTGGAAAAGAACACTCTCACATTGCTTCCTTTAATGGGCAGACACTGCTTCTCCCAAGAGTGAAGTAAAAATCGTCAAGTGTTTGGGTGATTATTTCCTATGAAATGCAAAGACAAATGCCATCAATATACTTTCAAATTTCACTGTAAAACAGAGATGCCTTAGTGCTGACAACAAGAAATCCATTAATTTCTTGAAAGCCTTATCTCCAAAATTACAACCCTCTGGGAGCAGTGTTATAAAACAATGAACCTATAATGAGAAGGTAAGGTCATTCGCAAAAGTTAAGGGTGTGTGTGTGTGTGTGTGTGTGTGTGTGTGTGTATGTGTGTGTGTGTTTGAGGGCGTCTGTTTCTTTCAACCTGAGAGAACTTTCATTGTTTGTAAATTCCCTATTGTCAGGTAATAGAGAAGGTAATGATAAATATTTAGTTAGGAGTAACAGGAAAATAGAACTCTGATATATTTTGGACCCTTGCCTGCCCAAGTGTGGCATTTGCACTGGCAGCATCAGCATCCCTAGAAGCTCCTAAGAAAAGCAGCATCTCAGGCTCCACCCCAGACCTACTGCCTCAGAAGCTGCAGGTTAGCAAGTTCCCCTGGTGAATCGTATGCACACTTACAGCAGTAAAAATGCTTTCATGAGAGCCGATCGTATCCTTAATATTCTATATCATGTGTATATGTATAAAATACAAAGAAAAAATTGGAAGTATATACTCATAAGCTTTTACTTTGTGAAATGCAAAGATATTTTATTACCAAAATTTAGCAACAGAGTGGACTTCTCACGAAGGAGAAAAAGAAGCTGTGCTCCTTAAAGTGTATTAGCTTGAGGATATATTTAATTGGTTGGTTTATCAAGTAACATATGGTTTATTTGGAATAAGCAGGACTGAATTTCTGGTTGTGATTTTAATTTTCTAAAGAGTAAAGGTAAACATCTTAGCTTATTTTCTCCATTACTTCTTTTTAATGATATTATAATACTCATAGGAAATCACCCTCATTGAAAGATGTATCCCATTGAGTGAACTGCTTTTGAATGACTGGTGATCTAGTACCTTCCCCAAAGGGGTAAACACTGACATAAACAGTTACCTCTTAGATCAATTTCAGCAACTAACTTTAGTCACATGGAAAGTAATGGGGAATTTCCACGGAAAGTAATGTATCAAGTAGGAAAAGGTATTTTGCTTTAGGTTCACATTTGCTAAATTGTAAGGTAGTTTACAAAGAAAGGAAGGCTCTGAGGGTCTCTTGGCACAGTTAGGGCCTGTCAGGCAGTCTCCTTTTAAAAGCATCTCTTACTTTTCCAAGGACAAAGAAGGAGAACAGGAGAAATCTTATGCTGTAATAATTTTTTTAATACCTTCTAAAACTGATAAATATTTGCCCCTGTACTCCCATATAACAAAGTAGATAGGTTAAGGGATAGCACAGTATCTTACAAGACCTCTGATGATAGCTGAATGCCCTGGAACAAAGCATTTCTTTTTGCTATTATGTCCTGCTCTGGTTAAGGAGCCTGAAGCAGCAAACTGATGATTGCCTGCCTTATAAGGCATGCCTCCCACGTTGGTTTGCATTATATTTAAGGAGTCCTGATGCCACTGTGGGCCAACTCCTTTACTAGGGCACCCTAGTATAATGCACAAGGATAACACTGGCCATGCAGTGGTCTCATGAGTCTATTATTCTATTATCTTCATTTTTCAGTCATTCATTGGCCTTTAGTATATTTACAAAGTTGTACAACCAAAACACTAATCCCAAACTCACTAGAAGTCACTCCCCATATTCAACTTTCCCTCTTCCCTAATAACCACTAAGCTATCTTCTGTCTCTATGGATGTAACTATTCTGGAAATTTCATATAAATGGAGTCCTATAATGTGTGTCCTTTGTGTCCAGCTACTTTTACTTAGCACAATGTTTTCAAGGTTCATCCATCTTGTAGCATATATGACTACTACATTCCTTTTGATGGCTGAATAATATTCCATTATCTGGTTATGTCATATTTTCTTTATCCATTCATCAGTTGATGGACATTTATGTCGTTCCCACCTTTTGTCAATTATGAGTAATGCTACTATGAACATTTGTGTACAAGTTTTCAAGTCTTTTGTCTCTAGGCCTAGAAGTGGAATTGCTGGGCCATAGGTTAACTCTATGTTTAACTTAAAAAGGAGATGACAGGGAGTTTTCCAAAGTAGCTGTCCCATTTTACATTCCTCCCAGCAATGTGTAAGTGTTTCATTTCATCCATAAACTTTCTCACCAGCACTTGTTGCTGTCCTTCTTTTTGTTTATAGCCATCTTAGTAGGTATAAAATGGTATCTCACTGTGGATTTAATTTGCATTTCCCTGAGAGCTAATGATGTTAAGCATCTTTTTGTGAGCTTATATGTCATTTGTATATCTTCTCTGTAGAAATGTCTATTCAGATTCTTTGCCCATTTTCAAGTGGGTTGTCAATTTATTATTGAATTGTTTTAAGTATGCTTTATATATTCTAGGTGCAAGTCCTTCATCAGAGATATGACTTAAAAATAATGGGTTTTCTTTTCACTTTCCATTGAAACACAAGTTTTTTATTTTGGTGAAGTCGAAAATAATCTATTTTTTGTTTTGTTGTTTTTTATTTTTTTTTGGTATTATAACTAAGAAGGCTTCCACAAATCCAAGGTCATCAAGATTTACTCCTACATTTTATTCTAAGAGTTACATAATTTTGACTCCTATATTTAGGTCTATAATATATTTTTAAGTGTGTGTGAAGGGGGATATGAGGAGGATCCAACTTCATGTTTTCCATGTGGATATCCAGTTGTCCTAGTACTATTTTTTGTACACATTATTCTTTTCCAATAATTTGTCTTGGGTCCTCATCAAAAATTAATTGCTCATAAATGTGGGGATTGTCTTCTGAATTCTCAAGTCTGTTGTGGTGATCTGTAACTGTCCTTATTCCACTATTACATATTTTTGATTATTGTAGTTGTGTAGTAAGTTTTGAAATTGGGAAATGTGTCTTCCAATATTCTCTTTCAGGATTGCTTTGGCTATTCTGCATCACTTGCATTTCCTCATGAATTTCATGATTAGTTTGCCCACTTCTGCAAAGAAGGACAGCTGGAATTTTCATAGGGATTGAATTGAAACTGTCAAGCAATTGGGAGAATACTGCTATCTTAACACTAAATCTTCCCATCCACAACTATGGGTTCTCTGTCCATTTATTACATATTTCATTTCTTTCAATGATATTTTGTAGTTTTTAGTGGACACAACTTGCCCTTTTATTAAATTTATTTCTAATGTTTCTTTTCTGATGCTACTAGAAATGGATTTTTTTCCTTTCGTTTTCAGATTGTTCATTGTTTTGAGGTAGAAATAAAATTAACTTTTGTATATTGATCTTGTATCCTGCTAAACTTGTTTATTCGCCTTAATGTTTTGGGGGGGATTCATTTAGGATTTTTCTATGTATAGTATTATGTTTTCTGCAAATATAGCTTTACTTCTTCCTTTCTGATCTTGATGCTGAAGGGCGACAGAATGTACCACCCCAAAAACCACTTTGGCAAAAGGAGCATTTTGAGCTAAAATCACTTGAAAAATAACAGATACAAGAAAGGTATATAAACTCCCCTTTTCCTCCTGAAAACAGGAGGTAAAAACTGCCATGTGAAAGATGCCCTCCCTGTACCACAAGAAAAGAAAGCTTCTCTATGAAGAGTCAAAGCCAAGAGAATTCTGTAAAAACAGACTTTGTTAAAATAATCCTTATTTTCCTTAACCTCCCTGCATTGCTTAGTTACTTTTCCACAATTGCCTCCCTTTGTTCAACCCAAAATTAAAGCATGTAGATTTTGCAATTTCTTTGGCTCTTCATTCCTTATGAAGTTTCCCATGTCACCTAAAACTTACGTAAATTGTGTTTTTTCTCCTGTTAATTTGTCTTATGTCAATTTAATTCTCAGGCCCAGCCAAAAAACCCTTAGAGGTTAAAGTTTGCCTCCTTTACAATGCCTATTATTTTTCTTGACTGATTGCACTGGCTAGAAATTCCAGCATAATGTTAAATAGAATTGGTTCCAGGATACATCTTTGTCTTCTTCCTGATCTTAGGGTGAAAGCTCTCAGTCTTTTGCCGTTAAGAAAGATGTTAGCTGTGGGTTTTTTGTAGATACTCCTAATGTTATTAAGTTCCCTTCTATTCTAAGTTTGTTGAAGATTTTTATCATGCAAAGGGATTGGATTTTGTCAAATGCTTTTTCTGCATCTGTTAAGATGATCATTTGGTTTTTATCCTTCCTATTAATATGGCTTATTACTTTGATTGATTTGCATATGTTGAACCAATCCTGCATTCCTGGGATAAATCCCATTTGATCATGGTACGTAATCCT
Organism: Ursus americanus; assembly: GCF_024610735.1. NCBI lineage: Eukaryota > Metazoa > Chordata > Mammalia > Carnivora > Ursidae > Ursus > Ursus americanus. Next base: position 35,835,681 of record NC_142139.1, on the reverse strand, counting down.
TTTTATATGTTGCTGGATTCACTTTGTTAATCTTTTGTTGAAGCTTTTATTATCTATATTCATGAGGGATATTGGTTTGTAGTTTTCTTATGATGTCTTTGGTTTGATGTCAAAATAATACTGGCTTCATAGAATGATTTGGGAAGTGTTTGCTCTTAATTTTTGCAAGAGTTTGTGAAAAATTGGTATTGATTATTCTTTAAATATGTGGTAGAATTCACTAGTGAGGCCCTCTGGGCCTGGGATTTTCTATGTGGAAAACAGTTTGATTACTAATTCAATTTCTTTACTTCTGGATTTATTCTGATTTTCTGTTTCTTCTTGAGTCAATTTCAGCTTATACCTTTCTAGTAATTTGTCTGTTTCAGCTAGTTTATCTAATTTGTTGGTATGCAGTTGTCCATAATATTCCCTTATAATCCTTCTTATTTCTCTAAGGTCTATAATGATCTTCCCTCTTTCATTCCTGATTTAAGTAACTTGAAACATCTCTCTTTTTTTCCTTGTTCAGTTTAGCTTAAAGGTTTGTCAATTTGGTTGACCTTTTCAATGAAACAGTTTTTGGTTTTGTTGATTTTCTCTATTGTTTTTCTATTTTCTATTTCATTTATTTCCACTCTAGTCTTTATTATTTTCTTCCTTCTGTTTGCTTTGGGTTTAGTTAGTTCTTCTTTTTCTGGTCTTAGAAGGTGAAAAAATGTTCCTTATTTTTTAAAATAGGCATTGATAGCTCTACATGTCCCTTTATGCACTGCTATAGCTGGATCCCATAAGTTTTTGTTGTTGTTTTTGTGTGTTTGTTTTCATTCATTTCAAAGTGCTTTCCAGTTTACCCTCTGAGTTCTTCTTTGACCCACTAGCTATTTAGGAGTGTGTTTAATTTCCACATACTTGTGAGTCCCCCATGTGTTTTGTTGTCTATTCCCAATTTCATTCTCTTGTGAATACCATCTTCTCAGTTGGATCTACTACCCTGACAACTGTACTTAATATTGAAACCTGCTTTTTTCTCTTTACCACCCTCTTAGCACTCTCAGTTCCCCTTGCCCAGCTATATTTTTTTTTCTCCCAGAATACTTATCACCATACAATTTACCACATAATTTATTATGTTTATTATTTATTTTGTATCTCTATTATTTATTTTGTATCTCTTTCTGTCCCCTTACTCTAAAATGTAAGCTCTCCAAGGACAGAAAATGTTTTTGGTTAATTTCCTGGAGTTTTCCAAGTGCTTAGAGCTATGCCTGACACAGAATAGGTCCTCAATAAATATTCCGTGAATAAATGAATTAGTGAGTATGTGTTAGCCAAATAACAAATGGAAGTTTTAAGACACATTTGAATGAAACATTTGAATTACTCCCACATTGTCTCTCTCCATTAGACCCCTGTCATGACCCCCTCTGTAGATTCTTTACAGAAATAACAGTGTAAGGATGGACAATTTAGGTCTTGAAAATAAAACATCGTATTTCCGTTAACATGAATGATTTTTGAATCATTAAAGCCAATACTGATTTAACCCACCCAAATAAACTGCACAATAATATAAATAGTATTTTGCCCTTTTTTTCTTTGGTATATGTGTCATTCAACTTTAATAATGCTTACATTTCCCTCCATTATTTTATGCTTTCACTTTATCTTAATTTCGTTTCAATTAGTAAGCAGAAAAAGTTCTCGTGCTTAAATTCTGTTTTGAAATTAATATTTAGTATGACTTGACTATTTCAATTAGCTGCCTCAAAATCTATCAACAAGGGTCGATTTTTCTTTTCTTTGCTAGGCTGCCCTTTACATAAAATTGGATGCAAATGGTGATACTAAATCAGCACAAGCCACTGTTAGTACTTTAACACAGTTACAACATTTAATAGAGCAAGTGCAACTTATAAATAATCAACTTTTAAATATACAAGAGGCAACTTCGCCTCATAACCTCTCCCTCCTACCCCATCCATCCCTTCCCTAGGTCCATCCTTATCCTCAGCACTTATAAACCTATAGCAGAGAAAAAATTAAGGCCCAGATAAACCGTAAGAGTTAAAAGTCCCCAGACTGGATCACTTGGACCATCAACTCCGCTCAAGTGAGGTGGTGAGGGTATAATTCTCTGCAATCATGAAATTGCTTGAGAATAATCGTCACAATGCTGTCACTGGCATTTGCCATCCTGTTTTCTTGTAGTCTTTCAGTTGAGCCACTGCTTCACAAGTGGTAGTTCAGTGAGTGGTGAGCGTGAATGCAGTATGGAGAATTGTTAGCTCCTCTGAAATTCATCATGGTTGGAATACAGAGTTCAGAAATCTAAAGGAGGGGCTGGATCTGCCAGCATTTGTATTACCCAGGAGTTAGGTAACATTAAAAGCCAAAAAGTAGACAAAGGATAGTATTCTTTTTAAAAATAAGAACCTTTAATGGTTCTGGTAAATCTGTTGATTTATATATTTAGTATATAAATGTAAATAAATTGGGTATTTATTAGATGATATGTTTTATTGAAGCACGTTATACATATATATTGCTTTGGAAAGAAGATTTTGATAATTCCTGGAATAAAACATATTCACAGAAATTAAAAAGGCTAAAATTCCTTTGAAAAGATGATGAAAAGCATTACCAGTCGTTAGCAAAGAAAAAACGTGTTTGGATTTCAAAATACCCATGGAATGTTTTGCCAAGAAGGCAAGCAATCAGTCATTTTCACCCCAGGTTTTAACCAGTAGGTTTTCAATTGAACCTAATCAAAACAATAATTCCTTAATTTGCTAATTATCTGCCCTGTTAGAGACGTAACTGAACATCCATTTCTCTGTGTCTATGTGTTTATGCACCATGTAAAGCTGATACCCTTTACCAAATATTTCATGTCTGTAGTAGCAGCTATGCTGGATGACTATGAGTCTTTACATGGTGGACCCAGTATAGAAATTACATGTGAATGTCAAGGTGGTAATACTGAGCTGTGTATGAAGAGGCAAACTCCTCTTACTTACATTGCTAATGCACTTTAGTCTAACATGTGTGAGTCAGGTAACTTATATTAACGTCAGCCTTTGAAAATCAGTATACAGTGAGGTTTCAGGAATTGTTCATAAGTCTGTACGCTTTGTTACAACTTTCTACTGTCATCTGCTTGTTGTAGTAAATCAGTTTCTTTAATGCCATGGCAATTTTTCTACATTTTTCAACTGTAGGAAGTGACAAACAGATGGAAGGAGAAGCTTCCTATTACTTGGGCTTAGCACACCTAGCTGCTGGAGAGTATGAAACAGCATTAACAGTGAGTCAAAGTAAACTTTAGTCATTGTCATTTTTAACTTTTACTTTAGTGTATTTATTTCACTTTATGTTGTTATAAAACCAACAGAAATGGGTGGGCCTCTACCTTTATGTAGAGACTAAAGTGGAATAGCAGTTCTAGAAGCAGAAAAAAATTGGTTTTATTGCCTACAGGAGGTAGTATATGATCAATTACCGTGAAGTGCTTTAGGATACATGAAAGTTAAATATATGGAGTAATGTGACCCTCTACACGCACTCCCATATCATTGAAGATAAGAGGATATGGGTTTAAATTATGGCAAAAAGTAGATAGTAAAAAAAAAAAGAAAGAAAAAAGGAAACCAACCAAATTACAGTAAATTTATGATTCGGGAGATTTTGCTTGGAAGAGTGTGGTTATTAAGCAGGTGAGTGAATTGCATTGCTATGGATCTTTTTGGGGGGTGGGCAGCAAAGATGGAGAGCCCTGTTAGTTCCTACCTGAGAAGGAGTCTGCTTCATGATAAACATCAGTCTGTGCCTAGTTTATGACCAGAGTTTGTGTGTTTGACCAAAAACAAACAAACAAAAATGTCAAGAGCTATCTTTTCTGTTTTATAGCAGAAATCATTTTTTTCTTTCATTTTTCTCTTACCTCTAACATATTTCAAGCGTAGCTTCCTATTTCATTTCACATATATCTCTTGTAATCATTTTATCTGATACACAGTATTGGCTCTATCTTCCGCTTTGAGGATTTCCGATTTGCTATTTTGGATAGTCATGCCAAGGAGGATTCTTATATTTGGGCTGGATATTTTTCTCTGTTACCCTTAAAATTGGGTCAGCATGGAAAACAGATTATTCTAGATGACTCTTCTGCTTAATAGTTTTGGTTAATGACATACATTCAGCAATGCTGTGTTCCGGGGAACACAGAAGCCAGCATTTCCCTTTAGGAGCTAATTTAATGAGAATGGCCAACTTGAGAACATAACTGTAATTCAAAGCAGGATGAACAGGGGTTTTCTGAGTCCGGAGGTTAAGAGTGGTTGATTCCAACACTGAAGATCAGGGATGTTGCACAGAGAGCTTTTGAGGAGCAGGATTTCTACAGACAGAAAGTCAAGGATGATAGCACATTAGACACACACACACACACACACACACACACACACACACACACACTCAACATGAACATACTCAGTATGTTGGGGAAGCAATGAATTTTCAGGTGCAGGTATGAAATCAAGATGGAAAATTAGGTAAAAATTAGCTTACAAATTCTCTCTCTCTCTCTCCCTTTCTCTCTCTGTCTCTCCCCCCCCCCTTCCCTCTCATGGGCAATGCAAACACATGGCAAAATAAATTCAAGCAATACAGTAGAGCTTACATTGAAAAATAAACCTTTCCTCCACCCTGGTATTCAGTCTCACAGTTCTTTTCTCAAAGGCAAATGCAGTTACAAGTTTCAGGTTTATCCCTCCAAAAATATTCATATGTATGTGTAGCATATAAGTGCATATACATATGTGTTCTTTTTGTTGTTTACAAAATTGTAACATTTTATATGTGGTGTTCTGCATTTTGAGTTAACTTCTTCCTCGCTGATGCATATAGACCTGCCTCATTTTAAAAGGGCCACATGGTATCCCATGTTATAGTTGTACCATCATGGGTTTAGCCAGCTCCTGTTGGTGGGCATCTAGGTTTTTTCCAATCGGTTTTATTGCAAAGGGTGTAACAGTGAACAGCTTTGTGCCAAAGTGAAAGATGATCTACAGAATAAATTCCTGTTGGTGGAAATTCTGGATCAGGGAAGAGATAAATTATATTTTTTTTCTAAACTTCCCTTCAAAGAAGCTTCATCAGTTTACATTCCTACAACAATAAATGAGGGTACCTGCTTCATTTGGACATTAGGCACATATGTGTAATATGTTTTGTGAATGTTTTTCCAGACCCTGTTTTTTGACCTTACTTATGAAATTTTTCCATGCTGAAATTCCATGGCCAAATTTATTGATCTCTTTTTGCATGACTTCTGGACATTCTTAGGAAGACTGTCCTCATTCCATAATTATTATTTTTTTAATTTTATGGGGGGTTGGAGGGTCTTAAATGCTTTGTTGAGGAGTGTGAAACTCATTCTAAGCAATGTGGGATTTTTAATGATTTTTGATGAGGCTCATGATGTGATCACATTAATTTATTCACAGCTGTTTATTAAGCACCTTCTGTATGACAGACATCCTGCCAGGCACTGGATCTGATCTATAATTTTAGAAGATAATCTAGTGGTATAGTCTAGTAATGAATGGATTGAAGAAGCAATATTTGGCATCTAAGGGACAAATTTCTTGAAACTGTTACTCCTTTCAGAAAAGTATTGAAGTTGTTTTCTTGAAAGTATGGACACTATAAACCAAACATGAATTTCATGTTCATATTAGCTGTGTGACCCTGGACAAGTCCCTTAAGCTCTCTAGGTCTCAATTACCTCATCTATCCAGGGGGACTAATAACTACACTTACTTTTTTAGGGTGTAGTGGATTGAATGGTGGCCCCAAATGTCCACTTCCTAATCCCTGGGACCTGTGATTGTTACCTTATTTAGGAAAAGAGTCTTTGCAGATGTACCTTAAGTTAAGGGTCTTGAGATGCGATCATCTTGGATTATCTGGATGGGCTTTAAATCCAATGACAAGGGGCCTTATAAGAAAAAAGCAGAAGGAGATTTGAAACAAAGAACATGAAGACACACACAGGGAGGAGACGGCCACATGCAGATGGTGCAGAGATTGGAGTCATGCTGCCACAAGTCAAGGAATGCCTGGAGCCACCGGAAGCTGGAAGGGGCAGAAAGGCTCTTCCCCCAGAGCTTTTGGAGGGAACACAGCTCGGCTGACACCTTGATTTCAGACTTTTAGCCTTCAAAACTATGAAAGAATCAATTTCTTTTATTTTAAGCTATTTAGTTTGTGGTAATTTTTTACATCAGTCCCAGGAAGCTAATACGTAGGGTGATTAGGAGAGATCATTTATATAGAGTTTTAAAAGAGTGCCTGCTTTGTATATAATAAACCTTTGGTAATTGTTAGCTTTTATTATTTTTACTCTAACCTAAGTCTCTGGACTATAATGGTTGTAGTGAAGATGGAGGGAAGTAGTTTCAGAAGTTATGAAGGACTTGGTAATAGACTAAGTATGGAAAGTGGGGGAGACAGAGGTGCCCCGATGGGCCCTAGGTTCCTGGCTGTGACTGGATGGATGCTGGTGTTGTTTACTGAGCCAGGGAATGCTCATGGATACCTAGTCTTGGGGAGAAATGGGGAGTTCACTTTCGAATATGTTGAATTTGAGGAGTCTGGAGTTATCCAAGGAGAGATCAAATAGTGGTATATGTAGGTCTATAGCTCAAGAGGAAGTCTAGATTGGAGATACCGTACGCATTTGATACTCTATAAATATGCAAATCTTCAGCATATTGAAGCACTGGAGTGGAGGTTTCCTAGAGAGAGTTGATAATGATGAATGACAAAGGCCTAGGGCCAAGCTGGGTGAAGGAGGTAGGTACAAAGGAGAGTAAGCAGGGGTATCCAGGGAAGTAGGTACAAAGAGTAAGCAGGGGTATCCAGGGAAGTAGGTACAAAGAAGAGTAAGCAGGGGTATCCAGGAGGTAGGATCCAGGGGTATCCAGGAATAGCTGATCACATACAAGCCAAGGAAACCCAGCATGTCTAAAAGACAGAAATATGCAAACCCCTTCTGCCTCCCATCCCGGGTTTTGGGTTGGAATGAGAGCTCCTTACAGATATTTCCTGTTAGAAATCAACCCCTTCCCCCAGGCATGTACCTTGGTTAGAGCCAGTGTTAGTTAATTCTGGTCATTTAATGCTCCAGCCAGGGTGGAGGCTTTGGGAAACATGGCGGGCCATATTCGAGGCTCCAGGCTCACTGCTGTAGTAACGAGTAGCCTTTGCAGTTGGGAAGAATGAGGGGCTGTCGTCAGAGCCCAGGCCTTGCTTGTGGTAGACTGTTGTTGTCTTTCTGGAACACAGCTCACCCAGAACTGAAGGCTTACAGGAGCTAAGCCTAAAGTTTGGGCCAAGTCCACGGGCGGAGGTGCAGGACAAATGAAGAATCTGTTGTCAGATCTGGATACAAGATGCCGAGAGCAAAGTAGAGAAAGCATCAGATTCACAGCTGTACAACAGGAGGCAGGGAACAGGTACCAAGAAGTCACCGAGGAACAGGGAACTGGAGTTGGGGTGTGGCTGGGACGGAGAACGGACATGAACAATCATCCCTGATTTGGGCCATGGAAGTCTTCTTGCTCAGGTTGATTTTAGAGGGCAGCCTGTTTTTGCTATTGTAATGAAACAGATTTCTATGAAACCTGACATCTTGCTTTGATTTCCGGTTGAAGGTCATGTCTTTTCCTTCTCTCTGATACCTAACTTTAGCCACTTTCCCTGCTTCCTTTCCAAGATAAAAGGACTAAAACCCCACAGCAGGACAGAGCACTCCTTATTTAGTAAATATATTATAAAAAATTACATGATCAATTAATAAACAGGGTCGATTCCTTGATTGATTGATGAGATATCTGCCCAGTTACCTAATCACAAAGTAAACATTCAACATACAAAAAGATTTTTTCTTTTGAAATTCTTATCCTACCTCCCCACCCTGTGCTGTACGACCAACATGATCTTCATCTGTTTGAAGGCATGGATGGTGTTGCTGTCACCCTGTGGCTGTGGAGAGGGGCAAGAATGCCCTGAAATCAGCTTGGTCATGTTGGAGCCAGCCAGAGAGAGCAGACAGTTAGACTCAGCATTTCCTTTCCCTTTTCATAGTCATTCTTTAATTCTTGGCTTCAAGTCCGTATACTCTTTTTATTCTCTCGTTTGTGTTTTAAGCTTATAATTTGGAATATTTCCAAATTTTTAGTACCTTGCTCTACATTCAACCTCTTTCTCTCACAAATTTCTCCCTTTCAATAATGTTCATCTATTTAAAGATGTTTACATGATTTGTTCAAAGAAACTTGGCTCAGAGAAACCTGTTGCAAGTAAATATTACTGATAAATAGTTCTGATGATCTGAAACAGAAGGGATTTTGAAATTTTGCTAATGGATCTTAATCTAAGGGCATTAATGTATTAATAAATGATTAATACATGTAATAGAAGGATATATTGACAAGCATATGAATAGTTTTGTCGTCCATTCCTTGCCAATAAAGTGTTCTTTTTTGGATGAGAGAATGGGTTAAACTAAAAAATAATGGCTTTATTTAGGACTGATATCCTGGCTAAAGAAGAAAGGGTATTTGGGGAAGAGAAGTGATAGTTACTCTAATAAAGCTGTGCAGGAGGTCATCGAGACCCTGACATTTAAAGGTGAAAATGCTACCTGCATTTATCAGGTGCTGAGAAAAGAAATAGTAATTCCCTTTGGCCATCATCAATTTAGACCTGCAGATGTTACAAGTAGAGTAAATTCTGAATTTTAGAAGATAAATGTATCTTATGAAGTCTTAAAATTTCAAAGAGAAAAATATTTTACTAGAAGGCACATTCAAGGCTTTTGCAAAGTTGGACCCACTTCCACAATCAAATAGTGCAACCATAAAGTTAATTTAAGAAAAACGAATGGCCTCCCTTAACACTGTTTTATGCATGAATTTTCTTCCTCTCTAAATAGTCCATTCTACTTAATAATTTCAGGAACACCAACTTTAACAATCTTCAGTACATTCGGTGAATTATTTGCTTCTTATTATTTAGCAATAATGTAGCCTATCAAAAATTATACTATGAAAGCAAAATTCATCATATTAATACTTTGTTTGCTTTTATAGTACAAGATTCATCGCATGTACTATTATTTAATTATTCCATATATAAAACAGTAGCCATCTTTATATTTGCATACTTGTCAGCATCTTTATAATAGCTTAGGATGCTTCTAACATTGGTGTTAGCTTATATACACGGTTAACCTAAATCTCTAGCTTTATCAGCAGCATCCATAGAAAAATGCAAATAAATAATGTATCAGAAAAAATAGTTATGCTAATATTCTAGCAACTCATAGATTTTTGATAAATATTAACAATAAAGGATATGGATTATACTTGTGAAATGATACATTCTTAGGGTTTCACTAGGTAATTGAAATTAAATTGTATTTATTCTTTCAATTCAATATATACAAACAAAAGGAAAGTCATTATATATCAGAAGGCATTTCTTTTTTTTTTTTTTTTAAGATTTTATTTATTTATTTGACAGAGAGACAGCCAGCGAGAGAGGGAACACAAGCAGGGGGAGTAGGAGAGGAAGAAGCAGGCTCCTAGTGGAGAAGCCTGATGTGGGACTCAATCCCAGAACTCCGGGATCACGCCCTGAGCCGAAGGCAGATGCTTAACGACTGCGCCACCCAGGCACCCTGATCAGAAGGCATTTCTAACAAAGAATGACTTATTTGACTTATAATGTTTACCTGACCAAAGTTCGGGGGGAGATAATTCTTGCAGTTGTTCCTTTCTCTATTTAGTTTATTACGTTCTGCCTTAAAAGTCACCCCATACTTGATAGCAGTGGCTCTTGGTCCAAATGACAATCTAGCTGACCTACCGATACCTTGGCAGATTCCGCAGTAAAGTACATCAAACAAGTTTTCCTTTTGGTCACTTTTATAAGTGAAGGCTTTTATCTACCACCAAAACCGTTGCCTAACCCAAATAAATCTGAGTTCCTCACAGCTCACTCTCGGTATGATATGATATTAAAAGAAAAAATCCAGCAAGCTAAGAGAAAAGTAATTTCAATTTCTACTTACTTGTCCTCAAAGAACAGTAAAACAGATAAAATTCTTAACTCCCAGTAACATTATTTTTTTAAAATCCTCTCTCCTTCCATTTAAAAAGATTTTCAAGTTGTCTGTCTCTATATATTCTGAAGCCTGTATCCTCACATCACTCCCTAAACCCAAAGTTCCCTCCTGTATTCCACTCACTCATGGTTCACCACTCCTCTCCCTTTTTTCTGTCCTTCTGCCTCTTTTCCCTCCCCATCAAGGAATGGGGGCTCTTTTCAGAAGGCTCATTTCTCCTTCTTACATCCCTAATCCCCTCCCACCCCAAATGAGAACTCTGATCTGCATGATGAAACCCAAGAGGGGTGGAGCTGGTTTGGGGGAGAAAGGAAGAAATATCCCACAGGCTGTGCCAGAGTGAGTAGACTGGGAAAGGGGAGGAAGCAAATACTCTTGCCTTAATTATTTTTTATTCTCTTGCACTACATGTGACAGATTCTTGAACATGACATGTCATAAGAAAAAAAATGTAGAGAAAAAATAATAGAGAGAGAGGGAAAGGAAGTAAAGAAGCCAAGGCAAAGCAGAGATCAAGAAAGAGGCTATCTGAGGCTCTGTGTGCAGGCAGGTCCTTTGTGCATTATTTCAAATACTCAACTCTGCTGAGTTCTGTACATGTCCAGAATATGATGATATGACACATTTTTCTGTTGGACCATACCTCCTAATGTATGTGGGCTGAATAGGTTTGTCTGTAAGAGCATTTGCTTCTCTGCATCTGCACGTTTGCCCTTCCCTGTCTGCTTCGGCTCCATGGAAAGGACTGTTTGGAGCCAGTTTAATGTGGAACGGCGATACCTGATGAGAGTTGCCTGCGGTGGATACCAATGCTCACATCTGCTACTAAATCTTTGATTAGTAGAAGTTTGCATGAAGTAAAGGCATTTCTTGAATAAGGAACTCTCAACAGGTTTTTAAAAGCATATTTAACAACTCTTTGGCGTGTGAGGGCAACAAAATGGTTAAGGTGATGGGCTTTAAAATCAGAATGACAGAGGACCGAATCCCAGCTTTGCGGCTACCTCATCATGTGACATTGCGCAAGTGACTTAACCTTTCGAAGCATTAGTTTCTTCATCTATAAAATGGGGAAACTACGACCCCCCGCCTCAAAACAGCTTTGTGAGAAATAATAAATAATAAAGCATGTGTAGTATTTGTGGTGTAGGATCTAACATAGAACCATAACATTATATCACCATTAATATGCATAACAGACTTATTTTCCGAAGGACTAGATAGTCAAACATCTATAAAAATCACGATTTCTGGGTTTTGCTCTAGGTCCCAGTATCCTCAAACCAGTAGTTAACATGGAATAAAATGTTAAATGTGTAGGGGAAAGTGTGTATCAAAGATGTTGAAGTAGGAGTTTATTTACGAGCTCTAGTACGTGGTAAAGAGCACCTGTACGTAATACGGGTCAAGTGTATATAGCAATAGCTCTCTAATCATCAAGCAGTCAACTGTTTGAGCTGACAGTAGGTTTTGGTGTACAATCTTCATATGAGAGGTAACTATTATAATAGAAAGAACCTATGGGTGATGCCTGGGTGGCTCAGTTGGTTAAGCGTCTGCGTTTGGCTCAGGTCATGATCTCAGGGTCCTGGGATTGAGGCTCCTTGCTCCCCAGCGAGCCTGCTTCTCCCTCTGCCCTTACTCCCTGCTTGCGCACTCTCTCTCTGACAAATAAATAAACAAAATCTTAAAAGAAAGAAAGAAAGAAAGAAAGAAAGAAAGAAAGAAAGAAAGAAAGAAAGAAAGAAAGAAGAAAAGAAAAGAGAAAAGAAAAGAAAGCCTATGGGGCTCTAGCATATGGGCTAGAAGATGTGGGTCTTAGTCCTGTGTGCCACGTACTAGCTATTGACCTTAGTTTAGTCACTTCACTTCTTCGGGGCTCAGTTTCATGTGTAAAATAGGGATGGCAATGGCAACTTCGCTTTTTCTTTGTGAAGATCAAATGGGAAAAATGTATGTTTACACTTTACACTAGAAACAGTCTTCAAATGCAAGATACTATTATTACCACAGGCTATGATATAATTAGCACTGAGTAATGATAGCAGTGATTCTCCAGAAGGTAACATTTATTGAGTATATATTCCAAGTGCTGCTTTATACCTAGTTTTCAACTGTAATTTACTAAATTTATCATATGTAAATTATAAAGTGCTTGAATTTATCTTTGTATCGGCACATATTTTTATAATGGAAATGTAATAAGTTGACATTGGATAGAAAACTTTTTCCTATTAATTTATTAATAACTTTTTCTTGAGTGAAAAAAATGGGATTTATCCCCCCAAAAAAGGAATTTGAGTATTTTCTTTATTTAAAGATCAGAGCTATTCACTACCCATTTAATAGAAGTTGCCTTTACTTGCCAATTAGAAATCATTACCTAAAATTGACCCTTCTGTTCTGGTTTAATGGCCTCGGTATCTGAGGAGAGCTCAGATGCTGGCACAGAGGAAATCATGGCCTCCTTTCCCCAGAGGACCGCGGGTTATTATACAAAACATGCAGACAATTCCGCTTGCAGCCAGATTGCCTCCTGGTACTGTGTAGTTCATAACCAGCTTCTGAAGCATGCTAAAGAGGGCTCGGCACTCAGCTTGAGACGATTCAGGTGTAAGCTCAGGGGTCTCAGCAGTCATTTTCCTGCTTTACATCAGAGTTCTCATCCGCTTTATCCTTTTGTCCCATGACCCACCTCAGGCAGTCTCCTTCTTGGGAATCTAAAAGGAGCAGCTGTTACAGATCCCATTTCCCCCAATTGTTGCCACAAGGATCCCCTGTTTAGCATCATCCCCCCTCCACATGCACCCCCATCAGGACACAAATAGCACTTTCTTTTCATTCCCTACGTTCTGCTCATAGAGAAAGGTTCAAAATATCCATTAGCTGACAACCAAAAGAAAAGTGATAGGATTAGAAACACGAATAGAAGAAAATAGTCATATTTCCTAAGTAAATAAAAAAGATTTCCAAACTGCATCAAATTATATTACGCAAAATTATTATAAGCAATAATTTGAGGCATGGTGTAAGTATGTATTCCATATCAGATCTTATTCTGTACCTTTTGAACAGTTAGCCTTACTTGGAAAATAGCATGTTAAGTAGTTCATGAAAAATATGTTTTAACAATTTGGAGATTATGCTAATGTAAAATGTTTTACTAATAATTTTGCTACTGTTATCTTTGTATTTAAAGTCATGACCTTTCTAAAACAGTAAAGCAGATAACCTTACAGTAATACTTTAATATAAATTTTTGTAGGAAAGATTGTTAGCAGACTAGAATTTTAGTAAATTGAATGGGTTTTTTTTTTCTCATTAATGGGGAGTTGGACTCTCTTTAAACGTTTTTCATATTTAATTCTCCTAGTGGTTCTTTTCCTTTACAGTGTTACAGCTTAGGAAAATAGCATGTGTGTTTTTTTTCTTCTTAAATGATGAAGACATGGTATTTGTCATGTAGATTATAGTATTTGTCATTCAAATGACAAATGCATTATAGGAAAATCAGGATACTCAAGAAAAAAATGAAAATCTAATTTTTTTTAAACAGGAATCAGTAGGCAAAAATTTAAAGTCATAGACTCTCATGGAAAGGAAGAGATGTTTTATGTCAAGAAAGAAAGTTCATGGCCTGAATTAATATAAAAACTGATTTTCTGGCCATAAAATTTATTGTTTGGGTTTTTGTTGGTTTGTTTTTGGGGTTTTTTTTGAAATGTGAAAGCTGGTTTTGGATCCCCTTGAGATGTAGAATGCCACTTTGACCAAAACTTCATAATGATGTTGATTATTCATTATAAAAAGAAAGTGCGGCTAGAGTAGCTCTTTACAAAACTGCCAGAATTCTTGTTTCACATCTTAAGAAATAGTGCAAAAGTTTCTGATATTCATTTTATGAGAAAATGAAGAGAAGGATAATTATTTTGATTTGGTTCATTCTAAAGGGGATGAACTTCCAGATTCCAAAAATCGAGTGCCCTCATCAACTATACTGAATAGTGACATATGGAACATAATGTATGTATACTCCTTAAAGTTCAAGGCCTAGCATCTGAAAATGTTCTCTGGAGCAATAAAGCAACCTGCATAGTTCATCACAAGACTAATTGTGTGACAGACCTAGAGGCAACGGCACAGCTGTTAGCCTACGTTGATCTACGGGCAGCAGAAGAAGAGGCATCGCACCTGCAAGAACCCAGAGATGACTATGGGATTAGATGTGTTAAACGATAGTGTGGGGACCATACTAAGTCTTTATACAGGGAGCCGAATTATATCTTTCCTCTGTGACACGGAAGGGGTAACTTCAGAAGGAAATATGCAATTCAGCATCTCAAAACTTATCCATAACAGTCTCAAACGTATCTGTAGGATAGACAGTTACTTGATCTTCAGTTAACACCTATCATGACATTGGAAATTCTTCTGTATAAGTAGTGCTCAATAAAAATAACATATACTAGACTTTAAAAATAGCATTAACTCTGGGGTGCCTGGGTGGCACAGCAGTTAAGCGTCTGCCTTCGGCTCAGGGCGTGATCCCGGCATTGTGGGATCGAGCCCCACATCAGGCTCCTCCATTGTGAGCCTGCTTCTTCCTCTCCCACTCCCCCTGCTTGTGTTCCCTCTCTCGCTGGCTGTCTCTATCTCTGTCAAAAAAAATAAAAATAGCATTAACTCTATATTCCTAATATTCAGTCCATACATTTAAGAAGCGATTTTACCTAGCAATTGCAACTTTCTCCTCAGTAAAACATTTAAAAGCTTAGTTAACTAGTAAAATAGTCTTGTTTAAGATTAAGCCTCCACTTTTCCTGTGAATATCTTCTTTTAAACCCCCCCCTTTTTTTTCCTTAAATGATAATGATGATGACCAAGGATAGAGAAAGAGAAGGAAGATAACAGAGAAACTAACCAATCCACAAAATGACATTCAATTCCTAAAGAATCAAGAATTGATTATTTAGATGTGTGTGACAGCTTTTGTTTATGAGCATTTCAAGGGAGAAGGTTAATATTCTTTTACATAAAATCATGACTTAGAGGCAAAAAATTAAAAAGTCAGATCGAAGGTTGGCAAGGATGTGAGCACCGAGAACTGTGGTTAGAAGCAGAAGCTGGTATCAAGAGTGCCAGGGTGGCTTATTCAAGTGCTGAATTCAGGCCAGCCCGTCTCCTCAGAGAATCTCAAGCAACACACGGAGGGCCTATGAGAGGAAAGGGAATAAGAGTGGGGAGGAAGGATGAAGGAGAAAACTCTATTAAAAACAATTGAGAGTAAAAAAATAAAAAAAATAATAAAAAAAAACAAAATTGAGAGACCATGCACAGATGAATAAAAGTGTATCTGGCTAACTGGATTCTGTGTGCTAGAGTTTCAAAATAAATAAATAAGGTAAAGTGACTTAGTCACAGAATATCTTGATTACAGCCTGAATGTGCCTTATGGTTCTTGCTCAAATACACATTTTCAAAATTTTTTTTCAAACTCACAAAGCATTCTTTGAGTTTCTGTAAAAGCAGGGGCCACAATAGGTGAACATTTTTGTGTCATGAGACTAACAATCCTGATGTTTTTTTATTGCATTTCCCCAGTAGCAGACCCTGAGACATGGGGTTGAGTACAGGTGCTTTATTAGGGAGAGGATCTGTCAGCAGGAGAGTCGGGCCAGAGAAGGAACCCATGGAAGGTGTGTTGCCATTATAGGGAAAGGGAGCTCAGTTGTGCTAAAACCCTCTGGGAGACAGTAGAGAAACAGATCAGTTATCCCAGTGGAGGGACAAAGGGTGCATTTATTCCTCATTTCCCATCTGCCATTGGTTGAGAGAGCAGCTTCCAGGGACACTAACTGTCAGTTCTAGTTGACAATAGCCCAGCCACTGGACGGGAAGTTCCAGGGGCTGGCATCAGCAGCCTTTGGCTGCAGAGATTATGGAAGGGGCGCTGACATTGCTGACTCCACCTGTGCCAATCTCTAGACTTCTAAACTTCCTTTTCCACACCTGTAAAACAAGCAGGATAAAGTTGCTGTTGGGATTAAGTGAGATAAAATAGTAATGTCCTTGGTACTTAGTAAGCATTCAGTAAATGGTAGCTTTGTTCTGTTTAAAGAAGGCTCACACTTTTTGCATGACTCAGGGATTACTCAGTTCAGAATTTATCTGCAGGAAATTATTATTAATATATACAAATATTTAGCTATAATATTGTTTGTATAGTTACTAATAGATACAAAGATTTGTCTTCAACCTGTATATACAATGTTATAAGCACTGTTTGTAATGGCGAACAATCTAGAAACAAAGTAAATGTAGCAAATTGAACATTGTCGAATATCCTGTGATGCAAAATAATGCAGCAAATAAAAATGACACAATAAATATTTTTATAATAATAAAAGTATAATCAACATATTAAGCAAAAAATCAGGTACAAAATAATGTCCCATTATGACCATACATGCATACATATGTTTACATACATACATACATATAAGACGTATGTATATATGAAGATACTAGAAACACCAGATTGTTTTCAGTGGTTGTCTGTGGGAGCTGGAATAATGGATGACTTTAATTTTCTATTTTTGGGAGAGTGATGGATCTTCATTCCCCAAATTTTCTACAATTAACATATACTGATTTTGTAATAAGAAAAACGTAGGCTACTAATTCTTTCCATTCCATTAAAAATTTAAAGACTTTAGTGAATGTTTTCAGTAGGTTGTACATAGACTGTTCATAGTAAAAAAAACTTTCAGCATAGGATTGATCATAGCAGTTAGTCATTTCAGCAGCTCATCTCAACCTAAAACACTAAAGAAACTTACGAAGTTTAAACTTACGAAGTTTAACAAGTAGTAAAGGGCGTTTAAAGATGACCTGATAAGATGAAAAAATAATCATATAAATTATAAAGCAAAAACAATAAAATAGAAAAATACAGCCCTAGAGTTTTTGGTATCCTGAGTAAATCTGGCCAAAGTCCATATGAGCAAGAAATGGTAATAACTATGTTTATGAAGGACTCTTGTTTGTTTTAAACTTCTGTTTGGTGCACATTTGTGAATAATAGGACTGGGCAATTTCTTTACGCTCAAGTAGATTCTTACCATGCTGCAAGACAGCATCACCAGTAGGGGAAATAGACACCCAACACATACTCATGCCATACTTGTAATAGGAAACCAAGAGCTGGAGAGTCATCTCATTTGGAGATTGAGGTAATGACATTTGAATTGAACCCTTCAAGATAAACAGTAGCTGTCCCCTCAGCGGAGAGGAAGCAGCATGAGTAAAGACCCGGGAGGGCAGAAAATTCATTCTGGTCACACTAGAGTATCGGCGTTGAGGGACTGGGGCTGTTGATTGGGGGAGGCTGGGCAGACAGGATGGTGGGATGAGATCCTCAAAGGCCTAAGTAAGGCAGGAACCTGTTTCGGAAGACAGCCTGGCAGTTGTGTGTAGGACAAATTGAAAAGAAAAAGTAGAGGAAGGAAGACCAATTTAAGGACTTCTCTGAAATGTTTCAGGTGAGAAATAACTGAGCCCTGAACTCAGGTGGTGGTGATATAGCTCATAATGGACACATCTGAGAAACATTTTACAATTTTACAATGTTTTCTGGCTGGGTAGCTAAAAGTACAGAGATAGGATGGAGACAAAGATGAATTTGAAACTTTTTGTTTGAGTAATCCAAAGTAGGATGGTAGTGTTAAAGGAGATAAAATCACAGAGGGAGAAGGAGACAAGCAGAAGAATTTTTAATAGCAATTGGAGGACATCCGTTGTCTTCATCCTCCCAGAACATTGCTCCATTCCCACTGTCAGCTTTCTGCTGGCTCTGGTCTTGTCTTTAACCTTGGGGTTACAGATCTCACCACAACCACTACTTCTTGCTTCTTGCCCCTACGAAGCAAATCTCTAGGGGAGGGTCTCTAAACAAGCTCAGCCAGTCATATATATATATATATATATATATATATATATATATTTTTTTTTTTTTTTTTTTTTTTTTTTTTTTTTTAATGGGAGCCAGTCTTTGGTGAGGGGTTAGCCTGGATGCTTCCAGAACCATGGAGGATGGTGAGGATGGCTGAGATAATAAAGCTCACACACAGAGAGAAACCAAGATGAGAAATGGAGAGAGCAATTCCTGGTGGCATTTGAGTCCCTTGTTTCCCATTTTGCCAAAATTAGATTGGGGTGGTTTTTGTCCCATGAAATCAAATGAGCCCTAACTGATAGAATAGTATCATCATGAACACCGGTAACAACCAGTGTGCCTTTGTATGCTATGGGTCTGCAACTCCACCCAACCTTATTGTTTACATGTTTTACCTCATTTAATATTCACAGGAACCCTAAGAGGCAGATATTATTAGTATTTTCCATTTACTCTTACTCCCATTTCACAGATGAAGAAGGCTGAGACTTAGATTAAATGACTTGTTCAGGGTCACGAAGCTAGCAAATACAGAGCCAAGACTAGAGCCACCCTTCTAAGTACTAATGCTGTCGCAACTGGTATTGTCAATAAGATATTTTTATTTATTTTTGTAAGGATTTATTTATTTATTTATTTGAGAGAGAAGAGCAGGGGAAGAGGCAGGGGGGAGAGAGAGAGAGAATCTCAAGCAGACTCCACACTCAGCACAGAACCTGACACAGGCTCCATTTCACTACCCTGAGATTATGACCTGAGCTGAAATCAAGAGTTGAATGACTAACTGACTGAGCCACCCAGGTGCCCCAATAAGATGTTTTTAAACTCATTTGTAAAGTCTCATCACAGATCACGTGTACAAATTTTTTATAACATTCTCATCTGTTCCACTTAATGAACTATTGGTTGACATAAATAACATTTTGTTATTCTTATCCAGTAGAAATTATTATCGAGTAATGCTTGAAGCTTAAAAAAAGAATCACCATCTGCTGTCAAGCCAGGTAAGAATAGGCACAGAGTTCGGGGACACAGGAAGTAGAATTAGCAAGTGGCATCAGGCTAGAAATGACCCACTGCTTTGTAGCTTCTCCAGAGAAAGAGATGTCAGGAATCCTCACCTCGAATTTCCATTTCCCATCTCTCTCGTACCCTCCATTGGCATAAATAATGGAGTACCATGGATTCTTCACTGGTCATGACTTAAACACATAGTTGAATTTGCCTGTTTCTTCTAGATGTTTTGCCAACAATGAAATATCTAGCAGCACTAGAGTTAATACATCTGTAGAAGGAAAAGTAACACAATTCTTTTTCAAAAGCAGTGTGTTCAACATATTTTTTCTACAACCCTGTATGTCTTCTTGCTACTGATGCAAATTTGCTATCTACTAGCAACTCAGTAAATGCAAGGGAAAGAGCATAAACAATCCTGTTTGTTAGGTTTTCAGCTGAAACATCCGTAGGGCAGAATGTTTGTAATTCTTGGATAAAACGAAATAGGGGGAGAGAGATAGGGTCTTTCTGGTATATTTCCATGCTCTCTGTTACTGTTTTAACCATTGTCACAATATGATGTAGTGATTAAGAGCACAGCCCCTAGAATTACATCACCTAACTCCAAAGCCTGGTCCTGCCACTACTAATCCTGTGACATTAGGTGAGTTGCTTAACCTCTCTTGTGCCTCAGTTTCCTCACCTGCAACGTGAGGATTACACTAGCACCTAACTCAAAGAGTGGTTGGAAGGATTAAATGGGTTAGCATTCAAAAAGTACTTAGAACTATGTCTGCCATCCTATTCTCCCTCAATAAATGCTGGTGAATATTATAGAATAATAGAAGTATGTTTGCTGTGTCCACGCAAGGATTATGCTACCCCTGCTGCCCTTGCTGACTTACCAGATCATAGACAGATCTCGTAGCATCCCACCTTGTAAAAGGAAGATGATATTTATTAATCTAGCCTGCTGATGAAAATTCCAATGGAATAGTAAAAAGATAATGGTTTATTGGTCCTTATTATTGTACTGCAAATGATTTAACTATACATTTTTCCTAAATTTAATTAAACATATTCATTTTCCCTATGAGCTTATATTAGCTTACAGCAGAGTGACTGTTTATTATGTTCATTTTATATGTTTATAATATCACAGATATTACCAAAATAAACATTTTCCTTTTAAAATATTATGTAAATAATCACTAATATTTGTTACAAGGTTGCAAAGCCAAAATTACTTTTTAATTGTTTATTATTATAGATTATAGGGAAATAGAGAAGTACTATCTAGGCAATCATTAGGATCTTCTGAATAGGTTTTGAAAGTCCCCAAAAGACCACCAAATTAGGAGTCAGTCATTCTGGGTTCTGGCTGTGGTTTTGTCACAAGCTCTTTGATCTTGAACAAGCTGTTTAATCTAGTTCATTTTACTTCATAACATTGTTACAGGATACCATTGTTATAATCTTGATTGACAATAAGACACGTGGTACCAAAAGGTGCCAGAACGTGGGGCCTCGCCTGCATGGTGACATTGTCAGGCAGCATCTTGGCACTGAGGTGAGAGAAAGGGCCAGATAAGAGTGCTGTCTTTGAAATCAGATGGCCTGGGTTCAAGTCCTTTCTTGATCACTTACCACTTGATAACCTTGGTCTCTTGGCTTTATTTCTATGTGCCTCAGTTTTCTCACCTTTAAAAAGAGATAAGAATGACTCATGAGTGTCAGGAAGATTAAGTTATTTAATATGCATAGTCTTAAGAACTGTCTGTGACACATTCATCCAGCAAATAGTTTGGAGCACCTATTGCCAGGCCCTGTTCTAGATGCTTGGAATATACCAATAGCAGAACAAAGATCTTCATCCTCATGGAGCGTCCATTCCATTGGAGAAAGACAATGAAGATGAAACATAATAAACAAGTGAGTTAGATAGTGTGTCAGACAGTAATAAGCACTATAGAGAAAAAGAAAACTTAGGAATGATTCAGGAGTGCCACAACAAGTGGTGGGTAGAGGAAATTTTCAATAGCTGATCAGAAAAGGCCTCGTTGAAAAGTTGGTATTTGAGGAAAGACTGCGGGCAGATGAGAAAGAGGATGAAAGTACATGCCAAGCAGAGGTAAAAGGTCAAGGCCAAAGCTCTAAGGCACCAAGCCTAAACCTGGAGGCTGGAGGCTAAGGAGAAGCAAAAGGGGAGCAAAGGAATGGGAACCAAAGTCAGAGAGATTAGGGGTGGGATCATGGAAGGCCTTATAATGCAAGGTGGTTTTTTTCTGAGTCTAAAGGGGGTCACTGCAGGCAGAGGAATGACATAATAAATAGTATTAAAGATTATTAGCTATTATAATTAGTCCATGTGATGAAAAAATAGCAGCTGGTAATAGACAAAGCTGTAACCAGGCAAGCATGAGGTTAGCATCTATAATGTCAGATATTGGGCTGCTGTGGGTACCCCTGTAGGCAAGTGGAGAACAGCTTCTGGGAATGGTGCCAGGAGGTTTTAAGCTATAAGTGAAGGTCTAAGTCAGCCACAATCAAGCGGCAGGCGTATCACAGTGCTTAAGAACAAAAAAGAAGGATCTGAAGTCCAGTAAACCTGGTTCAAATCCTTTCTTCTTCTCCAACCCTAGGACTGTGTATACTAGAGCAAGTTACATAACCTCTCTGCACTTAAGTTTATCTCATTTGTATAATGGGGATATTAATATTTATCTCAAAGGGCT
This sequence comes from Ursus americanus, assembly GCF_024610735.1. NCBI lineage: Eukaryota > Metazoa > Chordata > Mammalia > Carnivora > Ursidae > Ursus > Ursus americanus. The sequence continues at coordinate 35,813,822 of NC_142139.1, read as the reverse complement.
CTGGGCACATTAAATGTACCATGAATATAAAACACTTCACATATGTAGCTTTTGCTCTATAAATGGTAGTGAATGCCATTGGCAAGTGACAAGCACCAAGCCACAGGGACTGAGACTTAGGACTGGCACTCCTGATGAGAGCATATTGAGGCAACAAGGTAGGTCTCCAAGCTCACAGTAAGTAGGGACTCAGCATGGTACCAAGACAGATTTAGGCAAGAAGAACAAGATGGGAATGCGGCTTCAGGGGCTGGGACACGTGTTGGGAGTTTGGTGTTAAGGCATATGGAAAGAGCCCTGTCGCCTTGATAGAGTTTAAAACAGAATATAATCTGCAGCAGACTGATGTGATGCCAGGTTTCTGCCCTGGCAGATTAGGGACCGGGATGGCCCTGGGGACTGTGGCAGGTCGGAGTTGCTAAACGGAAGGACCTCAGCTTTGAGGATGGCAGGGCTCAGGAAGCGGAGCAACTAGGAAGTTATTAGAAAGATGATCTCCACAGTTGCTTCTGGGCTCTATAATTCTCCATCTCTAAGTATTGATAAATAATTTGAAAATGCCAAGTCTAATGGTAATTTTCTAGTTTATCGTATAAAACCTAAAGCTTACTATAGGAATGCTAGCAGCAATTTGTTTTGCTATTTTATTTTCAGCTCATATGTTATTTCAGAGCTGATCAAAGGCATTGGTTGAAAAGTGTAAAATAAATCACGCTTCTAAATAAACCACTAAAGAGTGTTAAATTGATTTAAGTGATTTTAGGAATATTAATATTTAAAACATCTCTGTCCCAAGCCTGTTTATGACTACCTATAGCAATAATAACTACCATTTCATTCTACCATTCTTCATCTTACAATATTGCATAGTAAACTGTGTAAAAACATTATTTTTTTAGCACTGGAATAGAAATGTAGGATTTCGGCTATTTATTTATGTTTAAATATCTTGAATTTTATTCAGTCAATAAAAGTATACTCGATTAATGCATTTATTATACTCTTTGCCTAGGTTGAGGTGAATAGAGTGCAGTGTTTGTTTTTTTATTATTAAAGAAAACTTTGCCTTCCACTCACATTCCTTTGCAATAAATTTGATTTTAAGCAGCACGTATTTCAGGATTAGTCCCAGGCTTGAGAAATTTTCTAGCTTCAGAATTTTGCATCTCTGACTTATCTGAAAATATTGTTAAAACTGCATAAATGATTTTCATGGATTTTTTTTTAATGCATAGGGAAAAGAAGGTGTCTGCAGTGTTAAATGGAATATCGATGAATGTCCCTCCATAGGAGGGAGGGTCCGGGCACCAAAGCATCCCACGCACGCGCTTTGGTGTTAGAGTCACCTAGGCTGCGCGGTGTGACAGCCAGCTCTATGAGTGAAGACACACTGGTGATAAAAGCAACCAGACATCTGGATCACAGTGCACACATTCAAAGGCATTTCTGAACTGTTCACACATTTGTACTCACCCGGGTCCCCAGCCTTGCCCAAGGCTCACTCATCATTTTCTTCTCTGCCTCTGCCTGTCTTCATCTTTTTCTTTTTTCTTTTTTTTTTTTTTGTACTTCAGCAACCTCCCTTTTCCTTTCCAAGTCACCTCCATCTGCTTATGTGTCAGTGTGGCCCTCCTGCCACACGGCTGGCTGAGGAATCCAGGAGCCCTCCCCGCCTCTGCTCAGCACCACCGCATGCCTGTCACTGCTCAGCGCTCTGCGCCACACTGGCTTGTTTTGTCAATAACCATTTATTTGTTGCTGGAATAGTAGCAGCCATTACATCTGACCTCCCTGTTTCATCAATTATGGATAGATTATTGGATGTGAACATCTGCAAAAGCTTGCTGTTGAACTCACCTCCTGGCTGGGATTAGATAAAGTACTAAACTGTTGTTTATTGTCAGGCCAAAACTCTACTGGGAAGGCAGGGAATTCCAAGAGTGGCAGAGCCCCATCAGAAGTACCAAAAATCATTTCGTATTGCCACTGTTTCCCCTAAGATTCCAGCCATTTATTATTTACACTTATTACTAGTTGTTATAACCTACTTGATAAAAGCTCTTGGCAGGCATTGCATTTCCAGTCCTGGTCGCATCTGTCAGAATGGAAATGACTCATAAATTGTTTTCTTGCCTCTTCCATCACGGCAAAAGGGTAATAGATGAAGCTTCCTCTGTGTGTGAGCATTTAGAGGAAGACTTTCCTACCATGTTTTATTTTAAAGAAACGTGTTCACCCAGCTTGATCTGAAAGCATTACATCGTGGATCTAAATTAGGGTTTACCGAGTTTACCAGAATAATGGCCTGTGGTGGAAAGGATATCAGGTTGTACAGAGAGAATATGCTGAAAATGTTTTCCAAGGCTTTCATGGGTTTCTGAGAAGGGGGAACCAGAACGAAATTTTATTGAATCCTGCCTTAAATGAGGGGAGAAATCTAGTAAGAGGGATTACGAATAGATGATGGCTCTACCTCCAGGGGGAAAGACAAATCTCCTAGTGGGAATTGGTTCATGCAGAAATATAGAAATTTTCACAGTATTAGTGTTTATTCAAACCTCCTAGGTAATATAGAACACTAATATAGGGCACACTTTGATCCCTTCCTGTGGAGCCAGAAGCCATTACGTTCAAAGTGGTCAAATGGAAGACAGTTCAGGGGAAGCTAGGGAACCTTGTTTGTCACTGAGCTAGTGACTTTTCACTGCTTACCTATCTGTCTTAGCTTGTTACCTGTGAAGATAGAAACCACATTTGTCTGTCATCAGTCTAGACTAAAAGAAAGGGGGAAAATGATTTATCCTCCCTCCACAGATAGGAAGAATTATTTCCTCAAGATACCATGACTAATCTAACAATTTCAGCCTTGGATCTGCTTGTCCTCACTGAGCATAATGGGCCTGTAATGGGGAAACCGAGTCATTTGGGAATATGATTAGATGAAACAAGCACACATTGAGTAGGGGGCTCTTATGTCATTTTGAAAAGTCATTTAAGTTGTCCTTTAGGAATTTGGCCTGTTTTCTAATACTTGAATTCTTGGACTGACTGTTAGCTGAAAATTTTCCCATACTTTCCATTTACCATAGTTATAAAGTGCCACATTTTTTTGTCTTTATTGAATGAGATATGATGCAAAACATATATAATATAATGCAATAAAATATAATTGACAACAAACTGTGATGTATATTTAATATAAATGTTATACTTAACTTATGTAAGAGCTTATTTTTCTTTAAGCCAGTTAGTTATATATAATCTTATTATAGAGATACTATATAATTATAAATACATCATTAATAGAATATAATCATAAGGGTATCTATAATACAACAGCTCGTCACATCCACTTTAATGTTTTGGCAGGTACTTCACTACCAGTCTCTTCCAAGGGCTCTACCATATTCATTCAACAATATTCAGCATTAACATAAAACTAGGAACTAGGGTATAATGGAGAGCAAAACAGATACAGTTCCTGTCCCCATGGCTAACTGTAGAGAGACCAATACTAATAAGTAGATACATATGGTGCTGTGGTGAGTGCTATAATAGCACAAAGAAGTGGTATGTGTGTGTACAGGGGCTGGAAGAGTCAGGCGTGAAATAAGAAAGAACAACGCAGGCAGAAGGATGTGGGGTGGACAGCACTGGGCTCATTCCTGGTAATGAAAGGTCTCTGTGACTGGAGAGAGGTTCCCAGGGTCCCACACATTCCAGCAAGACATAAATGTTGACGTCTCTGCACTGGCAAAGTGAGTGACAATACATGTTTGGTCAAATTAGATTTGACTGGCACTTCATTTGATTTGGTTTGCCACCACCATCTTTAGTCTCCATAAAGTACAGACAACTGAAATTATTGGTAATGTTATCATAGGTATAATGGAATCGTTTGTCACAATCCCTTTTCATCCTCATATAAACATAACCAAGTGGGGCTTGAGAATTTCTTAGTTTAAAAAAAATACACAAACTTCTTTTCATTCAGAATCTTTTCTGGAAATGAAATCTCTAATCATTTTCTATAACCTGTTTTTGCTGGCCTACTTCCATGGAAAGAATCACCCTGTACTATTTTCTCAGTGGCAAACTTGGAAGGGAAAAAGCCTAGAAGTTATTTATTTGCCACTTTAGCTCTAGAGAGCCCTTTGTCTCTCAATACTTCTGTTTTATTCTTTAGGTACAAGAGATTCATTCAGATTACCTCAAGTAAGGGAAGTACTTGTAGAGATTCCTGTGGTAACAAGAGGAATCATATCCCATGAATACCTGGAATCAGGAGACGGTTGGGTCTTACTGACTGAAAGATTCTTGGGAACTGGAGGGCCCTAGAACACAAGGGGCTGAGTTTTCTTACTATCCCCTCAGCAGCAACAGTCAGTTGGATTCACTCTATTGACATAACTCAATCACTCTCTTGATGTTCATTTATCTTGAAGCACCTCCTCACTTATGCAATTACCAACTGCTCAATGGGTCTAAATTTCCTAAGAGAGCATGATAGAACTAACCAATCACTATAGTCTTCCACCAAATAGGACTTTTTATATCAGGCCACCTCACAGATTACTGGACTGCCTTTGGTCAAGGACCTTCTAGCAAAATATAAAACAAAGTCTCCACTGGATTTTCCTAGCAAGAACTTAAGGGCAGGAAAATTTCTTTTTAAGGAGCTGTACATATAACTCACACCATGATTGGTTTGTACAGGATAAATATTTTTATGCTTTCTGATTTATAATATAGAAAATAATTGAGAATTAGAACCGAAATTCTTCATTAATATGTCTCTCATTAACATACTACAAAACTGTAATGACTGATTTAGAAATGGCAGTTTCGAGCAATATGTTCCAATTTACTATTCAGAAAACTTTTATTTTTAGCTGCAAGTGAAGTTCTACCTCATCATTTTGGGGCTTGAGAGTCCTCTGTATATTGGATGTCTAGAGAGACAGTTTTAAGGTAAAAGAAGATCCTTGGAATTTTTTTGAAGTTTATTTCTATCTTTATAAAAGCTTTTTGAAAATACAATATAAACTCCTAACATGTGAGAGATTAACAATTCAATTCAGTTTACATAATTTAAGGATAACCTTGAATTTTCATCAAATTCTTAAAATTTTTAGGTGGTAAAAGAAAAATTTGCTATTTCTAAAGAGAACTGATTGTTGCCTTTATAGCAATTGCCATTTAATATAAACCAAAAGCATTGTAGATTCAGCTCTCCTTGCTATCAGCTATTCCAGGGTAGGAACATTCTTTAAAAAGCAATTCATTAAGAGTATGTGCAATTTTTCAAGTGAGGGGGAAGCATGAAAATAACATTTCAATTGAATGAAAGGATTCATCATTTTGTTTCTTTAGAAGATTTTTTAAAAAATAGATTTATCAGAGACTTTAAAGCCAAGGACAAATTATTGAAACAATCAGAGCCTATCTTAAATTACTAAATATATCAATGTAGAGTTCTGAACTCCCAACTAATATTTTTGGAAGGGAGAATTATAGATCCTTTGGTCCTACCCCATTATCTTCCAGACTTGGATACTGAAGCTCAAGGTAACCAAGTGACCTGTCAAAGTCACACCCTGAGCTAATGGCAGAAGAGAATCTAGAACATATACCTTTTAACATTCAATCCCTTCTGCACTAGATCACATAACCTTCATGTTGTGTGTTGGGCAATGTAAACAGTATGGAATAGTTACTCCAAATGATGAGTAATGCATTTCAGGAAGAGAGAGTTTGTACTCCAAATGATCCATATAAATAGTAAGGCTAGACTGCTCCTAACTTAAGAATATAGTTTCAGCAGAATGCAAACTATTTAAGTACTTTTGTGTGTTACAGTTTACAGAGCTACATAACGTGCTTGTGCTCAGTGTTCATTCAATATAACGTATTTGTAGAAAAGGATTACTGTATTTACTGCCTGTCAGATACTATGACTTCGCAAAAATGTGTAAGAGCCTTTAAGTGACGTGATAACAGTTCTGTTTACCCCGTTTTTACCATCTTCTGCAGTCTCTGATTGCTGACTCCAGGAAAGTGCCCTGAATGTTGTTGTGGTCCAGTCTGGTCCTCAGCCTATTACTGCAGTGCTTGTCAGAAATCATTAGCCACTGATTTCTTTGACTAATGTTGCAGTTGATTGTCTGAATCATGTTCAGACACTGTAAATGAGGCAGAAACATCCTTTCTGCTCACCAACTGTGAAATGGCTAAAGGGGGTTAGATTGCCAGAAATCAGAATAAATGTATTTCCGATAAGACTTGACATTGATTTCAAGCTCAAGATGGTCAACTTGATTTTTTTATTTCTGTATTTCTTACTGCATAAGAGTAAATCTGTTATCATTGCCTCTTTTGTCCTCAAAGTAATGCACTGTATTGAGCACAGTGCCAAACTTTTGTAATGAAATGGCACAATTTTGCGTTTGTGTAGGAGATCTATAACAGTTAGCTGTACTATCTTTTTATGATGGGTAAGGAGGAAGAGGTAAAAAATACACCCTAGGTAATAGACCATAACTTCTTCTTTACAAACAAACCTGACGGATGCCTCTTTATGGTTTCACAGACATTTTTTGGTCCAGGTGGGTTTATTTAAACTCTTCTAGAACTCAGATGAAACTAAAAATGAAACATTCAAATGCGGCTAAACTGCTGGGGTTACATTCTCACTCATTTCAGAGTCTCCTGGATGACTCTATAGGCTTTGAGGAGGGAAAACAGCTATCTTTCAGTATTAGAAGGACTGTCACATGGATGAAGGATGGATTCGTCTTGTGTTGTCCCACAAAACACAACCATGACGAGCACGTAGAAGTTACAGGTTTTGCTTAACTTAACCAACAGTTTTCTCACATAACTCTTCAGTGATAGAGTGGCCAGGTCCACAAGGGATGGTTTCCAATCATGAAAATAGTTGAGGCAAAGGCTAAATCAGGATTTCTTCACATCAACACTATTCACATTTTGGGCTGGATAATTCTTTGTTATGGGGGGCTGTTGTGTGCATTGTAGGGTATTTAGCAGCATCCTTGGCTTCTACTCAATAAATGACAGTAGCAACCCTCCCAATTATGACAACCTTAAATATCTCCAGACATTACGAAATATCCCCTAGGGGGCAAAATCACCCCCATTTGAGAACCACTTAGATAAGTCAGGTAAGTATATGGGGAAATTAAGCAGTTGCTTTATTCAAATCTTTAGTAGGTATTATTAATACCTCATCTTATTGGAACCTTATAACATCCCTTCAAGGTAGACTTTATTCATTTCCATTTTATACCTGAGGAAATGGGCTCAGAGAGAGTAAGTCACTTGACACATGTCACTCAGCTCAGTAGTAGACTTGTGTGACTTGAAAGCCTATGCTATTTGAAGAAAATGTGAACACCCAGAGGGAAATTTGATTAATTATCCCATAAGGCTCCTCCAAAGCCTGGTCTATGCCCTCAGAAAAGAAGTCCCTACTGATTTCAGATATTGAATTAACTAAGGAAGAGAGCAGTGGGGGAGGGTGGTAAGCGAAGAAAGGAATGTCTATAGAAAAAGAAAATACCAAAAATATGAAGTAAAAGTAGGATTATAGCTCTTTGAAATTTTTGCAAAATTACAAAATTTCCATCCCAAATGGGCTAGATGTTAGAACTTATTTTATGTGGTGGTTTCCATGAATTGTTTTTCTACAGAAACAATGAAAGATAGGGTCACCAGCCAGAGCATGGAGGCCCGCTTAAACTTCATGTCACTGATCTGTATTAGTTTGAGCTGTGCATGCTTAGTGCTATGCCAGAGGGAGAAAGAAGAGTATTTCCTCTCATTTCCCTAGACACAGGAACAACTCCGCATTAAATCTTTTGAGAGGTGCCTGGTCAGTTAAGTGTCCGACCCTTGATCTCAGCTCAGATCTTGATCTCAAGGTCGCTGGGCATGGAGCCTACTTAAAAAAAAATTTTTTTTTAACTTGGATAATGGAAAACAAGGCAAGGAACTGCACCATCTTGTATGTGGCATATTTTAACCAAACACATTGAGCTGCCTAGAAAGTAGAAAGACAAAAACTATGATTAAAAAAGTCCCGCAAAAGACTACGTTTACGAGCATGTAGAATAAAGAATGAAAGTGAATAAACCACCTCATCTTCAAAACAATAATGAGATTCCTCCCTTGTAATCAAATAGATAAATTGCAACTTGAAAATTTATAACTTTATACCATCAATTAAAATTGTGATAACTTAGTACATGTTACCAGACAAAACATTCTATGGGTGAATCTCAAAGCAGACTTTCTTCTGGACATTGTTGCTTCCGTGTATTCTGGTAAAACCTCTCTGTCATTGTATCACTCCTTCCCTTCCCCAAACCTTTGTTCAAGCTGCCCTCCTCACCACAGACCCAATCCTGTCATTCCTTTAAAATGCAGATTGTGTTTCTCTTCTCTTCCTATACAGCCTTTCCCAGTTCTTCGTTGTTCCAACACTGTCTGCAATTCACTCATGTATACATTTAATTACAAATTTTCTCCCCACCCCCTAGATACAGTGTGGTGCATGGGGGCAGGGATTTTGTGTTATTTTGCTGCTGTATGTCTAGCACCCAGAACATGGCTTGGCCCATAGAAGACACTCAGTCTTTGTTTAATGAATTAATGCCTTTGGACTAGATTTTTAGCCCTTTATACAGACTTACAGCACTATATAATATCAATGTCTATAAGTCTTATTGCTCTAGTAAGGCCTTTAAGAGCAGGGATATTTATCTATATTACATATACAGATATGTAATATACACTGTACATAAAATATATATATATGTAGTTTTATCTTGCAGTCGCATCTAATGATCTGATAGAATGAACTAGAAGTGTACTTTGCATAATACATTGGTTCTGAAGGTTGAGCATTATGAAGAAAGCGATAATGTGAGGGAGTTACCTTTTAGGTATCAGTGACTTATAAACACCTGATGTTCACATCTACTGCTGCACGTTCCCCTCTTCCCTTTTTTCATTCCCTTCTATACCACTTTGATAAGGAGATTATGGAAAAGTGTGTGAAGCTTCTAGAAAACCTGAGGTATAGAAGTAGACCCCAAAAAAGAAGTTATAGAAATCAGCACCTGCATAAAGGATCATATCATAAGGCTGAATTTTAAGAGAAGGCTGGCCTTTGTGTTGTTGCTTTATAACCTTGCCCCAAATTATCCTGCACACACTAACTGAATTGTTTCATTTCACTTTGTTAGGCTGCATAAAACTCCACCCAGAAGAAGAGATTCGGGGCTAGCAAATGTCCTTTAAAATTACAACCTTTGGGGTCACCTGGGCGGCTCAGTCAGTTAAGTGTCAACTCTCGGTTTCAGCTCAGGTCATGATCTTAGGGTTGTGAGATTGAGGCCCACATTGGGCTCTATGCTCAGTGGAGCATCTGCTTGAGATTCTCTCCCTCTGCCCCTCCCCCTCCTTGCTCTCTCTCTCTCTGTCTGCCTCTCTCTAAAAATAAATAAATTTTAAAAAAGTAAAACTACAACTTCTGGCAGAGTTAGTGATCTTTGAGTTGTTCATACCTAGGTATGAACTGCTTTAATCAACTACTGTCCTTCTGTCAGTCACTCAGCTAAGGAAATTTCCCTGGTGAAATACAAATACGCAGGGTGAGGGAGGTGGACCAAAAGGGAACGGGGCAGATGCCAAGGTATTTCGGAATGTTTTCTAAGGCAAACCTTTCTTTCACCCAACGAAAAAAGAAAAAACCTATTTTTCCCCATCTCTCTTCTTTCTCTTCCAAGCAGCAAACATAACTACAAATGAAAGGGTAACATGAGAGATTATCGTAATGGTAGAACTATTCAATGTCTTGACTATGGTGGTGGTGGTTACATGAATAGATGCATGTGATTCAATCGCATGAAATTAACACGCACATGCACACGCACACACAGGCACACACAAGCGTGTGTAAAACTCATGAAATCTGAATGAAGTGGGTGAATTGTATCAACCTCAGTTTCCTGGTTGTACTTCGGTACTGAGGTCAGGCGGGATGTTACCTGGGTGGGGGATAAATGAGAGTGCTCTGCGTTATTTCTTACAATTGCGTGTGAATCTACAATAATGTTAAAATGCATACAGTTTTTAAAACAAATTGACCAGGACAGTGTTTTCTTATAACAGCTGGCTGGGCAGAGGGGTGCGGAGATGATTCCATCTAATCTGGGAAAGTGAGGCCGGGAGTGATAGTCAGCAGAGTGGTTTAAAGCAGATTTCATCTGTGAAAACAGGTACAAGGGCCATCATTGCTGGAATTTTTTTTTTCTGTGTTAATGCTGTCTAAAGTAAAGGGACTGTAAGAGTGGATGTGCCCTCATCACTGGAAGTCCTCAACATGTAAGGATAGAAAACAATTGGGTGTTTGAAATTAATAGACCTAATAGTGACTTCTTATGTATCTGCCCTTAAAGGTGCCAAGCTCAGGCATGAAATTTATTCTTAAAATCTTCTGGGAGGAAGATTTTTTTCTCAATCTCTCTCCCTCTCCTCCCCCCTTTTTCTCCCCCCCCCCCCCACTTTGTTGACAGGTGACAATCTTGACTTAAATCCAATGCTTTCTTGAAGGGTATTATAGCAAAAGAAATTAATGATCCTTAAAATTTTATTTTACAGCAAACAATTCGTCAAAGAATTTGTCATATAGTGCCAGCATTATTCTCATTTTTTATGTTAAGTATTCTACTAGTTTTGTTTTTAGGTGACCAATAGAGATTATCTCATTTTAAGAACTTGGATTCTATTTGAAAATGCTTTTTCAGGTAAATCAGTGTTATTCTAGTGGGAAGATAAAGCCTTTAAAACTTCAAGTAAAATAGTTATCAAAGCTTCATCTCCATTATTCACTGAAATTATCAGAGAAATTTGAGTAGCCATGTGACACTCAATTTTTATTAGATATATGAACTAACTTTTCCAACTGTGATAGCCTTGTAATCACGCAAATCACGTGTAATCACGTTTGGTGTTTGTTGAAATTTACCTAGTACTATGCTTAATCAGTGCTATCCTCTGTCTTTTGACAAAGGCTGATTAAGTGCATTGTCAATACAGTTTAAATACATACATAATGAATTTCCAATTCATCAAAATAGTTTGCACCTGAGAGTCTTTATTCTCTCCTTTTATCTTTGTTTTGTGGTGATAGAATTTAACGTTCCAGGCCCTGGATTTGTTTCCAACATATGGCTTGTCCGAGGGATGTTTGGTCAAGTACAGTGGATCCCTCAGATCTGCACACTGTATTTTCTCCCTTGAAGTATTCTTTGTAAAAGATTCCACTGTTTGTCTAATGATTCAAACTGATTAATGTTTATTTGTAAAATTATACCCTGCCTACTTTAACTAAAAAGCAGGTAAGGTAGCTTACCATAAGAGCAATATAAAACATCTTTATATTCTACACAATTAGTAATCTCATGCTATTTTTCCACTTTTATGAGCTTTTCCTTTGTATTTTAACAACGTCCTTTCTACTCCCCTTCAGTCGAACTACAGGATTCCCCAGTCTGCTGAATTTTGCCTTGTGTTCTTCTTGTGATTCTCCTGTCTGCATTTACTCTCTCCCACTACAGCTCACACTGCTGAGGAGCAGAGGTCCTGTCTGATTTAGATGGGCTCCTCTGCGGCACTTTGTAGGTCTTCAGTCATGTCATTCATTGCTTCCCTGCTGGGCCAGTAATGAACCAAAGGCTTCCTACTGCCTAGAGAGTTCCTGTTTTTAGGTAAAATGCGTGAGCTGACCTATGAACTCTCTCAAACCACAAATTAAAATGTGTTGCCTTTACTTTGAGGAGGGAAGCCCCTACAAGGAGCTGTTCACTAATGGCTGGTTCACGGATTCCCACGGAATTCTTGTCCTGTGGTTTACATAGCACTCTGTATTCTCTCCTGGTGGCCTCGCAGCAACTCTCAGGAGCAGGTTTTCTTTTTTATTTCTGAGAAAAGCTTCTCCAGGAGAACTGTATGAAAGAACTAGGACTGGAATCCAAGTCGTCTTACTCTGAGGTTAGTGTTCATTCCAGTAGACCATGTCTGGCTCCAGGAGGAAGCTTCTGTGGAGTCAAGTCTGAGGCCAAAACCAGAAGCCCAGACTGAGCCCTTTTTTGCCCCTGCTCCTTCCAGGAAATGCTGCACACTTGTGTGGGATAGGCGTCATCAGCCCTGAAGTATTTACCTGTAATTTCCTGGATACCTAGCCTCCCAACCGTGGGGTAAAGAGTCACACCGCTAAGATAATGGGTGCCTGCAGGTACTTACTATACTGCTTGCTTCAGGTGGCCAGGGGCATGGGAGAGTACGAAGGATAAGCATGGTGTAAGCCCTGGGGAATCCTCCCTTCAGTCATTGCTGATTCACACAGTGCATCAACCCAAACCTCTGTACCACAAGACTGTAAATGCCTTCCGGGCTGCAAGCGTGTTCCCTTCCATTTAAGATTTCTTAGGGTCTAACATGGCACCTGGTACACAGTAACGGTATTTGCTGAATAAACAAATTGTTTTTGGCAGGAAATAGAATATTCAATCTTAAAGTTCTAGAATGTCATATAAAGATGTATGGACCAAAAAAGACACTAGAAGGTCTCTTTCTAAATATTTTGATATTTGGATTCAATAAGATCTCTTATAAATCCACAAAATTCATGAATTCTGCCCCTTCACTCAGAAAGGTCTATGTCAAGTTATATCAGACTTAATGTAGGTGTTGTCAGTTATGCAAGACAAAGTGAAGAGAATATTCTCAGGTTTATACAAGGCATATTAAGAGGCTTAAAAATAAGAATCAAAATTTTGAACTTAGCAGGTTTAACAGGAATTAAAACACTGGGTCAATATGTATCAGTAAGTTTTAATATCAGTGTTCTATCAAGCATTCACTTATAAACCACACACACGCAAAAACAGAAACAAATTTTATGAGGTATCATCATGGCCTCATTGAAATTATTTCCCAAATATTAACCTTAAGAAAGTAAAACCAAATATCAGCACTGCCTCTGATACTTAAATCTTCAAAGCTGTCTAATTCAGACAGTAGCACACAGCACATATTTACATCCTCCCTCACCCTGACTCTCTCTCCAAACGCTGTCAAATGACTTTAACTAATTCTGTCTTAGAAAATGTGCAAAAAGGATTTCCATAGAGGTCTTTGGAGATTTCCTGTGTTCTCATGTGTGTAATAGGTTGGGTCAAGTAACAATGAAGGAAGAAGAAAGAATAGGAATTTTGTTTTACATATTTCCCCCTTCTGGCCACTGAAAGAGAAAAAAGAATAGAAAGGGAAATTATACCATAAACACGGTGTCAGTGTTAAATTAAATTAAGATCATATGTTTGGCAGTGGCAGCCATAATCTTTTGATTATTGAAGAGATTGTTGGTAATGAAGTACATTTTTAAGAAATATTTTTAGTGTATACCGAATATACGCACAAACTGTGAGATATGCATCCAATAAAATGATAGATTTAGAAATTGCTTAGCACCTAAATTCACGCTTTTCAAAATGCTATTTATAGAAAGAAAAGTGATATTTAAGCTACCCCAGTAGAATATTATAATCTGCCTTCTATTACCTTCAATAATAGTACCATATTTTAAAATAATGTTGTAAACCATTCAATTATTTATTCACACCTAAGTTCTATAAATTGGAAGATTTGGGATTGTACAAGAAAAGAATTATTTTTACAAAAGTAAGACCTCACTGTCATGGCTTAAAGACATTGCTGTGAAACAACTTATGCTATAGATAAAAATAAACCAAACCAACATGAATTTTTAATAAACAAAAAGTATTTTATGGAGACATTAAGAACAACTATTAATTTTCATCTTTTCTGTTATGAAATGAAACATCAGTGAATCTGGTCGTGCTGTATATTTAATATGTATTTCTTTTCCTGATAGGTCCTTAACACGTACAGTACAATCTCTACAGAGCTGGATGATGATCTCAGCCTGGGGAGAGCCTATGAAGCAATAGCCAAGGTCCTGCAGAGGTAAGTTAGCACATCCTTGTCTTGCTGTCACTGTGAATTCACTCAGCTGTGAAAGACTTAAATTGTTTGAGGTCTGTCGCTTTCCATTACTGCCTGCTTAAATTTTAAGCAGTGCCCTTCTTAAGTGACCCTTTCATCGTAAGTTATTTTAAACCAATGTGGTATTTTAAAATATGCACCTAAACCTTCCTTTGTCTATGCCTCCTTTGTATGATTTTATTTTTGATTTTCTGTAAGTTTAGTGATGACCTTGAATGAAAGGGAAAAATCAGGTCACATCTCACAGGTTAAAAAAGCAGAGAGCTCAGCCATATATAGTACGCTTCAGTAACTGGGGCTCACCGCAACCTTTCCGGAGCTCTTCTTGGAGGAAAGTTTTCCTTTATGCTTCAGTCTTGCTTCTTCCATTAAGACATCTCTCCTTTGAGCGTACGCATCTGGATAAACAACTGAATGCAAGAACGATACTCCTGCTATTTCACTTAAAACAGACAATTTAATAAAAGTATACCTGAACAAATTTTTCCATGGAAAACGTGATTTGCCCTTCACTTATTTTCTTGTGATCATTTAATTTTTGCACTATGTTGTAACGTTATTATTTAATTCAAAGTAGGATGAGAAAAGTTATCAAAATAAAGGCCTTGGTCTTTGGTATGTTATCTTATACCCAAGGTATGGCTTTTTAATAATGGTGGTGCTGGTCGCAGTAGTAGTTAGTAGTGGTGAGAAGAAGAAGAGAAAGAACAGATACAGGTTGTGTCAAGTTCTAATTCCTGTATTTCAGCTTGTAAACACATACAAGATAGTGTTTTAAAAGACAAAATTGTTATTTAAAAGACATTTAAAAGATTAAATGCCTAGTGAACTGAAAGTACATCATCATTATATAATTACCACTGCTAATATAATAATCATTAATAATTAAATAAATAAATAAATAAATAAATAAATAAATAAATAAATAAATAAATATTAAAATACCCATGCCAACAAAATGAAGGTCTCTACAAAGTACCAAATGAAAGGCAATGCAGTCACTGCTGGATAAGTGGTTAGGGACACAGATATAGCTATGAGGAAAGTATGGCTATGTACTCCAGGAAGGTGGGGTCAGCCATGGATAAAGCAAGGAACCCGTGGGTGTTGTGGCTCTTCCAAGTCGAGATTGGTGACTAACCCATGGAAAATCAACCCAGCTATCCCTTAAACGTTTACTTTCCATGTAACAACGGGAAAGAAGCAGGTGTTTGAACACAAAGAAGAGATTTATAAGTTTTCAGTTTAATGTCTATTTGTAACACACCAACTCTGTGCCCTTTGGTGCAGTTCATTTTCATTATTAAATTACTTGACTGTTGTTAACACAGTCCAGAATCAGTAGAAAATGGTTGGAGTGTTTGTCTTGCTTTGTAGTAACAGACCTGGCCTAAGCTTATACAGTCAAATAAATGCATTCCTTAACATGTTTATAAAATATTTTTTACAAAATGACATGTGTTCCAGCATGACTAAAGAGATAAAACTCCAGGGGAAAATGATTTTCTTTTATAAACCTGCATTGAACACTTACTATGTCATCAGGGTTGGAATGCCACATTAGTTACTGACAGTTTTTATTTCTTAAACTTCGGTATGTATGAGGTTATCTCAAAATAATTCTCACCTGTTAAAGACAAGTGTCTCTCTTGGAATATTTTAATCTCCACTCAAGGATCTGAATTCCTGGTCTATACAGTAAAACCTAATGGGAGAGTTGAACGATTATCTGGTAAATATTGGCAATAATAACAGACAGACAATTTAATGTGAGTGTTTTGGGGGGTTAAAATAGTTTATTTATTTGACAGAGAGAAAATGAGCACAAGCAAGGGGGGGCTTAGGCAGAAGGAGAGGGAGAAGCAGACTCCCCACTGAGCAGGGAGCCTGATGCAGAACTCGATCCCAGGACCTGGAGATCATGACCTGATCTGAAGGCAGTCATTTAACCGACTGAGCCAGCCAGGCGCGCTGACAATTTAATGTTTTAATTTGGCCGAAGTGTTATTTGGGGCTTAGATGTAGAAAAGGGCACAGCTATAACTTGATATATCATAAAGTAGGATTTGTTTTTGGCAGAAATAGGGACAATTCTATTCCAACAGTCTAGGAACCTGCCTTGGGGCAAACATATAATAGGCAAGAAGCTTGAGCTCCTCCTCACTTTTCTACCCAATGAAACAAATTCCACCTATAAGAATTCTCATCTACTAAGTACCAGTGAAGCCATCAATTTGTATGGTAGGCCTGGGCTCTTAGTTTTATAATGTTATGTAATACACAAGAGAGTACAGGAGATGCTTCTGCTGGGGCCATACGGAAGAAGTACCCCAGGGACACCGCAAGATTTCCAATCCAAATCTACCATTTTGCAGCGTTGTTGGTGGTTATGGAGTAGCATTCAGGGGAGCGTTAAGCCTCAGCATATTCTTTCACCCCCTAGTTATCTAAGAAGACTTATTAAATCAAGTCCACTGATTACTAAAAATGCCTTGATACAAATTTTGTGGTCATTTTTTTTAAAATTTCACTTTAAAGACTTGGTGTTCTTGGATACATACACACACACACACACACACACACACACACACACACAAACATCCCTTTCATAGTCCTAAACTGTCCTCAGATTAGCAACAACAGGCAAGAAATGAAACACAACCAAAATAGGGGAAATTATGGGAGATGTGGTGGAGAAATAAATCAAGCTGCACATGAAGCTTTACATCTTCTCTAAATCTCTTTTTCCTAACCTGTGCAATTGCACAAGTTTCACTAATGGTAGCCCTATCTCTATAAATATATTTCATCTCTTTAAAGAAAATGGAAGAGGATAGCCATGTCTAGCATAAGTGTGTGTCTAAGGCTATCAGCTGAGCGTGCATGAAAGGTGAATAATCTCTAAGGCTAGAAGCTTCTAAAATGGTTATAAGAATTTATGCTAAGCCTTCAATTGAAAAATATGCCATATTTCCTCAAGACTGAAGGACTTGGTAATACAGAGTTCTCCGTTTGGTAATGCTGGACCCGGCCATGCCATTAGAGTTATTGATGAAGGTTTTAATAGTGAACAGTGTTTGTTATTTTTGCTGTTGTTCTGAATAATATTAATTACACAAGGGGTTAAGCAGCGTAACAGAAAATAAGCATTACAACATCTTTCCCCGCCCCACTTGGAATACTAGTGAAGAAAAGGGGGGGTTGATATTATAAAATGATGAAAATTGCCTATGACACAGCTATAAAAGCTAGAATTATGGTCTATAAAACAAAGAGAGAGTGAGTTGAGAAATTACCAAGTAAATATTATTATTAACACAGACAATTTGAATAAATACAGAGAGCAAAATTCCTCAGTTTTCTTTATGGCATTTTTTTTTTTGCCTCATTTACTGAAATAACTCATTTTACTGAAATGCCGAGACTCTCCAAATAATCAGGATGACTTTTGAAAAGAATCTAGGGGGAAAAATCACAAAAATGAGAATTGGTCAAGACACATCGGTCACAACTAGCCTACCTCTGGGTTTATTCCATACTCATTGTAAATTTTCTTGCAAACTCAGGTTAAATTATTTCCTAGAAAACTTTCCACAGTGGAGATCTTTCAATCAATCAGTACAAAGTTTCAAGTGTGAAAATTACCTTTCTGTTATAGCTGAAAATTAATTTCTTTTTGCTTGAGAGAAATGACATGCCCTAGTAATTTTCATATATTCTTTAAAATGGAACATCCGGGCTTTGATGCGAAAGTTCCTAAAAATGACTCCCCAAAAATACATCAAAACATTTCTATTAATTCATGAAATTAAGAACAGCTTTTTACATTTTCTCCTGTCACTGATTCCATTTGCCTTATTACTTTCATCTGTGGCCCACAAACTTGGTGGCACAATCAACAATCCCCTTAGTGGCTGTTTCATCTCTGCTCTATTTGATTTCTTCTCTCTGAGTAAATGATTAAGTTTTCATGCATTGGTTCAACCAAAATCTATGTTCACTCAACCACATCCTTTATTGATTACTTCTACTGCAAACAGTAGGCCAAGTGTGATATACATAATTGGACAGTTGTCAGGGGATGTGGGTGTTAACAGTCCTGTTTTCCCAGTTGGAAACTGGAATCACCTTGATACACAAATATTCTGCACTGTTTCATTCTCATCCTTTGGACCGAGGAGTCCTGTTCCTCAGAATATATGTTTTTAACTCTCTAAGGTCTGGTTGAATGAATTTAATGATTATACCATATAATGTGCTGTTCAAGTTGCACCTGTGCACTGCATATAGAAAACTGGAATTAATATTTGTCTAACATTTTAACCTTGTCCTTTAACTTATACAAATAATCTGTAGCTTTTCTATGAGAAAATATTTGATCCTTTCCCTTCCAAAGAAAGATTGGCTTCTAAATCTGTTGCCAACTTTGAAATTTGGAAACTCTTTAAGCAACACGTAACGTGTCCATTTCAGATGCTATAGTAACAGTTTTGCCGCTGTAGAGCTGTATGTACCTTCACTGAGTGGAGCATATAATTTATACTAGAAAGACTTTTCTCTAGATTATTTGTTAGAGCAAGTTTCAAATAATTTTAGATGTTTTGGAAATCTATTGCTACTTTGGGAGAAAAACAACTGGACTCACCCAGCAATAGTTTTGTTTATACTGTTTTGTATTTCTTGCTCACAGAATTTGGTTTTTTGATTGTGTATGTTGTGATTTAACAATCCTCAGCAGGCCAAGCCTAATCCAAAATGTACTCCCATCAAAAATACATCAGTTTTTGGGAACATGAACATAAATAACCTTCAGTGAGTCCATTTTAGCTAAAAAAAATAATAAGTTTTCCCTGAGGTTTTAAAGTGATATGCAAAGAAGTCTACTTTTTTTTCTTATATCATCAACTTTTTTCCTTGAATATTACAGTCTAAGAAAGAGCTTGAAGAGTTCACATCAATTTGGTAAAACATTTTTAGTCCTAGAGATCCACAAGTTTGCTCAAAATTCTAAACAGTGTACTATTTTATTTATCAATAATTTTATACCCTCCAGCTCTCTCAATACCATTTTAGCTGTCCCACAAAACAAATATTTAAGTTTGTAAGTGTACCTCTCATGGTACTTTACTCCATGTCTGCATTTGAAATATTCCTCAAACAATTCATAATTTTTCTGGAGAATTGAGTCTTGCCTAAATGTGGAAGAAAATTCTTCATGATTTTGTTATGAAAAAATGAGAACAGAATCATAAACAGCAATATTCACAACTTCAGGAATGTGAAATTCCATTCTATTTCTGATACATAAAGCATTCTTTTAGCAATAAGAAAGGAAAAAAGAATGCGTCTGATAGTACCTGGCACTCAAGTAAACAAAAAGTGTTCATTCTTTGACGCTCTCCCCTAAAAGCCAGACACCAGGACTTTACGTGCCATCTGTCTTGCAGAGTGTATGTTCACATGATGGCACTTCATTCACTGCACAATGGAAGATTTTCAAAAACTAACACTAAGCGGGGAGCCTGGGTGGCTCAATTGGTTAAGCCTCCAACTCTTGATTTCAGGTTAGATCATGATCTCAGGGTCCTGGGATTGAGCCCCACCTTAAGCTCTGCACTCGCAGGAAGTCTGCTTGTCTCCCTCTCCCTCAGCCTCCCCAACATGTGCTTGCTTACTCACTCTCTCTCTGTCTCTCTCAAATAAAATAAATATATCTGTAAAGCAATCTAACTTATTTTTGCAAACATACAGTAGCTTATCTATGAAAATGAACATTATCCTCGTCAAATCTTGGGAGGTTATGCAAGTTGATACCTCTGATCCTGACACTGCCTGTTTAAAATTAAACTCTTCTGAAATATTTCTGAGCTTGTTGCATATGCTTATGATATGCATATCAAAATGTATATGTGTGTATATGGAGACACACACACACACACACACACACACATATATTCAAAATAGCAGCACATCATTGTTTGAGAGGTGGGTTTGGTCTTTGGAAATAGCCAAAAGAATTTAAAGTCACATTTAGAAAATGCAATAAATAATCCCTATGGGTAACCCAATTTTTGAAACAAAATTCATTAAGTTACTAATGAATGCTTTACACTACTGTACTATGCAGGAGTTTCCTAAAGAGGAATTCCAAAATTGCTGTTAGCCTCATCATTAGATGACATCACTTAGAGGAAATTATCTTCCTTTGCATGCTTGGTATATCTGGACAACTAGAAATATGGATATGAAGCACAGGGGGAAAATCAGAGCTAGAAATATGGATTTTCCAGACTTATGCATATAGGAGTTAGGGCATGGCATAGTAGGAAATATAACTGCCCACAGTAATGTTTTAATGGAAGAGAAAGGAATGCCTGGGACAGAACTCTAGAAATAGCCAAATTTGGACAGGCAGAGACCTCAATGTCAGTGAAATATCTGGGAAAATGACAGATAAAGGAGAAAGAAAATGGAGATTGGCCAAGAGTCCCAGACACTAGAGAGGGAGAAACATTTGGGAAAAGATGGGAAATTTAACAGCAACTCCCAACGTGCATTGTAGATCTGTATAAGGGTAGAGAGGAAGAAACATGGGAGTAGAACACAGAACCTGTGAGCCTATAAGCCCACTAAACATTTTATGCAGTTTAAAATTCAAAGATGTTTCCCACGATACATATTATAATTTTTTGAATTTATATGGATGCTTTGAGATAACAATTGTATTCACTGGCTTTGGCTCAAAATCTGTTTGGCTCCCTTTTAAGACTAAATTTATCCCAAAACACTAGAATTGCTTTGTGAAGATATTCAAATAAATGTGCTGTAGGTTTTAAAGCACTTTAGACAGTTCATAGTACCTATCTCAGGTAATACTATGTACGAATGTTTATATTTATCTCTCCAAATTGACAGTGAAACACTTTAAGGGCAGGAACCATATTCCTCAGCAACTAGCACATTGTAGGTCATTTGATAATCTCTCATGGAAGTTACTGAAATAAAAAGATGTTCTTGGTGTTACCAAAATATCCAGGAGACAAAGAGTTGACAGTCATGAACTCCAAACATCCAGTGACTGATACACTCACAATTTATCTGGGAGCTTAATTTTTATGAGTATTGCATAAGCGTTTCCCTTCTCAAATTTTCATCCATTCCTTTATTTTATAATATCTTTCATATTATATATGAAGCTTAGTACATGCTAAGCACTCCAGTAGTAACTGTATGTCATTCTAAGCATTTTGCCAGTATATTTATAACAACTTGTATGGATGACTTTAGTGACAACTAAGATTTCACAGCTGAGGGACACTTGCAAGAACAAACTACCATTTACCATAAACTTTGTAAAGGTTTTATTAAAAAAAAATAACAGCTTTATTGAGATATAAGCCATATGCCATACAATTCACCCCTCTTTTTTGACATTTGAAGACTAGTTTTATTAAATATTTAGTATAGATCAAAGACTATGTGATAATAATGCAGTTGTTCCTCAGAGCTGCTGTGTTTATTTCCATACAGATCATAGAAAAACAGCATGTAAACAAAATATTTAATTTTAGTCAGTGTTTAAAGGCAACTTGAGAGAGGGCATCCAAGATGGTGGCATTTGAAGATCCTGAACTTACCTTCCATAGACACACTGAATATGTAGCTATATATGGAATAGTTCCTTCTGAAAAAGATCTGAAAACTAGCTGAACAGCTCCTTTACAACAAACAGTAAAAGAGCCACATCTAGATGAGTGGGAGAGACTGAGATATATTCTTACCAAACCCCACCTGCCACATGGCAATCCATAATTGGGAGTGATTTCATAATTCTGTAATTCCTCCGTGAGGAATGAGGAGTTCATGCCCCACATCAGTCACCCCAACCTCTGAGACCTGCAATGGAGAGACGAGCCCCCAAAATGTCTGGCTTTGAAAACCACATCCAGGAAACCCAAAGGGCTGTAGGGAACTAGAGTACTTCTGTTAAAGAGCTTGTATGCAGACTTACTTACCCTAGGGACCAACACAAAAGTAGCAGTTTGAAAAGTACATAGACTGTATGTGAAGTTTGCTAATCTTAAAGCATATGCCAGAGGAGCAGAGGCCTATGGGACTCTCTCCAGGGATAGAGGCACTGGCAGGTGCCATTTTTGCACTATTTCTCTACCTTGATAGCTCAAGCAAGTGTGTCCCAGCTCTGTGCTCTCCTGCTGCCTTGCTAAAACTGTTGGACATATGAAGTCTACACAGGAGATGCTCCTCAGTCACCTGGCTCTGGTAGCCAGAGGTGCTTGCATTCCTGGGACCCATGAGACTGTAACAGAGAGACAGTTCCTGGCAGGTTAACATCCCCAGAGTACTACAGAGATAGAAGTCTGAAACACACTCCTGATCTTTCTGTGAAAGAGTCCTATTTACTTGTCCTGTGACTTGCATCTGAAGGGCAAACTTCAAGTTTGCCACATACCTAGAGGCTGCAGAGGTGCTCTCAGGGAATATAGGCCATGTGAGGCCATCTTTCTGCATTCTTCAGGCCTTGCTACAGTGCACTGGTGCCTCACAGAAGGAGCTTATACACTCATCTGAAGCCCCAAATTTTGCAACTGTCACCCAAGGGACACCTCCAGGTCACCTGCTCTGAAGGTCAGCAGCGTTTACAATTACAGTGCCACAGGACTGTATATATTTGAATACTTTAAAGCTGCTGCCTGAGCATCTGGCTTGCAGTAAGCCTGAAAGTAGGTGCTGACCGAGATCCCTCCCTTTGGAAAACTGACAGGTCTTGGCACACTTCAACACCTGGGACGTATCAAGAATAAATCACGTTGCTTAGGTAATTGCAAAGGTTCAAGAGACAACCAAGAGCTAGAGCAATGTTGAACAACAAGGTTCACCTCCTGTACAAATCCACTCCTTCAAGCTTGGAAGAGGTAGTGTTTCACCTAATACATAGAAACCAACATAGAGAATCAAGAAAAATGGGGAAACGGAGGATTATGATCCAAATGAATAAGCAACATAAAACCTCAGTAAAAAATTTAATGAAATGGAGATAAGTAATTTACCTGATAGTCAAAAGTAATGTAATTAAGCTGCTCAATGACTTGGGAGAAGAATGCATGAACACAGTGAGAACTTCACCAAAGAGATAGAAAATATAAGAAAGCACAGAAGTAAACAGAAGTCACAGAGCTGAAGAATATACTAACTGAAGTGAAAAATACACTAGAGTGGTTCAACAGCAAACTATGTGAAGCAGAAGAAAGGATCAGTGATCTAGAAGACAGGGCAGTGGAACTCACCCAAATAGAGCAGCAAAAAGAGAGAAGAATTTTTAAAAGGGAAGATAACTTAGAAGACCCTGGAGACAACAACAAACAGAATAATATTTATAATGTAAGGGTCCCAGAAGAGACCAGAGAGAGAAAGGGGGAGAAAACTCATTTAAAGAAATAAATTGCTGGGGTGCCTGGGTGGCTCAGTTGTTAAGCATCTGCCTTCGGCTCATGTCATGATCCCAGAGTCCTGGGATCAAGCCCTGCATCGGGCTCCCTGCTCAGTGGGAAGCCTGGTTCTCCCTCTCCCACTCCTCCTGCCTATGTTCCCTCTCCCATTGTGTCTCTCTCTGTCAAATAAATAAATAAAATCTTGAAAGAAAGAAAGAAAGAAAGAAAGAAAGAAAGAAAGAAAGAAAGAAGAAGAAGAAGAAGAAGAAGAAGAAGAAGAAGAAGAAAGAAAGAAAGAAAGAAAGAAAGAAAGAAAGAAAGAAAGAAAGAAAGAAAGAAAGAAAGGAAGAAAGAAAGAAAAAGAAATTGCTGAAAACTTACCTAACATGGGGGAAAAACAGACATCCATATTCAGGAATCCCAGATAGAGTCAAATAAGATGAACCCAAAAAGATCCACACCAAGATACATTATAATTAAAATATCAAAAGTTAAAGATAATGAGAGAATTTTTTAAAAAGCAAGAGAAAAGCAAGTTGTTACATCCAAGGGAAACCCCAAAGACTATCAGTTGATTTTTCAACAGAATCTGCAGGTGAGAAGGGAGGCAAATAATATATTCAAAGTGCTGAAAGGAAAAAAATTGCAGCCCAAAATACTCCACCCAGCAAGGTTATCATTCTGAATTGAAAGAGAAAGAAAGTTTTCCAGGCAAGCAAAAGCCAGAGAAGTTCATCATCACAAACTGGCTTTTAAAGAAATGTTAAAGGAACTACTTTAAGCTTAAAAAAATAAAAAGCATTAATTAGTAACAAGCAAACATATTAAAGTATAAATCTCATTGGTAAAGGTAAATGTATAGTAAAGGTAATGGGTTAGTCGCTGATAAAACTCATATGAAGGTTAAAAGACAAAACTAATGAAAATAACTACAATAATTAGTTAAGGAATACAAAAAATAAAAAGATGTAAAATGTCACATCAAAAACATAAGAGGTGAAGTGGGAGGCAGTAAAAATGTAGAGTTTTAGAATGTGTTCAAACATAAGTTTCTATCAACTTAAAATAAACTGTTATGTATATAAGCTGTTATATATGCCCCTCATAGTAACCACAAGGCAAAAACCTATAGTAGATACACAAAAGACAATAAGAAAGGAATCTAAGCATAACACTAAAGAAAGTCCTCAATCCACAAGGGAAGAGAGGAAAAGAAGACAAGAATACAGAAGAATTGCAAAGCAGCCAGAAAACAGTTTTAAAAAATGGCGATAAGCAAATACCTGTCAATAATTACTTTAGATGTAAATGGACTAAATTCTCCAATCAAAAGACCCAATGTGGCTAAATGAATAATAAAAAAATAAAGACCCATCGATATGCTGCCTTACATGTAAAGTGAATCTTTAAACAAGAGACTCACTTTAGATGTAAGGATACACAGAGACTAAAAAAAAAGGAAGGGATAAAAAAGATGTTTCATACAATTGGAAACCAAAAGAAAGCTGGAGTAGCTAAACTTACATTAGACAAAATAAACTTTAAAACAAAGACTGTAATAAAGACAAGAAGGGAATTACATAATGATAAAAGGATCAGTCCAACAAGAGGATATGACATTTGTAAATATTTATGCACCTCTAATATAGGAGCACCTAAATATCTAAAGCAAAATTAACAGATGTAACGAGAGAAATTGACAGCACTGCAAAAACAAAAGCAGGGGATTTTATTACCCCACTTACATCAATAAATAGATCATTCAGACAGAAAATCAATAAGGAACATCATCCTTAAATGACACATTAGACCAGTTGCACATATATACAGAACATTCCATAAAAAGCAGAATACACATTCTTCTCAAGTGCACAGGGAATATTCTTCACAACAGATCATATGTTCCAGCACAAAACAAGTCTCAATAAATTTAAGAAGATTGAAATCAAATAAAACATCTTTTCTGACAACAATGGTATGAAACCAGATATGAATTACAAGAAAAAAAAAAACAGAAAAATCACAAATGTATAGAGATTAGACAACATGCTACTGAACAACCAGTGGGTCAATGAAAGAAGAAATTAAAGGGGAAATCAAAAAAATCAGCATGATACACCACATTAACAAAATGTAGGATAAAGTCATATAATCATCTCAATAAATGCAGAAAAAAGCATTTGACAAAATTCAACATCCATTTATAATAAAAACTCTCAAGGGAAGTGAGGATAGAGGGAATGAACCTTGACATGGTAAAGGCCATATTCTGTGTTCACAGATTGGAAGAATTAATATTGTTAAAATATCCATACTTCCCAATGCAATCTACATATTTAGTGCAATCCCTATCAAAATCCTAATGGCATTTTCCACAGAAATAGAACAATAGTAAAATGTATATGGAACCACAAAAGACCTTGAATAGTCAAAGCAATCTTGAGAAAGAAAAACAAAGCTGGAGTCATCATGCAATAATTTCAAACTGGATTATAAATCTATAGTAATCAGGGCACCTGGGTGGCTCAGTCAGTTAAGCGACTGCCTTCAGCTCAGGTTATGATCCGAGGGTTCTGAAACCAAACCCTGCATCGAGCCCCGCATCAGGCTTCCTCTTCAGCGGGGAGCTGCTTCTCCCTCTCTTCCACTTGTGCTCTCTCTGACTACTTGGGTGTGCTCTGTTTCTCTCACTATCTCTGCTGCTATCTCTGTCTGTCTCTCTCAAATAATGAATAAAATCTTTAAAAAGTCTATCTACCATTCTATCTATCTATAATAATCAAAGTAGTATGGGGACATCTGGGTGGCTCAGTTGGTTGGGTGGCTGCCTTCGGCTCAGGTCATGATCTCTGGAATCGAGCCCCACATCGGCAGCGGAAAGTCTGCTTCTCCTTCTCCCTCTGCCCCTCCCCCCTGCTTGTACTCGCCCTCTCACTCTCTCTTTCTCTCAAATAAATAAAATCTTAAAAAAAAACAAAACAAAAACAGGGGTGCCTGGGTGGCTCAGCTGCTTGGGCGTCTGCCTTTGGCTCAGGTCATGATCCCAGGGTCCTGGTATCGAGCCCCACATCAGGCTCTCTGCTCAGTGGAGAGCCTGCTTCTCCCTCTCCTTCTTTCTCCCACTCTGCCTACTTATCCTCTCTCTGTCAAATAAATAAATAAAATCTTTAAAACAAAAGAAACAAACAAAAACAGTACAGTATTGGCATAGAAACAGACACATAGATCTATAGGACAAAATAGAGAGTCCAGAAATAAACCCATATGTATATAGTCAATTAATTTACAAAGAAGAGCCAAGAATATACAATAGGAAAAGGACAGTTTTTTAAATAAATAGTATTGGGTAAACTGGACAGCTACGTGCAAAAGAATGAAATTATACTACTATTTTACACCATGCACAAAAAATTAACTCAAAATGGATTAAAGACAAATGTAAAACCTGAAATCATAAAACTCTGAGAAGGTAGGCAGTAAGCTCTTTGATGTATGTCTTGGTGATTTTCATTTTTTTGGAGCTAATTCCAAAAACAAAGGCATAAAAGCAAAAATAAATAAGTGAGACTACATCAAACTAGAAAGCTTCTTCTGTACAGCAAAAGAAATTATCAACAAAACATAAAGGCAGCCTACTGAACTAGAATATTTGCAAGTCATATATCTGATAAGGAGTTAATAGCCAAAATAAATAAAGAACTCACATAACTCAATAGCAAAAAAAAAAAAAAAAACCCAAACAATCTAATTAAAAATGGGCAGAGGATCTGAACAGTCATTTTTCCAAAGAAGACATTTACATGGTCAATAGGCCATGCTCAATATCACTCATCATCCAAGAAATGCAAATTAAAACCTTAATGAGGTATCACCTCTCACCTGTTTGAATGGCTATTATCAAAAAGACAAGAAACAAATGTTGGCAAGGGCATGGAGAGGGGAACCCTCGTGCACTGTTAGTGGGAATATAAATTGGTACAGCCACTGTGGAAAACAGTATGGAGGTTCCTCAAAAAATTGAAAGTAGAACTATATGATCCAGCAATTCCACTTCTAGATACTTACCTGAAGAAAATGAAAACACTGACACAGTGCACCCCTGTGTTTACTGCAGCATTATTTACAGTAGCCAAGATATGGAAATAACCTAAGTGTCCATCAATAGGATGAATAAGAAACAGTATATATATATACAATGGAATTCTACTCAGCCATAAAAAATAATAAAACCTTGCCTTTTGGGAAAACATGGTGAACTTTAACAGTATTAAGCTAACTGAAATAAGTCCAACAGAGAAAGATAAATACTTAAGCTGCCACTTCTATGCGGAATCTGAAAAACAAACTGAACAAACAAACAAAACAAAGCAAAATGAAACTCATGTATGTATACAGATTGGCAGTTGCCAGGGAGAAGGGGGTTTAGGGGTTGACCATAAGGGATGAACAGTGTCGGGAGGTACAGACTTCCAGTTGTGAAGTGAATGGGTCATGGGGATGTGGTGTTCAACAGAGCAACTCCAGTCCATGGTATTGAGTGTACTT
Organism: Ursus americanus; assembly: GCF_024610735.1. Taxonomy (NCBI): domain Eukaryota; kingdom Metazoa; phylum Chordata; class Mammalia; order Carnivora; family Ursidae; genus Ursus; species Ursus americanus. The sequence continues at coordinate 35,785,716 of NC_142139.1, read as the reverse complement.
GAAAGTTGCTGAGGGGGAGTGGATCTTGAAAGAGTGCTGGGTGTTACATGCAAGTGATCATGGAACACTACATCAAAAACTAATGATGTACTGTATGGTGACATACATACATACATACATACATACATAAAAATTTTTAAAAGCAAAAAATATTTTGTAACTTTTTAATGAAGACAGGCGGTGACTAGACTTATTGTGGTGATCATTTCAGTGTAGACAAGGGTTGAATCATCACATTGTAAACCCGAAACTAATATAATATTGTATGACAATTATACCCAAGAATAATTAAGAATAGAAATAACAAGGCAGGTTGACATATTTTTCCAAGTCGAATGTAAGTTCTAATCTTAGATGATTCTTCACCTCGGTTATACACATAATTTCCCAGTCACTCTAGTTAATTTTGTAAAGCAGCCGAATAATTTTTAATTTGCCTGCTAGTGATTCTGACACACTTAGCCCATTTGTGGGATTATTTTATGAATATTCTAAACTTATTAAAATATTTTTCCATGAACTTACTTATTGCATATGCTGACCATTTCTGATGGGAAAAAAAAAAACCTCAAACTCTTGCCACTGAGAAAGGGGAACCCTCTTACACTGTTGGTGGGAATGCAAGCTGGTACAGCCACTCTGGAAAACAGTATGGATGTTCCTCAAGAAGTTAAAAATAGAGCTACCCTATGACCCAGCAATTGCACTACTAGGTATTTACCCCAAAGATACAAATGTATTGATCTGAAGGGGCACCTGCACCCCGATGTTTATAGCAGCAATGTCCACAATAGCCAAACTGTGGAAAAAGCTGAGATGTCCATCATTAGATGAATGGATAAAGAAGGTGTAGTATATATATAAAATGGGATATTACTCAGCCATCAGAAAGGATGAATACTTACCATTTACATCAATGTGGATGGAACTGGAGGGTATTATGCTGAATGAAGTAAGTCAGTCAGAGAAAGACAATTATCATATGGTTTCACTCATGTATGAAATATAAGAAACAGCACAGAGGATCATAGGGGAAGGGAGGGAAAACAGAATGGAAGTCATCAGAGAGGGAGAAAAACCATGAGAGACTCTTAGCTATAGAAAACAAATTGAGGATTGCTGGAGGGGAGGCGGGTGGGGGGATAGGGTAATGGGTGATGGACATTAAGGAGGGCATGTCATGTAATGACCACTGGGTGTTATATGCAACTGATGAATTATTGAGCTCTACATCTGAAACCAATGTTGACTAATCAAATTTAAATAAAAGTTAAAAAATTCTTGCCACTGAAAATCAAATATTACCTTTTATATTACTTTTTTTAAGAAGTGCTTTCTCAACTGTTTATTGCATGTGGTAATAATATAGTTCATCAATCACCTATTATAGACATTCAGGAAAAAAATTATTCTGTGTTGAGTTCTATTTGCTCAGAGATTTTAGGTGAATACTAAATTTTGCTGTTTTAACTGCAGCCAGGGAAATGAATGCCATTTTGCAAGTGAATTTTTAAGGTTAGAAATGTTGATATTTTGATGCCCACTATCTAAACAGAATGCTGTTGAATATGTGATTGCTTTATGATTATACACATATGACATAAACACAAGCACAAAAATTTAGGTATGTTTGTTTTTGCATAAAATTAAATAAAATGAATAGATACATATAGAGATTTAGTAGAACTGTGAATTAGACCAGTTTTAGAGTTGTTTGCTCTCATTATGTTCTAATTACATATCATGAATATATAAATTCAGTGTGAATTTTAAACTTCCTAGAAAATATTAATCAAAAATTAACTAGCCAATGAACTACCCACTATACTGAAGGAGTCACTTTAATTTTAGATTTCTCTGACTCTAAGATTGCTTCTATGGGACGATGCACCTTACATACTACCAAAGAAAATACTCTAACTGAACTGTAACATAATAACTCTTATTGCTTAGAATTTTGATTTTATACTTAACAAAAGAGCTATTTTAGGCTCATCTACACACAGATATTTTTATCACTCCTAAGCATTCACGCAAAAAAATACAAACAAATTGATTATACTCCTCAAACATATTTGCATTCCAAGTCCAATTCTTCTGAATCACTTCTAGATCAGAATTGTCACTATTTTTTTCTCAAACATATTATTTTTTGTGCCATCAAGAACATTGTTACTATAGCCTTTCTTAAAATAGTGCTCCAGTATCATCTCCAGTATTTTTTCCAAGTCATGGTTACTCAATTTGCCCATTTTGAAGTTGGCATTTTCTTAACTTTCAGAAGATTTCAGAGAGGTTTTTAGAAAACAACCAGTCCTCCCGTCCCATTCTGAAATTATCTTTAAATAGTTGTTAACAGAAATATCAGGGCATTGCAATTGTTGGGTCATGTCCAGGATGATAAACCTAATCTGTTTCTGCACCAACAGCTATGACATGACTGTTCCCCATCTGACAATGATTATAAGATGCCTACCTGTTGTAAGTCATTCTGATTTCAGAATGTTGAAACATGGGGAAATGTGTGTTTTACTGTAATTGCACTAATTGAAAAGTTTGTAGCAAAGCTTCTGTATATGCCACATTCGTTACTGTACCATCCGGAGCTCCTATGAGTAAATCCTTGCAGTATAAACTGAGAAATATCCATGAGAGGAGCAGTTCAATTGCAAAACAACGTCTGCATTTCAGAATTTCATCCTGTGAATTATTGAGTCATGGCATAGGTGTTCGCTGGGAACTGCTGACGTATGAAAACAAAGGGAGATTCTAGGGATTCAAAGACATTAAGAAATAAGAGTTTTTCCTTTATTATAGCTAATTGAAGACTACAATGGTAACTTTTCGGTTATTTTAAAACCTCTAAATTCTGGATTTTGTCACATTAATACACATTTTCAGTGGTTCTGATATGAGTTAACAACAGAATTTCATATAATCTTAGATTCACCATTCTGTTAGGAATTGGAAAAAAAATTAAAAATCCAGAGAGTCAACAGATATACTGAATTTTTTCAGCACACTTAATTTGGAGCCATTTTGAAATCACTTCTTGCTTTGTCCATAGCATTTTAATTGTTTATGGCATGTCCCTGAATCAGCAGCCAAACATTCCCCCGCTTGGTTTCAGCCTCCTCTACAAAATCAGTCACAGTATATTATACCTTGAATATAGCTGTTTTCGAAAATTACTGTCTCTTCGGTTGCGCAAATATTTTTTATCTTGGTTCTTAATCTCGTTTGCCCTTATGAGAGTGCGCCTCTCAGTGGGCCCCCAAGCATTCTTCACATAGGACATCACTACAACTGGCTCCTAAAAGATCCTGTCTCCTTAAACTGGCTTTCAAATTTCAAATAATTATCTCCTTTAGAGAGATTTTGAGAGTCTTTCCACTCCTCTCTCTCCTTTCTGTATAGTTCTTGCTCATATAAAACTAAAATTTGTATATACTTGAAGTGGCATTCAGATCATGAAAAACTGATGAGTATTTGGGACTCAGATTTATAAAATGAGAGCAGAATTCAAATAGTAGAAGCTTCTGAATATAATTCATTGAAATCTTTAAAATGATGTGCCCCTCAGTTCTTTGTGAGAGAAAAAAAAAAATAGCCAAACTTGTTTTAGGTAGTTTTGGGAATTTGAGTTTCTGTAACAATCTCCAAAATCTCGGTGGTATATCACAATGAAATCTTATTTCTTCCTCATATAAATTCTAGTGGTTTGCCAGATGGTTGTGCCATGCCTTCCAGAAGCCAGGCCCTTTCATCTGGGGGCAGTATCTCTCTCTCATTCTTTGGAGTCCTGGTTGGGGGAATTCTGAATACCCCATTTTCATCTTATTTGTTTTAATATCTCCTGCAGGTATTGCCTCCCCACAAAGGCCTTGCTTCATTTGCAAAGTAGTGTGGAAAATTTCAACCTTTTCAGAGGTTTTATTTTTTAAAAAATGACAGCTTCCTTGAGATATAATTCATATACCATATATTCACCCTTCTAAAGTCTAAAATTCAGTAGTTTTTAGTTATATTCAGAGAGCTGTGCAAACATCACCACAATTTAAGTCGGATCATTTTTGTCACTCCGAAAAGAAACCCCATACTTCTTAGCAGCCACTCTCCATTCCCCTTCTCACCAGCCTTTGGTAACCACTAGCCTACTTTCTATTTCTATGGATTTGCCTATTCTTTTTTTTTTTTTTAAGATTTTATTTATTTATTTGACAGAGACAGCCAGCGAGAGAGGGAACACAAGCAGGGGGAGTGGGAGAGGAAGAAGCAGGCTTCCAGCGGAGGAGCCTGATGTGGGGCTCGATCCTGGAACGCCGGGATCACGCCCTGAGCCAAAGGCAGACGCTTAACGACTGTGCCACCCAGGCGCCCCTGGATTTGCCTATTCTGGACATTTTATGTAAATGGAGTCATACGATATATGTTTTTTGTGACTGGCTTCTTTCATTTTTTTTTTTGTTTGTTTGAAGATTTTATTTATTTGACAGAGAGAGACACCGCGAGAGAGGGAACACAAGCAGGGGGAGCGGGAGAGGGAGAAGCAGGCTTCCTGCTGAGCAGGAAGCCTGATGCAGGGCTCCATCCCAGGACCCTGGGATCATGACCTGAGCCGAAGGCAGATGCTTAACGACAGAGCCACCCAGGCGCCCTGGCTTCTTTCATTTAATGTGTCTTCAAGGTTTATCCATGTTGTGGCATGTATCACTAAACTTCATTCTGTCTTATGGCAGAATAATATTCCATTGTATGGATAGACCACATTTTGCTCATTCATTCAATTGATAGACATTAGGGTTGTTTCCATTCTTGACTACTGTAAATAATGCTGTCATGAACATTTGCGTACAATTTTTTGTGTGGACATAATATTTTTATTTCTCTTGGGCATATATATAGGAGTGGAACTGCTGGGTCATATGGTAACTGTATATCAAAATTTTTGAGGATCTGCTAAGTTGTTTTCCAAAGCAGGTGCACCATTTTACAATCCCACCAGCAACACACGAGGGTTTAAAGGTTTAAGTTTTCACTCGCTGTATACTCCAACAAAGACAAGCCACCTATTTTTAAATTCGCATTTCACATTTCATTATCCTGAACCATTTTGTACTTTCTAAAGCAAAGACACAAAATCTCTTCTCTTTACTGTGACATTAAATGAGATGATACTCCAATAGTTTCCTGTTTTATTTATTCCAGCCAAGGAGAGATGACAGAAGCAATTAAATACTTGAAAAAAGTTGTGAAAATTGCAAGAAACAATTCTCAAAGACTAGATGTTGTGAGAGCAAGTACAATGCTTGGGGATATCTACAATGAAAAAGTGAGTATATGTGTTTCTTTCTTGTAGGGAGAAATTCTCAGAGTTTTAAAATTCTATTCCCATTTGACTCTCACCTTCCCATAATAGGTTATGCAGAAAGACCCCAGGACCGCAGGATTTGCTTAACACACAGGGCACTTACTTTCTCTTCTCCCAGGACCTGAGTGCCGTCTTGGGCACAGTCACTACGATCTGCTAAAACTGATTCATATCTTCACAGCCAGTGAAGATTCTAAGTGGTTTTGGATTTGAAGAGCAATTAAAACATTTCAACTCAAAGAATATCATTATAATGGTTGGCTCTTATCTGCTGACACTAACATTCATCTCCCTTGCTCCAGATTCTCATTTCATTAATTCAGCTGTGATGTCCCTGCTAGGTTCTTCAGGAGAAGAAAGGACAATCCCAAGAGTAATTCTGAAGGAAATACAGAATTCTAGCTTCAGACTGGTGATGTGAAAGAAAAGAGAAAGAAGAGAAAGTCTAAAATAAAAGTATCTTATTCAAGAGGCCATTACTAGTGAAATGAATTGGTCATAACGCATTGATCTTTTGATTTATTTTCTCCTGAGTTTAGATTTCATTACCCAGATTTTTCTTTAAGAAACAGTATAAAAGAGGCTTTTTTCCCCTCTAGTTATAATTGCTGTTTTTGATAATGAATAGGATCTATCGTTTTTGAGGGCAGTGTCATTCATAAACTGTTTCTACACCTTGTCTTAGTCTTTTTTGAGAGGTTGTGTATGTAGTGATTAAAGGCACTAATTCTGAGACTCAAGTGTTTGGTGAAAACCTACTTCTTTACTTCTAAGATCTGTGGCCTAGGACAAGTTACTTACCTTCTAGGTGCCTCAGTTTTCTCCCCTCCTAAGGTTGTAGTGAGTATTGAGTTAATGAAGGTAAAGCAGTTAGGATAGCGCGTGGCAGGGAAGCAAGGGCCAGCTATATAAGCCATTATTATTCTGTGCACCTTTATGTGGTCTCATACAAGCCCCCTTTTCCTGAGGCTCAGAGGGTTTCAGTAACCCACCGCAGGCCTCCACGTTTCTAGGTGCCATTGGTATTCAAACCCTTCCTCTAAACCACTACAGTCTTTTATTTGCCATATAATTGACTTTGATGATTTCAGAATTAATTAGGCTTTTTTTTTTAAGGAAATAGAGTTTGAAATTAATCTGAATGAATGCAACTACCATCTTTAGAATTCATGTGCTATGGGACACATGCATTCAAACAGGGTATCTGATTTCTTTTTACATCCCTCTCTCTCACTTGCCCTGGCTCATTTGCTTCCTCTCTCCCAATATCCACTATCATTAAACCCCCTTTTTCTCTCCCCTTTGTCACTCTCCTCCTACTTTTCTCCTCCCCTTGCTCTTCTCTCCTGCCCCTGTTTTTTTCGTCTGCTCTCACCCTCAGTGGTCCTCTCCCTCTGGTCTCCCCCACTTTGTTTCTCCCTCTTTCTTTGTGGCTCCCCCACTTGTCACCCCAGGTCTCTCTCTCCACCGTGTGCCCCTTCTCTATGGTGCGACTCTACTCTGGTGACTCCTCTCTCCTGGATCTTGTTTGTGCTTTTGTCTACTTTCGGGATACCATGCTGAAAAACAGACAAGGCTCATGCCCTTGTGAGGCTGGCAGTCTGATGGGTGCTTATCCTGTAGTAGCGCAATTGGCCTTCCTAGTTATACATAGTCTTACTTTTTAAAAGGATTGTTCTTCAAAACAGAAGTGCAAGAAACACCAATTGCTTTACCCTCCCACCAAACAATACCCAGAGCTCAGTGTGTTAGTATAACACAAACATTAAATATCAGCTTATATTCTCCTAATTACAGAAAGCATAAGGAAAATAAAACAATAAACCCTTCTGAGGGGTAATTTTTATAGTTGCATTTTTTAAGCTTTTTGCCAAAAGTTTGTATCTCTTTAGTCTGTGTCCTCTGGTTATTAATTCTTGAAGAAGAGTCTAATATCTTAAAGGCTAGAGACACAAATACAATCCAAAAGCTATGTCAATTAACAAAGGTTAATTTTTTACCAGTTTGTCCCAATTCTGTTATAAAATTTGGAGGATTCCAGGTATTCATGCTATCTTCAAATATACATTCCTTCAAATATACAAGTTGATTCATACATCTTAGTGATTCTTTATATTTTAATGTAATAAATAGTCACTGGTAAATAGTATAGTATTTTTTAATAATTTTTTTTTGAGAGAGAGAGAGAGCATGACAGGGGAAGGGGCAGAAGGAGAGAGAGAGAGAGAATCTCAAGCAGGCTCCATGCCCGTTGCAAAGCCTGATGCGGGGCTCAGTCTAACAATCCTGAGATCATGACCTGAGCCGAAATCGAGAGCCAGATGCTTAACCAACTGAGCCACCCAGGTGCCCCTTAAGTATACAATACTGTAACAATTTTGTGACATCACAGACTTCAAAACAAAACTTTATTTGTTACTAAAATTGTTAATGTTGCATTCAATTTTTGTGCATTACTGTGATTCTTTGTGGACACTTCCTCAAGTCAAAAAATCTACTGATTACTTCTCAGGCTGACTGAGTTGCTAAATCATTACCAAGAGTATGATTTGAAAATATATAACAAAGTGGGTTTATTAGAACCAAATATAGTTATTATAGTTATTTTTCCTTCTCGTGTTTTTGAAACAGGAGGATACACTTGATGACATCCTGAGTTTCCTTCTAGTACTACAAAGTCATTTCCTAGGAAAACACTGACAAGGAATTATTTCATGTCTCTCATTTCAGCTGCAAATGGATGTTTCCTAATGATATTAGATGACTTTATTCCAGTTATACACCCGGACAATCTCACAGGCTGTTTGCATCACATGCTATCTGTTACGCTTTTCCATGAAGGAAACTAGCAGGACAAAGAGGAACCTCACTGATTTCTGCCCACTTGACCTTGAATCTGCACTCGCTACTTATTAACTATGACCTGGGGCACATGAATTCTTTGATCCTCAGTTTCTTCATCTTTCAAGTGTAAATAATAGGATACCTTGAAAAACTATATAAGGACTGGAAATTTATAAATATGTACGTGGTGCCTAGTCAAATCCCTAGCACATGGTGGGTACACAAAAGCACTTAGCTTCTTAATATGCTCAAGCTCTGATCTCTCCCTGCAGCGTTGGACCCATAGCCCACTGCTTGCCTGACATCTTCGCTTAGACGGCTTCAAATATAATCTATTAGAAACTGAACTCATCATTTCCCCCTAAATTCTATTTGTCTGTTAACTTAATGTTCAACTATGGTAGAATATGATTCAGGTATTTTCTAGGCAAACTGTCTTCTCAATCTATGAGCTCCCCCATCTGACCTCATCCAGGCCCACAGCATCCATATGCGGATGACTCCCAAATTTCTATCTCCAGCTCTGATCTCTCCTTGGGACTCCAAACTCTAACTGCTGACTTAGCATCTCCACCTGGATGTCTAATAGACATCTCAAATTTAACATGATTCCTTCCTCCCAGGCTTCTCTATCTGAATAAATGTCATTCTCCATCTGCCCAGCTGCTCAAGCCAAAAATCTGGATATTCTTTGATTCTTTTGATTCTTTTCTCCTTCCTGCTCCATACCTAGTCCAAAGGAAATCCGGACTTTTATGCCACCAAAACATATCTGAGACGCACCTACTTCTCTGTATTTGCTACTATTATCCCAACAGTTTATGATACTCTGTTTTCTCACCTACACTACTCTAGTAAGTTCAAGCCCATTCCCTAATTCTCGCCCATATAATCCAGTCTCCACGCAGAGGTCCAAGTAGTCCTTTTAAATGTAAATCAAATTATGCTATTTCTCTGATTAGAACACTTCCATTACTTCCCATTCTTCTGGGAAGAATATTCTGTGTGAGATGTACACCCCTCCCCCATCTCTGACTTCATTTCTTCCCACTCTCTTTATCGACTCCACCACAGCCAGATGGACTTGAGAGCTTGTTCCTGCCTTAGGACATTTGCCTTAGCTGGAATGCCCTGTATGGAATGCTGTCCACCCTGAGCTTCACAGCACTGAATTATTGTCACCATATCTCAGTTAAGTGCCACATCTTCGGAGAGGCCTTCCCTTGGCAACCTGACTAAAAGTAGTCACATGGGTGAAGGTAGTTCAAAGTTACAAACTTCCAGTTCTAAAATAAGTCAGTCTTGGGGGAGGAATATACAGCATGGCAAGTGCAGTTAGTAATACTGTATTATATATTTGAAATTTGCTAGGAGTAGATCTTAAAAGTTCTCATCACACAAAAAAATTTGTAACTACATGAGGTGGTGTTAACTGAACTTATTGTGGTGATCATTTAGTGATCTATGCAAATATCTAATCATAATGTTATACACCCAAAACTAATGTACTGTCATATATCAATTATACCTCGATTTTAAAAAGCAGATGAAGGTGCTTTGAAAAGGTACTTGTATTTTGTCTCTAAGATGGCATTATTATTATTCGTAAGGAAAACTGTTGAATCACAGCTACCATTTCTGTAATTTGAGTCCTCAGACAAACACAATTTCTTTTTTTTTTTTAATGGTTTTTTATTATATTATGTTAGTCACCATACAGTACATCCCCAGTTCCCGATGTAAGGCTCGATGATTCATTAGTTGTGTATAACACCCAGTGCACCATGCAATACGTGCCCTCCTTACTACCCATCACCGGTCTATCCCATTCCCCCACCCCCCTCCCCTCTGAGGCCTTCAGTTTTTTTCTCATAGTCCATAGTCTCTCATGTTTCATTTCCCCTTCTGATTACCTCCCCTTTCTTTATCCCTTTCTTCCCCTACTGATCATCCTAGTTCTTATGTTCCATAGATGAGAGAAATCATATGATAGTTTTCTTTCTCTGCTTGACTTATTTCACTTAGCATTATCTCCTCCAGGCCCGTCCATGTTGCAGCAAATGTTGAGAACTCGTTCTTTCTGATAGCTGAGTAATATTCCATTGTATATATGGACCACAACTTCTTAATCCAGTCATCTGTTGAAGGGCATCTCAGCTCCTTCCACGATTTAGCTATTGTGGACATTGCTGCTATGAACACTGGGGTGCATATGGCCCTTCTTTTTACTACGTCTGTATCTTTGGGGTAAACACCCAGTAGTGCAATGGCTGGATCATAGGGTAGCTCAATTTTTAACTTTTTAAGGGACCTCCACACTGTTTTCCAGAGTGGCTGTACCAACTTGCATTCCCACCAACAATGTAGGAGGGATCCCCTTTCTCCACATCCTCTCCAACAATTGTTGTTTCTTGCCTTGTCTATTTTTGCCATTCTAACTGGCGTAAGGTGGTATCTCAGTGTGGTTTTGATTTGAATTTCCTTGATGGCTAATGATTTTGAACTTTTTCTCATGTGTCTGTTAGCCATTTGTATGTCTTCATTGGAAAAGTGTTCATATCTTCTGCCCATTTTTTGATTTGTTTATTTGTTTCTCATGTATTGAGTTTGAGAAGTTCTTTGTAGATCTTGGATACCAGTCCTTTATCTGTAGTGTCATTTGCAAATATCTTCTCCCATTCCGTGGGCTGCCTCTTAGTTTTTCTGACTGTTTCCTTGGCTGTGCAGAAACTTTTAATCTTGATGAAGTCCCATAAATTCATTTTATCTTTTGTTTCTCTTGCCTTTGGGGATGTATCATGAAAAAGTTTGCTTTGGCCGATGTCGTAGAGGTTGCTGCCTATGTTCTCCTCTAGAATTTTGATGGATTCCAGACAAACACATTTTCTTAATCCACAATGATGAAATCTAATCCACTATATTCTATGGGGCTTTCCAGGCATGTGAGAGAGAAGCCAAAACATTCAGTCAATAAAAGTATCTGTTTTGTTGAAAAAAATTTTGTCTTCCACTTAATCAAAATATCTGAAATCTCCATATTCCCCATTTCTTTTCATTGAAGTCCTGAAAGCTGCATGCCAAAATAAAAATTATATGAAAAAGAAAAAAGTAGCCCCCAGGTCACTCTTTAACATTACTTTAATATTCCACATAGCACTCATCTCCTAGTTTTCTTGTTTATGATGTTTTCTTATTCTTTAGTTTGGCTAGAATAGAAACTTAATGAGAATAGGGACCATATCTGCCTTGTTTATTATTTTGTTAGTGATCCTAGACAAGAAGGTGGCACAGAGTTGGTGAGCAAAAATATGTGAATTCATTGAATCAGTCAGTAAATTTGTAACCAGTTTTCTACCTCTGGAGAGTAGGATTCTCTCACTTTAGAAATTCCAAACTTCTATTTCACTTTTGTACAATGATTCTGAAAACTTGTACTGAATCTTTAAAAGCAAATCTAATAATCCTGGTACTCGTCAGTCTACCTTTTAAAGCCTCTACAAACTGCCCTCATCATCTCTTTTCTGGCTTCATACTATTCATTCAATGTATTCTATTTGTATTTTTTACAATCATTTCTAAGAAATATTATTATAAGACCACAATTAATATTAGAATTAACTATTTTCTCTAGTTACTACAGTGTTGTTATAATTAAAGTTAGGACATCTTTAAAAGATCATTTATTCTAATTAGTTTACTTTTTACGATTAATCATAGAAGATGGGCCACCCATCCCACCCTCCTGATGTGATCTTTTGATGAAAATATATATTTAATATAGACAAGTAAGAATGCTTTAGGGAAAATAACTAGATATAGACCTTTTATGAGATTTCTCATTCCCTAATAAGATCAGATAATAATCACATAGTTAAAACAATGATAGTGGGCCCCTGGGTGGCTCAGTCGGTTAAGCATCTGCCTTAGGCTCAGGTCATGATCTTGGGTCCTGGAATTGAGCCCCAGGTCGGGCTCCCTGCTAAGTGGGGAGTCTGCTTCTCCCTCTCTCTTTGACCCTTTCCCCTGCTTATTCTCAATTGTCTCTCTCTCTCTCAAATAAATAAATAAAATCTTTAAAAAAATTAAAAATTAAAAAAATAAAACAATGATAGTTCGAGACTAAAATAGTAAAGAAAATGTGTAAAAAATGGTATTTCCTTAGTAATAGGAATATGTTCATTTATTTTTGAGCTTGCTCATTGGATAGAGTGACATTTTAGACACACTGAGAAGGATCTGGTAAGAATCAGGAAAATGCATGAAAATTCTATATTAGAGTGTAATAATGCAAGCTTTGTTTTAAGGTCTATGATGTCATCAAGATCCTGACCTGAAATTGTCTCCTAAATACTTACCAGTGATATTTATAACACTAAACAAAGTTCTCTTTTCCAATAAGATGCATTCATGAAGTGATTAATTCACTTATATATTCTCAAATTCGTATTTAAGATTGCCAAGATTAATTACTACTCTTTTGAATTTTATAATAGGATAGGGATTAACTGATAACAGAATTGAACTGTAGAGCATTGGACAGACCCTTTGGAGAAGAGATTAAATTTAGATATTAAATTCTTTAAGAATTGAGAATCTAGAAATGCAATACACATTAATGAAATCTCATTCCAAAATGGTATGTATAAAAATGCTTGCGTCTGAGAAGAATTAATGTATTTCCTTAATAGTGTTTTAAACTAGAGAAATTTAGCTTGATACCAGTTTTATGGCAGTTGTGTCTGTGTCTAATGATTGAATACTAAGCTCAATTTGCAGGAAGAATAATTATGTGTAATTGTAATTATAATTATAATTAAGTAATTATGAATAATTATAATGCTCCTATTTTAGGGGGGAAAACACTTGTTAAAAAAATCTATAAATTTTAGGTATAGTAAATTCTGTTAACTGCTGAATCCCCACTGCCTGGTATGGAGCTTGGTACATAGTAGTTACCTGATGAATAAGTTCATTCTAACATAATAATATATACAGTAATTCTGGAAATTTAAATATATGTCCATTTATTTATGATCCCTAATTTCCTAATTAAGACGTTCGTCTAAAACAATAAATAGCCTAATGCTCAAAAGTATAATTAGAACAATAATTAGATATTTATACTTCTCTGTTTTTAAAAATGGAAATGTGTGGTCTAGTCACATATGTTCATTTATTTTGTCCTATATCTTTGATGTTTAGCAGAACAATCCAAAATATTAACTAGTTTTATTTTCATCTTCAATATTTATATTGTTTCTCAATCATATAATTTACTTGTCATACAAATGTCTTTGATACCATTTTATTTTTTCTAATTAAATAACTGTATTCTCATATAAGTTCTATGTTTTACACTTTGAAATAAAAGAAAGAATCGTTCACCTCAACAAACGAAAATTATATAGAGGGACTGTTTTTAAATTAGTAAGTTTAATTGGAATGAACCATTTGAGTAGAGTTCCCTAAACGTCCTTGTGGGTCTATAACATAGTATTATACTGCTTATGTATGTAACATAACTGTCACACAAGCCCTATTTCTCCCCTCCTCATCTTCTAACAACTTTTGTAACCAATCAGTTTGCTGTCTGAACACCATGACTATACAGAGATGCATGGAGCTGAGTATGCATTTTGCATGTACTGGTGTACGGTATAAGGCTGTTTCAATGGTGTTTGTATTACCAGTTCCTTCATAAAATGCTGTGAGAAAATAATTTGCAAACTTATAATAAAATATTCTCTCTTGTAAGAGTTTCTTCTAAAAGGCGTGTGCATGCATGTTTTCCTGTGTATGAGCAAGAGAGAGAAGGAGAGGAGAGGAGAAGAGAGGAGGGAGGGGAAGGGGAGAGGAAAGGAGACTTACAAGTCAGTGAGGAAAGGAAACTTTGTTCCCTAGAGTCTTAAAAGTATAGGCTCAATCCTAAAAATGATATCCTCCTTTGAGGAGAACTTTTTCACGAGGATTTTTAGGACATTTGGAGGGTGTCAGAAGATAGTCTCTTTTCTGAGGCTCAGTTTCATTATTTGTAGAATAAGAATAGTATTTCCTCACAGGATGACTTATGAAAGTTAGTGACATAACATATGAGGTACTTAGCACTGGCCCTGACACTTTGAAAGCTACTGTGAACAATAGCTTGTAGGACGATAGGAGAGTACGACCAAAAAAGCCCACAAAAAAACAAAAAACCGCCTTGAATTTTTGCAATGAAATGTTGCAGAGACCTTAGAGTCTTCTCTTCTCTTAGAGAAGAGATGAACGTTTAAATGAGTTGTGCTAGCGCCATCAGGACCATTATTTTTCAGAAATCTTGAATACCTCCGGTGTTCTTAGTCAAGAATGACGTAAGCACATGGGACAAACAAGAGCGATAACCAAATCAGATAAATACATCTATTTTCAGTGGCCACTGATTAAACAGATTGGCTGAAAATGATCTCTTGCTGTGACTAAAACCAACAGCTGGTTAAAATGCTTTATTAGGTAAATCCAATGCTTCAAGTAGGAAAATTACATCCAAATCAATTTGAATTAGATCACTCTTTCCCAGACTTCTTTTTGCTACCATGTATCAGGTTGAACCATCTGAAAATGCTAACATTTGACCATTTTTAATCCAAAAAAACCTTAAGTTTCATGTAGTTCAACTTGGTACATAAAGCTTTTTTAGTATCCTGGCTTCAAGATACTGTATGGTTAGTAATCACAACTTTTTAAAAGAAACTTATTCTAACAGAGACCCTGCTTGCCATCTCTTTCTTCTAGAAGATGAATGCTGTAACTATCAAAAGATAAGTGTAGTACACACCAAGGTGAGCAGATTTGTGGAAGGATAGAACCCAAAATTAAGAACAAAAGTTATTTCTCTTACATTTTTAGGGCTACTACAGTAAAGCTTCACAATACTTTCAGCAAGCTTTTGACACAACAGCAGAGCTAACAAATTTGCGTCAAATGGATGAAACTAAAGTTCATTATGGAATAGCAAAAGCTCATCAGATAATGCTGACCGTTAACAATTACATCGAGTCTGAAGATCTCACCAGCCTTGACCACCTGCTGTCATGGAAGGAGAACAGAGGCAGCATTTTAAGTGATTCGCCTACTGGTAAGACCTTGGTTTTTGAAAACACTTTAGTTTTTGTGTCATTCTCTCCATTGGTGATTCTGATTTTACCGGTAATTTTAATTTTATTTATTCTTTACCACATAAATATTGGATGTGCCTTCCTGCTGTATTGTACCTTTGATGATAAGGAAAGCATAAAATGTGGTAATGATTAGTTAAACTTGACAAATCACCGTCCTCATGTTGTTTTTTTTCAGTTGTCTTAAATAGTCAACAACACTGATCAGCTGTAAGGAATGTGAGATAAGTTTGTGGGTTTTTTAAAAAATGTTCAGCGTTGTACCTTATTGACAAGAACAAGTCACAGATGCTAGTTCACAGATGCTAATCGGTATTAAATGCAATTAGTATTATACTCTTACTTTGCTGATGGTAGTAAATTTTCCTAAATTTGATCAATTCAAGTTGGAATATTAATTTAGAAAAATATAATATTAATTTCTCTTAACTCTCCTTCCTTTCTTATATACTTTTTCTTGTGATAATTAGTCAAAATAGTCAATTAAAAACAAATAGCTAGGGGCGCCTGGGTGGCACAGCGGTTAGGCGTCTGCCTTCGGCTCAGGGCGTGATCCCGGCGTTATGGGATCGAGCCCCACATCAGGCTCTTCTGCTGTGAGCCTGCTTCTTCCTCTCCCACTCCCCCTGCTTGTGTTCCCTCTCTCGCTGGTTGTCTCTCTCTCTGTCGAATAAATAAATAAAATCTTAAAAAAAAAAATAGCTAGAGGTGATGTGAGGGTCACTTTTATGTGTCAACTTCACTAGGCTCCAGTCCTCAGTTAAGAACTTCAGAATAGGATTTTAAAAATTTCTTACAGTATTGCCTATGACAGACCTTTGGGTTATATAATTGTTGATAAATTAATCAAACTTTTTAAAACAAAATATTTTAGGGATGTTTGGGGATAGCTCACATGGAATCATAGGCAAAATTCTGTTACGTAAAGAAGCCTCTCCTGCTTAGAACGCTTTTTTTTCCCTTTAGGTCATTTAGATGAAACAATAAACTCTTTGGTTTTTATTTTCTCCATAGCATAAATAGTAAATAACAGTAAATTGGGCACAAAGGAATTTTATTGCTTCTTTTACATTAGTAGAATACCACTTACCACTCTCTGTCCTCTAGTTACGAAATAAGTAAAGGTCTCAATCCAAATATATGTATGAGATAAAGTCTTAAAAAACAGATGGCTTATTGAATGTCAATGTGCTCAAGTGCCCGACAAATATTTACAGTTAACTATTAACTAGCCACTTTTAGATACTATTTTGCTCACTTGAGGATGTTGTATTGTCATATATTTGAGAACTGGTTCTGTAGTTTTGAGTTATCTTCCCTTTACTCCCTCATTTTGTCTGCCCAGGAGATAAGGCAGAGGAAATACGATCCATCTATCTATTAGATGACTTCTCCTGATAAAAGGTTTGGTAGAGAATAAGTTGGGCTAGTCACTTTTTCAGATTTACTTGGATAAGCTCTAACCATCACCCTAATCATCATGAAAAAAAAAATACTTCTCAAAACTAGCTTCGCTGCTCAGAGCCATGTGTCTATTTGCTGCAATCCTGTTTGGCGCTTTTCAAAAACCTCTTTTGTTTGTCTTCACTCTGTAAAGCTATTTATTTTTCTATTCTTTTTACATTTTATCCTCATTTTTGGTAAAGTTGTTTTGTGTTCCAAAGGGCTTAGGAGCAAAGCAAAACAATGAATTTCAAAATATTATTCAGAGAGTAAAAACTCAGCTATTCATATGGTGAAGATTAAATTCTCTGAAACACTGTAAAAGTACACCCCGTTCCCGATTCATTTGACCAAGATTAGAAACCTATGCATGGATGAGGTACGTCATTACAAAAGTGAAGAATAATCTTTCAGATTCAAATATAAATGAGACGTTAATTCTACTACCAACATGTTTAACATTTTTTGTGGTAGTTGTTCTATTTGGAAATAAAACCTGTAGGACGTTATCAAACATACTCGCTTGTTTACATAGACATATTTTAGTTCAAAATACACTAAAATGTGCTTTTTAAATGCTTCAAATGTTGTTTCTTAAACTATAACTCTTATTATTCTATTTTTTTCTCCTCTTCAAAACCTTCGTCGGATCCCTACGGCCTACAAGCTTCTTTTTTTTTCTTTTCTTTTCTTTTTTTTTTTAGAGAAAGAGAAAGCATGAGGGGGGGAGGGTCAGAGGAAGAAGCACACTCCCCGCTCAGCAGGGAACCTGATGCAGGACTGATCCTGAGACTCCAGGATCATGACCTGAGCCAAAGGCAGTCGCTTAACCAACTGAGCCACCCAGGCACCCTATGTACGGGCTTCTTAACATTTTTGACCACCTCCCTTACCCTGGCCAACCTCTCACACCCCAGATACACACAACATACATTAATATCACCTTACTTCCAACTCCAGCCCCACCCAGGGAAATCTCACTGGTCTTGTAAGGTCCTTCTCAAATGTTGAAATCCTCCCTGATCTGTCCCTTACTTGACTGTTGTCTCTTCTCTCTGTTCCCACATTGAATGTCATTCATTTCTCTCCAAGCGCTTTTCCCTTGTCATGTTCTACATCCTATCATGGCCATTTCTGTAATTGCCTTATATGCCCAGTGAGGGTATGAGTGTCTTGAAAACAGATTCTGATTTTTGGTGTTTCCTACAAAAAGAAGGCACAATGCTTAACATCTGCCAGGTACCAAATAAATATTTGTCAAATTAAATAGAATTCAAAATGAGTACGTATGTCCTAGCCATGAACAAGTTTGCACTACCACTTTTTAAAACAGGGTTCATAGTTCCATGCCTCCTTGGAAAAACAACAACAACAAAACAACTATGATCTAATACTGTGTTTTGATTACCATGCAGTTATCACACGAATGCAGGACAACACCAAGTGTGATGTTGACAAAATGAAGAAATACAGAAATATTATTTGGAAATCTGAGCAGCTTTTAGGTTTTCAAATTTTGCCTTTCTTCTCTGAAGGGACATCTTTAATCTTGCCGTTGAGGGGTCCCATGTATTCAGAAAAAAGCAGATCAAAGATTTGAAAGATACATTATAAAAGCTGTGCAGTTATCTCCACCTCTGAGACTTACATCCTCCAAACAAATCATTAGCTCACAGAGCAGGCAATATTCTTTTAAGCAGAGGAACATGACCCCCTAAGGGAACAGAGCAGTGAGAGCACTCAGGTCTCTAGATAAAATAGAACAGTGATTCACCAGCAATCATCCCTCCTCTTTGTACCTTCCAGAGGGAACACAGCAAATATAGGAACCTTCATACTATTCTAATACTCTCAGATACGGTTGGAATGATTTCATATTCCTCCTTTCCTTTCCAATAGTAAAATAACTGTAGATTCTCCGCCCAAATTTAGGAATTTAGAAGGAATTCAAATTTATTGCAGTTCAATAAAATTATTCAAGCCTGAAGCAACAGAAATTGGTTGGCTCTGGAAGGATTAAGGGCCTATGAATTTCTGCTGATTTCTCCAGAAGATAGTTTATTTTTCCTGCTAGAACTATTATGTCTCCAATCATGAAATTTAGTTTTTTTGAATGAAAAGCTAATTCATCTTGCTTTGTGGAGATTATAGACCCAGATGTGGAACAGTGACAGAGAAGCAAAAGCTTTTCTTATGCAACGTAAGAGAGCTGTTAACTTAGAAATGTAATTACAGCCATTTCAATGCCAATGTGGTTAACCACTTCATTGATAATATCAGTAACATGGTTTTAATGCACATTCTTATGTAGCCAAATGTAAATTGTATCAGAAAAATAGGATGCAAATCCTGAGTACAGAAATAGATGAACACACCGGCTAGTCAGTAAAGAAACTGTTCTCTACAAAATGACATGCAAAGGTTTCCTTGAGTACCAGAAATACCACTCTCATTTTACGAATCATTTAATATTCTTAAAAGAAAACAATCAAGACCATGAATTCATCTCTCAGCCCTTGGTTTATGTGGGTTTAATGTCGAGGCATTGGTTCAATGTCGAGCCACGTTTTCCTACCCTGTTCTTTGCTTGTATTTTTTATTCATGAACTCAACCCTTTTAATGAAAGCGAAAAAGCCACATTCATGAGTGAGCCTCATGTTCTATTATACTTTCATCAGCTACTTCGGTTAAATAACCCTAATAATGAGGAGAAAGTTCTGGAATTAGCCAAAAAGTCAGCAAGCAGGTTTTATAGTGCCTTATTGTCACAGAGCAAACTTCTGTCTCTAATAATGTGTTCAAAAACATGGCAGATAAAAAGAACATTCTGTTGAAAGATCTGACTGAATCAAAGCTCACCCTACTGGCATTCTGGGTAATTGAGGGAGGGTATTATGCAAGAGTCCAGTGACCTGGGTTCTAATACCATATTGAGCCCTAATTAGCTTTGTGACTTTGGGCAAAGATTTCAGTTCAAGTCTCTCTATCTGAGGTTTGAAACAGATCATTAATAAGATTCCTCTGGAACCGACAACAGTTCCTCAGTAGGAGCATCTTCTAAATAAATATGGTATTTCGTAGTCCTTAAGAGTTCAATCTAGATTTTCATGAGCATTTTATTTGTTATTTTTCCCCATAAATATTTGTTTTTGTGGGTTTCCACAAAAGGGATTTTATTATGGTTATTATTATTATTACTGTTTTAATATATCAAACAGCTGTAAAAATGCCAGGTATAAATATTTTATCTTTCTGCTCGAACTTATAATAAAGGAGTTTCTAGCTATCTGCTGTCATACCCGGTTTGACCAGTCCCTAGTTGGCATTGTTGAAGTTGCGAAGCCTAGTGCACTGTTTCATCTGCAGACTTTCAGTCGTCCTCCTGTTTTCAACCCTGTGTCATACTTCCCCTCAGCATTTCCTCAACCCCTACCTTTTCCCCACTGTTCTGGGGCCTCCAATTCAAGAAGATGCCTGGTTCTCTATTCATTACTACCCTTTCTTCGTGCATTTCTGTTTATGTCTGTCTCTGCCTTCCTCTATCTGGTACCACTCCTACAGCCTCTGTCTTCTGAAAATGAGTTAACATCTTCTTGAACTTTTTTGAGTTTTATGGAATCATGAAATTAAAGAAATAACTTGGTCTACATTTTTTTTAAATTTTCAAATGTCCTTAGGTCCACAGACATGCAGTCATGCAAAAATCTGAAAGACAAAATGGACCTATAATCTAGTTTTCTAGAATTCTCGTTCAGGAATTCTTTCCAAGAGTTGCACTTTTTTTTTCAATATTGCTTTATATTTAGTAGAAGCCATGTCAAACATTTAAAAATATTACAACTTAATTAAATTCTGGATAAAAATATTCATGGTGAAAAGAAATAAGTGGGACTCTGTTTCTGGCCAAGATGGTGTAACAGGGAAAAGATTTACCGTCCTGCGTTAAACAACTAAAAAAACCAAAACGTATAAGACAAATGTTTGCAGAGATTGGACAACAGGCAGCAAAGGACAGTGATCCTTGAGAAAGATTATGAACACTGTTAGGAAGAAATCCATCTGATTAAACTGATTCACACCATATTATGAGTGACTGAAAGTGCTTTAACCTATTCAGAGCAATTAGGATTTTTTAAATGTTGAAGGATTACCTATTGCCAGAATTTAGTACATTTGTAATACAGTATATAGTTGAAATCATTCGAGCAGCGTGGGGCAAAATAATTGTGGATAATAAGGCCAACACACGGACCGGTCTTCTAAAGTCTGAGAACTTGCCCTAAATTTGACTTCTCTAAGCTATTCCAGAATTTCAAAGCTTTCCTTTCTTCAACATAAATCTGTATATTTTTTAAAAAGCTTATTAGAACTTTTAGATGACAGATCACTATCTCCTTAAAGAATCCAACAAAAGCTAAGATCTCTCTCCTGTCTTCAGAAAAATCTACAATTACTGCATATAATTTTCAGAGGGTTCAGTAACCATTGCTCAAGGGGGTAGAAATGACAAGTGCTTACCAGTATCTGGTCCTTCACTCCTGGGCACACGGAAGACTGCATTTTTCATCTCCTGGCAGCTAGGCAGGGCTCTGTGACTAGTCCTGGCTAATGGTCAAAAGTTACTTTGGGGTGTAAGCATAGGAGAGCCTGACTGAGATCCTCCAGCTGATTCTCTCCCTGCTGCAGTGATCATAGTGGAAGCATTATTAAAAATTACAGGGCAACGAGATGGACACAGTCAATCTCTACGTGTGGAACATTGGTCCTGGAATGCCATTCGGACCTGCAGCAGACTTGGTGTGAACACAGAATCATCCTTTATTGTGGTGAACCACGGAGATTTGCAGAGCAGTTTGTTAGTACAGCTTCATTGAGCCTGCCCTAACTCTACAAGCTTCAGGCTTCTCCGTAACAGCCCCTGGATAGCAGCAGTGGGAGGTCCAGGGGGGAGAACTGGGATAGCCATTTCTCTGTAGGACAGTTTATAAATTGTGCGTTTATAGGTTGTGAGTCCACTTGTGACTTTTTTCTAAGGCAGAGATCCTTAAAAAACCTTTGTGTTTTACTTCCATTTCTAGTCACAGAAAAGAAGTTTGATAAGAAAAATGAGAGTGACACTTTAAAATATATTCTTTATAGATTCCATCAACCTTAAGAAAGAGATGCATCTTTTCTGCTAATCTCATTTAAATCATAATAGATGATCAAAGTATACTTCTAATAAATTTTAAGAAAGAGCTTAGAGAATTAGTGGCTTCTGTAACTGATAATAAAATAATTCCAAAGGCGAAACATGCTGAAGAAGACAAAATCAATACTTCGTTGTAGCCAAATTTTTAAATAAAAAAGAATGCGGAGTTTGAGCCTGATTTTCAAATTTCATCCTTCACATAGTGGTCCCCCATCTTCATATATTTTCTACAACACAAGTGACACATTTGCTTCCTTAGGAATCAAATTTTTTTTCGGAAAACTAATGCTTACTTCATTGGGAAATAATAATGTAGCTCTAGACCCCTCGGGTTGAAAGATCTTTTTTTTTTTTTTTCTTTTTCCTTTTTTTCCCTTCTGAGAGCCTCCTTCTCTATCTGCTGCCTTGGTTCAATAAAAGAGAATTCTTGATTGCTCAAACAAAAACTATACTTCTTTTAGATTCTGCTCACAGTTCTTGGTAGCTGATGGTGTTACCAGTTTTAACTTCCCAGGGTACACTGAACTCACCACTTCTAAGGAAAATGTAACTGGATTTTTCTCATCTGGTGTCATTTCAGTTCCAACTCTAATTGCTTGTTGGAAAAGCTTATGAAAAGTTTTTTGGTTGGTTAAACCATAGCAAAAACCAAAATAAATCCCTGAGTTGTACCAGTACAAGGCTAGGGTTCGAAGTTCTGAGAGAATCCCACTGTCACCCATTTATATTTCTGTCATTCCCAGTGAGGGGTCTCACCCCTGGTTCCAGCTATGTCCTTTTACTTGTGGTCATGGATTCCAAATACTGTGCCAATTTAGGTAAACACGTCCCTACCATTGCTAGAATTTGGGGGCAAAAAAATCCTTTCAGACGTGTATTTAATCCTTTAGTAAGGCTCTATTAGGATAATTCAGGTGATTCTTAACCCATACGATTTCTTCTGAAAAAAGTGACATTAATATTTAAAATATGAATATATTGAAGGAACAAATTTTGTTAGCTTCTAATTTTTTCCTAAGTTTCCCTGATCTGGGGTATTTTGTGGGAGTTTTTCTAATTACCTCTCACCTTTGTAGTCTCATTATTATGAATTTTGATTTTTTTAAACACAACATCGATCAAAAAATATATCCATGGTCCCAGGACTCACTTTCCTTTAAAGTCTTTTACTCTGCCCTCCCTGTATTTTTAACTCCCAGAAAGGAGTGAATTTTTTTTATAGTCTAGGTTCTTTAGCATCATTAATACACAAATAAACACTTTTCATGACAAATATTCTTTTAGAAATTAGAAATTATTTATAATGCCTTTTTATGATGACTGACTTGATTAACAGTGCATGGATGTATATTTCACTTCTCATGGGTGATGTCTGCCTCCCAGGGATGGGAACAATGTGCTCAGTGTGGGAAATGTTGAGCAAGAATCTAATCAGAAGAAATGCTAGCATATTTCTTAATTTTAATGTCAGTCCATTCTGACCAGTGTCTTGACCTTCCTGAAATGAATCCTTGAAATACTGCAAACGTACCTGAACACATTTGCTTTCTGAATCCTCTGACCTACTGTCATAATGAAATAAATATTAAAAACACTGACCAATATTCACCATTTCCAAGTCCTTTATCACTACAGTCTACTCAGATATTTTCTTCCTTTCATTTTATTCTAACCTGCAATCAAAAAATCTGAGCAAATAGATGTTCTCTCTTCGTGCCCTTAAGGTAATCAAAGTTGGACTTTGTCAAACCAATAGGGAAAACTAAAGTTAGCTCATTTTAGTGTGATGCCTCTAAGGGCTTGCATTTATTGACTTCTAACATGGAACCAGGTACCCAAAATGAGAAAAAGACTGGTTAATGTTTGCCTTTAGTGAGATAAGTCTGATTTCTCTGTATTAAGACTACGTGTTCCATTTTATCAGCAGTTAATAAAGTGTAATTTGCACTCTAATCAAAGGAAATTTAACTCAACACTTTCAGAGTCTTCTAGTCCTGTTTATTAGATGAGCTCCTGAGAAGGGATACACAGTTTTCCTCAAGTCTCCACATTTTCAACCCAGATATTAAAATAACAATGGGGGAAAAAAGCAATGGAGAAGTATGAAATAAAATTAAGCTTCAAAATCAGTAGTCAGGAAGAGGATTGGTGAGAAAAACTGGGAGACTTTAGATCAAATGACCATCATAAAATTGGGGGGTTAATATTTTTTACTGTTTAGATTTATTTGGCCTTAGTTTTTACCTTCACCCACTAACAGGGCTATGAAAAGAAGGAAATCAGCTATACGAGAGGAAGCTATTATGTCCAACCTTCAGCTATTAATTCCAGTTAAAAAACAAAATTAATTAACATAAAAAATTCATTGTGTCGATTACAACATAAGCAAAAAAAAATTTTTTCTTAGAACTCCTAGTAGGGACAGATGAACAGACTTATATTATGATTTGATTATAGGAATTCTTTTTAAAAATATGGATACCTACATAACTATATTAACTATATCTCATCTGAATGGATTCACTGTTTATTCACCTTCATCCGGGGCTTTACATTGTAATCTTATTTTGAGATTTGTATGATGAAATGTGAACATAGTATATTCCTTAGTAATTTGATTGGCAGGAAATAGAGAACAAAACACATGCACAGCTTTTTAATAATTTATAATTACTTACATGAATCTACTAAGTTTAGGCACACAATTATATGACTAATTATGTTGAAAATCCAAGTGGATGCTTAAATAGATGACCATGCCCTGAGGCCTTTCCAGTTGTTTCTGCTGTCTCATTTAACCATGCAAATGTTATTAAGCATTCCTGGCTAAAAATTTCCAAGCATGTGCAAGTGTAATTGCATAGATAATTATGCATAATGCTGTCACTTTCTATATCTAACATAGGAATTTTCCTTTTTTAAAAAATAGATCAGCTTTGTACTGGGCAGCCTTCTCTGTACATGCCAAGAAAAATATAATTTGTAAAAGATAGGTGTACCAAAACTTATCTATTGCTCTTTCTTCAGGATCTCTCTTTGACTCTTTTTAGCACATTGTTTTGAAGTAAAGCAGAAAGATCAAGTCTGATATTAAAATTAAAGCAAATTTCAAACGCCTATACATGCAATGATGTATATTCACAAATAGATTCAACTGAAGTGTAATTCGATAACTAGATACACGTAAATATACAAACTTGGTAACAGGAATACTATTCTATGAATACAATTGTGTATGCCAAGTCTTTCAGGTTTGCGCGTTTTAAAGCCAACGTCCAGAAAAAAAAATTAACTAGCACATACACGTTGGCAGGCTAATTTCTTGTCACTAGACCTGTTAAGGAAGCTTTAGAATATAGACTCCTGCCTGACCCACGCCTTGCGGGGTGGGATTCTGCGCAGCCCAGCTCAAACACCCGTGGCTCCCGAAGCCGAGTTTGGTGTGCGTACAGCTGCTTGGTGGCGCCCGGCTCACGTGACTGTGCCCCGCCGCAAGGGGAGCTGGGAAAGGGAGTACGAGCTGACTTCTCATACCCGGACTGAGAACAGGTTTCCCCTGAACTTTATGAAGTAGAGAATTTCGTAAGCATGGCAAAGGAGGTTTAGATGCTGGGCAGCAATCACTAGAAGTAGTGCTCAGAGCTATGAATTAAAAATAAAGCGGGTAAAAGGACAGAAGGGGGGGCTGATTTAAACAGACGGTGCAGAGAAGCCCCTCAAAAGAGGCGTGGTTTGCAGAGAAACGTGATTGAAATGACGAAGCAAGCTGTGTGATTATCTAGGAGGGCCTGGAGGAGACATCCAAGTGACAAGACCAATATGATGGGACCAAATTGAGTGAGGAGGAGAGAAGGAAGAACTGAGTTTCCAGCAGCAGCCAGTTAATGTAGGCCTTTCAGGCCATAGTGACGACTTTGGATTTTATTCCGGCTGTAGTAGAAAATTCCCACTGAGTTCTGAGACTAGGACTCGGACTGACTTTTCAAAAGGATCACTTTGGCTGCCTTGCGAAGAAGTAGTAAAGCAGTGGCCTTTTTGAGGAAAACCTACGGTAAGAAATCTATTTTGCCTTGTGATGTAGAATACGTATTTGAATTGAGAGTTTCACAAAACAATAGTTAAGACGTGTAGCTCTTGGGTATTTCTCTATTGTAGTTTAACTTAGTCTATTTCATGTTTTATTGATTTTAAAAGTAATTATAAGTAGAAGATTCTTAGGAAAAAGTGACATTGAAATTAAAATTGTTCTATTTGTTGCATTTTCTATTGTGATGCAGGTATTTTAAAATACCCTGTGGAAAATTAAACTTCACAATAAGCCTTAGGCAGTTTCTCAAGGGTGCAGCTCAAGGACGACTTGCCCTAACTGGTGGTGAGAGGAGTTGTTATAAATGCATATTCTAGGCCTTACCACAGAGTTACAGATCTCCAGTGCAGTGCCTTGAAAATCTGCCTTTGACAAGCTCACCAGGTGATTCTTATGTGTGAGCACTGCTCTAAAGTTTTTTCAGTGTTTAAGGTGATAATAATGCCAGGTTAGCTTTTCTGCATGAATATGTGATATTTCATGCATGTATGTAAGCCTACTGAGTGGGTCTTCACATAACATTTCTGAGCAATATTATACATTCACATATGAAATATGAAAAGCACTTTAAGTCAGTACATCTCTTCCTTTCACAGTCTTTAGGTATTTATTTTGAAATCAGGCAAAAGTCCTGGCAATCTTCCTCTGTAATCCCACTTGTTATTTGTTATTTCACATCATTTATCAGAAATCATCTTTTTCTCTGCTCAGTTACCACTCCTTTCTCCTTCTAAATGTTTCGAAAATTTCCCTTCCCCAAGAAGCCTCACTACCTGTGTTGAAATGTGGTTAAATAGCACGTATTCACAATCCTGCTATTCTAAGTGGCATATAACAGCATCATTTTTCACTAGGTTTACACATCATTGATTTTCACTAAACATCATCTTCCGCTGTGGCATGGGTAGAATTTCTCATCATGTCCTTCTCTTTTGATGCATTCGGATACAACAGGTTAGATGACATCTCTTTAAAAAGGTTTCAAAGTATCATTAAAGTGTGTGGGAAATTTTCCTTTACTCAGTTCTAAAGTGAAATAGGAAACCCACTAAGCAACTATATTATGGATCACACGCATACAAACAACAGACCTGTTGTTATAAAGTCACTTTGTAAAATGTTTTCCATTTCTACATTCACTTTTGCTGTGGACAGAACAATGTTCCCCATATCAGTGGTATCACTGTAGCAAAGCCTGTCACCCAGACATTATCCTCCTCCCTTAGTCAAAGTGAAATATCCTGACTTCTGTGTCTCTACGTCAAAGGAATCGTCTCCCATCGACTCCGTTTCAAAAACAAAAAAGGGACAGAATTCTTACGTGTTCATGGGGAAACATGGGGTTAAAGTGGACTGTATTTCAGGAAGTGTTCAGTTGACTTGCTATGTGGTGAGAGCCTGCAGTCCTAGCTAATGACTTGTAGGTACGGAATCCTCAGGTCTCTCAGGTGGTTTCAGTCGATCAGTTTCAACAGAATGATGAAAAGGTTGAGATAAAATAAACTGACAGTTGCTACTCATCGTAGGCAGCAAGCTGTACCCAGGCAGCTGAGACCCTGGGAGCCCTCTTTCTTAAACAAAGGCTTTCACTGCAGTGAGCAATGAACTCCAAAAAAAAAAAAAAAAGTGGGGGCAGATTGGCAGCTGGTGACCGACAGGAGGAGGGAAAGGAGGGAAACTGGGAAACACAGCAATTGTTGGCTAATTAGAAGCCATTCCCACCTACTTAATACCAACCCATTAAGCAGAAAACACTTTTCATCTTTCTCTCCTGCTACACATGACATTATACTCCAATCAATACCCTCCCACTGGCTGCCTCAGTGCCCACAAATGAATATACTGCAGGTTTAAGAATGCAGTAATTGATTTGGGACAGTGAAACTGAAGATACTAATGCAGTGTTTGTGATGCTTAGGTAAAATAATTATATCTGTAAACTGACAGCTGTCAAAAATTGAAAAACATAAGAGAAAACCTAAGCATGGTAGATGTATTTGAGTCTTAATAGCAAACAATCATGTAAATCAATTTCCCCCCCTTTTGGGAGAACAGCTCAAATATTTGGCTTAATAAATTCACTATCACTACCACCATTTCAACCCTCTACATACACACACGCTCACACAATTTATAAGATGACATGTGAGAAGTATAATAGGTAAACGTAAAATTATCTTGCATTATGTGTGAGCATGATTTTAATAGAAATCTTTCATTGGTCCCACTTTTAAGCTGATGGGAATTTATCCCAACAACTCAAACTACTGGAAATTTACCCTAATTTTCATGTACCATTACCTTCATATTATTTTGAAGAATTTTCTATCTTCTCTTTATAAGGGGGTTTGATGGCTCTCAGAAACAGATTCTATCTTAAATCATATTTACATAAAAACCACTTATCAAAAATGTTATTTTTCCTTGTTTTAAGGTATGTGACTTTTATAGTTTTTTCTTTTCTGAACCTAAATATCAGCTCCTAAATTTTATACAGATTTTCTCACTGGTATTCGGTCACTTCTTTCAATTCCAAACACTGTTTCTGGAACACTGATCACAACCGCAGCCAAATAGTTACAGATGTTGTAGTAGTAGGTAATAGAAAGGAAAACAGATTGTTCCCCTCTGCTATGTCAAAATAGAGGAACAAATAGAGGATTTCAGAAACCGAGGTTTAAATTCATTGTACTGAAGGTGCTGATAGGAGACTGCCTTGGGATTTCTGAGTAAGACTTTGGGGAGAATTTATTAGAAATTTTGCTGGTACAATAGCATGGTGCTATGGTTTTCTGTGTGCATAAAACAAATCAGGTGAGATCCAAATTATCTTTCTATTAAGTATAAATAGAATAGATTAAGCTTTACAAGTTGATTCAAATGTGTTATTTTAAAGCACATATTTCAGACATGGCTTTGATTATTACCAAAGTATTGCCTGGTACTGCCAGACTTTTATAGAAGAACAGACACCGACCACCCTTGCATTATACCTTACACATACCCATAAGGTGAGCCTGCACTTACAAAGATAGCACACTGGAGGAAGAGGAGGGAGGAGACGGAGAGTCTTCTCGCTTCAAAATTCTGACCTGGCTCCAAAACACAGTCCCACTCATCAGTTTTATTTCTCAGAAGACTTGAAGCTATTGATATCAAGCTTTTTTCAGTCTCCCCAGCCAACCAGATTTACTATTTCAGTTGGGAGTATGTGTGTATTGTCATACCTACCATTAGTAAAACAGAAATAATATTGAAAGTGTTAAGATCACTTTAAGATCTTTAGGATGTTAACAGAAATGTTAACAGAAATTAGCACGTCTTTTAGTATTAAACTGTAATTTTGATTTTGAAATCAGACAGTTTAAGAAACATGTGGAAGTATTGAGGGTGATTTATCAAATTACAATGAAGAAGAATTAGTTGGAAAATGTGACACCTGAGTAAAGGTTGAGACTAGTTTGGACAGTGGGGAAGGTTCTCTAACGACTTAATGACTGTCTTCAAGCAGGCGGCGTTAAGGAAAGGATACTTTAACAACCATCCTCCGTCTTCTCAGAGGATGGAACGGAAGAAAATGGGTTTACTATTTGAGAGTAGAAGAATTACCTCACTTTAACTGTTAGCCAAACTTTGGTGACTTCCACAAACCAAACATTTGCTTTGCGGCTGTTGCTCGAGGCAAATGCATCCCACCTTATGGAAGAGTATCTTACCCCTCGATAAGGATGTTAAAAACACGCGGCGTGTTATAAACAGACACAGCGAAAACATCAATAAACAATAGCTGAAAATAAAAAGATTCCCACACACACACACAAAACCATTCATACAAGCACTCAGTCTGGGGCCATTTTATGTGGGAACAAGAGATCTTACAAACTCAATGGCCTTTAACTATATCATATTATTAATTTTTCTATTGGTGACCCTCAGCCACCAAGAAAAAGATTAAATTACATTCATTTTTAGTTTGTTTAGAAATGCAGAGGAATTTTAAGGAAATTTTCTTTTACAGAACTCTAGTGATATAAAAGACTCCCGAGATTTCTAGTTCAGTCTCCATTTTACAGATGAAGACTTCAATTCACAGGAGGTGAAATGTCCTACCCCAGGCCAGACAGAGTAAGTGGCAGGGTGAGACCTTAAATGCATATCTACAATGAGCAGATCTCACCCTCGTTCTGTTTTACCGCACTGCCTATAACCATTCCACTATTTTTTATTTTGTTTTTAGTTTTGGTACTTTTGTGGAGTAAAGTTAAGTTACCTAGAAAGTTTACCCTCTACCATCCAAAAAGATGTTGGAAAAATGAGGGGATACTATGTTTAATCATGAATTCAGGCTACTGAGTTAATTTTTTAATCAACTTCACATGTCTTTAGGTAGCTTAGAGATAGAAATGAGTCTAGGTAGCTAGTTAAAAATACCATTTGAGAGTAGGGTCCTAGGTTAATTGCTCTTATATTTTCATTAACTGTGGATCCTATCTTTCCCTTTTTATCTTGAAAGAATAGTTAAGATATTTGTAAAATGTGTCCTGCTGTATCCTAAAACAAATGGTATTATTTAGCACAAATAGAAAAGGCAAATATCAGAGACGTTGCTATAATACTAAAAATAAGAAGCTGCCCCTTATCACTTCAGAGAGGAAACAGACAGTGCTCTCTCTTCACTTGGGGTTCAGCTCCTTTCTCTGTTGAGAAACACCAAAAATATCACGAACAGTTGAAACCATTAACTCTACGAATGAACCTTTCAAATGACTACCTCTTTCCAGAACAGATAGTGAGTTGTGTTAAGGCATAGAAGATTATTTTAAACTTACATTTTTTAATAAAACCTCTTCCTATGGTGCTTCAAAAAAAAAAAAGTGTTAACCAGGTGAGTGTTCACTGTCTTCTTTCATCCTCATATCTGCTCAATTTCCCTTCTCCTTCTCCCCCTCCAAACCAAAGGAAAAGGATTTTCATTGGCTGAGGGAAAGTCTAAGTCGTTTTACAAAGAGGCGAAGTCTTCACTCATAAAAGAAGGAAAAGGGTGAATGGGAATAGAGACTAAGATGCTGAGCCAGAGAGAGAAGAGACAAAGTTGGTGTGACGGAGTCATGGGGCAGTGTGGAGAGAGTAAAGGAACAGTGCAAAAAAGGAAATGGGAGACAATGATGTGGTATATTGGATTATGAAAGAATCTCTGTTAACGATATCTGAAAAATGCAAGAATTTGAATTACACTTCAACTGCTTTTGTTGTTTGGACCGCTTTTCCCTTCCTGGGACAAAACCATGGAACTGGACCACACAGGTTTCCAGGTTTATAAAGTCTTTTCAGGTTATCTGTTTCACTTCAAAACTTTTTCTTTTTTCCTTTTTTTTTTCTTTTTATCTCTCTCTCTCTCTCTCTCTCTCTCTCTTTTTTTTTTTTTCTGATGTTAACTTGGGTACCCATGGTGATTAAAACTTGGGTCAATTTAAGATTTTTTTTTTTTTGACAGAGAGAGAGACCTGGAGAGAGGGAAAATAAGCAGGGGGAGTGGGAGAGGGAGAAGCAGGCTTCCCGCTGAGCAGGGAGCTCCATGAGCAGGGAGCCCGATGTGGGGCTCCATCCCAGGACCCTAGGATCATGATCTGAGCTGAAGGCAGACGCTTAACCAACTGAGCCATCCAAGTGCCCCAAAACTTGGGTCAATTTAAATAAGACAAAATCCCTTGCCTTCAGGCTTCTATATTCTATACTAAATAGTCATTTATAGCAAAGTAATAGTTACAGAATAAATTGATTTGGATTTGTCATTTTCTGTTCTCCTAGACATTTCCCTGGTATTATTCCATTGTGTTAAAAACAGCAAAACACTATAATGGACAGTATTTACATTATAAAATAGATTACATTGACATAAGAAAAAGGCTTTCACCATCAGTCACTATCATTTCTTACTAAACAAAACAATGAGCTGATTGCTGCATCCAGTGAGGTGTTTCCTAATTCATTTCTCTGTATATTTCTCCAACACAGTAACCTCAGAAAACTAGTTACATAATAAATATTTTACTTCTCAAGTAACTTTATAGGAATGTAATTAACAATTATTTTACCTTGTTGTTTATTTTACTTTTTCCCTTCTGTTGATAATTAATACACTTTCAATAACCCATTAATCTTAAGTAACATTTTCCGTATGAACGGCCAAGACAAAAAGTTTAATATCTATAAAATAAGGAACTGAATATTCTAAAGTGGTCGCTTTCTGCACAAATGTGGCAGGGAAAGGACTATTAGACAAAACAAGGCGACTCTGTAAAAGAAGTGAAGAAATGGCTACAAAGTCGTAGAAGTTTCAGTGTGTTCTGTGTGTTTTAAGTCGGAACTTCAGAAATTCACTGGTAGAAGTAAAAATAAAGATATAGAATTTGCAATTGACAGCTGCACCACAGATTCTCTTTTGAATAAGGGTTTTACATCTACAAAGATGTCATTGTAGGTACCATGTTTTATTGGGTAAATAGCATGTTTAATAGCTGCTTCTGTTTTGTCTTTCAGTTTATTTGCTTCCTAATAGCAACTGGCCTGGAAATTTGCTTGTGGTTATCATTTTAGTTTTTTGTTTATTAAAAATTAAAAGAGAAGGGGCACCTGGGTGGCTCAGCCATTAAGCGTCTGCCTTCGGCTTGGGTCATGATCCCAGGGTCCTGGGATCGAGCCCCACATTGGGCTCCCTGCTCGGTGGGAAGCCTGTTTCTCTCTCTCCCACTCCCCCACTTGTGTTCCCTCTCTCGCTGCCTCTCTCTCTGTCAAATAAATAAATAAAATCTTTAAAAAAAAAAAAAGTCAAGATTTTCTCGTAGCTATCAGAATCCTCATTTAGCTTACCATTGAATTTCTTCTACTCTCAAATTTATCTAATAATCCATACTTGTATAAAAAGACCTGTAGAGAGGCACGGCAGGTACCCAGCTAGGTGGATTTCATTTTCTAAAGATACCAAAGTGAAAACATTTCAAAATACTCCTGTGATAAAATTTTGTTTTCTGGTAGTCCTATACCAGAGGTGAATAATTGGAGATAATGGAGTATTGAAGTAACACGTTAGTGAACCTTGCTTGTAATGAAGTCCTGCTGAACCCCAAATACAGTGAGTGGGTTTTATATAATGTTTGCTTTTATTGAGTAAATATTTCATAATATAGTCCTTACATTAACTTAATACTGTGCCAAGCAAACCTTACAGTCTACCAATGTGTCATATACATTTCAAGATTTTAGTCTTAAACTATAAAATTACATGTGTTTTCAACCATCATTTGTTTAGAGTTATTGCAGTTCAGCCACATTTTTTATTGAAGCTTCAAAATCTCAGCTTCAGGAATGTTAAAGGAAAGGATTCTTCTGTTCAGAGCTTGATTCTTTCAATCCCTTTTCTTGAGATTAAAATGAAAGTTAACTCATTTCAATATGATGCAATCTGTAGGGTTTTTGTGGGGGTTTTCTGGGTATATATTTTTTAATTTGGGAAGATATCAAGCCCTCTAATACTGGATTATCCAACCTAGGATTTTTCTATTCATATCTGGTTTTTTATTTCATTGTACTCCATGTTTTGTTCCAGACACTATATTGTCGAGTGTATTTCTGAATATATGCTATTATTTCAAGAAGGGGAGGATGTATTTTTATAACAAAGTATGTCTGCTGCCATTTTCTCTTTTTTATAAGCCATTACCTTTCTTGTGTACTTCATATTGCACATGCATATCTAACTAATTAATTACACGAAGTTTTTCTGACTATTATAATCCTCAAATCCAAGATTGTCAGGGTATTTTATTTGGGAGACTCATGCAAATCTATAAAGTCCAATTCCCCTGATGCAATCAAAAGAAGTTATTTATAACGAGACAATAGATTCTACTACAGGCCCAGCCATTTACTATCTGATCTTCCATTTTGTAATTTGTTACATGAGCAAATCCTTTCAACTTTACAGAACCATTGAAAGAATTGAGTGTGAAAAACCTGGTACAGTGAGATATACACATATATTTAATATATAAGATATTAAATAAATATTTAGTTCAGCAGTTTAAGAGGTGGACCCCAGAAAAGGCAAATCTGGAGCTAAACCTCAGACAGTAGAAGCAGAAACTATCCCAAGGAAGAGCACTTAGTCCTAGAGAAAAATTCCTACAGATATTGTCCACTGTGTACGTGCCTGAAGTCTCATCTTATTTGCCCAAAGGGGACCCACGATCCCTGGAAGAGAGCTGCAAACTGCTGGCCTCAACAGATTGCACAATAGAACATGCTTCTTATTTTTATTCTTACTAAACAGTTTAAGCAATTTAAACAATAAGAATGCATCTTTATAATGCAGAAAAATAAGATCCCCATAACATCTACACATACACACCAAGTTTAGAAAGGTTCATTCAGAAAATTATTCATTTGACCATGCTATACCCATTAAGATTCCTAACCCTGCATATCAGTGAGATGACTGAAACATTGCGGTCTCCACCCATGCATTGTGACTGAAAAGTACTTTTTTTTT
Source organism: Ursus americanus (assembly GCF_024610735.1). Lineage (NCBI taxonomy): Eukaryota > Metazoa > Chordata > Mammalia > Carnivora > Ursidae > Ursus > Ursus americanus. Next base: position 35,751,077 of record NC_142139.1, on the reverse strand, counting down.
CATTCATTCCACAAAGATGTATTGAGCACCAGCCCTGTGCTAGGGAGCCTTTTCTAGGTGCGGGGGTTATGGCGTTGAAAAATTCAATGCATTTGAACACACCAGCAAATAAAGAAATAGAGAAGATCCTTTCAGAGAGTAGCAGTTGTTGTGCAGAAATTAGAGCAGGGTGTGAGATGGGGAGAAGCTGTGGAGAGCAGGGAGTTACTTTGGCTACAGTTACTTTGGCAACAGAGCAGAGAAGACCTCTCCAAGAAGGTGGCTCTGGAGAGGAGCCCCAAGTGGCGAGAAGCAGGGAGGCCCTCGAAGCTCTGGGGGAACTTGGGTCTGGGGTACAAGTCTTGGTATGACTCAGATGCTCTCCTAGCCGAGAATTTGGCAAGAGCAGAGTCATATTGCTGCAGCACCAGAGAGTACGTCTAAGGAGATCCCACTTAGAGCTGGTGCCTTTGCTTGGGACGGCAGCCCTGGGAGAGGCGGCCCACGGGACCACAGCATGAGGGCCCTCGCTGGCATAGGGACCTGGCCCAGGAGTGAGGGGCTGTGAGCAGAACACAGACAGGTTGTTGAGGATGACCCTGCTCACGTGGCCCAGTGAGAAGCAGGCATGGCTTAGCCAGGTTCTTCCAGAGCCACTGTAGGAGCCCTACAAGGCTCTCTTTTTGTCTGCTCTGTTTTAATGGGTGGTGAAGTAGGGATGGAATAGGTCGTCCCAGTCCATGAGGCAAGGGTTCCCTTTGTTGCTTCACAGTGGATTCCTGAAAAGTACTTTTAAAAAGAATATTCCAAGAAGTGGGGTGGGGTTCCTGGGTGGCTCAGTCAGTTAAGCATCTGCCTTCAGCTCAGGTCATGATCCCAGGCTCCTGGGATAGAGCCCCATGTGGAGCTCCCTGCTCAGTGGGGAGCCTGCTTCTCCCTCTCCTGTGCCCCTCACCCTGCTCACTTGTGCTTGCTCTCTCTCTCTCAAATAAATAAATACAATCTTAAAAAAAAAAAAAAGAATATTCCATGAGGTTATTTTGGGGGAAGTAGGTCAATTTTAGCAAATCTGGAAATTTTATATCTCTAGAATTGCCCTTTCACAACTGTTTGAATTCAATTAAAATATTGTGAAAGTTCTACTACAAAGCATATCATCACATTTATTTCAAATGGGAGGATTTTAGGAGGAAGTAGGTAACATTATGTTTTAAACATTTTCTTTTATCTCCCATACTCAAAATTGATACACATTTAAATGTTCTTTGCTTTCTCTTAAAGCTAAAATTTTGAGTTAGAATTGTGTTTACTATCCTCGACATTTCAAAGAAAAGTAAAAATATATATAATACTTTCAAATTGTAAAATATTCCAATTTTTGAGAACCTCTACAGGCCTAGAATCCCAAGTAGCTATAAATGTCGTTACTAAGATGGGGTGGGGGTGAAATATAACATCTTATCCACCAAAAAGATTATTTGAATGTAGTGCTGAATTTAAGATTCACTTTCTAGCTTCAGCTATCTAGTTATAAGAGGCTCTAAAAGCAGTGGAAATAGCAGGTGGTTCAATTCTACGTGAAAACCTATAAATTCAATCTTATTTTGACTAGCTTCCAGGATAGTCTTCCATTAAGAGGAGATTCAGAACCAATGTAAAGGAAGTAAAACGAGCCCTTGGCAGTTTCACCAATAGTTGAGAGCCAATGACTGGGGGGTAAATGTAGTGATGCCCAGACTCAGCCAGATAAAGCCAAATCTAATCTTATTCTAATCTGTTCTAAAACCCCAGACTATAATGGCTATCATGGCAAAAAATTAAAACAGAGAATCATATTATCCATTACTTTTATTTTAAACATTTAGTTAATTAAGTCAGTATTTTAGTTGCTAATAGATCTCAAGCATTACACAGTGTTTACCAATGAAAATAGCTTAAGAATATACCACATATGTTGCTTGTATTCAATTTGTAATACTATTTCAAAGCCTTTTCTAAGCTACCGTGAACTCCTTTAAAAATGTATTGCTCCTATTTGTTTATGATATCAAACCATAGCTAAACACTGGGATTGCTAAAAATTATTTGGGAAAATTTGGAAACTTATTGGAAGGAATCAAATTATAAAGGAAATGCTATCAATTATAACCAGGAATATTTCATTGAAGTTGGCAATTAATGATTATCATAAAATCTTTTTCAAAAGCTCTCACACAGTAATTCTGTGATGAGACATTTACTTTATTCTTGTATTTATACTTTATCTTTACAGGGCTTCTAACCAGGTTATACTGAGACCAAATATACTTCAGACTTAAGTTCTTCCTCTCATTGTTAGAGTTGTTGCTGCCCAGCCTATAAATTTTAGAACAGCATTTCAAAACTGTTTTTTACAAAGTCATTCTTTGTTGTCCATCATTTCTAGTGACAAACTCAATGTGTAGGCTATTTATTTTCTGATGTAGAAATGTGTGCTCACACATGTATGGATGGAAACATGGGGTAGTGATTGTGCCTGGAAGTGGATATGGTTGTTGCTGTTGGGTGCGTGTACGTGTGCAGCTGCTTTTCTGCAACGGGCAATCTGTAGGAACCTCAACATGCAGAATACAGAAAGCAAAGTGGAAAAGAGATTTTTCAACTTAATTTCCACCAAAAGAAAATCGAATAAAAAAGAAAAAGCAAATGGTATACTGTAGTTCTGTCCTTCTCCGAAAGTTTGACTGGCATCAAGGTGCTGGCACAGATGGGGTGATAAAAAGAAGCAGACAGAAACTTGAGATATATTTTTGTACATAACCAGCATGTGATAGATTACATTTGAGGATGAATAGAGAAAATAAGGGTGACTCCTAAATTGCTGGCTTGAGCAGCTGGGTGGAGACGATTTTGACTGGGAAAAATCAAGGGTTCTCTTTGGGATGTGTTATGTTTTAGATGTTTAAGATGTTATTAGATGGATCCTCCACTACAGACTTCAGGCAGGAGCTGGATATGTAAGTGTGGAGCTTAGAGGGGAGGACTGGGCTGCAGACATGGATTTGAGAGTCATAGCTCATGGATAGCATTTGAAGCAGTGACACTTCACAGAATGGCCTTGAGAGAGCAGAGAGAGAAAAGGGAAAAATGGCCAAAGCCTGAGACCAGGGTCATTCTACAAGTGAAAGTTGGGTTCTAGAGGAGCAGCTAACAGTGGAGAAGAGAAAAAAGCACAGATGACTACATTTCCATGAAATATTTTACTTCCATTGAAATGTGGAGCACATATTTTTAAAGACTTTAAAAGTGAATGACTAAGCTGGCAAAAAGAAAAGTAAGGAAAATACCTAGGGACCTAAAATATAATATGCATTTTTATGTTTGAGAACCAGCAAAGAAGTCATTTTGGCTTAAGAGAAGTGAGCAGGAAGACAAATGATAGAAGATGAGTTCCCAGAATTCATGGCTGTGGTAAGATGAGATGATCCAATAGAAATGGAAGAAATTATGGTAGAAACAGGGAGACATGTTGGAGCGATATTCTTTTTTAGGCAAGAGGGAGTGAGATCTCCGCAAATAGCAGGGATGGACTGTGATGGCAGCGTGGGTGCATCTCCATTGAAACAAGAGTGTGGGCACACAGCAAGTTAGTGAGTGGATGTGTTGGAAGTTTATCAAAGTTATCTTTTAGTAGCCCCAGTTTTCTTAATGAAACAAAAAATATCATTACTATCTAAGGATCAGATTGGGGGGGTTAAGGAGAAAAAAGAAGGTATGACATTATTTTCTTGAAGAATGAGAGAGTATGAGAACTAGGTCAATACGTGTTTATTCCAAGGCAAATCTAGTGGGCCACATGAGGTTCATGTTCATGAATATAAAGAACAGTCAGCATTTTTGTGGTTTTGTCAAACCAAGTTAAGCTATTCTCTGGTACAGGGTGCCAAGTATGAAGATAGTTGGACTTAGCTAGGCTTGAGTTTACCAAGTAAGTACACAAAATTTTTTTAAAAGTCAAGAGAAAAAATTAAAGGTATATGCCAAGGACCAATTAATATGGTAAATAATAAAAATATTTTTAAAACTGCAATAGAGGAGCAGCTGAGTGGCTCAGTTGGTTAAGCATCTGACTCTTGGTTTCAGCTCCAGTTGGATCTCATGGATCTCGTGGGGTTCTGCACTCAGTGGGGAGTCTGCTTGGGGGTTCTTCCCTCTGCCCCCCCCACTTGTTCTTTCTCCCTCTCTCCACCTCTCTCTCTCTCAAATGAATGAATAAATCTTTAAAAAACCAACTGCAATAGATGTGCTAAGCATTAGATGATATCCAGCTAAATGGAGAGTTGATAAAATGAAAAATATCTCTAAAGAAAACGTCAGAATAGAACATGTTAAAGATAAAGGAGAAAGGGGCGCCTGGGTGGCACAGCGGTTAAGTGTCTGCCTTCGGCTCAGGGCGTGATCCCAGCGTCATGGGATCGAGCCCCACATCAGGCTCCTCCGCTATGAGCCTGCTTCTTCCTCTCCCACTCCCCCTGCTCGTGTTCCCTCTCTCGCTGGCTGTCTCTATCTCTGTCGAATAAATAAAATAAAATCTTTAAAAAAAAAAAAAAAGATAAAGGAGAAAGACAATATAGACTAGTGTTTAAGAATCACAGAAAATAGAGTAAAAATGTCCAACATATAATAAGTGGAGTTACATAGCGGAAAATGGGAGAGAAGCAACACACCTTAAAGCTATCATGGCTGAGACTTGCCAAGAAATGAGAACCCACATATAAGAAGCACAACATGTTCCAAGCAAACTAAATAAAAAGAAATCTATGATTTGGAAACATAAGAATAAAACTTCAGAATACCAAAGATTAAAGGAAAGATCTTAAAAGTGGCCAAAAAGAAAAGAAAAAAGGATTATCTTTATAAAATGACAGATTCACAGTCAGCTACAAATAACAACAATGGAAGTTAAGAAACAGTGAAACTATGCAATATAATGAAAGAAATCACAATCAACCTACAATTATAAATACAGTGAAACTATCTATCAAGAACAAAGGTAGAAGATTTTCAGATTAAAAAAATCAGTCTGCTCACAGAATCATACTAAAACAAATCCTACAGTACATACTAAACGATAAAGGAAAGCAATCTCAGAAGATCTGAAATTCAGAAAGAAAAGTGAGAAAAAGATATACATATAAGTAAATCTAAATCATTAAGTACATCTAAACATTTTTAAAAAAGAAAAATTATAACATCAATTTGAGGGATTAAAAAAAGATGGAAAATTTCTAAGCAATAATTACATATAATTCAGGATGAAATGGTAGGTTAAACATATTATTTACTTTCAGCTTTTTTTTAATCTTTTTAATTTTTTTAAGATTTTATTTATTTATTTGACATAGAGACAGCCAGCGTGAGAGGGAACACAAGCAGGGGGAGTGGGAGAGGAAGAAGCAGGCTCCCAGTGGAGCAGGGAGCCCGATGAGGGACTCGATTCCAGGACCCTGGGATCACGCCCTGAGCCGAAGGCAGACGCTTAACAACTGAGCCACCCAGGCGCCCCTATCTTTTTAATTTTTTAAGTAGGCTCCATGCCCAGTGTGGAGCCCAGCATGAGGCTTGAAGACCCTGAGATTAAGACCTGAGCTGAGACCAAGAGTCAGACGCTTAACCAACTGAGCCACCCTGGTGACCCTACTTTTAGTTTTTTAAACTACATTATATTTCACATCTAAAATAACAACTAAAAGAAATAGATCAGTAGAGGGGAAGAAAGGAATGAAGTGAAAAAGCCCAAACAAACCAAAAAGAGGGAAGAAAGGAAAAAATTAAACTCAGGAAATATTAGAACAAATAAAAGGCATTAAATAATATACCAAAAATAAGCCCACAATAACAATGAATGCAAACTTATTAAATTATTAAACTATCTTGTGCGCTATTAAAGACAAAGGTTAGAGTCACCTGGATGAGGCAGTTAGTTAAGCGATCTCTTGGTTTCAGCTCAGATCTCCATCTCAGAGACGTGGACCCACGCTCACAAAGAGCCAGCTTAGGTTTCTCTCTCCCTCTGCTCCTCACTCCTCCTCCGCACCCCGCGCACTCTCTCTGCCTCTCAAATAAATAAGTAAATCTTAAAAAAAAAAAAAAATCAGACTGAATTAAACAAATCTAGCTATATGTTATTTACAAGAAACATACCTTAAAACAAGAAAGGTTTAAAAATAAAAGAATAGGAAAAGACATACACGCAAATACTAAAGAAAGCACTGTAGCTTTTATTTATGAGATAAAATAGGCCTTTAAAGCAAAAGCATTGGAGACAGAAAGTTACCACATAATGACAAAAGGTTCAGTTCACCAGGAAGAAATAATGTTCTAAATGTAAAGTTGCCTAATATCAAAGCATGTCGATGTATAAGATGAAAATAGAATCAACACGGAGAAATTTTCAATTCTACCATCATAATAAAAAACCTTCTCATTCCTTTCTTGGTAATTGATGGATTAAGCAAACCAAAATATCTGCAAAAGTAAAGATTCGAGCAGATAAATTTTTTAAACGATGTAACGAACACATGTGAAACTATAATAATGGGAAATATGCAATATTTTCAAGCATATATAAAACATTTTTAAAAAATTAATGTCCATGAAACAAACCTTGACAGAATCCATAATACTGATATCATACAGACCATGTTTGCTGTCCACAGCACAATTAAGTTAGGATAATTTAAACAAAAAGTTGTTTGAAAATTACAAAAAATTTCTAAATAGCCTTTTCAAAAAAAAAAGAAAAAGCAGAAAGGAAATCAGGAATTTCTTAGTACCGAATAACTGAAAATATCAAAATTAGTGAAATGGAGCTAAAGCAACTCATAAAGGAAAATTTATAACCTTGGATATTGTATTAAGAAAGAGGCAGTGTATACATTAATGAGCTAAACATACAAATATAAGTTTGTAGCTAAACATACAAATTAATAAGTTAGAATAACAGAATAAATCTAAATAAAGTAAAAGAGAGGGAATAGTAAAGAAAAGAGTAGAAATTAATGAAATAGATTACAAAGATAAAAAGGGAAGTATAATTAATTAATGACTTAGTTTGTGTGTCCACCGAGTATGGCCAGCTGCCCATTTGACATCTTTTCTGAGATATCTAATCCCCATTTGAATCTCAGTGTGATTTTTTTTCATCCCCACACACTCATCCCACACCCCCAGACTTGCTCCTGGAACAGTTTTCTCTAGGCTAAATGATAAATCCATTATTCTGGCTTCTCACGGCAAAACTCTCGAAGTCATCTTGACCTCTCTTTCCTCATGGCCCCCATCCAGTTAGTGACAGAAACCTATTGGCTCTTTCACCATTTTGGTAGCTCAGGGGCTTCTCTAAAGTGGAGAAACCTCACATGATTCTATCCTATTCTATCTCAAAGGCACCCTACATTGGAGTTCTAGAGCTCAAACTCTAGCAAGACAAGAGAAGAATGAGAAGCTTAGGAAATTGGGGCTAGAGAAGAGAGGATTGGCCAAGAACAAGTAAACGTAGGGTAAACAGCCTACTGTAGAGTAATGGGAAGGAAATGGGAAGATTCTGTGGGTGTTTACTCTGTGCTTCAAATCCCATCTTAGTTACTGGAACAAACACATCTTTTCTCATCTTAGAACTTCTCTGCTCATCAAAAATATCTAAGGCACATAAACAACAATGATATAAACTCCTCTTTACTAATTTAAAAGAAAAAAAAAGTCAGGCAATAGATGAAGAACCAACTGGGGTCGAGTCCTGGCTCTGCCACCTGGTGGATGGGTTGGCAGAGGCCCTACAACTCTTGCTTCAGTTTTATTTTCGGTAACAAGGACAGTGAACTTAGTGTGATCACAGAAGTATCTTCTGCCTCAGAAGGGCCATGATTCCAGGAGACCAGAGCAGGGAAGGCAGAGGTACCTTAACCTATAGAGAATTAACCTATAATTCATCCAGGAAAACTTGTAGGTGCTTTGAGTTGCAAACCAGGAGCTTGGTATAAAGTGTATTTGTCATTACATTTGTTAGAATGAGGTATTTTCTGTGTTTCACCTCTGTGAAGTCTGACATATGAAAGTGGCCCAGCCTGCTTGAAGTCTGATACAAAAGGAGAATATTGACGTTTTGTGTTTTAATCCTGTGCCCTTCCTATACCCAACCATCTTTAGGAGCTGTTTTAGTAAAATTATCTCATTTTATGCTCTCCATGTTTAAAGTTGCAGTTGAGAGAAATTTCAAATTTTAAACTATGTCTCTTAAAAACATTATCTCCTTAAAAATAGAAAAAATGGGAAATCTGCTTCAAAAGGAAAATATTTCATAATTAAATGAGCCATTTCCAAAAACACAAAGCTAATGAGATATACAAAGCTCTTTTCAATAAATTTACATTCAAGGACATTCTAAATATTTTTGCAGTATCACCATCATTTGAATTTACTGCTCACGTTTACAGGTATACTCATCAATGTTTTATTAGAAACATCTGAACAACATATATAGCCTTTGACCAAAAATTGACCATAAAACTAAGAACTAAAGTCCATGCATTTCTTTTAATAATGAAGCTTAGCTCTCTGCTCCTGGGCATGTTCACATAATGTGCCTGTAAGCTCTGTTCTGTATCCAAAATTATGATTAGTATATTTAATCAATGGTTTCTGTCCTTATTGGGGCTATCAACATATCAAAATGGTATGTGCTAATTGGACGTAATAACTGCTAAGACTTTAGAGCTAATATAAAATAATGACTAACATTTATTGAGCCCTTACATGTTAGGCCCTGTGCTAAGCAATTTCTACGCAGTGTCCCTTTTATTCCTACAAAGAAATAACAGGTTAGGTACAGGTAAAGTTCTTGGTGGCAAGGACCTTGGCTATCTATCCTGTTCACCACTGAATAGCAGTGCCTGGCATTAAGTAGGCTTTGAATGTTTTTATCAAATGAATGAGCAAATACCATTGTGACCATTTTAGACATTAAAAACTGAGGCTTAGGGAGATGAGGAGATACACTAGGGAGTGACAGAGCCAGAATCTAAACCCAGATTTGATTGCAGAATCCATGCTTCAAGCCACTGCCTTTGCCCAGTTTGGTCATTGATCCCAAGTTTTCTGAACTTGAAGGCTGTTATCTCTGATTAGATTATGCTTAATTTTGAACTCCTCGAAGATCGGAATTCAGTTGAGTATATGTCTGTCCAGCAGTTAGAATTTACATAAATCAAAGAAATTACAGACCTACTAAAGGAAATACTTGCCCCTAACTCCTTAAATATAAAAGATCCTCTTTTTAAAAAGTGAAAATGTGTCCCCATTAAGTTGGTACTAGAAAACTGATATGATGGAGGAAGTGTGGTCTTGCTGCTTAAAATGTGGTCTGTGCTTGGCAGTGTGGACGTCCCCTGAGAATCTTAGAAATGCAGAAGCCCAGGCCTAGCTGGATCTAGTGGATCAGGATCCGCATGTTAACAAGATCCCTAGGGTTCTCAGCCTGGGCTGCAGGTTAGAATCGGCTGTCCGTTTTTCAGATATGTATAATTTCATTTTGGTATAGTTGACACCCAATGTTATGTTAGTTTCAGATGGACAACATAGTGATTCCACAACTCTGTAGCTTACGGCACGCTCACAAGTGTGGCTCCCCTCTGTCCTCATACAAAGCTAGTACAATTTCATTGCCTCTGTCAGCTACTTACAACTACCAGTGCAGATTATACCCCACACCCAGGGATCTTGATTTAAATAGACATTAACTGGGTGGCACCCAAAGCCCCCCAAGGGATTCTAAGGAGCTGCTAGGGTTGAGAACTCGAATTATAAGCCTGACATGACGGAGTGGATTTTTCCCCATTGCCTCCACTCGCTGAACAAATCATACAACTTCTCTAAGTTTGTCTTTGAATCTATTTGGCGAAGATGACACACACCCTTCTCCTTCAGAGGAGTTGTAACAAACAGACACAGAAAGCTTTGAGAAAGTTTAAAGCACAATGTGCATGTTATTTTTATTAGTTTTATTGTGTTTAACTGCAAGCATAAACTCTAAAGTTCATCATTTGAACATCAGCATTTGCCTTATTGTAAATGACTTAGAGTGTGCAGTGGAACTTGTTTAGAAATTTGGAAATTATGAAAGCAACTGAAGATATAAAAGCTTTTTAAACTATTTGAGGATTAACAGAAGAGTGTCTAAATGAAAGCCAACTCTATGTCCTTTCTGTGTGACACTGATTATCAGCCCAAAGTGTAACTAAGTTGGTAATTGGAACTAGGACATACCCACTATATGAAGATACCTTTGTCCTATCCTGCTTAAATCACAGCCAAAATTGGTACTTTCTTTTTAATGATGTATAAAGTGCTTTTGGATCAACAACTTTATTTGGGCCATGCATGAAAAATATATCCTTTATATACTATTATATATCTTTTTTTAAGTATGTAAAAGCTAGAAATAACCATTGGTAGGCACTTACACTACCTTTCACTATTATATTTTTTGTAGTTATACCTTAATAAAATCCCATTATTCATTAAGAAAGAAATCTTTTTTTAATCCTCAAAATCAGAAAATATTCTAAACGTGCCTTAAAAGCTTGAATATTTGACTGTATCAGATACAGTCATTTTTATTGTGTGTAAGTCAATGTCATCTAAAAAGAAAGTCAAAAACATTTGTAATCACTAGAACAAAACATTCATGATATTATATCTTGTGTACCTTAGAATTTCAACCATAAATACTGATGCTAAGAATTTGATTCAAAACTCTGATGTTATAGGCCAATATGTAGTTTTTAAAAAAGGAAGATTTGAAGAGGAGAGAAATGCTTGAAAGCAACCGTCTTGTTGCTGAAAGTTAGGCATAGTTAATAGGTTAATTTCTGTTTATTGAATAAGAGAGCCCAATGCTGATTGATATAGTAATTTCAGTGTTTGCTATGGCAAATATTTAGCTCATTATCAGTTTTAATAGCATTTTGCAGAACAAGCCTTTTCTTGACATCTAGAAAATACTATTAAATTTCCCTGCATAGATACATTGTTATGACATGCAATAACTACTTGAATATAAAGGGGATTAATAATTTAAAAGGTGTTAACAAATTAGGGCCATCATTAAAAATAGACTTTGAACCATTTTGTAGCAAAATCAGATTGAGGTAATGCTCTGCTCTTATGATAAAGAATTACTGCATTAATTCTGCAAAGTGAACTTATTGCTCCTATTCGTCTCCAAAACCCTGGAGCATTAAAAGACAGGAAGAATGAAATGATCACTGCATTTTTTTCAGGCACAACAGCTCTAATATTTCCATCACAGTTTCACAGCTCAGCCAGCCTAGTTGTGTTAATCGGAGGGGAAAAGCCTTCAAAATGTCATCTTTTTCTTTAATTTTGCTTTTAGCATGTCCTATAAAATCGGGCCAGATTTTCTTGGACAGTTTATAATAATAAATAGAGAATTGTATTTAACTTAGGCATCATCAGTATTGACTACATGGCTTAATCCTGTTTTGCATCTGACTTTTTAAAATTTTAATCCATGAGTGTGTTGAGGATCTTTCCACATCAGTTACCCTCCTAGTGGCTGGAGTTGACTCGGCTGATGGGGATGGCTAAGTGGTGTCCCCTTCCTTTTTCACTATTCCATGGACATCCCTCCTAAAACCAAGCACTTTTGGATGCAGAGGACAGCCCCATCGAAGTTGTTTTGTCAAGAGAAATTGATAGCTACACTCTGCTATTTGAATCTTCAAATTTAACACTTGCTTTTCTGTGCTTTCTCTTTGTTTCTCTTAAAAATATTATATATGATAACACATTTGGAAAGAACTATTGTACTTGCTGATAACTAAATTCTCTGTGCAAACTATTAATATAAACTGAAAAGAAAATGAAAGTCGATGTAGAAATTGCAAGTACAATGCATGTGATCGTAGAATCACAGACGATTAAAGCTGAAGTAGTGCTCAAAGCTCATTTTTTCCAACCCTTGAATTTTGAAGTTGAGGAAACTGAGGCCCAGACAGGCTTATGAACACACGTGGCTGAGTGACTGTTAGAACCTCTGCATTGTTATTTTTGCAATATCAGCCATCCCTGATTCTGAAATTCCCATATTTCTCAATACTACCCTAGTATTTCATTGATTACAGCTCTAAGTGTAACAATTCTGGATTTAGGGCCAGCTGACCTAGAACTTGAATCCCAAATTATGCACATGTCCTTGAGAAAATCACTTGACCTCTCGTTAGTGTCGGTTTCCTCATCCACGAAATGTAGATACTAATACCCTACTTCAGAGGTGCCCTGTGAATTAACTAGATTATATATGTGTAAGCACTGTAAACTATAAATCTTTATACAAATAATAAGTCATTATCATTAAGAAGGAATGTCTGCTTCCACTAAATTAAGGCATTTTGTTATCTGGGAGGGGAATTATTAGTTAGCTAACGCATTAACAAGGCCTTGAGGCAATGGGACAAAACAATACATTTTCATTTGGGGGAGAAGAAAGGTAGAGAAAGATCTAAGGCGTTGGCAATTAGAGCTGAACAGTGAGGCACCAAGGGCAGTTGTTAAAAATAGCAGAAAGAAAATGGAGGAGATGGGGAGCTCCATTTTACAATTGAGAAAATGGAGGTTTGGAGAGGTTAAGTAATTTGACCCCAGTGACCCACCCAGAGGGTGATATAAGTAGGACTAAAACCAGGTCTCTCTGATTCCAGAGACCAAATATGATTAACTACCAGGAGAATGATTTACAGTATCATAAATAGGATGAAATTTTGCACTAAGATCGTCAGAGAACATTCTTTTCTCATGTCAGAAGCTGGAGGTGAGACATATTATGAAGGAAATCTAAGGACGCCCTGGAGATCTGGGATGCCAACTTACTAAAGCAGTGGTGGACAAAATGTTTACCTGCAGCACGGAATGATTCTGAAGGAACTCTGATTGGAATTTATCAACGATCTTTTTTAACCTTTGATAATTCATCTAAAAACCGAACAACTTCTAAACATCTAGTTCCAATAACACCAACTTACCCACCAAGGCTTCTTACCAATTCTCAATCTTTATAACAGTCTCCTGATCTAACTAGAGACTCTGTTTCCTACTTGGATTATAAACTGATTGTGAAGAAAAATTATTTGACATTTCATTAAACCTTGTGATTTCATCCTCTGCCAAAGATTGCATAAAACCTAAAGCTGAAGTATATTTATACATAATGTCATTTAACCCAGTTTTGAAAATCATTGCAATGGAATTTAGCAATAATGAGACGAATGGCTTTATCACAAACCCACTTTTAAAAAAACACAAATTCAACTTTCTTGTTAATTTTCTTTTTACCAGACAGGTAGTCCGCATGCAATAAATATGTTATTAAAACATTCTATTTATTTAGGGGCGCCTGGGTAGCGCAGTCGTTAAAGCGTCTGCCTTCGGCTCAGGGCGTGATCCTGGCGATCCGGGATCGAGTCCCACATCGGGCTCCTCCGCTGGGAGCCTGCTTCTTCCTCTCCCACTCCCCCTGCTGTGTTCCCTCTCTCGCTGGCTGTCTCTCTGTCACATAAATAAATAAAAAATCTTTAAAAAAAAAAAAAATAAAATAAAATAAAAAATAAAACATTCTATTTATTTAGAAATATGTAGCCCTACCTATCCCACCCAAACAACAAAGCCGCCTCAGCCACCATCAATGCCAAATAATGTTGAAAAGAATTGTTAACTTTACACTCTATTGGTGTAGAAGTAGAGAAAGAGAAGCAGCCATGAAAATACTACCAAAGGAGGAATTTGTTCTGCGGTAGATGCCAACCCAAAGACCAGGCTCGCACATAATGAACTCCTGATCAAAAGCACCTTTCCTTGGGTACTTTGGTGGCTCATTTGGTTAAGCATCTGACTCTCGGTTTTGGCTCAGGTCATGATCTCAGGGTTGTGAGATGGAGCCCCATGTCAGGCTCAGCTCTGAGCATAGAACCTGCTTAAGATTCTTCCTCTCCCTCAGTCCCACCCCTGCCACTCACATGTGCCGGCACTCTCTCTGGGAAAATAAATAAATAAAAAGCGTCTTTCCTCACATGTCAATGATTTGCTTACAATTATTTTGTGTCTCTGTTTTGAGTTTCAGTAAGTAGGCATTTAAGTTAACAAACATGTGTTTTTAAATGCAAACGTGTAAGAAGGTTATGGCCATTCATACATTAGAATTGGTTGGCTTACTCTGGTTGCTTGCTTCCTAACATTTAGCTGAGCCTCGCTGAACTAAGACACTGTGAGTCTGAGTAAATAATTTTTTGACTCAAGATCTCGCTGCTCTCCAGATTTATTCTATTTCTGAAACCCCCACTTGCCCTTAGTGTTCTGCTCTCCTTGAGAAGTCAGCTATCTGACCCACATATGTGTTTATGGCAGAAGCTATATATTCTGAGCAACGGTCCCCTCTAGAGAGTTAAAGCTTTAAAAACATTTCAGTCAATGTTATTGACAGTTGATTTATGTCCTTTGAATTTGCACTCTTGACCAAGATTCTTTTTTATTCCCCCAGCCATAGACTATCAGTATCATTTAAAATGGTAAATCTAGGGAGATGCCAAGGTCTGCCTAGCTTTTGAAGGCTGCCTGTCTAATCAATTCACTTGGTTTAGGGTCACATTACAAAGCAAATCAGTTGTGTTAGTGCATTGAAGTAAGAACAATGATGCCTTGTTATCACCGAAAAATCATGTAGGTATATGCAGAAATGCTTCAGGAAGAAATTGTACATAATGCTCTCATTTTTGTAGGTAAGATAAAAATTAAAAGAGTTTTAGTTCCAAATTCAGCCCATTCTTTGATTTAGATATTAAAACCTGGAAAGCTGAATACATTTTACCTAAATATTAACTTGTGATTTTGGTTTCTTTTAAAGAAACAATGGGGCATTTAAATTATAATTTAACTTTATAAAGAATTGCTTTCTATGAAAATCTTATCTCTTTCATGCGAATTTGACTTAATACATTTCTTTTTTTATTTTGATGGTGTAATGTTCTAAATTTTAAAAATAACAAATATACTTTAATTATTTTTAAATAAGCCCTAAAATTCTTCCAAAACTTTAACTGTATTATTTAATCTATAGAATGATGAACTAGTGCATGAAAGTCTGGCTTGTAACATTAACGAAGTGTTTTTTGGTTTGGTTTTGTTGTTGTTTTTTTTTTTCGTAACACATATAAAAATACATACATAATTCTTGTGGCCAAACTTAAAGTTAATAAGCCTATGCATGAGAAGTGAAATAGTCTAATCTGTAAACTGGAAACTGATGATCTTCATGGAGAAAAAAATGGGAAAAAAGAAAAGAGAAAAAACCTCTTTATAGTTGCTGTCACTTTTAGCAGACAGTAAGAAAAAACACTCACATTAGCGGTACCTCGGGACATGATCACCCTTTTGAACTGAATTTATTCAGTACATTTCTGTTCCTCAGCACTGTGTCTCCAAGCATCGCTTTACTCAACATTGTTAAGAGCCTCAGTCTGGAGGTGATCCTTTTATTATATTTTGATCATCTGTAGATAAAATGTCAAGCACAAGTGATAGAATAGAAGCAAATGATATCTATGTTTGAACATGATAAAAAAAAAAAATCCCTTACCTAAATTAGCCTAGGTATCTGTACTCCCCTAAGCTGATTCTATTTTAAAGTGTTTTCTTTCTTTTTAAAATTAAGTATTCTTATTAAAATACTTATAAACCAATTAACCAGGGAACCGCCTGCTAGTAATGCCTTAAGGAATATTTCTCATTGGGGTGACTAAGGCTTGGAGTTGTGATAGGCTATGATACTATCAGGCCCCCAGCCCCCCAGCAAGAGGGATGAAGGCTATATCTCTCTCTCGAGTAGCCCCTTGAGGTTAGCTTAGAGCAGTGCTTCTGCTTTGGAAGAAGCTGTCAGCCCTCTGGGCTACAGGAATATGCTGTGTTTAATAAGAACCTTGCACAAGACAGTAGCTATGATTTGGAGTCTATTTTCTCCCCTCGACCGCTCTTGAAATGGAACGGATCGCAAGTTGATTGAATACTTAGTGCCAAGCTAGTTGTGAGCGTTAGAAATCACTTTAAAATCTATATGTTAAACTTTCAGAAAATGGTTTGAATAACATGCTTTTGGGATATATCCTCTGCTCTGTGCTCTGGAAACATCTCTTGCCATGGGAGAAGACTGGGACTATGCGGTGTAAGCTCAGGTCGGGTCGTCAGCGTCCTCCGCTCTGGCTGAGCAATAACCAACCCTGTTATTTAGTGTGTTCTTTTCTCTAGAACAAGCTTAGAACTTGCATGGAGTCAGCCTATAAATATTAATGCGCGATCTCTGAAAAAGGAATACGGTGCAGATCGAAAAAAAGAGACTTTTTTGGTGAAGTCTGTAAATGCAGCAAGTTTGAAGATCACAGTCTATGACTTCAACTTTCAGAACTCACTATAGTCACAGTCTATGACTTCAACTTTCAGAACTCACTATAGGTGGTAAGATGAAGACACTGATAGCACCTCGCTATGCTCTCGGCGGTCAATCAGTTAAGCCCTGAAAGATTTTTCAAAAACTGTGTCCTTGAACGAAATCTATCTGAAAGTTACGAGACAAGCACAGCTGCTCCCTGTGTTACCTTACCAGCACTAACTGCAATTCAGTTGCTCATCACCTGTAACAAACGCTTTTTGGTCCTACAATGCTTACACCAACAGTAATTTGAATACCGACGAATGTTGTGTTGTACCATGCCCTCCGCTGCATTCTGGTTAAAGCAGGGAGGCCTGAGTTCTATAACTACCAAGCACTGAGCCAGACTTGGCACAGGAGTGCCACCAGCAAAAATGCCTCGGACTTAGTAAAGTCAGAAATAGGAGAACCGAGTATCCAGTGGAGGAGATCAGAAAATTTTTTCATCTACATCTCCATGAATATATGACCCTTCGGCATAAAGTTAACGAAGAAATGAACTTCATTTACTTAAAGCAGTCATAATTCGGAGGGAGAAGAGAACATCAGCAGAGCGCAGGCAACAGAGAAGAGAGCTAAATGAGTTCAGCACGACAAGAGAGGCTTGCAGGTCCTGAGAAACTGAGTTACACAATTGAAATAGAGAGGAGAGGAGTTCTGGGCACCCAAAGTCCCAACTCTGAGAAACTGAAAAGGTGAGAGACCCATTGCAAATGCAAAAGCATTGACTGCTATGGAAACCCCATCCCTAGGAAACTCACTGAGAGCCCCAAATCCAGAAATAACTTTAGCTAAACACTTGCACCTCAGAATTGAAATAGCAAAGCTCTGTGTGGTTGTCAAATGTGGTAACTGATGTAGAATCCAGGTGAATATTGTTTATATATTTTTTAATGAAAGTATAGTGGACACACACTGTGGCTTTAGTTTCAGGCGTACAACATAGTGACTTGACAACTCTGTACGTGCTGTTGTGGTCACCACAAGTGTAGCTACCATCCGTTTATCTTTAATAAATTTTTTAAATTTATTATGTTATAGTAAGAACACTTAACATGAGACCTACTCTCTTAACAATTTTGTACGTGTACAATGCAGCATTGTGTATATACTTTTTTTTTTAAAAGATTTTATTTATTTATTCGGCAGAGAGAGAGACAGCCAGCGAGAGAGGGAACACAAGCAGGGGGAGTGGGAGAGGAAGAAGCAGGCTCACAGGGAGGAGCCTGACATGGGGCTCGATCCCATAACGCCGGGATCACGCCCTGAGCCGAAGGCAGACGCTTAACCGCTGTGCCACCCAGGCGCCCTTGTGTATATACTTTTTTTCCATGTTGTGGATGTGTTTTAGAACTCAGAAAAAGTGGCAAATCATATTTCAGTTGCACTCCTTAGTATTGGACAAGCCAGCCATACCATGTCTTGGTCATTAAGAACTCAATTTTCATCTCCTTTTTAGCCCTGAATTCTTTGATGACTATTTTTCAGTAATTAAATTTTGAGGTGGTTGCCAGAGGGGAGGGTTGGGAGGATGGGCAAACATAGGTGAAGGGGATTTAAGAGATATAAACTTCCAGTTATAAAGTAAATAAGTCACAGGGACGGAAAGACCAGCATAGGGAATGTTGTGGGTAATATTGTAGTAACTTTGTACGGTGACAGAGAGTGACTAGACTTATCATGGTGAGCAGTTCATCATGTATATAAATGTTGAATCATTATGTCGTACATCTGAAACTAATGTATGTCAGCTGAACTTCAATTTAATAATGTTAAACTTTTTAACTATAATAACAAGCATGTGTGAAAAATACCTGTTTCTTTAAAGATATGTGGAAGTTAATGAGTAGAAACTGAAAATATGTATACATTAAGCACTGTATGCATTTTATCATTACTTGAATTACTTGTGGGGGGGCACTGAGGGAGGAATGAGAGGGTTGCCTAGGTTAGATAAACTATTCCTAAATCCAAAAGTCTCAAAGCAGTAATTATGTATTCATTACTGCACATTTTCTGAAATCAAAATTGAACACAGTTAATAGAATTAATGTTTCCATGAACCTTAATTGTGTATTTAACAGTTGCCTACTATACACTTAATCTAAGAAGGAGCTTGGTTGGTTTTAACGGCAGTGAGATCACAGTAGAGAGATGGCCAGCTTTTGTTGTCTACAGACTACACTGCCTTAAGAGACATTGAGACCAGCAGAGAAAAAAAAGAAATTACACTGATCCAATAGATATACTGCTGAGAGCTTTCTATTATATTCTCACCTCAGACATTGTAGCACCATTAAATTCATACACTCAGGCCCTGGGAATCAAGCCAGCCTGACACATAAGTTTGGCTAAAATGAATCTCGTGTATTAGTTTTTGTGAAAATGATTAAGCTCTATGGATTCGAAATCAGTTCTATTTTTCAAGCAGTCAAAGGCAAATAAACCCTAATGTAAGAGACAAAATGAGAAGAAGCCTGGCAGAGATAAAATTGAATCGCAAAGGAAGGAAAGCTGCCATAAGACATGATTTGAGCCAGAAAACAACACAAGGTCATCGATTTGGCAGTTGTGTTGTTGTTGTTTTTTTTTTAATCTGCTAACAGGCAACATTTTTTAAGCCTTTTAAGGAGACTGTCCATCACAAAGGCATAATTTTAATCAGAATTCTTACAACGTTTCCCAAATTCCTAAAGGCAATCAGCTCCATTCAAATTAGTAACTCAGATAAATCACCATTAATTAGCTAATATAAGCCAGCAGGTGGTTTTGAGCCCAGAGACGTTCCCTGGTTATTGAAATTATGTATATTACACCACACTAAAGAAAGAGTAAGTAAAAGGGAGCACAGAGACAAGTCTATAAAACAAATCTGTTTAGGGATAATACTCAAGTAAAATCTCCTGCAACTTCCACATCTTACCCAGAGGAATACAAGGCAGCTTTGACCCCCGACTCAAAAAATATCATTCACCAACATCCAGCTCTTATTTCAACATCGATTATGCATGCAATGAACAAAGTGTGCATTGGAAGCTTACTTGAATATATTTGTTCTAGGAAGATTACCAATTACTAAAGAATAAGAGAGGAAGAATTGTTTTTCATGCATAATTTGTGACACAAGAGAATCTTCTCCATAATCTTTATGCCCTTGTGTTCTTTAATTGACCTACTCTAATTTGTGTAATTGAGGGTTATTTCCTAGACTATAAAAAGAGATAAAGGCACAGCATAGCCGCCAACCATCTAAGACTGTATTTGCGATTAAATGGTGGAGAAGATGGGTTAGTTTTGTATTGAAAATCGACTTGTCCATGTGGAGGCAACTTTTCTTAATCGTTAAAGGGCTATCCCTTTGTTCAATAATGTCTCCCTCAACGAGCAACAAAACTTTTGATAGTCGAACCGCACAATACTTTGTGGACAAAATTATGTTAGACCATATAACTAATTTTATTGTTTTGCTAGTGCTATCTATATTATGCATCATTTTAATGTTTATAACTGTAATGTCACTTAATAGGATTTCTAAAGCATGAGCATAATAAAATAAGTAAACATCCGAACCTCACTAAAGGCTTTGCTAAAGAAAACCTCAGGGTCCGATTCTGTTTAACATGAGACTTGAATTTCAGTAAGCTCTAATATGTTGAATCGGGAGATACATGTTCATTTTAAGAAGACCAAAAGCATTTTTGAATTGAATATTTCAGAGATAAACAAATTCCTGGAGTGGTTCTGGGTCATTCTTTGAACTACCTTTGGAGCTGTGATGCAGAATCTTAACATTTATATCTCAATCCTGCCTGGAAGGGGGGAGAAGCCCGAGCAACCAACAGAATTGGAGAAGTGAGGAACCGTTCCTCCCAGCATTTCTCTAAACACACTGTTTCATCTCAGCAGGGAAGCAGGGGGAGACAACAACTACCGCTCCCATCCCCAACAACACCCCCAAATTACCTGAAAGTAGTATTTTTTGTTTAAACCAAAATTATTTGCAAACTGTTATTTCAGCACACTTGCATATTTGCAGCAGGATCAAACAAAAGCGAAAATCACTAATTTCTCAGGGTAAGGTTTACCATCAGACCACATAATTGCTTCACAAATACAAATACCTAACATCACAACATTAGGCCAACTGGAAAATCGACACCAAGTATATTTGGAATTTGTGACAATTTTAACATCTCTGATTTTTAATATGTCTCCCCTTTTTGAGCATACTAATAAGTCCTGTGTGGTGGTGTGGCCCTGGATGGTTCAGAGAAGCAAACGCTGACTTGTTGCTCGCTTCATGTAACCGTGCCCTTTGATATCTTTTTTTTTAAGTTTGTAATAATGCTGTGACTACTGCTGTTCACAAATATTTTATTTATAAAATCTATCCTCCCCTAGGGCTGGTACAGAGGATCTACAAGCTGAAGGCTAGTCTATAAACTCCACTCACTCTAGGAGACTGAGCTTTCTCTAACATCAATCGCAGAGCTGGGAGTTTAGACAGAGGAAACTAGCCGTGCTTCCCAATTGCAATATAGAAAGCAAAGTGTCTCTTTGCAGATAGGTTTTCCTGTTGTGGCATTATTTAGACAAAAAGAGAAGTACGTTGTGGGGTAACTGTGCCTTTTTTGCAGTGGGAATGCTAGAGGCTAGTACTAAAGGCAAAAAAAAATGTTTTAAAAGCCTTTCACCAGCTTTATATTAACATCTGAATAAGAAACCTTACACGATGTATTTCAAAACATTGACTAGTGTTTGTGTCGTCTGCACTACCGATATGGGACTATGCCGCTCCATAATGCTGTTGACAACAGTAGGACAGCAGGAGTCAAGGCAGGGTGGACAGAAGAACACTACGTCTTGTATCAGAAGACCTGGGGCCTCAAAAGGCACAAAGATTGTTCCTGTCAGCCGTAGTCTAAGTAGCCTTCCATCCACAAAATATTAAGCATGACTGGAGTTAACAGCTAACCTCTAGTCTATAGTTCAGACTTCCATTAAACTCTATTTAATAGCTAAAACAGGAAAGAAAAGTCATTCTTCATCCCCTGTATCACTAATGCCCAGCCAGGCTTTACTTGCTGCACCCCACAGAGAGCACTGCCATGGCTCCCTCAACACCCCACATTATGTGCCAGTCCCAGCTCCATGACTGGGGTACTCTGCCTACCTGCCAGCCTGTCATTTTTTCTCCCTAAGTCCAGGAGGCTTTAGTTCTTGCCAACACATTTCTTCTACTTTCTTTCACTTGGCTCAGAGTGCCTAGGCCCTTTTTTCTCTAGGCTCTTGCCCCACTCCTGCTTACACAACGGTCCAGGAACTTCTTCCACTGTCTTCCGCAGACCTTTTGGCCAATATCCTCAACTGTGAATATGGCATATGCTTCTTCAAGTTGGTGGCAGTCCAGTACCCACACCAGGTGTGTGGATGTCAATATTCAGCATGGTTTGCTCTCTGAATCTTGGTCAAGTGGGCTACTGATAATGAATAACAGGGATTCCCTCTCAACTCTCCTCTTAATTTTTCAGATTTTCACTCCTAATTACAGTAGGGTGGGGGGCCACTCCCTCTCTCCATCTCTAATTCATACTCGCACATCCCTACAGGTAGCCATCTAGCCCACTAGTGATTCCTTCGTCAAACTGAGTACAGTCTATAAGCCAAACATTTCCTAGGCCCTGGAATTATAAGATGAATCAAATACAATCCCTGCTGTGAAGGACAAGTAAGCAGGTGACAACGTGCGTTGATAGGCTCACACAACACCTGTGAGGGCCCAGAGAGGCTGCCACCTGTCCTGCCCCTCAGAGATACTTACTGTACTCCACACCGTGCTCGTGGAGAAATTCAGTAACGGTGCTACGCCCTTTGTGGGACAGATTGTATATGAGAAGACGGCTGAAGAAACTTGTAGGCATTTATGACATAAATATGTTTTCATCCTGGAAATCTATATTTGAGGAATCTCTAGGTTCTATCTCTGCTGTTCAGCCATTCGTGCTTCATCTCTCTCCCCTTCCCTTCCCTTTCTTCTCTGTCTCTGTCTCTCTCTGCCTCTCTGTCTCTGTCTCTCTCTCCCTTTCTCTCTCTCTCACACACATACACGCGTGCACACACACACACACACACACACTCCAAACATACCTCTCTGCTTGGGAGACATCTAATGAATACCTTCTTCATTCAAAGTAAGAATACATAACAACCAGATACATTAGGATATTATCTGTACAGAGAGGTATCTCAGAGGATATCAATAGTCATTCCTTTCCCTCCCCACCGCCAAAGCCATTCTGGCAATACTCTTTCTTATTGATAAATAAGCCACACTTATCAATAAGCCACTCTTCCTTATTGATAAATCAAGCCTGGGCAACTTCAGTTTGTGGGCATTTGCTCCTCATAGTGAATGAATGCCCCAAATGTCCCTCTTACAGGGCTCTTTCAACTCCTTTGATTAACGGCTCCATCTGAGGGAACTCTCACAAGCCCAATTTGTAGTTATTTCCCTTCAGCCAATCCCAGATGTAAAGGATCCCCACTCTGCTGATGGAGCAATTCAATAACTATGCTGTCCGTCCCCTTGATAGGACAATGTAGATGAAATGCTCTGTCCGTTTACACTGCTATACAAATTTTAGTTTTTCAAAAGCTAAATAAGAAGCAAAATGCCCAGCAGAAGGAAATCAAAGCAATCTATAATAATCCTGAAACTAGGTGTCCCCCCTCCCCGAACCGACGATACTTGGAAACCGATGTGCTAAAGACATAGGAGTGGAATTGGACTAAATATTTCTTTGGGCACCATGAAACTGAAGGATGTCTTATATTCCATGCTCTGCTGTCTTTAAGACATAAAAAGAAAAGAAGACTATAAAAATATAAAAGAAAGCGCAGCCTGGCTCTGCTGCTTGTTCACTTTTGAACTCTATAAAGCATCCGCCTCTAATTCAACCTGACACTGCTAATTTTGGCATTAGAGTCTGAAATGAAAATCAATATCTGTTTCGAGCTTGAACACAGAGTGACTGTACCTTGGGTAGAGCATGGCCAGGCCCTTATTTTCAGTGATCTGTGAGTGAGGTAATAGAAATTTTTCAGTGTAGAGCATTTAAAACACTTATTCAGATGAAATCTGATTGTTTTCTTCAAGTTGCTTGTGAACTGCATTCTCCCACCCTCCTAAGGCCTATTAGAAGATGCTCTTCAAGGTTTTTTGTATGTTTTTCTTTTTAAAGACCCATGTTCCTGAGAAGATTTCCCACATGAGATTTAGAGACTTTGCCTGGCCTTTCCTGCTAGGACAAAAGGTCTTTGACTAATGTAGGTGGAGAGTAAAAGGCTCAGGGCTAAGGACTGATTTCTCTTGTGATGTCAGCCTGAGAAGTTAGCTAATGTTTTTGCTGAAACAAAGTCCTCGCTGAGCAGTTTATTTTGCATTGTGTTTTGTGTTATCTTTGTTTTATATTTTCATTAAAATCTCTTCTTTCAGAAAATGATATCATTAAAGCATGTTGTATGTATGTAGCCTAATCTTTTACTTTAATCTGGCACACAGATCAACTGTTTTGTTTTATTTTCTTTATTTAAATTCAATTAGCCAACATATAGTACATCATTAGTTTCAGATGTAGTGTTTAATAATTTATCAGTCGCGTATAACACCCAGTGCTCATCACATCGTGTGCCTTCCTTAATGCCCATCACCCTGGGAAAATTGGACAGCCACGTACAGAAGAATGAAACTGAACCATTTTCTTACACCATAAACTGTTTGGTTTTAAAAGAGGAAGATCCGGGAGGAAAGGAAAAGAAAGGAAAAAGAAGGGAGGGAGGGAGGACAGTTAGTTCAAACTGGCATGTGTAAACAAAATTGTTTTTCAGTGTTTCAAAGTATTTTTTGTTTATAATTATTAGGTATATTTGCTCAACAAACTGATTTATATACCATCCCGACTGTATAGGAGGTATCTCTTTGCAAATAAGATCCTCATGTGCGCCCTCTAAAGTTCTTCAGTGGCCCCCAGCAGTGCACTTTCTCTTGCTGTTCTAAAGTGCCACAAATTCTTGTACTTGGGCTGTAGCAGAGTCTAGACTTAGTCATAACCTAGATGTCAGACTTTGACCATCCAAGAGCAACATGTCCAGTTATACCCTTAAAAGGGCCACCCCGGAACCCCCGTGGGGCTTCCCAAACCCAGAAAGGCCAGGTAGATGGACAAAAAAGCCCTAATTTCTTGGCATTTTCCAAAACAAATATGAGGCACAATGTTTTTTCACTAGTAAAATTAGGACTAACTATTCAGTACAGGCTGGATGCTTAGATACCCCAAGCAGCACTTGGACAAGACAGAGGTGGGGAAAGAGGACTCTGGAGAGTAGGGATTCGTTCAGCAAATGGAATGGTGATGAAAAGTGCCACTTCTGGGATCAGACAACCTAGGTTCAAATCATGGACCCATCATTTATTTACCACTTGCGTCACTTAGACTCTTTGGCCCTCTGCATAGTCGTCTGCAATCTGGGGATAATAATACTATTCCAGTAAATTAAATGTGGCAATGCATATGAACGCGCTAGGTTCCCGGAATGCTGAATACCATTGTTACAGAGGTCCCTGGGCCTCCTAGCACAATCCAGTAAAATCTAAAATCAAGATACGCGGTGCCATGAACAACGAAGGAGAGTCACCCCGTTTAGAGAAGGCTTCACAGAGAAGAAGCTTTTGAGTCATGTTGAAAGTCCGTTAGGAATTCATCTAGTAGCTGGAAGGAAAGGCTGATCCAGGAAGGGTCAAGTTGTGTTTAAGGTATTGCAGTTTAAACAGGTCTCTAGAACCTTTTAGGGAGAGCTGCAACTTATTGGGAATGTACACATGGAACACTGGTGGTGGTATATAGAGGATGGACTGCAGACTAAGAGAGACCAGAAGCAAGGAGCCCGGTTCAGAGGCTACCCCGATAATCCAGAGAAGAGAATAGGTATGGCTGGGACTAGGTTACATCCAAAGGAATATGAATAGAAGTGAAGTGTGCCTCTTCTAGACCTGGTCCCATACAAAGCCTCTTAAGAACACAAATTTGAATCTTAAGCTCAAGGATTTTACAGTCATCATTTGGAAGAAAGTAATGCACACAAATAACCAGAATATAAGGTAGAACATAATATGTGGTATAGAAGAGAGAGAGTGCTATACAAGTTCCAAAAGACAGAAAGATAACTTTAAATTGGAAGCATAAGGAATGACCCATGGTGGAGAAGGCATGCAAACAAGGCCTTGAAGTTTACATTGGCCATACGTATATCAACAGAAGAAACAGTATAAGCAAAGGCATCAAAACAGGAAAACGAGGGGTGTGTATGAGGATTAGGGAGTTCCACATTACAAAAATGAACGTTGCATTAAACTTTTTAAACTACAGATATAGATGGTAGGCTACATATGGATTGATAAAACAAATACAAATAGCATCAGAAGAACAGCAAAGCTCCAAATGCTTTATTTAATAACATTAAGTCTTGAAAGCATAGGATTCCCAGGGGTGATGCACTCCTATATCAAAACACACCACACTTATTCAGCCAAACAGCAAAACAAATGCTCATTGGGTGTGCCTACCACGTGCAAGGTAAAAAGTTGAAATACCATTGTCAGGATTTTAGCAAATAACACTGAGATTATTCTTTAGTAATAAAACTCTGTTATGGAGTTAAAGTTCATAGTCTAAAATTTCCCTTAGTGACTCTCCCAGTATCTGGGATTCTTACTGAAGTCAAACCTTAAAATTCATTTATTGTTTTTGTCCTTGGTAAAGACAGAAAATCATCTTCTGTAACATTCAATAGATACTGAATTCTAAGACATGTCCACCTTTTTCAATTTTTCTCAAAATCTTCATCTTCTAAGATGAATGAACAACTTATATAACCTAGTTATCCAGCCAATACAATAGGATTTAAATTTTATTGGAAATTCACATTTATTTTCCTTAAATCTAGAAAAGTGAAAGTTACATGTTTGTGTTTTCTAAAGCATTTCAAAACAAAAATTTGTAGCCATAATTGTGTTCAAAATTTTTAATTTTGAAGAAATCCAATAATCAGCAATAGAGAAATCAAAGGAAAATATCATTAATTGGTCAATCATTTCACTTAAAGAGATGCTAGGATTTAAAAATTTATAGCTTTCCTTTGGCCAATAGTTTAACATTTCTTCTCAGTTATCTAATATTTCTATTATTGGAAAGGAAGACTTGCTCTATTGTTTTCTCCTTAGAGTGATGAAGAAACACTGCAAGTCATTGGATGCTGTTCAGGCTACAGTTTAAGCTAGACACTCTTGCGAATATTCGTATCTGTTTTTTTAAAACTATCTCACTGATATGGTAAAAAGAGACTCCAGGGATCTCCCAGACAGAAGTAAATGTCTAGGTCCAGTGAAAAGATGTTGTGTTATGTTCCCATGCTGATAACAGCCTGGCTTATTCCAGTTTTTATCTGAAAATCATTAACAGTTTTATATCCTCAAGCTCTTATTTGAGATGTTGAGAAAGCCACTCTTTTGGTAGGCTTTTGCCACTCTTAAGGGTGAAAGCCAGTTGATTTTAAATAACAAGTCACCCATTTCTATAGCTAGATCATGGATCCTCTTTCCAAATAACATGATATAATAAAAACAAGTAATAGCAACATTTCAATCCTTAATATATTTTAAAAAAATTTTTCACAGTTCTACCAGACTTTTAAGGAACAGACAGTGCCAGTGGTGTTTAAACTTTTCAAGATTATAGGAGTTGGAGGAAGGAAAGATCCATGGCCAATCGAGGTTTGTAATAGAAGTGTAAAGACAGTCCAATATTAGGAAGTCTACTGATACAGCTCACTGCAATTGGAACAAGTCTGTCCTTCCACTGCAAGAGTTAAGATGAACCTCAGATTCCTTCTACTCAACTAGAGATCCAGGTATTCTAGAAAACGTCACTTCATCTCTGCCTCCACATCAGAATTGCCAGGACTCAATTTCTGTGAGCTCCAAGCAGAATGCCTACCCTTGCTTCAGCTTATCACTCCCAGCTTTGCCCCCACTATCTGCCTGACGCTCTCAGGAGTAATCTCACTATCTCTGTAACTGTCTACAGCAGTGATGATGAAAATCCCTGATCTCCCAAGACTTTCATATCCATAAAGTTTTCTACATACCTTTTTTCCAATCTCATCTCTCAACCCTCTTCAACTACTGAAATCCTTCAGTAAGCCCTCAGAAATTCATGGTTAGAAAAGCAACATTCTCCACCTTTTCTCCCAACACCCCTTTGCTGCCTCATGCAAACCCAAACCTGGCTGTCCCCCAAGGACCCCACTTTCTCTGCAGTGCTCTCAAGCAATGGAAGTTTTTTCACCCATAGCCTGGGGGCCATTGAGCCTACAAATGACAAATAGCCTTGGCCATATTGCCCCCTTCTTGCTGGCTAAAACCCTACCTATAAATCTTAAGTAATGAAACTGTACTCTTTGAGCTCTTCTGGTTTGCACTTACCCATGCCCATGTCTCTCCTCTCATTCCTTGAAGCTTTTAGCTCCTGGTTCATTGTCCATCCATCCCTATGCCTGTTCATTTTTGGTAATTTCAATATCCATGTACTGATCCCTGCAACATTATCCTCTCTCACCTTCTAGTCCTCTTCTCCTTCAATGGCCTTGTCTTCCCCCTTATTTTACCATCTCATCCTCATAGTTAAACCTAGACCTGCCAATACAATAACGGCACTGCCCTTCACAAATTCAATTTCAAGCATCCCCTGATCGCCTGACCCTTCAGTTTGCTTCATATAGTAAACGGGCTTCTAACAGGACCTATATCATCAGTTGGTCCTATCACCTTTTCATTTTCCTTCAGTTCCCTCCTGTCCATACTTCTGTCTAGTGTTCCCAGATTCCCAGTACACATTAATTGTTGGGATTTGAGAACGAGAAACAAAATTTCTAGGAATTCCCCAAATCATAACTTATTCTTAAAATACTTCCACAGTCTTCATACTCTTGACTTATTGTTGATAAATTAAGAAGTCTATAATCTGGGGCAGCTGGGTGGCTCAGTTGGTTAAGCGTCTGTCCCACTCTTGATTGCAGCTCAGGTCATGGCCTCAGGGTTGTGAAATCAGGCCCCGCATTGGGTTCCACACTCAGTGTGGAGTTAGCTTGAGATTCTCTCTCTCCCTCCCCCTCTGCCCTTCCCCCTGCTTGCACTCTATAAATAAATAAATAAATAAATAAATAAATAAATAAATAAATACATAAATAAAATCTTTAAAAAGCAGCCTATAATCTAAAAAATATAGATATCTAAAAAATATAGATATCTAAAGAAATACTGGGTTGAATAAAATTTACAAAGAACTATTGCCTGTAGTGAATATTCAAACACCAGAAAATGCCACCAAAAATTACTGAGTAAGTATTCAAATAACATAACATTCCAATCTCCTTGAACTTTTTATAGCATTACTTGGAATCATGTATCGAAAATGTGAATTTAAGGATTTTGTTTGTTTCAGATTTTTTTAAAATTTAAGGATACTTTTGTTTTGTTCCCTTGTTTTTTGGAATACCACTCATAGAATTTGTATGAAGTATACTACTCATGTAAGCTGAATAATATTTATTTTATTGGCAAGAACAACTCACCATCAGTAGCAGATAGTGCCACACATACAAGATGGCAATGGCTGAAAGCAAGATGGACCATATCATGACTGTTTCTCGCTTACATGTTCTCTTTAAGTTTCCAGGAATGTCAGCTTTAACTTTGATCCAAGTGTCAGCATTTCCTATGCTTGCTTTCAACGTGGTACTAGTGGATTCCTTAAAAAAAAAAAAAAATCTTTATATTGTTAAGCTTTAATTCTCACCAGGGAATTATAATACTTTTATCTGTTTGCTCAGCTTATCAACTTATCTCTTATACTGCAATTCAGTATTCAGTAAAACATACAAATTTCCTGAAATAGTCCAGGAAGAAATTGCTACATGAAACCACTCTGTCTATAGCATCTTAAAAGCTATGGCCCATCCCTTGCCCCTCTTTCTTCTTCATACTTGCCTAGTAAAACCAAAACCATAACACTAACTAAATTCAAGTCACTGTCTACTTCCTGTTTGCATCCATACAACTGAATGTTGCCACAAAAACATACAGCCACACTGACTGATACCATTTAAGTGATCATCGTCACTAACCTGAAGTGGGTCCTTGATGCTAATCCCAATCCCTGCATCCCCATGGTTCATTCTCCCTTCGCTTCTCCCAGTCAACTATTTCATATTTTGTCCCCTTTACTCAAAACTCTCAACACTTCCTCCCCCATCTTTACTCTCAATTGATGACCTTCCTTCCTATTTCACCAAAAATCAAAAGAACTTCAATAAAATATCATCCCAACATCTATCCATCCACCTACGTATCTGCTCAATATACATTGTCTCCCTTTACTAAAGATTGACTGTCTCTCCACCTGTAAAATATAGCTCTTCCATTCTCATGTTCTTAAAGCCATTACCTCCAGCAATTCTCTCCTTTCTCCCTCTGCATCGAATGGTCTGTAGGTCATTCTTATCAGCATATAGTTTTTGCTGTAATTTCTCTTATTTTCAAAAAATTTCTTTTGACCTCACAATCCTCACCATTTACTCTCCCATTTTTCTGCTCCACTTCATAGCAACATTCTTTTTAATAATCATCTATATTAGCTCTTTCTAATTACTCCCTTCCCATTCTCTCCTGAACCTACTCACATTGGGTTTCTAGTGCCATCTTCTGCCAAGATTGTTCTTCTCAAACTCACTGATGACTTTCATATTCCAAATCCAATAGTCATTTCCCCATCCTCCTCTTCTTATTTGACCTCAGCAACACTGAACAAAGCTGATCACTGTCTCCTCCTTTAAATATTAGTTTCAGTTGGCTTACCATACTGGCTTCTCCTTTCTCACTATCTCCTCCTTCCCAATCTCCTTTGCTGGTTCCACTTAATCCTCCTGATATTTAAATGTTATAGTGATCCATGGCCCAAGCTTCAGTTTCTTCTCTCTTCTATTTGCACTCATTCTTTTATTAATCTCAACCTATTTCATGGCCTTAAATATCACCTATTCATTAATGATTCTCAAATTTGTATATACAGCCTGGAGCTCTCCCCTGAATTCTAGACTTGCATACACAAATTCCTGTGTGACATCCTCACTTGGATGTCTAATAGACATCTCAGACTTAGGTGTCCAGAATCATATTCTCATCACTCATCTCAAATGGCCCAAATGGAGCTCCCCAAGGCTTTCATGTCTCAATTAATGGGTGCTTCACCCTTCCATTTGCACAAATTTAAAAGCTGAGTGTCATTGCTAATCTTTTCACACACCACATCAAATCTGCCAACAAGTTTTGTCAGCTAGTCCTTGAAAATATATCCAGTATCATGGAACCTCTTATTGTCTCCACTACCGCCAGCATGGTCCGAGACAACACATATCTTACTTGGACTGTTGAAATAGCTTACCATACAGTCTATTCTGAACACAGTAGTCAGAGTAATTCTTTTAAAATACAAGTTAGATTATGTCACTTCTCTGATTGAGATTTCCCTCCAAATGATTTCCCGTCTCACATGGAGTAAAAGCTAACACAGTCACAATGGTCTCAAGACCCTGCATGATTTGGCCCTCTATTACCTCTCTGATAGTCATTCCTACTGTCCTCCCCCCGACCGTTGCTTATACTCTTCTTCCCACACAAGTCTTCTTTCTGTTCCTGGAACATACCAGACATGCTTCCACCTCAGAACCTTTGTACTTGCTGTTCCTTTTGCCTGTGTTTTTCCAGAGAGTCCCTGGCTTACTACCCTTGGAATTTTCTCCAAATATCAGACTTTTTTTAAAAAAGATTTTGTTTATGTATCTGACAGAGAGAGAGACAGCCAGCGAGAGAGGGAACACAAGCAGGGGGAGTGGGAGAGGAAGAAGCAGGCTCCCAGCCGAGGAGCCTGATGTGGGGCTCGATCCCAGAATGCCAGGATCACGCCCTGGGCCGAAGGCAGATGCTTAACGACTGAGCCACCCAGGCATCCCCAAATATCAGACTTTTTAAAGCTGCAAACCAGCTCCCATACACATATATGCATTCCTTATATTTTATGCCCTTTCCTCCATAGCATATATTATCTGGAATACCATGTTTTATTTTTTAATACTATCTGTTTAACCACTAGAATTATATGCTCCACAAAGACAGGATTCTTTGTTTTCTTTCCCCAATGTTGTATCCCCAAGGCTTAGAACATAGACACATTATAGGTACTCAACGAGTATTTGTTGAATGAATGAACAATTGAAAAGAAAAAGATCACATGATCATCTCAATGGATGCTCATAATACATTTAATAAAATTCATCATTTATGCTAGGAATAATTCCATTAAAGACAATAAGAAAACAAAGAGTCCCATGATCATTGCTATCATTTAACATTATTATAAAGAAAGAAGGTATATAAAAACTGGATAAGAATGAGAAGAGTGTACTCTTACTTAATATACTAAGACTATAGAGTGTACTAAGACTAAGACTATAGATATAAATTGCTGAATTAAAAAATTAAGGAAAAGCAAATGAAAACCTTATAATAGACTTGGTAAGATGGTTAGGTACAATATTAATATGTAAAAATCAATAGTCTTTTAGCTTCTGCTTGAATGTAGCAAGCTGAAAAGAATGACATTCTCACCTTTCCTACAACAATAAAAAAAACTAGAAAATCTACAAAACAAACTTTTTCTTGAACCCATAAGGGACCTAAGATCACAGGGCAACCAACCCAACTCTACAACCAAAAGAGAAAAAAGTGACAACATGTCTTAACAAAAATAAAACATTTCTGCATAACAGAAATACCACAAACACATTTTTAAAATGAAAAAAAAATGAACTTGGAAAAAAATGTGCAAATGTCACAAAGGGCTCGTCTCTTTTACATATGAAGATCTCATAAGTCAATAGGCAAAAAAACCCATAACCCAGTTTTTATTTTAAAGGGAAAAGGATATGGAGAATTTACTAAAACGTAAATTTTAATGTGAGATGTGCTAAAATTTATTCATGATAAGAAAAATGTGAATTAAAACTATAAGAAGAATTAAAACTAGTGGAAGAATAGATACAACATCTAGGAAGAGTAGTTTGGCAATATAGAAATTTTAAATGCACAAAGCTTTGTCCCGGTAATTCTGTGTTTATTCAACAGATAGGCCAACACGCCATTCATTCATTCATTCATTCACTCAACTATTTACTAAGTATCTCTATGATCTCTATGTGCTAAGCATTGTCAGAGGCACTAGATATACAGCAGCAAACAAAACAAAATCTCTACCTTCATGGAGCTTACTCACTAGAGGGGAATCTAGACAGCTAAAAAAATAAACATATAACATGATATATATAATATGATGTAATATAGAGAGTAATAAAATGTGTCATATATAAATTTTACATAGAGATATATAGATATAGAATAGATATAGAAAAAGAGAGATGGAATGGAACAGTTCTACCTTAGGAAGAATGGAAAAGGAGACCTTTCAGAGGAGATAGTATTTTAGGAGAGACCTAGATGGAGTGAGGGAGTGAACCATAAGTATCTCTCAGGGGCCAACAATCCAGGCTGAAGGAAAAGTTAATGCAAAAGCCTCACAAATGTTCAAGGGTTGATTTATAGCATCATAATAATAAAAGATTGCAAACAACTTGTATGTCCAACAAGATGTTTAGTGACTGGTTAAACTATGGTTCATCCATTTGTGGAATACTATGAGTCAACTCCATTGGTATTGAAAGAGAATAATCAAGAGAATGAGAAGACTAGGCACAGACTGGGAGAAAATATTTGCAAAAGACACTTTTGATAAAGGACTGCTATCAGAAACATACAAAAAAGCTCTTAAAGGAGCACCTGGGTGGCTCAGTCAGTTAAACATCTGCCTATGGCTTAGGTCATGATCCCAGGGTCCTGCGATCCAGCCCCATGTCAGGCCCCCCCTTCAGCAGGGAGCCTGCTTCTCCCTCTCCCTCTGCTCCTCCCCCTGCTTGTGCTCTCTCTCTGGCAAATAAATAAATAAAATCTTTTAAAAACAACAACAACAACAACAAGAACATCAACAACCTGAAACACACACACACACACACACACACACACATCCGGATTTTTAAAATGGGACAAAGACCTGGACAGACACTTCACCAAAGAAGATACACAAGTGGCAAATAAGCATATAAAAAGATGCTCCATATCATATGTCATTAGGAAATTGCAAATTAAAACAACAAGATACTACTGCACTCCTATTGAAATGGCCAAAATCTGGAACATGATGACACCAAATGTTGACAAGAATGTGGAGCAATAGGAACTCTCATTGATTGCTGATGGAACTGCAAAATGGTACAAATTAAACATAGTTTTATCATACCATTCAGCCATCGCACTTCTTATTCTTATTTCCTTATAAAAAATAGGAATTTGTTTCTCACGGTTCTGGAGACAAGATCAAGGCACTGGCAGATGCAGTGTCTGGTTAGAGCCCACTTTCTGGTACATAGCGCGTCATCCTTTTCCCTCTGTCCTCATATGGTGGGAAGGGTGAGGGAGCTTCTGGGGGCCTCTTATAAGAATACTAATCCCAATCATGAGGCCTCACCTCTAAATACCCTCACATTTGGCATTAGGATTTAACATGTGAATTTGAGGGAGACACAAATAATCTATATCAGGACCTATTATTTTTTCACTCTTTCACAAAGGATTTAATAATAAATTTCTTCCTCTGTAATTCTACACAATAAGAATATTCACTTTACTTTCTAAAATTTAAACCTCTTTACCACACTTAGTTTATATTTTTATAGTTTAGAAAAAGTGGCCTCCATAGAGTCATCAGTGATATGCTTAAAGCATATCACTTCTCTTTAATGTCATTCTAAATATGCTGTTTGTATACCATCTTAATGAAAAGTATCACTCAAGGATAACAGGTACCAAAGAGGAAAGTGTAATTATGTAACAGTATTTAAATAAGAAAACAGGTCAACCAGATTAGGAGATAACTGAGACAGGAGGGCAGAGGTTGCATCAGGGAAATTTTTTAAATAGGTAGTTTAGGTGTATAGATAAAAGGGACTCTATTCAAGTTAATGTGTAATTTACTTTACTGTCTCCGTATGTATGACGAGATGCTGTATGATGCTGGGGCAAATCAACAAAATTTAAACTACATAGTTGTTTGTTTTTAAGATTTTTTTATGTATTTTAGAGAGAGGGGACACAAGCAGGGGGAGGGACAAAGGGAGAGAATCCTCAGCTCAACTCCCTGCTGAGCTCCGAGTCTGCCAGGGGGCTGGATCCCACGCCCAAAGATCACGACCCCAGCTGAAACCCAGGGTGGGTCGCTGAACCCACTGAGCAACCCAGGGGCCCCTAGAGTTTTGT
The DNA here is from genome assembly GCF_024610735.1 of Ursus americanus. Taxonomy (NCBI): domain Eukaryota; kingdom Metazoa; phylum Chordata; class Mammalia; order Carnivora; family Ursidae; genus Ursus; species Ursus americanus. The sequence goes on along the minus strand of NC_142139.1, from coordinate 35,716,032 downwards.
TTTTTTTATTTTCAGATTCCTAGGTAACATAAAAATGGCAAGAATGTCTTTTTAAAAAGCAAGAATAATGAACATATTTTAATGTATTTTATATTTATATGTATTTTAATACATTTATATTATATTTGTTTATATATGTATATATTATGTGTATATTTATAAATATGTACATACAAATATATGCAAATGTATAAATTTAATATTGTCTTATCACTGAAAAGCTTATTTTATATTTTTCTCCAACTTAATTATCCAAAAGGAAATAGCCATAAAATTAGTCTTTTTCCAGTAACTTTAATTATCTGAATATGTATTATTATTTTTTCGTATCTTCCTATTCATTAAAACATAAGTTAAGTAGCATCTTTCCACACAAAATATGTCTGGTTTTAAGAAATAGTACCTTTTTGGGGCGCCTGGGTGGCTCAGTCGTTAAGCGTCTGCCTTTGGCTCAGGGCGTGACTCTGGCGTTCTGGGATCGAGCCCCGCATCAGGCTCCTCCGCTGGGAGCCTGCTTCTTCCTCTCCCACTCCCCCTGCTTGTGTTCCCTCTCTCGCTGGCTGTCTCTCTGTCAAATAAATAAATAAAATCTTTAAAAAAAAAAAAAGAAATAGTACCTTTTCTTAACCACAGTGCAGAAGAACCAAAGAAGATAAACTTGAACAGCAGAGATTATTTGTGTTGTAGGGATAAACAATCCTCCAATTCTGCTGTTTTTTCTCTCTTCTCCCCACTGTAACCATGCATACTATAGTTCGATAACTGAAATGCGAAAAGTAGACTCAGTAGTCTCTTTGCTCCTTAAAATGCTGAATCCATGAAAATTAATAAAATTTGTGTAGCTGAAACCTTCTTTCATTAAGAGAGTAAGGAAAAATTAAGTATTTCTTTAAATTTAACTGTTTTAAATTATTTTAAGCAGTTGTGCATGAAAATCTCATTTCTTCTCTGAAGCACTCCAGAAATTATGACTAAAAGTTTAAAATTTTCCTACTTCACTTGCAAGATGAGCACATAATACATTCAAGAGGAAAATCAGTTCTTAAAAACGGACTACTTATTATATACTCATTAAAGTGTTGTCCATAGATCTTACTGAACAATTTTTTTTTAATTATCTGGCACTTCAAACCAATAGCTTTTCTTAATTATATATCTTTTGTGTTTTCAACTAAACTTTTAAAAACAGACGTATTCATGCATTCTGTCTTTCTTTCAACAGACATTTACTGGTTATCCAGTATATGCCAAGTAATATTTTATCATGTCATATTTTTAAAAGTAAATCGTAAGCTACAAACATTCATTCCGAAATTCGGAAATATTAAGAAATATGTACTATCTCTAAGGCATCATGCAAGATACTGCAGGTACAGAGATGAATATATTACTTTTCAAAAGAGAAAAGTCTGTAACCTGAAGACTGCAAAGAAATGGTGATTCAAACCACAAAAATGTTTTGTAAAAATGACTTCTGGTTATCTGTAAGTCAAAATATATGCACAGTTATATAATGTGCACACGTTGAGGGGACATGCTCTAGCACAGATTGTCTGCTTTTCAAATTTTTGACCAACCAATCAAACTATCAAGGAATCTGAGTCCCACCATGGAAAACAGGCTTATTATTGCTGAGACGAGCATTTAAATACATTTATATGTATTCTTGTATTCTGTTATTGTCTTAGTATTTGTTTTGAAACTCTATCATACCCCCTACTAGACTATCCTAAATTAATTGCTTTGAGAAATTGTATATAAAATGCTCATTTCCTCTCTGAAGATCAGGCACTATTCTACAGAATTAATGCCATGATTGCAGTTGAGCTCCATGCTGCCCCTTTGGCCATGTATTCTGAGTTCACCTAATTTGAACACTGCTGCAAACTCCACCAGCAACATCCCACAAATGTGTTTCTCATTTGGTGGGTACTCAATGAATTTGTGTTGAACAAATGACAAATTAATCGAGTTTACTAGTTGAAAGACACAGGGCATATTCAACATAAACTATACTCGCTATTGGTAAAGCAGTTTAAAATTTGTGTCATTCTGAGAAAGAGGAGCATGAATCTCTGTCTCATTCATTATTATACAAGTGAAATAAAAAATAAGTTTAATCAAAAGAGTATTCTTGGAGCAATTGGTTTGCTACTTGGGGTTCTACAAAGCACCACAGTGGCCCAGAGCTGGTCTACATAGCTATAGGAGTCTTTGTGTATGATTTTTAGTTCTCATCGTCCTCACCTTCTGTGAAAAGAATGACTGATCGCCTTTCCTTGTGATATCTGAGCTTTTAAGAGTGTTGTTTTATCTATTTTTTATGACCAACCTTACACTTGTTAAGTGTAATTTTTGCTTTATGTAACGTAAAAAAAAAAATCTGTGATATGGTGTCCTGTGAATTAACAAGAATGGCTGGACAAAAGACAAGAAATCTTTTAAAAACAAATGTTCACATTAAATACCTTGGGTAGGTAGGCCTTCTGGGGATTTTTCTTTAATGCAACAAAAGTGCACCATTTCTGTTTTCAGAAATAGTTTCTTTCAGATCTGAGCTCGTCTAAAGTCATATTACATAAGTAAGGGCTTAGTTTGTACATTAGTCTTTACATCTTAGAGGCTTACTAAATCCTCCTTTGATCAATCTGATATCAAACAGATCTATATTGATATTCTACACTTGTTTATGGTATTTATTTTGATATATCTAAGATTAAAAGCCAAATTAACAAGTGTAATCAATTTTCTTAGTGATAAAGTAAAGTCCTCCAGTACCCTTAGACACATTCACCCAGGAATAAAAAAGTTAAGCAAAGATGTTGTAGTAAGTGGATCGATTTATTCAATCACTGGGCATAAAAACATTAGCCCTGGGAAAGCGCTTTCCTCTAAGAGCTTTAGCTACCGAGTTTCACTTGTGTTATACCACGTGATTTGCATTTTTAGAGAAATTTCATGTCTGCAGTGAGCTCCAGTGAAAACATGAATAAATTGCTTTCTTTCCCTCTTTTTCTGACTTTACGAAGCTGAATCCATTAGGGGCCAAGTCAAAGTATAATGAAAAAAAGGCAACAACCCATATGATGGAGACCCTGGATTAGGTTTCTCCCTAGTCCAAGCTCAGCTGCCCTGGCCTAGGTGTCGGGTTAGTGGTCTGCAGGGAGATCCCTGGGGCATGTGGCAGTTTTTTTAGCTGCAGCATTAGAAACAGTCTCTGGAAGTCAAGAAATTGAATAGACAAACAATGATTGAGAAATAAGTAGGCTTTCCACAGCAATTCTCCACAAAGTCGAGTAAATCAGCCTCTGCAGGCCTGACGTAAAGCAGATGCGTAAGAGGCTTTTTTGTTATAAATTCCTTCTGAATTCACTGGAGTGAGAGTGAATGCAAAAGTTACGCGCATGCACTTTGGATCTAAAAGGATGTGAGTGTGAAGCTCCACTTACTCGGTTATACGTTGTATGATATTGAGCAAACTTCTTCAGTCTTTGGTTTCCTTCTCTGTACACCAGGGATAATAAGACTAGAACATAGGGTGGTTTGAAGGTTTTAAAAAGACCTCATCGCATTACCTAGTACAAAATACATTCTGAATCCATGGAAACAAATCTAATTTTTACTTATGATCTGGATGTTGCTACTGAACCAAAGACAAGCAGATACCACTACCTATACTGAGCCTGGGATTCTGCATTTCTAATAAAGTCCCGGTAATGCTGATGTTGCTGGTTTGGAGAACATGCTGAAAGACCACAAACATATAAATCACTTGGAAAATGATATTAATTTTAAATTTTTTTCTTTGTCATTATTTTAAATCCATTCACTTTTATAAAAATTAAGAAAGGAAGGCTACCTCATCTGATATCTATAAGGATTTGATTTATGGTTTTGATGGAAGAACTGGTTTTGTTTTTTAATAATAATTTTTTTATAATAATTTTTTTATATTATGTTAGTCACCATACAGTACATCCCTAGTTTTTGATGTAAAGCTCCATGATTCATTACTTGCGTATAACACCAAGTGTATGTATTGCATGGTTTTGTTTTTCAAGGAAGATTTCTTTTTAGAAACTACTTTGTGGCTGATAAGGTACATATTTACTCTTCTAACTATATCTGGACTGGATATTGGATACCTGCATTATTTTTTACAATCTCAGCATACATTTTAAAATTCAATCTGTGTAAAAATATTAATTTTTACATCTCTAGATTAGTCATTAAAAATGTCACTCCCTATATAATCTTCCGTTCTGAAGTAGTCTGTTCTTTGGAAGAACGTGGAGTTCGTGTATTTTCCAAACTCTCTTGTCTTTACAAAAGTACCAGAGGGGGAATGGGATAGGTCGGTGATGGGTAGTAAGGAGGGCACGTATTGCATGGTGCACTGGGTGTTATACACAACTAATGAATCATCGAGCCTTACATCGAAAACTGGGGATGTACTGTATGGTGACTAACATAATATAATAAAAAATCATTATAAAAAAAAAAAAGTACCAGAAAAAAAAATCCAAATCTGTCTATCAGCATTAGGTTCCTACTACATATATTATATTTCCTCTAATTTGGTCAAGAAAAAGTAAACTTCAGAAGTGATAATGAAATGGTTCTTGCTTTTAATTCATTAACTTGTCCTTCAGCTTCAATTTAGAAAAATATATGAAAAGGATAGGTTTTCAAATGAATGCTTAGAGACTTTTTCATTTTCAGAGTTGAGGAATATTTTTAAATCTTGGGGTTTTTTTTCTTTTTAGCCAAAATAGTTAAAATAAAAAGTATAAACTAAAATGTCAAAACAAAAGTAGAGAGACGGTCCAAGATGGCAGCATAGGAATATCAAGAACTCATCTCCTCCTATGGACACACCAAATATACAACTACATATGGAATAATTCCTGCTCAGAAAGAACTGAAAACTAACTAAACATCTTCCTCCACAACAAAGAATAAAAGGCCACATCAAGGTGGGTAGGAGAAGCTGAGATATGGTCTTACCAAAAAACCTCATCCAGCAACACATCATGGGGAGGGGTCTCTAAGGCCCAGAGCCTCTCCCTGAAGAGGGAAGGGTTTGTGCCCCACATCAGGCACCCCAACCCTTGGTACCTGCGCCAGAGATATGAAGCCTCCAAAATATCTGGCTTTGGAAACCAACTGGGCTTCTATCCAGAGAACCCAGGGGGTTGTGGGGATCTGAGATACTCTTTTTGAGGGGCTCATGCATGGATTCATTCATCTAGTTTGAGAGGTGACTGGATTAGATGTGAACACGATTCAGTTGTTAGTCTTAAAGCATCTGACAGGGGGCCAGGAAGTAGTTGGGCTTGTCCTGAAGGATGGAGGTACTAAGAGCACCATTTTTAGCATTCTCCCTCTACCATGCTAGAGCAGGCAGACACAAGAGACACAACCTCACTGAACTGAGGGCATGCCTCACATTCAACGCTCTTCTCCAGCATTGCTAAAACCACAGGTGTCTCTTACCCCCGCAGTGCTTATGCCAGGCTTTGCTAAAGCCAAAGGCATGCTCCACCAACAATACTCTCCTGCAGCCAAACTAAAGCCATCGGACAAGTATAGTCCACATAGGGGACACATTCTGATAGCCTGGCTCTTATGGCCAGAGGGACTTGCACTTCTGGGCCCCACAGGACTGTAACAATCAAAAAGACAGTTGTAGGCAGGATACCACCCCCTGGGCACTGCACAGACCGCAGACTGAAACACGTCCCCGGTCTGCACATAAGAAAAGCCCACTTAATTTCCTTGGAGCTTCAACTTGAGAGACAGGCTTCCGGTTTACCACAAATTTGTTTATTTTTTATTTTTTTAAAGATTTTATTTATTTATTTGAGAGAGACAGAGATAGACAGAAAGGGGGAGGGGCGGAGAGGGAAAAGCAGCCTCCCACTGAGCAGGGAGCCCGATGTGGGACTCGATCCCAGGACCCTGGGATCATGACCTGAGCCAAAGGCAGATGCTTAACTGACTGAGCCACCCAGGCACCCCCAGGTTTATCACAAATTTAAAGGCTACAGAGGTACTCTTAGGAAACACAAGCAGGGAGACATCATATCCCTTGGCACCACCACAGCTAGCTGGTACATCTCAGAAAGGAGCTTCTAAACTCATCTGAAGCCCTGATTCCTGTAACTATTGCCCAGCGTATACCTCCAGATATCCTGGTCTAGAGGTAAGCAAGGTCTATAATTGCAGTCCCACAGTACTGTGCATATTTGCATACTTTAAAAACTGCTGTCTGATGATCTGGCTTACAATCAGCCTGAATCTGGGTGCTGAGATCATTCCCTTCAGAACACTGTCAAGTCCTGACATACGTCAACAACTGAGATCTATTAAGAATAAGTTAGGCTACTTGGACAATCACAAAGATTTGAGAGACAACCAAGTACTAAGGCATAAGATTTACCTCCTACATCAGGATACTCCTTCAAGACTGGGAGAGAGAGCTATTTCACCAGATACATAAAAACAAGCACAGAGAGTCAAGCAAAGTGAGGACAGAGGAATATGTTTCAAACTAAGACAAGGCAAACCCTCCAAAAAAGACCTTAATGAAAAGGAGATAATATACCTGATAAAGAGTTCAAAGTAATGGTCATAAAGATGCTCACTGAACTTGGGAGAAGAATGGATGAATACAATGAACTTCAACAAAGAGATAGCAAATATAAGAAAGTGCCAAGCAGAAGTCACAACACTGAAACATACAATAACTGAACTGAAAAATACATTAGAAGGGTTCAACGCAGACTAGATGAAGTAGAAGACCTAGTGACCTAGAATACAGGGCAGTGGAACTTATCCAATAGAGGAAAAAAAAACAAAAAGAAAAGAAAAACAATCTTAAAAAAGTAAAGATAGCGTAAGAAACCTATGGGACAACATCAAGTGAAATAGCATTTGGATTATAGGGGTCCCAGAAAAAGAAGACAGAGAGAAAGAGGCAGAAAACTTACTTGAAGAAATAATTGCTGAAATCTTCCCTAACCTGGGGAAAGAACCAGACACCCAAGTCTGGAAAGCACAAAGAGAACCATACCAAGACACATTATAATTAAAATGTCAAAAGTTAAAGATAAGAGAATCATAAAAGCAGCAAGAGGAAAACAACTTAGTACATACAAGGGAATCTCCATAAGGCCCTTAGTCATGCTGATTTTTCAGCAGTAACTCTGCAGGCGAGGAGGGAATGGCATGATGTATTCAAAGTGTTAAAAGGAGAGAACTTCCAACCAACAACCTCTACCCAGCAAGTCTATCATTCAGAATTGAAGGAGACCTAAAATGTTTTCCAGGTGGGCAAAAGCTAAAGGAGTTCATCATCACTAAACAGGCCTTAAAAGAAATGTCAAAGGGTTTTCTTTAAGTTGAAAGAAGCACTAATGCATAATAAGAAAGCATATGAAAGTAAAAATCTCACTGGTAAAGGTAAATATATAGTAAGGATACTGGGTTAAACACTTACAAAGCTAGCATGAAGGTTAAAGACAAATTAGTATTAACTATAATTAGGTAAAGGATACATGAAATAAAAGATATAAAATATGAAAACAAAAACAAAATGGGGTAGGATAAGAATGTACAATTGTTAGGATAAATTCCAATTTAAGTTGCTACCAACTTAAAATAGATTGCTCCAGAAAGAGAGACTGTTATATACAAACCTCATGGTAACCACAAAGCAAAAACCTACAATAGATACACAAAAGATAATGAGAAAGGAATCTGAACAATCCAAACTAAAGAAATTCATCAGAACACAAGAAAGGAACAAGAGAAGAACTACAAAAACATCCAGAAACAATTAAGAAAATGGCAATCAGTTCATACCTATTGATAATTACTTTAAATGTAAATGGACTACACTAATCAAAAGATACAGAGTACCTGAATGGATAAAAAAAACAAGACTATTTGCTGCCTATAAGACATTCACCTCAGATGTAAAGATAGCACGGAGAAAGTGAAGGAATGGAAAAAGAGTTTCCATGAAAATGGAACTTAAAAGAAAGCTGGGGTATCTATACTTGTATCAGACAGAATAAACTGTAAAACAAAAACTGTGATAAAAGACAAATAAGGGGATTACATAATGATAACAGGATCAATCCAACAAGAAGATATAACATTTGAAAATACTTACACATCCAACATAGAAGCACTTAAATATATAAAGCAAATATTAAGAGACCTAAGGGAAGAAACTGACGACAATACAATAATAGTAGGGGACTTTAATACCTCACTTACATCAGTGGATAGATCAACCAGACAGAAAATCAATAACAAAACATAAGCCTTAAGTGACACATTTGACCAAATGGACTTAATAGATATATACAGAACATCTATCCAAAAGTAGCAGAATACACATTTTTCATAGACCTACATGGAACATTCTTCAGGATAGAACACATTAGGCCACAAAAGAAGTCTCAATAAATTTAAGAAAATTGAAATAATATCAAGCATCTTTCTGACCACAGTGGTATGAAACTAGAAATCAGTTACAAAAGAAAACTGGAAAAATCCCAAATGTGTGGACATTAAATAACATATTACTGAACAACCAGTGGGTCAGTAAAGAAACCAAAAGGGAAATCAAAAAGATACCCTCAGACAAATGAAAATGAAAATACAGCAATCCCAAATCTATGAGATTTGGCAAAAGCAGTTCTAAGAGGGAAGTTCATATCAATACAGGCCTTCCCCCAAAAAAAACAGAAATATCTGGGGAAAATATTACACTTTACCCTTAAAGGAACTAGAAAAAAAAAAGAACAAAGCCCAAAGTTAGTAGAAGGTAGGAAATAATAAAGATCAGAACAGAAATAAATGAAATAAAAACTTTAAAAAATATATAAAAGATCAATGAAACTGAAAGATGCTTCTTTGAAAAGGTAAACAAAATTGACAAACATTTTGCTAGACTCACCAAGAAAAAAAAAGGCTCAAATACATAAATTCAGAAATGAAAGAGGAGAAGTTATGACTGATACCACAGAAATACAAACGATCATAAGGGACAACTATAAATAATTATGACAACAAACTGGACAACATAGAAGAAATGGATAATTAAATTGCTAAAAACATGCAACCTGCCAATACTGAATCATGAAGAAAGAGAAAATCTGAGTTGACCAATTACTAGTAAAGAGATTGATTCAGTAATCAAAAACCTAACAAACAAAAGTCCAAGAGCAGATAGCTTCACTAGTGAATTCTACCAAACATTCCAAGATATAATACCTATCCTTCTCAAGCTCTTCCAAAAAAATTGAAGAGGAGGGAATACTTCCAAACTCATTTTATGAGGCCAGCATTACCTTGATACCAAAACCAGACAAGGACACTACAAGGAAAATTATAGGCCAGTATCTCTGATGAACATAGATGCAAAAATCCTCAACAAAATATTAGCAAACCAATTCAACAATATATTAAAAGGATTATACACCATGAACAACTGGGATTCATTCTAGGAGTGTAGGGATGGTTCAACATCTGCCTATCAATCTTTGTGATATAGCACATTAACAAAAGGAAGGATAAAGGTTATATGACCATCTCAAGAGATGCAGAAAAAATACGTGCCAAATTCAACATCCATTTATGATAAAAACTCAACAAAATGAAGATAAAGGAACATACCTCAACATAATAAAGGCTATATATGACAAACCCACAGCAATCACTGTACTCAATGGTGAAAAGCTGAAAGCTTTTCCTCTATATCAGGAACACGGCAAAGGTACCCACTCTCTCCACTCTTATTCAACATAGTACTAGAAGCCTCAAAAACACCAAGTAAGAAAGAAAAAGAAATAAAGGGCATCCAAATAGTAAAGACAGAAGTAAAACTGTCACTATTTTCACATGACATGATTCTGTATATAGAAAACTCTAAAGACTCTGCCAAAAAACTATTAGAATTATAAATGAATTCAGTAAAGTTGCAGGATACAAAATCAATATATAGAATTCAGTTTTATTTCTATACCCTAATAATGAACTATCAGAAAAATAAATTCTAGAAAACATTTGCAATGACATCAAAAAGAGTAAAATACCTAGGAATAAATTTAACTGTACACTTAAGACTGTAAAACACTGATAAAAGAAATTGAAGAAAACACAAATGGAAAGATATTCTGTGCTCATGGATTGGAAGAATAAATATTTCTAAAATTCTACAAATTCAATACAATCTCTATGGCACTTTTTCATAGAACTATAGAAAATAATTACAAAATTTGTGTGGAACCACAAAAGACCCCAAATAGCCAAAGCAACCTTAAGAAAGAGCAAGCCGGGCACCTGGTGGCTCAGTTGGTTAAGTGTCTGCCTTCGGCTCAGGTCATGATCCCAGGGTCCTGGGATCAAGCCCCACATCGGGCTTCCTGCTCAGTGGGGAGTCTGCTTCTCCCTCTCCCTCTCCCTCTGCCCCTCCACCCCCGCTTGTGCTCCCTTGCTCAGTCTCTCTCTCAAATAACTAAAATCTTTAAAAAAAAAAAAAAGAAAGAAAGAACAAAGCTGGAGTTATCAGGCTTCCTGATTTTAAACTATACTACAAAGCTATAACAATCAAAATAATATGGTATTGTCATAAAAACAGACACATAGATCTATGAAATAGAATGGAGAACCCCCAAATCAACCTATGTATACACAGTCAATTCATGACAGAGGAGACAAGGATATACAATGGGGAAAGAACTATCTCTTCAATAAACTATCTCTTCAATAAACTATCTCTTCAATAAACTGGGAAAACTGAACAGCCACATGCAAAAGAATGAAACTGGACCACTATCTTACACCATACAAAAATTAACTCAAAATGGGTTAGAGACTTGAATGTAAGACCAGAAACCATAAAAACCCTAAAAGAAAACATAGACGGTAAGCTCCTTGACATTGGTCTTGGCAGTATTTTTTTTGGATCTGACTCCAAAAGCAATGACAACAAAAGCAAAAATAAATGATTGGGACTACATCAAACCATAGCAAAGGAAACCAACAACAAAATAGAAAGGCAACCTTCTTAATGGGAGAAGATATTTGCAAATCATATATCCAATAAGGGACTAATATTCAAAATATATAACAACTCACACAACTCAATAACAACAAAAATCTGATTAAAAAGCAGGCAGAGAATTTGAATTGACATTTTTCCAAAGAAGACACACAGGTGGCCTATGACACATGAAAACATGCTCAACATCACTAATCATTAAGGAATTGCAAATCAAAACCACAAGATATCATTTCACACCTGTCAGAATGGCTATTATCAGAGAGATAAGAAATAACACGTGTTGGATAGGTTTTGGAGAAAAGGGAACCCTTGTGCACTGTTGGTGGGAATGTAAACAGGTACAGCCACTATGGAAAACAGTATGGAGGTTCCTCAAAAAATTAAAAATACAATTGCTATATGATCCAGTTATTCCACTTCTAGGTTTTCATCTGAAGAAAATGAAAACACTGAATTGAAAAGATACTTGAACCCCTGTGTTCATTGCAACATTACTTCAATAGCCAACATGTGGAAGTGTCTGTCAATGGATGAATGGATAAAGATGCTGTATATATACACAATGGGATACTACTCAGTCATTAAAAAAGGAAATCTTGCCATATGCAACAACATGGATGGACTTTGAGGGTATTATGCTAGGTGAAATAAGTTAGAGAAAGACAAATATTGTATGATTTCATTTATATGTGGAATCTAAAAAACAAAACAAAATTTATATGCAGAAGACAGCTTGGTGGTTATCAGAGGGGGAAAGGGGTTGGAGTGGGCAAAAGGGGCAAAGGGGTCAATTATATGGTGACAGATGGTAACTAGACTTATTGTGGTTACCATTTGTAATGTATGCAAATGCCAAATTATTATGTTGTACACCTGAAGCTAATATAATGTATATACCAATTTTACCTCAATAATAAGAAGTTAAACTGTGTCAGTGGTAACACTGAAATTAAAACTTATTGAACTGAGCATTCTGAGAAAATTAATTTGTCATTAAAATGTACCAAAGAACTGCAAACTCAGTGGACAAGAATATAGGCCTATAAATTAAGGGGCCTGGATTCTAGTCTTGGATTGGCCACAACTGACTGTGACCCTCTAGGGCCTTGGACCCAGCAGTTGTTTGTTTGTTTATTGGCTACTGAGCATCCATCTCCCTTTCTTTGGTAAAAGTGCCACAGTTTCATCCAGTAGAATAACTCCTTCTCCATGTAAACATCTTAGTAATCAAAGTCCCCTAAGCTGAGAGGATAGGGGATGGGCACGTAATCTCGATAAGGCAAATTGGATCTTTTCCCACAGGACTTTGAAACCTGATCAAAATGATGTAAAAGTGGGACCAGACTGGAAGTTCTAGCCAGAGTAATTAAGCAAGAAAAAGGTATCTAAACTGGAAAGGAAAAAGCAAAACCATCCCTGCTTGAAGATGACATGGTTGGAAATATAGAAAATCCCAAAGAATTCTATAACAAACCAAAAAACTACTAGAACTCATAAATAAATGTGGCAAAGTTGCAAGCTTCAAGATCAACATGTAAGTACAGCTTTGTTTCTAGAAACCATCAATGAAAAATCTGAAAGGAAATTAAGAAAAAATTCTATTTATGATAGCATCTGAAAGAAGAAAATACCTAGGAACAAATTTAACAAGGAAATGAAACACTTATACACTGAAAACTGTAAAACATTGATGAAAGAAACTTAAAAAGACGTAAATAACTGGAAACACATGCTATGTTCATAGATTGGAAGATTTAATATTAACATGGCATTAGTACCCAGAGTGATTAATAAATTCTGTGCAATCCCTGTCAAAATTCCAACAGGCTTTTTGCAGGAATGGAAAAATCATCTTCCAACTCATATTAAATTGAAAGGGACCCTGAATAGCCAAAATAATCTTGAAAAAGAACAAAGTTGGAGGATTTATACTTCCCTATTTCAAAATTGACTTCAAAGCTACAGTAATCAAAACAGAATGGTACTGTCATAAAGGTCAGACACATTGACTAATGGGATTGAATTGACAAATCAAAAATAAACCCTCATATATATGGCAAATTGATTTGGGACAAGAGTCCAAAAACCATTCAATGGAGAAGGAGTCTTTTCAACATACGGGGCTGGGAAAATTGGATATCCACATGCAAATGAAAAGAATGAAATTGGACCCCTTCCTTTATAATGCACCTTTTGTATATACAAAAATTAATAAAACTAGATCAAAGATTTTAATATAGGAGCTAAAACTATAAACCCTTTAGAAGAAAACATAATGGGCAGTCTTTACAACATTGGATTTGTCAATGATCTCTCAGATTTGACATCCAAGAGCACAGACAAAAAAAGAAAAGATAAATTGGAATCCATCAAAATTTTAAACTTTTGTGCATGAAAGGACACTATCAAAAAAGTGAAAAATACAGAGAAAATATCTGCAAATCATGTATCTGATAAGGGTTGGATATAAAGAACAAATCAACAAAAACAAACAACCCAATTAAAAATTGGGCAAAGGACTTCAATAGATATTTCACCAAAGAAGATATGCAAATGGCCAATAAGCACATGAAAAGATGTTCCACATCACTAGTTATTAGCAAAGCAAAACCAAAATGAGTCATCACTTCACACTCATTAGGATGACTATTATCAAAATAATAGAAAATAACAAATGTTGGCAAGGACCTGGAGAAATTAGAACTCTTGTGCAATGCTTGTGGAAATGTAAAAATAGTGCAGATGCTGTGAAAGCAGTTTGGTAGTTCCTCAAAAAGTTAAACATAGAATTAACATATTACCCAGCAACTCCACTTCTAGGTATATAGCCAAATAAATTAAAAGCAAGGACTTAAATACTTGTATGCCAATGTTTTTAGCACTATTGACAGTAGCCAAAAGGTGTAAACAACCCAATGTTCATCAACAGAACAAACAAAATATAGTATATACATATAATGAAATATTATTCAGCCTTAAAAAGAGAATGAGATTCTAACACAGGTTACAACATAAATGAATCTTGAAAACATTATGCTAAGTAAAATAAGCCAGACAAAAAAATGACAAACACTGTCTGATTCCACTTATATGAGGTACTGAGAAAATGCAAATTTATAGACCGAGAGTAGAACAGAGGTAACCAAGAGCTACGGGGTGGGGAGGCTGGGGAATTGTTTAATAGATACTGAGTTTCTGCTGGGGATGTTGAAATATTCTCAAAATGGATAACGGTCATGGTTTCACAACATTGTGAGTGTATTTAATGCCACTGAATTACACACTTAAAAATGGTTAAAATGAAAATTTGTTATTTTATATATATTAGAACAATTTTAAAAGTCCACAACCAGAAAAAGAAAATAGTAGTGAACAGCTCACATCTTTAATTTATCTGACCTTCAGTACACCATTTAACATACAGTACAAGAACCTTATAATAACATACTTTTATTTCTCCCCCCTACCCAGCCTTTGCACTATTGTTGTCATACATTATACTTTTATATATATTATAAACCCCACAATATATTATTTTTATTCAGTCAAATATCATTTGAAGGAGTTTAATAATTAAAAAAAAACCTTTCATATTTACCCATTTCCTTGCCATTTCTAACTCTTCATTCCTTAGCATTGACCCAAATTTCTACTGGTGTCGTTTTCCTTCTGCCTGAGGACTTTATCATTTCCTGTAGTGCAGTGTGCTAGGGAGGAATTGCTTCAGCTTGCCTGTCTTAGAAGTCTTCATTTTGTCTTCATCGTTGAAACATATTTTTATTGGGTATAGAATTCTGGACTTGATGGGTTATTTTTCTTTTAGTAATCTTAAGTTTTTTGAGCTTAGAATTTGCTGAACTTCTTAGATCTATGGGTTTGTGGTGTTCATCAAGCTTAGAAAAATTTTCAGCTGTAATTTCTTAAAATATTTTTCTACCCATCTCCTTCCAGAACTCCAATAACATTTACAATAATAGACTGCCTACTATAATAATAGAAGCAGTCCTATAACTCAATGATATTCTACTTATCTTTTTAACTCTTTGCCTTTCTTTGTTTTATTTTGGGTAGTTTCTACTATTCTGCCTTCAATTTCACTAATTGGTTTTTTTAAAGATTTTATTTATTTATTTGAGAGAGAGCACGAGCAGGAGGAGGGGGCAGAGTGACAAGCAGATTTCCTGCTGAGCAGGAAGCCCAATGCAGGGCTTAATCCCAGGACCCTGAGATCACCACCTGAGCCAAAGGCAAATGTTTAACTGACTGAACCACCCAGGTGCCCCACTAATTGACTTTTATTATACCATCCATGTATCTACTTAACATTCTTAATGTCTAAAATACAGTTAAGTCTTTGTTCCAAATCCTACCAATAGTGCCAGTTTCAGGTCAGTTCTGATTGGCTGATTCTTCTACTCATTATGCTTTTCTGCATGTTCTGTAATTTCTTACTGAATGCCAGACACTGTGTGCCTTAAATTTTGATCACATCCCTCTCAGGTCAATTGAAAGTCTGATCAAAAGAGGGGAATTGTTTTGTTTCGTTTCGTTTCCTAAGGTTGGTTTGTTTGTTTGTTTGTTTGTTTGTTTGTTTGAGAGAGAAAAAAAACACATGAGAGGGAGGGGGGTTGGGAGACAGAGGAAGAAGGAGGCTCCCCAGCTGAGCGGGAGCCCAGTGTGGGGCTCGATCCCAGGACCTGGGGTCATGAACCAAGCAGAAAGCAGACGCTTAACTGACTGAGCCACCCAGGTATCCCAAGAAGGGAATTGTTAAAAAGAAAACCAAAGACCCAAAATGGTGTCCCTTGAGCCAGGCCAAGTTACCAAACAGGGGCAGTTTCCACCTCCTCCAGAAATGTAAATTATAACCTGTTGATCAGAAATTTTCTGATAAGCACCAATGAGGTCGTTTTGGGGGGGGGGGGGACTTTCTGCTTACCAAAAGAAAGATGAGGTCATCTGCATGATAAGATTCCTTGCTCTTCTCCCTGAGGGAAAGTGACTGGGCCTGAAACAATCCTTTCTTTTCTTTTGCTTATAATTTCTTGCCCCACCCTCCTTCTTATAAAAACCTGCCCTTTTTTACAACTCCTCACTCCCCTCTACTTGCTACATGGGATGGTTCCCGATTCATGAATCATTTCATAAAGCCAATTAGATAATAAATACATACATACATACATGCCAGGTATTATAAATTTTACCTTTTTTGGTGCTAGTCAGTTTTGTATTCCCATGAATATGCTCAAGCTTTGTTCTGATATGCAGTAACGTTCCCTGGAGAGTTTGATCCTCTCAGGTATTACCTTTGTGATCTATTAGGTGGGGTCAGAGAAGGGTGAAATGTAGGGCTCATTTTCTTCCCCACCTTTGAGGCAAGCCCTTCTGAGTACTCTACCCAATGCCTAATGAATTACAAAGTTTCCCAGTCTGGCTGGTGATGATAGGTAGTATTCAGCCTTCTGCAGACACTGTGTACTGTTTAGTCATGTTCTTTTGGGTTGTTCCTTCCCCAGTCTGGGATAGTTTCCTTACATACATGCTCTGATCTGTACTTTAATGAATCCTTGAGGGCAGCCTCTACAGATCTTCAGAATTCTTACTGTATGCAGCTTTCTCCTCTATAAGACACTAGTTGCTAACCCTTGTTGCCTTGGTTTCCCCAAACTCGCTCAGCTCCATCTCCTCAACTAAGGGAGTCCACCAGGCTCCTCCTGGTTCTCCCTCTCTAAGCCATGGCATGGAAACTTACTCAAGGCTGATCAGTTGTAGGGTTCATATTGTTACCTATCTCCCAGGTGTCACTGGATTTTGTTGTCTGATGTCTAGTGTCTTCAAAATCACTTAGGTTTCATATTTTTGGTGGGAAGAGCTATTTCAGGAAAGAAGATAATCTGATTTCTGTTACTTTATGTTGGCTAGAAAAAATGCTGGATTTGTAATATAGTATCAATAAGAGAAATAAAAAGAACGGTTAAGAAGACATCAACACTATATTTATCTTAAGAAAGTATTTAGTGTCTGAACAGATTGATACACCTGAATCAGATATTCTCATTAAAAGTTTAGATATCCGGTAGAAGAAATTCAGTGTAAGTCTGTGTCAACATGGTATTTCTTTACTGCTTCTCAAGGTCTAGCTTCATTCCATCTATTTAAGATAATAGTGCTTAAGGAAAAAAGAACCTATAATTTTGAGTTTGAATAGACATGTGTTCCTTGTGTAAATTTTAACAAGCTTCAAATATTAACAAAAGCCTTTGGAAAGGGAATTGCTATATACCAGAACCTGTAATGTGAAGGAACACATCTAGGTTTTTGACCCTTAAAATAATATGCCCAGGGGCACCTGGGTGGCTCAATCAGTTAAGTGTCTGCCTTCAGCTCAGGTCATGATCCCAGGACCCTGGGATGGAGCCCCGGTGGCAGGCTCCCTGCTCAGTGGGGAGTCTGCTTCTCCCTCGCCCTCTACCCCTCCGCACCTTTTGTGCCCTCTCTCTCTCTCTCAAATAAATAAATAAAATCCTCAAAAAGAGAGAGAGAGAGAATATGCCCAAACTTGAAAGATACTTCCTGCCTTCAAAGTTTTTATCTTGACTATTATCCTTACCAGGTATAGAATAACCACTTTGTGATTTCTACTTCAAAACACAGAACAGGTTACCTTTTTGTTTGTTAACAAAAAGTAGGAAAGTATTACCAAGAAAGTTCATGTATTTTGGTGGAGTGAGGATAACTCTGTAATCTCAGGCTTTGGTTCATACAATTTTTATAGAACTGTAAGATGAGAAGTGCCATGAATGACAAGCCAATATTACCAAAAAAGCAGGAGGAGGATAGAAAGCAGAAAGGAAAGGGAAGGAAAAGAGAAGCATCAAATAATATACTAACATCAATATGTTGACACTTCAATCATGCCTCACATGACTACATTCATGACATTTGCACTTGTGATTATTATATGCTGTTTGCCACACGCACACCCCTCCCCGCCAAGATCCATTCCCCCACTTTGTTCTGTGTCCCAGAAAACTGAGTTCAGACTGCATGTCACAGGTTCATTTGCCTTCTGGCTTCCTGGTTTGGATTTATCCAAAGAGCATCAGCAGCAGGAAATCAGAGGTTAGGAAGGTCAAGAGGTCAGGGAAGGATTCCTCTGTCCCTGACTTCTGCTTAGTCCTGACAGCTGTGATGCTCTTACAGCTGCTGCTTGTAGCTTCTATGGCAAGACCCCTTTTCTAAATCCCCGTTTCTTACTCAGGGTGCAATGACAACATCCTCTTCCCCTTTACCTTGCAGCCCCAGGGAAGATAATGGCATGGCGTCCCTCTGTTGAGAGGGGCTGGGTGCCTCAGCATCCCTTGTCAGTTCCTTAGCCCTGCCCTCAGCTCCCAGTAGCCCCTTCATTAAAGTCTCTTCAAAATCCCAGTTGAACGTGCCATCTGTTTCCTCCTGACTGATACCCTCTCCTTCTCTATTGTATCAACTGGGGTGGCTAAAGGCAAGCAAGTACAAGAAATATTAGGAAACTTCCACTTGCTGAAAAGTTCAGTTGATTAGAGAACAATGCTAATGAGGCTGAAATTAGTGTCTGGCTGTGTTCCAGGACCACAGGCTGTATCCCTGACCAGCCATTTTACACACCATCAGTTACAAGGAAGACCATGCCAAAAAGGAGACATGACTCTGTGCCAGTCCCTCACCATTTCTGGGAACATATTTCAAAAACTAGCTGTTCATTGAGATAGCTTCAAAATCATCTTTGTTCCCCAAAGACAGCTTTTGTAATGTGATTCTAATGAAAATTTTATATGGAGCATTTTAAATCATAAAGCCATACCTGTCAATATCTTTGTCAAGGAAACACTTTCATTTGCTTATTTAACCTGTAAATAATTAATAATAACATAGGTTAAAAGTCAGGCTTAACGAAATATGTCTTATATTGGTAATGGGATTCAGGTTTTATAAGAATATATATTTAGCTCATTTCTTTAAAATGTTTCAACTGTTATGATTAAATAAGTGAAACTACACAACTGTTGTTTAAAGAATACAGTTAAAATATTGTTTGAGGGGCGCTTCAGTCAGTTAAGCATCTGCCTTGGGCTCAGGTCATGATCCCAGTGTCCCGGGATCGAGCCCCATGTCAGGCTCCTTGCTCAGCGGGGAGCCTGCTTCTCCTTCTCCCTCTTGCCTGCTGCTCCGCCTGCTTGTGTGCTCTCTCTCTGTCAAATAAATAAATAAAATCTTTTATATATATATATATATATATATATATATATATGTATATATATATATATATATATAATTTGAAGTTTCTTTTCTTTCTTTTTTTTTTTGAGAGAGAGAGAGAATGTGTTTATGCAGGCCAGGGGGAGGGGGAGAGAGAGAGAAAGAGAATCTGAAGCAAGTGCATTGCCCAGCGTGAAGCCTGATGTGGGGCTCCATCTCAAGACCCTAAGATCATGACGTGAACCAAAATCAAGAGTCGGATACTTAACCGACTGAGCCACCCAGGCGCCCCTTGAAGTGATTTTCTGACTATCAAGTGTAAATGACAAACTTTCCATTTCTCGATATACTGCCTCCAAATAAAACACTCCTCTGCTCAGTACAGTTGCCTTATAAAAACCATGCTGTAATTAGGCCATTGTAAATGTACTATTGTATTAATATTGCTATACTGAACTTACTTCCATGGTGTTAATTTTATATGATTTGAATACATGGAGGGAGGGAGACACTGATTTTTTCAGAAATCAGTTTCTGACACTCTCTACTATCAGTAAGAAAGAACTATTTCTACTAAAGTTAAACCTAAAAGACTTTAGGTAAAATGTGCTGAAATACTGAAACAAAATATAATTTTATCATTAATAATGGTATAATATTAAGATCACCCATAAGACGTGAGCATTTTTATATGTAGTATTTATTCTTAATCACTTCCATAAAACACAATCTGAATTTTATTTTTTAACAAAACCTTTTGAGTCATTTCGATAAGGTCAACAGAAAGCACAATCTTTTAACATTAGGTGATCAACTTTTTGACAATAGCAGGACCAGCATAGCTAATGGAATAATAGCCTGCAGGGTCCAGCTAAATATGATATACGAACGTAATCAACCTCTGTGATGACTATTCAGAAGTAATCCCTTTAGCTTTGAACTGCAACATATATTTCAACAAGGCAAAAACCATAGGAAGAAATTCTCTGCAGACCACACTGATACAATACAGCCTTCATATCCTGCTCTATGTGCTTGCTGCTTATAGTGAGTTTTAAATTTAAGGTAATAGCTACTGTATATTCATGTGAGCATACAACAATACTTTTGATTTGTTGTGGAAAGGTTGAATCCATTACCAGGGGTCTAGTCTATAAACTCTGACACAACCTTTATGTATGAGTTATTATTTACCCTTTTCTAGAATAAGGCCACTAAAAATGTTTTGCATGCCAAAATTATAAAAACTCATTTACCTTCTCATTCTCAAAACTACTAGTCAGTGTCTCCTCCGTTTTAATTCACATTCCTCTACCAATAGCATTTTTTAAATCACATTTGCATATATTACTGTATTATATGAAAATTATAAGCCATTGTTTTCAAGGGAAGGGATGGGATGGTAGATTAATTGCAATTTAGCATTTGCTGTCTTATTCTATTGCTCTTGGTTACAGTATAGGCTAAGTGGTGGTTATTAAATAAGATCCTTTTGGTGCCCACCTGAGGGAATCTAACATTTGAGAGTCTACTATTAGCAACAGAAAAGTGCCTGTTTCTACCGAAATGGTAGACCGTATAAGCAAATATCATACTCCCAACTTTGTATTGGTTCTAGTATCCTTGTTGGAGTGGTAATGTCCTAATTTTCCAGCTTCCTTGAAGTCCTACAGATCAAATATCACAAATCACATTCTAAGTCAAACCCACAGTACAAAACCTAGGTTAGGAATCAAAATGAGTGCTTTTGCAACAGTGTAAGCAAGAACAAACCATCTGGGGGTTCTCGTCTTATTGCAAATGAACAGAAGTATCAGAACACCTGAATGATGGGTTCAGGTGTTCCCCTATATAAATTAATCATTGCTAAGGTTTCCTAGCACAGAGAGAGTGTGAATGTCTGTTGTTTAAACCAGCAGTTGCGGCCTAAGTTGGTAAAAGAATAGCTACAGATATAGCTGTTCTTCTCAGAGAATCTACTTGGGAAAAATTCCCAATAAAAATCATCTTTCCTCAACATCTGGGGAATGAATGCAAAACAATTATTTGAGGCAAACCAGGCATAATTTTAAACTTGGAAAATCCAGAAAAGATTTCCCCAGCTTAAGAGATATTGTTACATCTTGCTAAACCAAAGGGAATGCTGAGTTTAAGACATTAGAAGTACAAAATTGGTATTAGGATGTTAGGATGTTCTATATATTGTCATACAATGACAAATATTAAACTGAGAAGCCCAAGGTAGTTCCTTACCTAAAAGAATGATGTTAGTTAAGGTAAAGGCTAAGCTCCTGGTACAAAGAGTCCCCAAGGTACAATAGCTTAAGAATATACAAATGTGTTTCTTCCTTAACCCTGAAGTGGGCAGTCTACTTTACAAGGTAGCTCCACAGGCATTCAGGGGACCATGATCTTCCATTCTGTTGCTTTGCCATCCCCTGCAGCAGGTTTCTCAATCTTGCACTATTGAAATTTTGAGGTGGATGATGTTTTTGTTGGTGAGGGGGCTGGGGTATGGCTGTCGTGGTCATTGTAGCAGCATCCCTGGCCTCTACCACATGGATGGCAGCAGCATGTCCACCTACAAGTTGTGACAACCAAATAAGGTCTCCAGACATTTCCAAAAGCCACCTGTGGGGCAAAATCACTGCCCGCTGAGAACCACTGGCCTAGGGTGTTGTCATTATCTGCCTGATAGAAACTGAATCATGGGGTAACGGCTCTATTGTCCAATTGAGGAAAAGAGAAAATGTGGGGAGGAATAAATGCCCATTGTCTAACACTCAGACCCAGGAGCAGTATGTATTACTTTGGTTTTATTCACTGGAGACCCTTTAGTCATGTGACTTCAACTAAATATTTATTTGCTGATAAGGGAGATCTAATAGTGAGGGGGGAAGAAAAACTCTGATAAGTGGGAGGCAGAAGGAATTACTAGGGCCATGTCTTGTGTGGGCAGGAAATGGTGAAGTCTGGGGTTAGCCTTAGATGGGAGCATATGTAAGGTAGAGCATATAGAACAAAAACAAGTAGATAAGTAGCTGTTAACAGAGAGCTTGTGGAAGTTCTCCTATTGTCTATTCTCCTATTGTCTCCATGAAACCAGAAAATATATCATCAATTGAAAACAGTGATCCATGGGCAGAGTTAGAGGTTTGGGAAAATAGAAGAAAGAGCTAAATAGCCATCTAGGAGAGAAGAATGAATGGACAAAGAATGTTTAATAGGATGGCCTGAAAGTGTTAAAAAGCCACCTAATATCTGTGGCTATGAATTTAAAGTTGGGCCTGGTTATACATTATTTTTTTCCAATCACACTGAAGTATATAGTACAGGAGAGGAATAAGGACACAGTTGGATTTATCTAGGGTTATAGTTTTGTCAAGTGAGTATGACGAAGTGGGAAAGGGGTAATGAAGTCAGACTATATGTAAGGGGGAGAATGGCCATAGAATTTAAGTTAAATAAAGAAGGGAGAGAAGGGATCGAAATGGGGCAGAACATTGAAAATGTAGCGGGACTGGAGGTCCTGGGGAAGTAGATGAATTGCTGGTGTTGGGGTACTAGAAGGAGTGATCTAGAAAGATAAATCTAGAAGTCAAGTAGTTGAATGTTGGCAACTGAATTTGAGGGGGGCGTTGAAGTTATTGCTAATGACAAGGTCTAAGTATATCCACGGGAATCAATGGCTGCAGTATGGTGTGGGACCAGATCTAAAAGAACAGAGCTCAAGGAATTGAGACCCAGGATGAAGAATATTCTGCACGTATGTTTAAATTACTAAATTAAGACAGTAGTAGTAAGCTACAATGAGCCAATGATAAAATCAACTGAGAATGATCCCAGTTGTAGTTCGATCACAATAGTTGATTGTATAAACTGATGACTGAGTTTTAGGAAAGGAAGCAAAGAAAGTGAATGTCCTGAAAGGGAACAGCAGGGTATAAGCAGGACACCTATCCATGTCCAGGCCCAATGGTAGCAAAACTGACAAAAAGAAAAACAAAAAAAGGCTGCTGCTTTGGCAGTGTCCTCTGAAGACAGCCACGTTTCCATCAGAGCAAGAAAGTAATGGGAATTTCGGAAAATGGAATAAGGATACAGTGGAAATGTTTCAGGAGTTGTGGTAGGAGATGGGGACAAAACACAGAGCCTTATAGAAAATAAAATAAAGAAATGAAGGGGGATCTGGAGACTGAGGCCTGTGATAAGCAAGAATAAAGAGCATATTATTAGATTAATCCCAGTGGATTCAACTCGAAATTTGAAGGACAGATATGAAACTTAAGTACAAAATTAACATGCCTATTTATATGTATAAACTTCCCATATCTGATTTAATTATTTGGATAGTTTATATTGCTCTCTAAATTCATTTTCCTTCAGAGTATTGCTTTAACAAATCATTTTACCCCTGAAAAGTGGCTATTCCTGTTACCATTTTATGTATCACAAAAATTCTGTGGGCTGGGAATTCAAGCATGATTTGGCTAGACAGCAGTTGAGGTAGTGCTCAGCTGACAAGTGGGCTCGTTGCAAGGATCTGAGACAGCTTCTCTCACAGACTGGAGCCTTGGACGGATGGCTGGAACTTGGAACTCAGCTGGAACTGTCAACTGGAGCATCTTCTGTGTGACCTTTCCAGGATGGCAGGGTGGTAGGGGTTATTATATGGTAACTGGCTCCCGCCAAAGCAAGCACCCCAAGAGAACCAGGAGGAAGCCGCACAGTCTTTTCAGGCCTCACCTCAGAAATCATGGAGCCACTCTCTCCACATTCTAATGATTCCAAAAGAGCCCTAAGCCTAGCGCAGTTTCAACAGAAGGTGAATTAAATTCCACCTGTGGGTGGGGGAGTGACAAGCTCATACTGTTGAGGAACATGTAAAGTGAGAGATACCATGGCCATCTTTGACCAATATAATCTGCCTTGGTGACACAAGTGATACATACACTTCTATCATACAGATGATAAGGGTAGATATCTCTGAAAAGGGATCCCCAAGTTCAAGCTCAGTATAACTGTAAATTGTATTTGCAATGAACCATTAAATTTATACATCTTTTTTTCCTGTAGGAGGCTCTAGAAAATCCACAGTGGAAAGTTTATATCAAGTCCCAGGGAATTTGGAAGAAGAACATAGTAGGTATGGTAAATCAAATAAAAAGTTTCTGTTGCATAAAACTTAGGCAAGAGGCTAAAGTATAGACTGATTCTCCAAACACAAGAAGAATAATTTCATCTAGTACTTGATAATACTGAAACAATGTCTAAAAAAAAAAAATCACAGATTTACTTTTAAATGTCATATAACATTAAGTGTTTTTCATCTTTTAAGCTATGTCTGAAAATTACAAAAAACAAAATGTCTTTCAAGTGAATGTTTTTACCTCTGCCTCAACATAAAATTAAATTTTGTAATTTATTTATTTCAGATTTCCAGATAATCGAAAAAATGAGACTTAAACCAGCTTTGGACTCAGCAACAAAGCAAGGAAAAATTTATCATGTCATCTTCATCTTTGATAATTATAATAGTATGTTACAAGTAATACAGACAGAATTATAATAAAACTATGACTACGTTTAGATTGGATTTTGTATTGCAGTGTACTACTACGAATTTAATCTAAATCATCTAAATTCATGAAAATAATAATGCATCTCAAATGCTTGAAAGTATCAACAATTATTCTTGGAACAAACTGTAAAATTTTCCTCTTATCCACTATTCCACAAGGAAGAGTGTTATTATACAATCAAAATTCGGTTGTATCTAATGAGAAAATCATTTTAAACTTAAGGAAATCTATGCTGAATAAATATAGGGAAAATATTTATTAAAATTTCAGGAAGCCTTTTCAACATAGATAAAAGGATTATAAGCAGTAAAGACTTTTTTATTGTACCATTCAAAACAGTTTCCTCTACTCACACCACTTCTGACACCAAATGCTTGAGGTTTTACACACCAAGCAGTTCTCCAGTTCTCAATAGATACTGACTGGGTGTCTTACAGTTTAACTCAATTCTGACACCAACTGCCAGGAGTTAGCACAGATCCCATATAAAGGGATAATTTCACAAAACTGTTTCCCACCTCAAATGCCAATCACAAGTCCCAGGGTGTCACTTATACTTCTGACTGACTTGGCTCCTTACTGGGGATTCCCACAACACCCCTTCCTTAACTTCAGTAATTTGCTGTATCAGCTCATGAAACTCAGGGAAAGATATTTACATTGCCAGTTTATTATGAAAAATGCAATAAAGGATAGAGATGATCAGCCAAATAGAAGAGATACACTGGTAAGGTATGGGAGAGGGGGCCCGGGCTTCCATGCCCTCACTGGGCGCATCACCCTCCTAGCACCTCTGTACGTTCACCAACCCAGAAGCTCTCCAAATCCTTTCAAATCCTGGGGTTTATATGGAGTCTTCACAATGTAAGTATGATTGATCAAATCATTGGCCATTACTGATTAACTCAGCCTCCAGCCCCTCTCCTAAGGTCAAGGGATGGGGCTGAAAGTTTCAACCCTCTAATCACATGGTTGGCTCCCCTGGCAACCAGACCCCGTCCTTAAGGGCTTTCCAAAAGTCATCTCCAAAAATCATCTCATTAACATAAACTGTGGTGTAGTTGAAAGGGGCTTGTTATGAATGACAAAAGATGATCCTTTCACCTTTATCATTCCAGAGCTATTTCAGAAACTAGGGACAAAAAACAAATATTATAACAAAAGATGTTCCTTTCACTTTTAGCTCTCTAGAGCTGTTTATGAAATCAGAGACAAAACCCAAATGTTAATCTGTTGTATTACATTAGGAGCTCTATGCCAGGAATCAGGGACAAAGACCAAATATGTATTTCTTACACTATTAGAAAATTACACTGTGTAGAGCCATATCTTATGATACTTTTAGCTGATCGTATATAGTTGACCGTTGAACAACACAGGTTTGAACTGTGTAGGTCCACTTATGTGTGCATTTTATATATATAAATACAGTACAGTACTGTGTAATTTGTCTTCCTTATGATTTTCTTAATTTTCTTTAGTTTATCACTCTCTAGCTTACTTTCTCTAGCTTACTTTATATAATACATATAACATACAAAATATGTTTTAATCAACTGTTTATGTTATCAGTAAGGCTTCCAGTCAACAGTAGACTATTAATAGTTAAGTTTTGGAGGAGTCAAAATTATATGTGGATTTTGACTGCAGGGGATTGGTGCTCCTAACCCCCACCTTGTTCAAGGATCAACTGTATAATAAAATGTGTCCATGTCAATTTTAAAAGATTAAGAAAAATTTTCAGTTTTAGGCCCCTCCCCTAAGGTGTCTTACCATAATAAATGTACTGAAACCACTGGTTTTCTGTACAAGAGCAAAATCTATGTGGTCCCCATCTCACATTATCTGATCAGATAAAACTATAAATATACAGACTCAAACAAGGAGGCTCATGTTTCTAATCTTGGGTTGGAGAGTGCCTTCATAATTAAGAAATCAAGGTCAGGTGCAGAATTAACAATGACTACAACATATGTGATTACATTAAAATATTTTAGTGAAAAGGTCACTAAGCAAAGTTAAAAGACCAATGACAGAGCAGAAGAATTTGCAATAACAATCAAAAAAATTAATGCCCATAAAACACAATTTATGAAAAAAGATTAATAAAGAAGAAGAGGAGGAGGAAGAAGAGGAAAAGAAGAAGACAATCTAATAAGAAAAAGGACAGAGCATAGCATTGAAACTCAAGTTGTTATCAACTTAAAATAAACTGCTATGAGACATTTTGTGTAAGCCTTATGGTAACCACAAAGCAAAAGCCTAGAGTAGTTAAACAGAGCATAAGGGAATATGAGCATAACACTACAGAAAATCATCAAATCACAAAAAAAGAGAGCACGAGAAGAATAAACAAAAGAATTACAAAGCAGCCAGAAGACAAGTTTGAAAGTGACAAAAAGTCCTATCTATCAATACTTATTTTAAATGCAAATGGACTAAATCCTCCAATCAAAAGACATTGAATGGCTAAGTGGATTAAAAACAAAGCAAGATCCAACTATATGTCACCTACAAGAGACTCTCCTCAGCTTTAAGGATACACAGGACCACAAGTAAAGAGATTGAAAAGAATTTACATAAAAATGGAAACCAAAAGAAAGCTAGGATAACTATATTTATATAAGACAAAATCGCTTTAAGTCAAAGACTGTAATAGGAGACAAACACATTATGTAATAATGAACAATCCAACAACAGGATATAACATTTGTAAATATTTATGCACCCAACATAAGAACACCTAAATATAGAAAGCAAATATTAACAGACCTAAAGGGAGAAATAGACAGCAATACAATAATACTAAAGAACTTTAATGCCCCCACTTTCATTAATAAGTAGATCATCAAGACAGAAAATCGATAAGGAAACACTGGCCTTAAATTTGACACATTAGACCAGATGGACTTAACAGACATATCCAGAGCATTTCATCCAAAAGAAACAGAGTACACATGGAACATTCTCTGGGATAGATCATATGTTAAGCCACAAAACACATCTTTAAAAATTTAAGGTGGAAAACATATTAAGCATCTTTTCCACCTACAATTGTATGAAACCTGAAATCAATTACAAGAAGAAAGCTGGAAAAATCACAAATATGAGGAGACTAAACAACGTGCTACTGAACAACCAATTGGTCAACAAAGAAATCAAAGAAATTTTTAAAATACCTTGAGACAAATGAAAATGGAAATACAACACACCAAACTTAAGGGATGCAGCAAAAGCAGTTCTAAGAGGTAAGCTCAAAGTGATAAATGCCTACATTAAGAGGGAAAAAAAAAAAAGATCTCAAACAACCTAACTTTATACCTCAAGGACTAGAAAAACAACAAATGAAGCCCAAAGTTAGTAGAAGGAAGGAAATAACAAAGATCAGAATGGAAATAAATGAAATAGAGACTAAAAAGACAATAGAAAAGATCAATGAAAATAAGAGGTGGATTTTTTTGAAAAAATAAAATAGACAAAACTTTAGCTGGAATCGCCAAGAAAAAAAGGAAGAGGACTGAAATAAAACCAGAAATGAAAGAGTAGACTTTACAACTAAAAACACAGAAATACAAAGGGTCGTAAGAGACTACTATAAATAATTATACACCAAAAAATCAGACAATCTAGAAGAAATGGAGAAATTCCTAGAAACATACAGCCTACCAATGCTGAACCATGAAATAGAAAATCTGAATAGACCCAATTACTAGTAAGGAGATTAGGAGATTAGATCAGTAATCAAAAACCTCCCGACAAACAAAAGCCCAGGACTGGTGGCTCCACTGTTAATTTCAACCAAATATTTTTCTTTCTTTTTTCCGTTATTTATTTATTTATTTTCTCTCCATATTTTTATTTAAATTCTAGTTAGTTGACATATAGTGTAATACTGATTTCAGGAGTAGAATTTAGTGATTCATCACTCACATACAACACCCAGTGCTCCTCATAACATGTGCTCTCCTAATAACCATCACCCGTCTAGCCCATCCCCCACCCACCTCCTTCCATCAACCCTCAGTTTGCTCTTTATCATTAAGAGTCTTATGGGCCCCTGGGTAGCTCAGTTGGGTAAGCATCTGCCTTTAGTTCAGGTCATGATCTCTGGAACCTGGGATTGAGCCCTGCCTTAGGCTTCTCTCTCAGCAGGGAGTCTGCTTCTCTTTCTCTCTCGCTCTGCCCCTCCCCACTGCTCATTCTCTCTCTCTCTCAAATAAATAAAAATTTTTTTTAAAAGAGTCTCTTACGATTTGCTTCCCTCTCTTCTTTTTTTTCGCTTCCCATATGCTCATCTGTTTTGTTTCCTAAGTTCCACTTATATAGTGAAATCATATGGTATTTGTCTTTCTCTGACTAACTTATTTCATTTAGCGTAATACACTCTAGTTCTATCCATGTCATTGCAAATGGCAAGACTTCATTTTTTGATGGCTGAGTAATATTTCATTGTATGCATATACTATATTCTTTATCCATTCATCAGTTGATGGACTCTTCTACCAAATATTTTTTAAAGAATTAGGATCAATCCTTCTCAAACTCTTCCAAAAAATAGAACGAGGGGAACATTGCCAGACTCCTTTTACAAGGCCAGCATTACCCGGATGCTAAAACCAGACAGACACTAGAAGAAAATTATAGACCAATATCCCTGATGAACATAGATGCAAAAATTCCTCAACAATATATTAGCAAACTGAACACAATACATTAAAGAGATCATATACCATGATCAAGCAGGATTTATTCCAGGGATGCAAAGATGGTTCAAAAACCGAAAATATATTAATGTGATGCATAATATTAATAAAATAAGGGTAAAAATCATATGATCATCTTAATAGATGCAGAAAAAGCATTTGACAAAATTTAACATCCATATATAATAAAAAACACTCAACAAAGTGAGTATAGATGGAACATACCACAAGATAACAAAGGCCATATATGACAAGCCCATAGCAAACATCATACTCAAAGCTTTTCCTCTAAGATCAGGAATAATACAGGATGCCCACTCTTACCACTTTTATTCAACATAGTCCTAGCCATAGCAACTAGGCAAGTAAAAGAAATAAAAGGCATTAGAAAGGAAAGAGTAGCAGGCTCTATTTGCACGCACACACACAAAACAGAATTTTATTCAGCCATAAAAAAGAAAGAAATTCTGCCATTTGCAACAACACTGATGGACCTTAAGGGAATTACGGTAAGTGAAATAAGTCAGACAAATACTATATGCTCTCACTTATATGTGGAATCAAAAAAACAAAAAACTCATAGAGAACAGATTGGTGGTTGCCAGAGGCAGAGAGTAGGTAATGTTCAAAATGGATGAACGTGGTCAAAAGGTAAAAATGTCTAGTTATAAAATAAATAGGGGGCATCTGGCTGGCTCAGTCAGTGGAGCATGCAACTGTTGATCTTGGGGTTGTGAGTTCAAGCCCCATGTTGGGTACGGAGATTATTTAAATATAAAATATAAATAAATAAATAAAATAATAAAATAAGTTCTGGGCATATAATGTAGAACATGGTGACTATAGTTACCAATGCTATATCATATATTTGAAAGTTTCTAACAGAGTAGATCTTAAAAGCTCCCATCACAAGAGTAAAACAAATTTGTAACCAGGTAAGGTGATGGATGATAACTAAACTTACTGCGGTAATCATTATGTCATACACTTAAAACTGATAAAATGTTATATGTCAGTTATATGTCAAAAAATTGGAAAAAAGTTCTTTAAAAAGGAAAATAAAAAACATCACAAACTGGAAGAAAATATTTGCAAAAACCTATCTAATAAGGACTTGTATATATATATATAAGACACTCATATACAAATATATAAAGACTCTTATAACTCAATAAGACAAAGAATGTAAAGTAAGTCATAGGCAAAATATTGAAAAGACATGTCACCAAAGACACATAGATAGCAAATAAGCTCATAAAAAGATCCTCAACACTATTAGTTATTAGAGAAATGCAAATGAAAACCACAATATCACACTACATGCCTTTGAAAATGGCTACAATTTAAAAGTCTGGCAATTCCAAGTGTTGCAAAGATGTGGAGCCACTAGAACTCTCAAAATCACTAATGGAAACACAAAATTGTACAGCTGTTTTGGAAAACAGTTGAATAGTTCGTTATAAATTTAAACACACACCATAGGACCCAACAACCAACTCTTATTTACCCAAAAGAAATGAAAACAAATGTCTACACGAAGACTTGTATGTGAATATTTATAGCAATTCTATTCATAATGGCCAAAAACTGAATATAACCAATATACGCATCTACAAGTGAATAGATAAACAAATTGTGGAATATTCTGTAGAATGAAATACAACTCAGGAATAAAATGAAAGCAACTGTTAATAAATAAAACAAGATGGATTTCAAAAGCATTATGCTAAGTGAAAGAAGCCAGTCACAAAAATTGCATTTATATAATATTCTAGGAAAGCCAAAACTGCAGAACAGAAATCAGATCAATGGCTGCCAAGAGCAGGGGGAAGAGGAAGGGAAGTAACTATAAAAGGATATGAGAGAATTGGCGGGCTATAGAAATGTTCTCTATCTTGGTTGTAGTTCTCTATCTTGATTGTACAACTATATACACTACTCAGAGTTTATTGAACTGTATACATGAGGATGAATTTTGCTACATCAATTATAACACAATAAATCTGACTTAAAAAATTAAAAATAAAAGGGGCATGTGGCTATAGAGTAAATTCAGCCTGATCACACTGTTATTTAAATATAGCTGTGTGTACTTGTGGATACATATATATGTATGAATATAGAAAAAGCTCTTAAATAATCTAAACCCAAATGTGAACTCGATTATCTCTAGGGAATGGGAAACTGGGAATGATTTTATTTTTTATACTTCTGTAATGGTCAAATTTTTTCCACATATAAGGCTATATATGCTGTGGGTATGTCTTTTAACAATAAAAAATATTAAAGACAAGTTTCTTCTACCATGGTGTAAAGTGTTTCCTTAACCATTTTCATTAAAAAAACCCTATCACATATCAGTCTGCTTAAAAAGTAAGACTACAGGGGCGCCTGGGTAGCGTAATCCTTAAGCGTCTGCCTTTGGCTCAGGGCGTGATCCCGGCATTTGGAGATTGAGCCCCACATGGGGCTCCTCTGCTGGGAGCCTGCTTCTTCCTCTCCCACTCCCCTGCTGTGTTCCCTCTCTCGCTGGCTGTCTCTCTGTCACATAAATAAAATCTTTAAAAAAAAAAAAAAAAGTAAGGCTACAGGCACCTGAGTGGCTCAGTGAATTAAGTGTCTGCTTTCTGCGCAGGTCATGATCCCGAGGTCATGGGATCAAGCTCCTCGTCAGGCTCCCTGCTCAGCAGGGACCTGCTTCTCCCTTTGCCTCTGCTTCTCCTTGCCCTTCTCATTCTCTCTTTCAATTAAATACATAAAATCTTTAAATAAATAAATAAATAAATAAATAAATAAATAAATAAATAAATAAATAGTAAGATTTGCCGTGAGAAAACTTTTTCCTTTCAAAAGAACAATTCTGGAGAATATATTTGCAAATGACACTACAGATAAAGGACTGGTATCCAAGATCTACAAAGAACTTCTCAAACTCAATACACGAGAAACAAATAAACAAATCAAAAAATGGGCAGAAGATATGAACAGACACTTTTCCAATGAAGACATACAAATGGCTAACAGACACATGAAAAAATGTTCAAAATCATTAGCCATCAAAGAAATTCAAATCAAAACCACACTGAGATACCACCTTACGCCAGTTAGAATGGCAAAAATAGACAAGGCAAGAAACAACAATTGTTGGAGAGGATGTGGAGAAAGGGGATCCCTCCTACATTGTTGGTGGGAATGCAAGTTGGTACAGCCACTCTGGAAAACAGTGTGGAGGTCCCTTCAAAAGTTAAAAATTGAGCTACCCTATGATCCAGCCATTGCACTACTGGGTGTTTACCCCAAAGATACAGACGTAGTGAAGAGAAGGGCCATATGCACCCCAATGTTCATAGCAGCAATGTCCACAATAGCTAAATCGTGGAAGGAGCTGAGACGCCCTTCAACAGATGACTGGATTAAGAAGTTGTGGTCCATATATACAATGGAATATTACTCAGCTATCAGAAAGAACGAGTTCTCAACATTTGCTACAACATGGACGGCACTGGAGGAGATAATGCTAAGTGAAATAAGTCAAGCAGAGAAAGACAACTATCATATGATTTCTCTCATCTATGGAACATAAGAACTAGGAAGATCGGTAGGGAAAGAAAGGGATAAAGAAGGGGGGAGCAATCAGAAGGGGGAATGAAACATGACAGACTATGGACTCTGAGAAACAAACTGAGGGCTTCAGAGGGGAGGGGGGTGGGGGAATGGGATAGGCCGGTAATGGGTAGTAAGGAGGGCATGTATTGCATGGTGCACTGGGTGTTATATGCAACTAATGAATCATCGAGCCTTACATCGGAAACCGGGGATGTACTGTATGGTGACTAACATAATATAATAAAAAATCATTATAAAAAAAAATTGTACTACAGGTGAGAACATGAGAAATAAAGTGTGAATAGGTAGAAAAAAAAAACAAAAGAACAATTCTAACTTTGAAGTTCTAAATTCAAATTTGAAATACTAATTTTTTTTCCTCTGAAGCTTTTTCTGTCACAACAGCCTTTTCTAATAGCGTCTTCTTCATTTTAAGATACCTTAAAAATATGTCTGGGAAGTTTTGTGGGAATATTTTTAATCAAAATACCCACATCTCTGCAAACACTTCAGGAAATTACATCAAAAATCTGTTGGGAAGGTCGACAGAAACCGGATTTTACAATCAAATGCCAGTCACCCTGCTATTCCTTCTGATGGAGCTAATCAAAAGGTTTCTTTGGTGGTTTCTCCTTAAATTTCAATTTGAGTCATTTTTATTTGTGAAACTGAAGACATATATGAAAACAAAAGCAATTTTCATGATGACGGATGAAAATCACAATTGCATCAAGTGCTAGTTCTTTGTAAAAGGCTCTTCCGTAAACAGTGCCGCAAAGACCACTCACTGAGAATGTGTAAGTATTTACAACGGTCTCTAATACCCATTTTTATCAAAATAATGTACCTAAAATACAACATTCCATAATGTGCTATAATTACTTTAGTTTTCAGTTTCTGCCTTAAAAACTTGATATGATATCACGGCTTTTCTGGGGTGTTTTGTTTGTTTTTTGTTTGCTTTTTAAAGATTTATTTATTTTTTATTATTTTAGAGAGAGACAGAGAGAGAGCAGCAGGGGGAACAGCAGAGGAAAAGGGAGAGAGAGAATCCCAAGCAGACTCCCCACCGAGTGCCGAGCCCACTGGGGAGCTCGATCTCATGACCCTGAGATCACGACCCTGAGCAGAAACTAAGAGTCCCACGCTTAACTGACTGAGCCACCCAGGCGCCCCTGTTTTTTCACTCTTTAGTAAGATTCCCCAAAAACTGTTTTAAAAAACGCATCCCAAGTTACAATAAACAAATACCTTTGTGCTCCCGTGTTTTAGGTAGCACTGAAAATACCCTGGTAGATACCTATTGATCTAATGTTTAAAGGAACCTTTATCTTTCTTCCCTCCTCCCCCTTCTTCCCTTATAGGGCCTTCCTTTTCCCTGCCAGGAGTGATCGCACATCTACACAGAGATGAGGGCATGTATGGAAATGAAGAAGACGGAGACGTGTTTGTTTCACTCTCGAGGCCACATTGAAGGTAAAATATAGGGAGTCTTTAGAAAAAGAAACAAACATGACTTCCACTGAGGTGAATAATTTTAATGCCTTCTTTCCAAAATTAACTTTGCCCAGATATTTTTAAAGAAAGGTATTATATTATCATTATCATTGACAGATATTTATCTCGCCTCCATCCACACACACATACCATAAAAATTATAAACTATTTTATGGAGAGTAGTGTGACCATGTAATTATTATGGGATTTTTATATTTAAAAGAGTTGATCTAAATTGACTGAAAAATCAAAGAAAAAAAAAAAGACTCCAATGCTGCAGGTTTAATTACTACTCCACTAAAAACTGCTTTTCTTTCCAAACATCCTGCTTTTGTATCTAACCTCTCCAACTCTACCCGAAATAACAGTTCTTTGTGGAATCATACCTATAAACTGTATGAAACTGCAATTGATTCTATGAGGTTATTTGTCCCCCAAATTTTGAATTTTGAGCATATATAGGTATGTGTGTGTATATATATATATATATGAATTAACTCAAAATTTCTTTTAAATATTCTCAATAATTATTCACTTGGACAATCTAGAATTTACCAAGCTGAGTAAATCAGGCATCAGAGAACAGTAAGCTTATCACCACTTTATAATCCCTAAGCTTTTAAACATGTTCTGCATCCACTGGTGTTCAAAGAAATACAAATTAAAACAACAATGTAATACTAATATTTTGTCTATGATCAAAAATTAAAAAGAATAAAAATAACCAGTGTTACAATGGTGGGTAAACAGGAGGTAGAAGTGTAAAAAAAAAAAAAAATCTGAGAGTGATTTGACAGTAGGTACCAAAAGCTTTTAAAAGCTCTTTGACCCTGCAATTCATTTCTAAGAATTTATCTCAGGAAATAATCAGACAAGTGAGAAATGACGACGGTACAATGCTATTATTGAAGTTTCTTTCTCCTGCGAGCATAACAACAAACAAATAATACGTAGATTCAACCTAAATTCCCAATAATAAATAATGGGTCAAATAATTGATAGTACCTTCCTACTGGGTATATTAGTTTTCTGTTGCTGCTGTAGTAAATTACCCAAATAGAGCAGCTTAAAACAATACTCATCTATTAACCTCACAGTTCTGCAGGTCAAAAGTCTAGGCTGGCTTGGCTGGATTTTCTGTTTGGAGCCTCTGAAGACCAAATCCAGGTATCTTCTGAGTGGGGCTGTTTATCCAACAGATCTGGGATAGAAGCTGCTTCCACCTTCAGTTAGGTTGTTGGCAGAATTCAATTCTTTGCGGCTGTAGGACTGAGGTCCCTGTTTCCTTGCTGGCTACCAGCCAAGGGCCACCCTCACCCATTGAGGCAACCAGCCTTCCTTCCTAGAGCTGCCTCATTCTTAGAGGTAGCAATAGTGCATGGACTCCTCTCAGGCTTCAGGATACTCTAATTTTCCTTGTGACAGCCAGGAAAATTCTCTGCTTTTAAGGGCTTGAGTGATTAGATTAGGCTCAGCCACATAATTTCCCCAACTTTAGGTCAACTGTGCCACATAACGTAATACAATCACGGAGTAGTACCTCCTCATTAGTCACGAGTCCCTGGGATTAGGGTAAGACATTGCAGGGGACAGTGGGCAGGGGTGGGGATGGATGAGAGGCATAATTCTACCTTACTACACCATGGAACAAAATACAGTAACTAAAAATGATGACTTTAGAATTGAATTTGGCTTTCCTGCCCCAAAATATAAACTAGGCATTAAAATACTGAAATGTTTCTGTAGCCTTTGGCTGCAGTTCTATCCAGGGCCTGGACCCTCTCCTAGTCCCTCCTTTAGGATGACCACAGCCCTGCCCTGCTCTAGCAATTGAAGGACTGATGCCTTCACAGCAATAAACTTCCTGGATACAGTCTCCTTTCATTGCTTGGTGCCCATGGAATACCTATCATTAAATCTTTTAATACCACCCTTGGATTTGGCTGTAAATTTAATGGCAGAAAAGAAGGCTATTACAATACTGTTAAGTGAAGGAAGAAGCCATGTTTATTTAGAACGAATGGATAGATACATAGATACATTTATGATAGATTTGATAGATGGATAGGTAGATAGATATACATATATGCATGTAAGCTGGTATTGCTTATTTATACTAGTGAATATGCATAAAAGCAATTCCTGAAAGATACACCATAAAACATTAACAGTTGTTATTTCCAAAAGATAGAATTTCAGGTGATATAAATTTAATTTTTAAAACTTTCTGTATTTTCCAATGAACATGTATTATTGGCGTAATAAAAAGAATATATGATAAAGACAAAACAAGTTCTGTACCTTTCCTTCTATGTCCTTGAGGGAAAAAATCCCTTATTTTTTGAACCTCTATTTCTTAATCAGTAAAATGAACTACAATATACTTTCCATTCTTTCCAGCTGTAAGATCTTCTGATTCTAAATAGACCGCTCAAGAAGGTACTTAGGGTCGATCCAGGTTAAAAGAAGGGGGAAGGGAGAAGGAAGCCATTAGAGTTAAAAGAAATTAGGTTTTCATTTTGTCCACTTAAAACATTGTAGAAAACTGTAATTTCTTTTTAAGGTGACGTGATGCATTCAAGATCAAGGTTCTCATTGCAATTATTCGCCTTTGCTAGTTGTCAAGGAGCTGTAGGTTTATTCTAGCTTTTAAACTGCATGTCCCGAACTGTCATTCTTGAAGCAACAAGCACCGAGTAATACTGTAGATTATGGTGGACAAGACAGCGAGGCTACATCCAAGGAGCCAACATTCAGGATGGAGAACACAAACGATGTCCTAACAAGTGAGTAAATAAACAAGACATGTTGTCATAAAAACTTGAAGGAAATAAAAGAGGAAGTAACATTTGAACTGAGACCTGCAGGATGAGAAGAATATGGCAGAACTAAAGGCCAAAAGAAGCAGCAGAGAGAACAGCAATGCAAAGGCTCTGAGACAAGACAGCGCTGGCATGTTTGCGGGACACAAATGAGAATGGTGTGATTGCACTAGAATGAGTGGGACACAGTGGCACCAGATGAAGTTAAATAGGCAGGTACCAGATTATATAAATACCCTTAGACCAGGGTAAAGAGTTCAGATTCTATTATAAATACCAATGGGAAGCCATTCAAAACTTTTAAACATGGAAGAGATGTATTTTTGAAAGTGTTAAAAGACAACTTTGGCTGTTGAGTAGGGAAGGGATTATAAGAGGGCAAAGGTGGTACCTTGGAGACTTGCTAGAATTACTGCAGTAATCCAGGCAAGCGATAAATGAGCATCACTAAGAATATGAGGGTGTCAATGAAGATGGACAAAAGCAAATGGTTTAAAACATATTTTTAAGATACAATCTGGAAAATTTCCTCATGAGACTAGTTGACATGGTGAGAAAAAAGGGAAAAGTCAAAATGGATCCTAGAGCTTTTCCTTGAGCAAAGTGATGATTGGTAGTACCTTTACTAAGATGAGAAAGGCCAGAGGAAGATCAGTGTTTGAAGGTGAAATCAAGAGCTCTATTTTAGGCACAAGTTTGAGATGCTTATTAAACCTCCTACAGGAGAAGTCAAAGAGGCGGAGATCAAAGTGCAGAACTCAAAGAGGAGGCCAGGGTGGAGATAACAAATTGAAAGTCAACAGAATATGGATGGTAGTTAAAAAAGAAAGGCCAGGATGGAACATAGTCAAATCAAAATTTAGGGACAGTAATCTTGAATATAGGAAAAGGAAATCAATTATGTTAACGTAAAGCACACTAGTATCAAGAAGAAGAAATTACAATTACATATTCATGATTCATCAGAAAGTATATGCATTATTAAATGCACATATTTAGGACTAAAGTTTAGAACCTAGAATTCCTTATTAAGTAACAATTGGAGAAAAACAGTCTCATTCCCTAAGAGAAATAGAAACCTGAACTGTCTAACTTCTTACCAGAAAGTCACTTACTCATGA
The DNA here is from genome assembly GCF_024610735.1 of Ursus americanus. Taxonomy (NCBI): domain Eukaryota; kingdom Metazoa; phylum Chordata; class Mammalia; order Carnivora; family Ursidae; genus Ursus; species Ursus americanus. The sequence continues at coordinate 35,677,386 of NC_142139.1, read as the reverse complement.
ATAGAAATAGCAAAATCAAGTCAGCAACAATCACTATGAACCCAACATTGCCCAGCCAACTCTTCTGCCATGGAATACAGTAGCCACTAGGACTTCGAGGCAAAAATCCTGACAAATTTCTAAGTAGCTGATAATTATAAGGAATTCATAATGCCCTTGATTCTCAAAGCACTGCCGTGTCTTTGGGCACATTTATGTACTACAAATGTTGAATATACAAACTTATTAAGTATTTAAGAATGAAATGGGGTTAGTTCAATTTGGCAGACAATTTAGTGATGCAGTGAGTTGGATTTTTTTCTCTAGTTTTCATTAGATATTGACATTAATAGAAGAGATTTTCAAAATTTATACTGTTGGACAATTTTGCAAGTCAACTTTAAGTATACTTCAAACTTATTTTTTGAAGTTGTCTTTGAAGAAATATAATGATCATATATAATATGTCCCTTCAAAATACAAATTGAAAACATTTGTTGACTTAGGATAATGTTTAACATGTCTATATATAATTTTACATAAATCCAATACATTTGATAGTCTTCAGATATTTAAACTGATTGATTGAGCATCTTTTATGCCAACCAATGTGTTAAATATGTAAAACATGTAAGATACTGTTCCTACTTCCAAAGAGATTAAGAATTTGTATCAGTTTTCTGAGAATCAAAATTTGAGTTTGATTACAGGTTATACTAATATAGGTCAAGAACTAATGTGATAGAATATGAGCAAATGTTTTTATTTCCTTTATTATATAAAAATATTTCTTGAGCAATAAATGTTAAGGTACCCAAGTCCTAAATTTTAGTCTGATCCTATTTCTTATAAATAATATTATAATTTCATTACACTAAAACACAAGTTGAACAATGCTATGAGACAGGACAGCATAAAAGTTAATAGCATGGACTCTATCCAGACCCAGATTACTTGCTTTCATATCCTAGCTGTGTGGTTTTAGACAAGTTACTTAACCTTCCTATACCTGATTTCCTTATCTTTAGCATAAAGATTATTGACGTATAAATGACTTGCAACTCAACATCAAAAAGACAAATAATCCAATTAAAAATGGGCAAATTATTTGAATAGATATTTCTCCAAAGAAGATATACAAATAGCCAATAGTACATATAATGATGTTCAATATCATTCATTAATCATTAGGGAAATGCAAATCAAAACCACACTTTACACCCATTTGTATGGCTGTAAGGATGGACAAGTGTTGGAAGAATGAGGAAAAATTGGAAAACTCGTACATTGCTGGTGGAAATATAAAAGGTGCAGTTGCTTTGGAAAACAGTTTGGCCATTCCTCAAAAAGTTAAACCTCGAGTTGATTTATGACCCAGAGATTTCACCCCAAAAGAATTGAAAACAAATGTCCAAACAAGAACTTGTACATGAACGTTTGCAGTAGCACCATCTGTAATCGCCAAAAAGCGCCACAACCCAAATGTGCATAAACTGATGAATGGGTAACAAAATGTGGTATATCATACAGTGGATATTATTCAGCAATAACAACGAATGAGATGCTGATACATTTTACAACATGAATGAACTTTGAAAACATTATGCTAAGTAAAGGAGCCAGACACAAAATGCCACGCATTGAATGAGTCTGTTCATAGGAAATGCCCAGAATAGGCAAAAATACAGAAGCAGAAAGTATACTAGTGGTTGCCTGGGACTGGGACTGAAGTGGAAATAGAGAGTGACTCCTAATCGATGTGGGGCTTCTTTGTTCTGAGATCACTTTGTGGTAATGATTGCACACCTCTGTGAATATACTAAAACCACTGAATTGTACATTTTTTAAAAGGGTATGTTTTATGGTATGTGAATTATATCTCAATAAAGCTGCTGTTTGTGAAAGTAACAATAAAAAAGAATATAGGATACCGATAGCACCTGTTTCATGGGTGTCATCAAGATTAAAATGAGTTCATATTTGTAAAATGCTTAAATAAAAATACTTGACCCATAGTAAGTGCTATGTAAGTGATAAGATAATTTCTCAACAAGGTAAAAGTTCACATTTTGATACAGATCGCTCCCCACGTTCCAAACACATTGCATTAATAAAATAAGTATTAAAATACTTTGCAATACATATAACCAATAAAATACTAATATTTAGGATGTAATAAAGTACACAAATAAATAGAAAAAGCAACACAATATAAAAATGGCCAAAGAATAGACAGTTCATAGCCTAAGAATTCCAGAGTCTAGAAAAATATGAGAATATAATCAAACTTACAGTTAATCAGGAAAACAGATTATAAAATAACAAGATACATCTTATATGCATTCAATTTGGCAAAAAAAAAAAAGTCCAATAACTCCAAGTATTGGTGAGAATGTGGAGAAGTAGAACAAACACTTTAGAGAGCAAGTGGACACTATCTAGTGAAGTCAAAGATACTTATACACTACGAATCTCAGAGCACATACTCTAAAGAAACTGTCTCACATATGCATAACAAAACAAACAGAATTTTTATTGCATCTTCGTTTATAGTAATGAAAAACTGGAAATATTGGTTATTATGAGAACAGATATACTGTGGCATTCATACAATGGAAACCATATACAACAGTTAATGAATGAACTAGGACTGTGAGTATCAACATGGACAAATCTCCAAAAACATAATTTTGTACAAAAATATTAAAAATACATGAATAAACCCTACAAGTCCTGGGGCCCGGCCTACTAATCTCAGGCAATAAATGGTGACTGAATTGTGATTCTGCAAAGGTCTTCCCATAACCGAACATCCAGGGAAATTTTGCAACCCGTGGAATTCTTAGACCAAAAAGTAAATAGCCACACATACAGGACCTACATACTGTGAACTGAAATGGTGCTGTGTTAGGGCTCCTGAAAGAGCCAGAGCAGGAAAGACTGTTCAAACAGAAGATCCTCGTTCTTCTCTTCGGCCAAAGAGCAGCAGGCTCTATCACCTCCCCAGCTGCCCTCCCTCCGTTGCTCCAAGTCCTTCTCCAGTTTTTCCTTGAGAGTCTTTTTCTTCTCCTGAATTTTCCTTAACCTGTAGAACTCTTCTCACTCTCTCTCATCCACTCTGTGATGATAGGAGAAAGGGTACTTTCAATCTGGGGAATGATGGCACGTTCTGTGGCAATTTCACACCTGTCGGTCATCTTAACAGCAAAGGCTGCGGTAAAGCTACTCCCACCCGTACTTCCACTGCTCTGGCTTAATTCTTCTGTCTACAGCAGTCGGTTCACACCTGTTGGTTCGTTCCTTCGGGTAATGTTCAAATTACTGGCAGAGTCACACTGGCTACATTATCTTTCCTCTCTGGAAACTTCACTTGGGCTTTCTGTACATTGTGGGTAACTGTAGTGCAGAACCCCTGGCTGTGAATGTGGCCTCGGCAAACGATAGGGCAGCTTCTCTCATCACTTCACCCATCAACCTTTTAGTCCCTATTACTTTCTTTAGATCTGTTGAAATGGAAGAGTTAAGGCATCAGATTTTTTTCTTCAGGAGGTTTAAAGCTGTCTGAAACATTCGTGACAGTGTGCACCACTCGAGAGGGAAAGATTTCAGTTTGGTCTTTGCCCGACTGGATGGTTGGACATTGATAGTTTGGCTGCAACAGCCCCAGCCCCAGTCTCTCTCTACCCGAGTCAGCTGGTGGCGTCAGGAGGCGCTTCCTCAGGGAGGGAAGGAGGAAAACGGAATCAGAGAGGGAAACGGAGATAGCAATTATGTCTGTAACGTATTTCTTGAAAAATGAAGTGACTGAAGTAAACACAGGATAATATAAAGATTTGATAAAGGTAAGTGGTGGGAACACAGGTATATATTACATTTTCCAAAGTTATCTATATAATAAAGAATAACTTTTAAGTAGTAAGATTTAAAATAAAGATTCATGCATTCCAGTCCCCAAGCAAAAAGAGTTTTTTCAAATGCATGCACTACTTTTTAAAATTTTTTTCTTGATATTTCATTGCCTAGTGATTTAAATTCTTCCCTGTTAGCTTCGATGACTAAGTACCTTTGGTTGTAATTAAATAACTATTTAGAGATAACTTTTAAGAGATAACTTTTCATACTTTTATAAAGGATACCCTTTTGTATTTATATTGTTACAAAGCATATCCTTTTATAAAGGATAATATACAATATAAATTATTACAAATTTGCAATAAAGTTCCTTCCATACACTAAATTTTTATTATGAATGTATACTCCAATTGCTCTTCCATTTCCAGACTTTCTGCAGAGTATTTTTAACAGCATAGACATTTTTAATATTGTTCAATGATTCAAGTAGGAAATTGCTCAAATCTTGACATCATTTTTAATCACAGTTTATTCAATTTAGATTAACCTCCTCTTTTAAAAAAGTATTATTGCTATGATTGACTGCTAATATATTCTTAAACCTGTGACCTTTTTAGTAGACATAAATGAGAAAAAAGAATAGTCTTCATTCTTCTTTACCCAGTTAATCCACCAGAAGCAATTTAAGTAAAAAAGCTTGGAATAATTACATTTCCAACCAAAAATATAAGGAGAAATATAAGCTTCAGAATTTAGTACAATAACTTGGCTAACAAAGCAAATAGAATGGGATTAGGAAAATCATGGTCAGTCTTACAACACGTACAGGATGAATAGAAAACTCTCCTCTTTTTTTCGAACCATCTAGATTAACAAGTTAATTTTTCTTATGGTTATTCAGTTGGTTGAAAAACATTAAGGAGATTGTTTTGTGAGAACACTGTAATAGGCATTGTGTATAAATTTTTTAATAAGCCATATAATCTCTACTCTTAAGAAGTATACATAGGAGTGTGGAGTGAAGACTCCATAGAAACACTTTGGAAACAATCATAATGCAGAACATTAACAAATTAGTCAATTCCAACATCTTATTTCTAATATCCAACTCCAACATCTTATTTCTAATATCTGGTTCAGAGTGCAAAGAAAGGACACATTACCCGATGTTTTATATCTTTAACACAAAATTATGGCAGAATCAAGAAGTAGTCAAGAAGTTTGGTTTTGGAGCCCCAGCCTTGTGATTTTATTATGGTTTCTCTTCAACAGCTATATTCTTTCAAGGTTATATTTATTTATTTAATGTATACTATGTGCCAGACACTGTTACAAGCATGTTAGAAATAATCATTCATTTATATCCATAAGATGAGAGTTAAAAGATGCAGCACTACATAATGACCCCAGATCTCAGTGGCTCATAACAACATGTATATCTCATTATATGTTGACTTTGACCATGGCTCTGCTTCATGCCCTCTTTACTCCAGGATGCAGGCTGAAGAAACCCCTATGAGACATCATTCTCACGGCAGAGAGGAGAGAATGGTGGAAATACATGATGGATCTTAAAGTTTTTGCTTATAGCTTATATACATCACTTAAGCTCATATTTCAAAGGCCGGAAAAAAAAGTGACTTGGCCATGTCTGACAATGGAACAGAGATGGGTAATTCTCCCAGGAGGAGGAACCAGGAAAATTGAAAATGCTACAGCATACCATCATCATAGCAACCATACTAGGACAGATATTATTATTATCCCCATTTTACAACTGAAGTAACTGAGGCATTAGGAGATTAAGTAACCTGATGAAGGCCACACACACAGCCAGTAAGTAGCAGAGCCAGGATTTGAAACCCAGGCAATTCATGCTCTTAACAATTATACTACACTGACTCCTTATGTTCTTGAACTATTATTTTCACTTCGTCAGCAAAATTCTGAAATTCATTCACACAGAAATATTTGACAGGTAAAAGTTTAAATAGATACTCTCCCAGAGGGATTTGCGTTTTAAAGCAATAGAGTCTTAAGATAAAGGTGCAAAGTTCAGACAGCTGGACTTCAGAAGCTTAATGGAGAATGCAGCCTTCCCAATGCATCTGAAGTCACATCTAATAATCAGCCTCTTATTCTGTGTATAGACACTCACTTAACTGCTTTGCTTGAAGTCTGTGCTCAAATATCACCTATTCAGATAGGCCTTTTCTCAAAATCCTATTTTTAAAAACACACATGCATCATTATCACAATAACTACTTCTTGTATTCTTTATCCCTTTCCCCTGCTTTATTTTTCCTTCACAGAATACTAATTTTATTGGGGCGCTTCGGTGGCTTAGTCAGTGAAGTGTCTGCCTTTAGCTCAGGTCATGGTCTCAGGGTCCTGGAATCGAGCCCCACATGAGTCCGGCCCCCTGCAGAGAGTCTGCTTCTCCCTCTGACCCTTCTCCCTGCTTGTGCTCTCTCTCTCTCTCTCTCTGTCTCAAATAAATAAATAAATACATTTTTTGAAAGTGCTAATTTTATCTTATACAGTTACTTGTTTATTTCCTTATTGTTTCCCCCACTGTTATGACTTTGTTAACATTTGTTAGGTAGAGCACAAGGTGCCAGATGGTGAGCAATAGAACACCACAAGAGAAATTAAAATAGAGAAGTGTATTAGTGACAGGTCCTAGAGGAATTACATGGCATGCCTTGAGGGGCCACCTGGGGGGAAGTTGAGGCAGAGTGCAGTCAGAAAGAGGTAGGGCTTGGGGTGTGTACCTTTATTAGGGTCCATGGGTGGAATACTTTGGGATTCCCAGACTAAGGCTGGATTGGTCAATTCAAACCAAAGGGGCTTTGTAAGCCCATGACTGTTTTATATAAGGGGAATGCAAGGGCAAGGCCCGCACTGCTGGGGAAGACTGTTTATTTTAAGGGCTACTAGGGAAGCTATAGCCGGAGCTTACAATTACCTATGACTCTGTTATTGAGGGCCTGTGCTTACATGAGGAGGTGTCCAGGCTGGTTGGCCAAACAAAATGGATGCCAAGGCAGCAATACCATAGAGTAGCTTAGCTAAACTCTCAACGTCCACTAATTCACAAGTTCTATGAAGGTGTGAACATTGTTCATCTTATCATGGTTGTAATCATAGCACCAGGACAGGAACTGGCATATGGTAGGTTCTTAATAAATATTGGTTGAGTGAATACATGAATGAATATATGAGTTAATGAATGAATGAATAAACTCAATGTTTGCTACCTATAAAAGTCGAGTAAGACTAGCTATGGAAGAAATGTGGAGCAAAGCCCAAAGGATCACAGCAAGACATTCTTCTTGTCCTTAAGAACAATAACTTTTATTGAACGCCAGCTGTGTGTCAAATGGCATGACTACAAAGAAATACAAAATAAAGATCTATCCCTGAGGCTCACAATGTGATTAAGGAAATACAATATACTTACAAAGAAATTAATAATAATCAAAGGAAATAATTTAATGATTAGTAAAATATTTCAAGTGATGGGAGATGTTTCAACTTCATGAAAATAGGTATGTGTGTATAAATGTATATATGAGAAATTTTTGTGATTTTCACAAATAAGTACCATATTTGTCACAGCAGAATTATCATGACCAAAGGGATCTGCCAGTAATTTATTGTGTTTTACAGCATATCACTCAAGAGCTTTCAAAAGAAGAAAAAATCCAGTCTCTCTAAAATGTATCAAACCATCGTCCAGCATAAAATAGTAAATTATTAGACATGAAAAATTAAGAAACCATGACCCGTAACCAAGAAAACAGCAAGCAATAGACACAGACCTGAGATGATCCAGGTGTTAGTATCAGCACATAAGGACTTTAAAAAGCAGATATTACAGATTTGTTCATGGGCTTAAAGGAAAGATGATCATAATAAGTAAACGTATGAGCAATCTCAGCAGAGAAATAGAAACTATTTTTAAAAAGCTGAAGGGAAGTCCTAGAACTGAAAATTATGCTGCTACATATTTATAAACTACTGGATAGACTTAGCAATATATTGGAGACTGCAGAAGAAAGTTATAGTGAATTTGAAGGCAAATCAAAAGGAATTATCCAACAGAACAGAGAAAAAAATGATTGAAAAAAATTAATGGGTATTCAGTTACCTGTAGGATGATATAAAATGGTCTAACTTGTGTAGTGTCACTAGAGTCCTATGTAGAAAGGAGAGACAAGGCAAAAATATATATATATTTTTAAATAATGGCTAAAATTTTCCAAATGTGTTGGAAAACATTAGCTTAGAGATCCAACAAGCTCAGTAAACTCCAAACAAAATAAATTCAAAAGGGGAAAAAACTGGGTACATCAAAGTCAAACTGCTGACAACCAAAGTTAAACAGTAAATCTTAAAATACTCAGAGGAAAAAAGATCCATAATATACAACACAAATAAAGGAAGACTTTGCATCAGAAATAATGGAAGCCCGAAGACAAGTGACATTTTTAAACTGCTGAAGGAAAGGGGCATCTGGGTGGCTCAACTGGTTAAGCATCCAGCTCTTGATTTCAGCTCAGGTCATGATCTCAGGGTCGTGGGATTGAGCCCTGAGTCAGGCTCCATGCTCAATGTGGAGTCTGCTTGGGAATCTCTTCCTCTCCCTTTGCCCCTCTCAGCCCCCTGTTCATGTAGGCATATGCTCTCTCTATCTCTAAAAATAATAATAATAAAATTTTAAAAATAAAGTGCTAGGGATGCCTGGATGGCTCAGTTGGTTAAGTGTCTACCTTTGGCTAAGGTCACGATCCCAGGGTCCTGGGATTGAGTCCCACATGGGGCTCCTTGCTCAGTGGAGAGCGTTCTTCTCTCTCTGCCTGATGCTCTCCCTGCTTGTGCTCTCTCTCTCTCAAATAAATAAAATCTTAAAAAAAAAAATGAGCCCACCCTCAATTGCTAATAAACACTACTCTGAAAATAAATTCAAACCACAGTTTGGGAAAAATTATCCACAATGCAATTGTATGACACAGGTCTTACATGCAGAATATAGAAAGAATTCATATAATTCAGGAATAACAAGATACACATTCCAGTTTATCAGACAGGCAAAAGGCTTGAACAAACACTTCAGAAAAGAACATTTATGAATGGACAATAAGCATATGGAAAGCTGCTCAACATTACTAGTCATCAGAATAACGAAAATTTAAAAAAAGAAATATTTCTTGATAGTCACTAAAATGGCTAATATTTAAAAACTTGACACCCTTAAGCCTTGAGCAGAGATGTGGAGCAACCGGAACTCTCATGCATTGCTAATGGCAATGTAAAATGGTACAGCCACTTTGAAAAATAATTTAGCAGTTTCTTATCTATTTAAACATATCCTTATCATATTACCCTTCAATTCCACTTTTAGGTACTTACCGAGAGAAATCTAAGTGACTTGTATGTGAGTATTTATAGCAGCTTTATCCATAATATCCAAAAATTGAAAACAGCCCAAATGACCATCAACAGTACAATGGGTTAACAAATTGTGGAATACCCACACTGTGAAATATTACCCAGCAATAAAAAATAACTAACTACAGATATACACAAAGCATGAACAAGTTTCAAAAACATTATATTGAGCAAAAAAGCCAGGCACAAAAGAGTACACACCAAATGGATTTACAAATTTAAAATTCAAGAGCACACAGAACTAACTTCTGATGATAGAAACCAGAACAGTGGTTGCTTCAGGCAGGTAGGAATTAACAGAGAGGGGCCACAAGGAAACTTTCTGAGGCACAGAAATATTCTATATCTTGATTGGCTATGTGTTACATAAGGTTATGCACTTTTCAAAACTCACTCAATTGTACATTTGGATCCGTGTTTTATTGTATGTAAAGTATACTTCAAAAAACAAAAACAGCAGAATCTTCAAACAAATTGAAACCTAGTTTTAAAATTTGTAAGGAAAAGCAAAACTTACAAATACGCCAGACACTGTTGAAGAAGGAGGAGGAGAAAAGAGAGGAAAACACTTTTTGTTCATAAAAATCAAGATTTATTTAAACGTACTGTAATTTTTAAATGTGGCATTTGTGAAGGATAAATTGACCTATGGAACAGAACAGAGAAGCTCCAAACAGAATCTCACACAAATGGAACCTTGACTTATGCTAGAGATAGCACTGAAAATCACTAAAACTATATTTAATGAATAGTACTGGAAGAACTGGTTATTCAAACTAACATAAAATATACACATAAAAATTAATTCTAAATAGATTGGAGATTTAAATGTGATGGGCAAAACTTCACAATTTTTAGAAAAAATACTGCAAAATATTTTTATGACCTCATGCTAGGAAAGAACTTAAAAAAAAAAGATACTGATAAATTTGATACATAAAATTTTAAATTTCTGTCTATCAAAAGACACCAAAAGCAGAGTGGAGAAAATTTTATAAAATGAGTAAAACAAGAATAAACTAAATTTATGAAGAACTCTTATAAAACTATAAGGAAAAAGATAACACCCCCAAAAATGGGCAAAGGTTCAATAAACATGTCACAGAGAAGGAAAAAATAAAACAAACAGCAACAAAGAAAAACACAGAGGAAAATGGCAACCTTATTAGCAGCATTGTGAGCTCTTCCTTTATGTTTTATGTACTATGTGCTGTAGGAGTAATGCTTAGAGCCTTAGATGTGGAGGTGTGCCAAATTATGAGTAATGAAAACTAAATGTCAAAATCAATAGTCAGCTAAAACTAAGACCCAAACCTGAGTTCACCATCATAAATGAACTATTCGGATGTCAGAATCTTGGAATTATACCCAAAAGTTATTTTTACTATAATTTTATCATTAAAACCAGTAATAAATTCTTAAAAATTTGACACAGTAAAAGAACATTTTATCAGTATTGTCAACTGATAGATTCTCCTGTACTCACCATACAACTCATGTGTGATAAGAAATAGAGGCATGCTTGCACCTGAGGTTGGTAGAGGAACATGGTATTTAGGAGTTTCTCATTTTCCCTTACCATGGTCTTCCTTTGTTCTGTATATTCTTTGTTATGCCTAGATCAAAGATGATTTATCACAGGTGTTGTACGTGATTTAGGTTGTTTTCCCACTTTGTGAAATTTTAACAAAGCAAACAACATTGCTTTTTATCCATTCCTCAAGCTGTGAAGAACCTCCAAAGTGAACTTGTTCCTGAAAGACTCACGGCCTCATGGAATTAAGTCACAAAGCAAGCAAACAAACAACAACAACAACAAAACCACACAAACTATAAAATAAAAATAATTTGAGAGGTGCCTGGGTGGGTTAGTCAAGCATCCGACTCTTGATTTCTGCTGCTCAGATCATTATCTCAGGGTTGTGAGATGGAACCCCACATCAGGCTCTGCGCAGGGCATGGATCCTGCTTGGAATTCTCTCTCTCCCACTGCCCCTCCCTCCCCTCCTGTAAATAAATAAATAAATAAATAAATAAATAAATAAATAAATAAATGTGTTTTTTAAAATATATATAATAATAATTTGAAAATTTTTTAAATTAATATTTGAATAATGATACAACTCCAAAGACTAATTCTAATCCTCATAATATGATTTCTATTATTCTTTCTTTTTTTAAATATTTTTTAAAGATTTTTATCTATTTTAGAGAGACAGAGAGCAATGAGGGGGGAGGGGCAGAGAGAGGAGAGGGAGAAGCAGGCTCCCTGCTGAGACAGACATTTAACCACTGAGCCACCCAGGCACCCCTCCATTATTCCTTCTTATGTTATTTAAATTTTACAAATATTTACTGACTCTTAGAGGATATAATGCCTTCCTAATGTTATCTAGCTCCCTTAATATTAATATTTACTTTAAATCTACTTCCTTATAAATTTATTATTTAAAATCTGCTTATTTTTGTATATAAAGTTAGCAATTTGCACAATCATCATTAAATATTGCCCTATTTTACTCTTGCAATAACATTTACATTTATATTTCAATGGGTTGATAGACTGTCAGCATCTTAAATCTACAGACATATTTTTCATTTCAAACCACATGTAGAATGTATAACTACATTTGAAAGAAAATATTCAGATAGTAGCAATAAATCTGAATTTTATGCTTTGTTCCTGTTTTTGGCATTGCTATGCAAATTCAATGTGATAGTAACCTATAGGACCACATTGCTGGTTCTGCAATCATATAGGATGACAGTTGAAGTAGGCATTTGGCCTCTGAACCGAAGACAAAAATTTTGGCCAAATACTTAGGCTAACACCAAAACATGCGTGCATCTCTAAAAGGAAGTATGAAAAACATCTATTCCCTAGACAGCAACTTATCCCAAATTTACATAAATATATACACAAATTCTTTATCTTCAAACTTTAAGTTTGCCTAGATACAAAAATCCACAGAGATTGGACATGAAGATGCTCAATGGATCATGCTATTGTTTGTCTTGTTCTCGTTGATAACCATGATTTATTCTCATCTATACCCCACTGCCACTTATAAGACTCCACAGAAGGCCCTAGGCAACCACACACAGCCATACCCCATTCCCAACATACACCCCCCACATGGTCATAGCACTGCCTCAGAATGGACTTGGCCTGTACTTAAAAAATAAAAAATCTTTAAAGAAAAAACAAAAAAACAAGCAAAAACCCGAAATGTCAATTTCACTTTTAAAAGGTGGGGGGAGGTGCACCTGGCTGGCTCAGTCAATGGAACATGCAACTCTTGATCTCAGGACTGTGGGTTTGAGCCCCACATTGGGTGTAAAGATTACTTAAAATAAAGTCTTTAAAAAACAAAACAAAACAGGGGCACCTAGGTGGCTCAGTTCAGCATCTGCCTTCAGCTCAGGTTATGATCTCGGGGTTCTGGGGTGGAGCCCAGCACCAGGTTCTCTGCTCAGCAGGGAGTCTGCTTCTTCCTCTCCTTCTGTGCTTTCTCTCTCTCTCTCACTCTTGCTCTCTCTCCAATAAATAAATAAAATCTTAAAAAAAAAAAGGAATGGACTTGGACAAAGTAGATTTCAATGTGATTTACAAGTAAGTGAATAAAAACAAGGTTATTTAAGGCATAAAAGGCATTGATATGAACAGGAATCATCTAGCTAGAAACAAAATGGTAAAAATAGAAAGGAGAGGACTGAACAATGTTCACAATAGTTTAGCTCAGTGGATGGACTTAGCTAAAGCAAACAAACTCCCACTTGTGGCAATGGAAACTGGATTGACTCAGAATAGATCGTGCACATAACAAAAACAAATCTAATGAATAATTGGCTTTGACCCTTCCGACCTCACTCTTTCAAATTGGCCAATACTAACAGAATACCAAGAATATGGCTCTCAAACATTTTGGTTTCAGGGGGCTTCAGACTCTAAAGAAGTTATTGGGTTATATATATTGATACTTACCATATTTAAAATTGAAGCAAAATTTTTAAATATGTATTTATTTTAAAGTAACATAAAAATTTCATTGCATGTTAATACAAATGGCATGTTTTTATGAAAATAACTGTGTTTTCCAAAATAAAAAATTTAGTGAGAAGTGTTTTATATTTTCCAAATATCTTTAATAGAACTTAATAATAGGCTTAATAGAACACAGCTGGATTCTCATAATTGCTTCTGAATTCAATCTGTTAGCAATATATTGTTTGGAAGTATTTGAAGAAAATCCAACCCTGCACAGATATTCGCTTGGAAAAAGATGGAGACTCACATAACATAGTCAAATGATCTCTGACAAAGGAGCAAAGACAATAAAATGGAGCAAAAATAGTCCTTCAACAAGTAGTGCTGTAACAACCGAATACCCACACGCAAAAAGATTAATCTGGACTCAGACCTCAAACCCGTCATAAAAAATAACTCAGAGTGGATGACAGACCTAAATATAAAGTGCAAAACTATAGAACTCCTAGAACATAACATAGAAGAAAGCATACATGACCTTGGATATGGTGATAACTTTTTAGATACAACACCAAGGCATGATCCATGAAAGAAAGAGTTGATAAGTGGGACTTCATTACAATGAAAAACTTCTGATCTACAAAAGAGTATGTCAAGAGAATAAGAAGCCACAGACTGGGAGAAAATATTTGCAAAAGACACTTCTGGTATAGGACTGTTGGGCAAAATAATACAGAGAATTCTTAAAATTCAATAAGAAAACAAACAACCCAATTAAATAATGGGCCAAAGACCTGAACAGACACCTCACCAAAAAAGATACACAGATGGCCAAATACAAAAAGATGCTTTACATTGTGCACCATCAGGGAACTGCAAATTCAAACAAGACACCACTGCATACCTATTAGAATCCAAAGCACTGACAACACCAAATGCTGCCAAGTACATGGAGCTATAGGAACTCTCATACACTGATGGTGGGAATGCACGGCCATTTTGGAAGACATTTTGGCAGTTTCTAAAAAATGAAACATACTCTTACCACACAATCTGGCAATCATGATCCTTGGTATTTACCCAAAAGTTTTAGAAACTAATGTCCTCACAAAAATCTGCACATAGGTGTTTATAGCAGCTTTATGTATAATCGGCAAAACTTGGAAACAAGTAGGATGTCAAATTAAAAAATTCATTTTGTAGTTTGAAAATAATTTAGGCAGTTTGCTTTTTTAAAGTAAGTACTGAGTATTCTTCATTGATGGCACACTTTAGTAGAACAGAGGGCAGAGGATTTACTTTGGGACCCAGAAATTTGTAAGCACTCTTTAAATTGATCAAAGTGCTTACATTGAGATACTACTTAAATTATTCTCCATTAATTTTGTGCTCCAGACAATGGAGTATTATTCAGCACTAAAATGAATTATCAAGCCATGAAAAGACATGGAGGAACCTTAAATGCATATTACCATGTGGAAGAAGCCAATCTGGAAAGGCTACACACTGTATAATTCCAACTATATGGCATTCCAGAAGAGGCAAAACTATAAAGATAGTAAATAGATCGGGGCTTGGGGGCAGGGGGCAGGATGACTAGGCAGAGCACAGAGAATTTTTACGGCAGTGAAAATACTCTATACAATACTGTAAGGTGGAAGCGTGTCATTATATATTTGTCCCGACTCAGAGAAGGTACAATGCCAAGGGTGAATCCTAATGTAAACTATTGAATTTGGCTAATTGTGATGTGTCGATGTAGGCTCATCAGCTGTCACAAATGTCCCACTCTGGTGGGGGATGCAGTAGAAGGGTACACAAATATCTAATAAAAGTGGGTTGGGGTAACAGGGAAAATAGAGACACGAATGAAAGCTAGATTTCAAAATGTAGACCTTAGTAGATTTTTAAAATTTTGTATCACAAAATTAATTCACTTAATTTCCCTGAAACCAATTTTACTACTTCATATCCAATTAAGGGATAAAAGATACACAATATATCCATCCGTATATATTTTTGTGTTGATAGATAAACAGGAATACTTCATTTTCATAGACTTCCCTAGAATGTTTTTATTGATAGCCTCGTCCTTACTGCTTAGACTCATTTGGATTCTCTTCCAATATATGTGCATACATAAAGATGAAAAGTGTAAAACTATTTTATTAGAAATATTGATTTTAAATTTAAAACTGTTGAGAATAAATTGCTTGTTTAAGAAAAGCCAGAGGGGAAACAGTGAACTAGGGTGTTCTGTGTAAATAAGCACTGTTAGGGCATGGCATTCTCCTTACAATTTCTGCGAGGAGATATTGTGCCATCAAGTATAATTCACGTCTCTGAACCTCAGCTGCAGAAAATAAAGAAATCTGTGGCACAGTTTTGTCATTGCTGATGTCTGTCAACAACTTAAATTCATGGCACATACATAACGCCTGCATGTTCATTGTTCTTCCCTCTCATCCACAAATCTACTGGCAAATAAACATTTTGTCCTCGTCAGATCACAAAATGCTTCCAGAAAACGTCTGCAACATATTCTAAGCAAAACAAAGGGAAATTTTAGTCAGGTGCAATCAGCAATGATCCAGTCTGTTAATATTCTTTTTTTTTTCTTAAAGATTTTATTTATCTATTTGAGAGAGAGAGAGCACCACCCAGGAGAGGGGCAGAGTAGCAGACTCCCTGCTGAGTGGGGAGCCTGATGCAGGACTCGATCCCAGACTCTGGAATCATGACCCAAGCTGAAGACAGACACCCAAACGACTGAACCACCCAGGCGCTCTCCGTCAGTATTCTTCAGCAAACACTGTTCTAGCCCCAAAGAGATGGTTCATCGGTGGGCAGGAATGGTTCTCCCATCCAGTATTCAAAGGAATCCTTATCAGGGGATGAGCTGAGCTCTTCCTAGCATGCCCTTCAGTATACCCTCCTGTACCCTTTCTTCAAAAGACTTTCTAGGGCTCCATGCAGCATGGGGAGGAGAATGCTGAAGAAGGACAACCTCCTTTAAGAGAAAAATAAGTCAGGGCACCTGGGTGGCTCAGTCAGATAAGCGACCAACTCTTGCACCCAACTCTTGACTTTGATTCAGGTCATGGTCTAGGGGTTGTGAGATAGAGCCTCGAGCCCTGCGTTGGGCTCCATGCTCAGCAGGGAGTCTACTAATCTCTCTCTCTCACGCTCCCTCTCTGCCCTTCCCCACCCCAGGCTCAGTCCCTAAAATAAATAAATAAACCTTTTTTAAAAATGAAAAATAAGCCACGCTGTGCAGCATTTTAAGTCTAAAAGTGGTAATTCTCATGCTAGTGAATGCCATTAATCTGGAAGTTTTCAGCAACTATAAATAGGTCAATTTCCTTATTAAATATGCTGCAAAGGTAAATATTACTTATAATAAGGAACCATTATCTCAAAACATTTTTTTTCATTTTAAACATGTAAAAAACTTGTGTATCACATTATCTTTTTTTAATAAGAGTAAAACAAAAATAATTTCGCTCTAAATCTATGGAAACTCATGGAGTTACCGTAAAGTCCCACAGAGCAAGGATTGAGGGGTGTAAGGTGGTTCATTTCTGTATACCAGATAGCCTCTGATGGCTGTGCTTTTATAGTCTTTCTGCCAACTTTGTGCATTTTCTTATTTCCCTGCTACTTGCGATTATTTCACCTTACTAACAATATGTGCTTTTTCTTTTCTTTTCTTTTTTTGAGAGGGAGAAATAGACTGGCAAAGGTGGGGGGTGGCGTGGGAAAGGGCAGAAGGAGAGGGAGAGGGGGAGGGAGACAGAATCTTAAACATGCTCCACACCCAGCACGGAGCCCCACGCAGAGCTCAATCTCACAACCCTGAGATTACAACCTAAGCCAAAATCAAGAGTCAGACCCTGAACCGAATGAGCCACCCAGCCACCCTGGGCTTATTTTCAAACACTGAGTAAGGACTAAATGGTAGCCCTCAACCTCTTACAGAACCAAATGCTTGTGATCTGGTAGGTCCTTGGTGTTCAGAAGTCTATCAATTACTGCCAGCTTTAAGATGAAATATGTTATAGTTGAAATCTGGCTTCTGGAAAAGAGGCAGATTCATTTAATATCATTCCAATCCTTTACAGTGACTGTTCCAAGTTCTAATCTGCCTCTTGTCACAAAGACAACACTAACTGTATTTAAATCAAAACCCTATGGTACCATCTTCTCAAGGTTGTCACTGTTTTCAAAATGGTGAACTCAGTCAGTTTCCCCAAGTGCATCCCTCAGGACAAGGATCTGCACAGGTGATGTAGTAAGTGGTACTACCCTTAGAACCAGGTATGGGGACCCCTACCCTACATGCTCCCCACCACCCTCGGTGCTCTGGGTTTCCTCACTGCCTGGGTGTAGACTTTGGATGAAAGCATTGTGGTGTTCACAAACATGCAAGCAAAACTTCTTGGTTTGGAAGAGGCCCAGGAGCAGAGAGCCAGGAACACGCTCTCCCTTCACTATCACAAAACACCAAAGAATCCAAAAATTTCTAAATGAAAGCTTGGTTTTCCAGGTCATTTTGCCAATGTATCAGTCCAGGTAAGAGCATGTGTTAGCTTAATGTAAATAGCTTTTAAATATATAGGTATATGCTATATGGGTGCTCATTTGTACTCATATTCCAGCAGAGCAAATGACTTCCAAGTAATACAAATTCTGTGAAAACAAAGAAACTACTTATCTTGTTTATTGCTATATTCCCAAAACCAAACACATAGCCAATAAAATGTTAAATGAAAAAAGTGTCTCACGGTTTAAAAATGTTCAGCCTCCGGGCGCCTGGGTGGCTCAGTTGGTTGGGCATCTGCCTTTGGCTCAGGTCATGATCCCAGGGTCCTGGGATCAACCCCTGCACCAGGCTCCCTGCTCAGTGGGGAGTCTGCTTCTCCCTGTGCCTGCTGCTCCCTCTGCTTGTGCTCTCTCTCTCTCTCTCTCTCTGGCAAATAAATAGATAAAATCTTTAAAAAATAAAAATAAAAATGTTCGGCCTTTTGCAGTTCCCTTTGGAGATTAGCAAATTAACACTTTAAAGTCTTTGAGAATCCAGGGCGCCTGGGATGGCTCAGTCGTCAAGCGTCTGCCTTCGGCTCAGGGCATGATCCCGGAGTCCTGGGATTGAGCCCCACATTGGGCTCCTCCACTGGGAGCCTGCTTCTTCCTCTCTCACTCCCCCTGCTCATGTTCCCTCTCTCTCGCTAGCCTTCTCTCTCTGTGTCAAATAAATAAATAAAATCTTAAAAAAAAATAAAGTCTTTGAGAATCCAACTATTTTAACCAAGTCCCTCCCCCTCTTGTACTCTAGAGACTTTCTCATATCTACTTTGTGGTGGAAAACTTTCAGGAATTGCTCAAATTAATGGCACATATGAATCAGCCCACTTTGGGAGCCTCTCAAGATACCTTGGAATGGGGGCGCCTGGGTGGCACAGCGGTTAAGCGTCTGCCTTCGGCTCAGGGCGTGATCCCAGTGTTATGGGATCGAGCCCCACATCAGGCTCCTCCGCTATGAGCCTGCTTCTTCCTCTCCCACTCCCCCTGCTTGTGTTCCCTCTCTCGCTGGCTGTCTCTATCTCTGTCGAATAAATAAATAAAATCTTAAAAAAAAAAAAAGATACCTTGGAATGTACAAAATGTACCCTCAATTATGGTCCTAGATACAACCCAAGCATTAGAAAAAATGAAGAAATATATTGGATGCTCTTGAAGGAAATAAATACAAGATTTTCTTTTTCATGAACAAATCCAGATTTCAATAACAGCAAAACATTAATCTTTTCTTGGAATTTTTCTAAGAATTAAAGAGGGATGGAGAGAAAAGAAAAAGTTACAACCTATCATATTAAATTTAAGGTGAAGAATAAATGTCCCATGAACTTTTAATACTCATTCAACACTTCATTTATCAATTTAAAATGTATTTACTCCTGTTGTCAATAATCTTGGTTCAAATGCTAGCCATCTTAGGATTTTTAGTTTAAGCGTGGATGTGCATTGTAATTAATAGTGATGCTAATTATGATTAACACTTGGTATCAGTGGAAGGTAGAGTAGGAAACTTATACTATAGATTTTTAATTTAAATTGAAACTAGTGAGGGGCGCCTGACTGGCTCAGTCATTAGAGCGTGCAACTCTTGATCTCGGGGTTGTGAGTTTGTCACCTGTAGAGATTACTTAACAATGAAAAATATTTTTTAAAGATAAATAAATAAAAAACAAACTGAAACTATAGGGGGAAAGTGGGAATGTATATTACAACTCTTTAAAAATAAGCCACAGAAATCCTCTTCAAACTGACTTAACCACATAAAAGGATTTATTGGCTCATGTAACTGGAAAGGACATGGATGCCTTTGATGCCAGGAATAAATGAATTAGAGAACTCAACTGCCTCCTCTCTCCTCTGTTCTCCTACTTCTTTCCCCTTGCCCTCCTCCCCTGTCCTCACTCCTCTTCCTCTCACCCTCCTTTAATCTCCCATCATACCTCTACCCAACCCACAGGGTCTCATCCCAACTTCCCTTTGTATTGTCCTTCTCTCCAATCACAGAATTTCTGTCCTATGTCAGGAATCCTGCTAGCAGAATTTTATATACCTTTAGTATATAAAAACTCAAGGAAAGAAGTCTAATCGGCCCAATTTGAGTCACGTGTCCTGATTAGATCCATTGTTAAGAGCTGGGAAGATATGCTGCTGCTTGGTAGCACCCCCTGTTCCCACAGTCACATCACTGGGTGAGGCAAATCAAAACAAGGCAGGTACTCTTACTGCAAGAGGAATCAAGGGACACTTGACATACAGAACTTCAGATATTCCAAGTGTAAACGGCTAAATTTTTGGAAAGTAATTTGACAACATAGATCAAGACTCTGTAAAGTCATGACTCTTATCCATGCTAAGAAAAGAATCCAAACCCAGAGGTCATATGTATCAAGAAGTATACTAGAACATCATTTACATACCGAATATTACACTCAGTCTTCTATGGGCCCAATAAAAGGAAAACAAATAGGTAAATCGTAACTTCACAGTAAAGTGTGATGTTGCTGTAATAAAGAACACTGCCTGCTGCCTGGAGCCTGCCTGCTGCCTGGAGCCTGCCTGCTGCCTGGAGCCTGTCTGCGGCCTGGAGCCTGTCTGCTGCCTGGATTCTTGAGCTAAGTGAAAAAGCAAAATACAAATCTATATATACAATTCTAAAAAATGAGTAGATAGAAAAGATAGAAGAAGAAACAAACAGATCCAAAGCGTTAATAGACTTTGGGTAGTGAGGCAATGAGTGGTCCTTTATCCTTTATATATATTATTACATCATATTTTAAGTGTTTCATTATTACCATTTTTCCTATTACAAACATAATGAAAAATTGCTAACTTCAAGGTTTAATAAATGATAAAACTCAAGCATTTAAATATAAGATGGGTGTTCTTTGAACTTCTCATCTTCCCAAATTTACAAAATGTTTCTCAAAATCAGTCATTTATTAAATATTACAGCATACTACAGAGATCCAATGTCCTTTACCTACTCCAGGTAAGTGAACAAACTGGAAAGGAACATACAGAATGAGGTACACACTAGTCAATCCCTAATTTCCCTAATTTTCTAAAATTGATACGAATCAGAGACAAAACATCATTACACAGCATGCAGAGCACGTCAGCTGCTTCTTTAAGGATGAATTTAAATTGTGTAGACTGAAACAGAAGCAACTGTTTCCACGACTAAGGCGAGGCCTAGTGGCTGTCTCCCCAACCTTACCCCGTAGTTCAGACCTTCCTATCCTTTGACCCTGGGCCGTGTATACCGACTTCACCTACCCCACTCCCAAGCCACACGCATCCCTCTTCTTGCCCAACCTCAACATAACCCATTTGCACTGTGATTCACATCACTCTTCAAGGTTCTAGTCAGGATGATGAGGAAGGTCATTAAGAATTATCTCCCAGCCAAGAGGTCAATAGGGCCGGACAGGGCAACAGGGAAGTGACAGCCTCAGAGACAGAGGTCCTGGCAACAGCTGTCCCATCCTAGTCACGCTGAAAGACAATAGGCTAGCTCCTTGCCATGGTCTGTCAGAGTGCAGCCTCCCTGTCAGCAAAATGAAGAACTGCTTTGAAACTAAGTCCGACTGAGGTGCAAATATAGTGGCTAATACTTGTAGTAAGTTCTCTGCTTTTATGTTACCCTGATCTCTTGCAAGGTCATCATCTGGAGAAAGGGCACAAACTATAAGCTCCTTCTACCTGCGGCCGAGCACCAGTCATATTGCCGGCTGCTATGTGACCTCAGATAAGTCGCTTCATCTCTTTGCTCCTAGAATCAGGAAGTTTGGACTCAATTGCTCCTCAAACTTATCGTGACTATAACATTTTAGTATTCTATGCAAGTCTCTTTACAAAGCCTTGGCTGCTGTGCTTCAAAACATAGGGCACAATAACTCCAAGATTTTCTGTCATTGCTTGCTAACTCTCTTTCCCTTGGGTCCCTCTCACAGGATGAATTTAAAACTCTGCAGTTTACTGGCGTGCTTATTACATATACTAAGTCTTTAAGTTCAATTATAAAATCAAAATGCTAGTATTAAAAGCAAAAAAAATCACCCATTTAACATTTTCACGGAAAATTTTTAGCTATTAAAATTTAGCTATATGATAAAAATTTAAATAACCACTGTAATATAGAAACGGTTTTAGGTAAAATCTATGCTAAGGAAAAAAGAAAGAGTTTTGAGGGATGGAATTAGAGGAACAGAATGTACGGGGAGGGACACTAAAGATGGAAGAAGTGAAGGAAAGAAAGAGGAAGCTGCTTACCTTTAGATAATGTGGGAACAGACAGTTTAAACCCAAATTACTAAGGTGCAGTTTAACCTCTTATCATTTGTATTTGAAAAATAACACCTGGTAAGTCAACTCTTGTCATTTTTATATCCTACGCAATGTCTACTAAAGCCCCCAGACAGTAAATGATCAGAGTCTCTTGAGTGCACACACTGGTGCTCCTCAGCTCTGTCCCCAAAGCCCCTGCAGAAGTCACAAGCAGCTGCCTTGGCCGCCACCCATGTCCTTGACTCCTCCACCTTGGTTACCAACACCACTGGCTGGTCTGCACTTATCAGAGCCTGAGACTCAAATGACCAGTTCTGCTCTGTAGATCACGCTTGATACTGCACGAGGCAATAGGTCACTTCCTCCCTTTCCTGCAGTGGATAATGGTTTGCTTTCACATGAGATTAACCGGCTTTAGGGTGTTCTCTCTCAGAACTTCTTCTTACGTGATAACAGTAAACGTTCTCATCATTAAAAATTTAGAAGTTGACTTCAGAGACAGTGGCCTCATGGTATATGATGACCCAAAACTGTGATCCATAAGAATTAGGAGATTTAAAAGGTTTAGAACGGTGGTGCCTGGGCGGCCAAGTGTCGGGTAAGTGTCTGCCTTTGGCTCGGGTCACGATCATGGGGTCCTGGGATGGAGCCTTGTGCTGAGCCCTGCCTGGAGCCCAGCATTGGACTCCCTGCTCAGTGGGTAACCTGCTTCTCCCTCTCCCTCTACTGCTCCCCCTGCTTGTGCTCTCTCATTCTCTCTTTCTGTCAAATAAATAAATTAAATCTTTTTAAAAATAAAACACAAACAAAAGGTTTAGAACGTGTCCAGGGGCGCGCCTGGATGGCTCAGTCATTAAGCGTCTGCTTTCGGCTCAGGTCATGATCCCGGGGTCCTGGGATCGAGCCCCACACCAGGCTCCCTTCTCAGCGGGAAGCCTGCTTCTCCCTCTCCCACTGCCCCTGCTGGTGTTCCCTCTCTCGTTGTGTCTCTCTCTGTCCAATAAATAAATAACATCTTAAAAAAAAAAAAAGAACGTGTCCAGACTAATGACCCCCCAAGCGCGCAAGTCCACAGGCATAAATAAATTAACGGTGTCCAGTTGTATCCAGGTTAACTACGTACAGATGTATCTGCGGAATGTGTTGAAAGGTCTTATTACTTTCCTAATGCGGATGCCTTCCACCCTGAGAAGGGTGGCAGCAATGGCTGGAGTAGAAATCCCAGCTCCTTGAGGTGTCGCATGTCTCTCCATCTCCGTGCACATTCTTGCAGACTCCTGGGTCTGCTGAGTAGCTCTTGCTAGATAGCCTTACTATACCTCTATACTCTCATACTTGAAGCTCAGGAAACAGTTTTATTGCTTCCGTCAACATGCCTTAGTTTGGGCATTTGAGGTATAACTGAAGATGTGAGTCTCTACACATCCCTACGACAGGAAAGGGTGAGTTAATTAAAAGCTTAACTAATTCTCCTCACCTGACTTCCACACTGCCTTTTCTTGTGGCCTGGCTCCTAGCCAAGTCCTGCAGGGCAACGCAAGGCCAAAGCCAGTTCCCCAGCTGCTGGGAAATGTGGGGCCCGGATTATTATACGGTGGCCACATTATTATATATTAAAAGCAAATAAGACTTTTAAATAGATAGCTGAGGCTTATTGACATGCTATCATTCTCTTAGCTTTATTACCGGTATGAGCTTCTCATCTTGCAAAATGATCACTGTTCACATCCACAATCATTAAAGCATGGGGTGGCTGTTTCACTCCCAAATACAACATTTTCCCAAAGCATTAAACTGATGCATTTTGCAAATAATAAATGTGAAACATCCTTGAAGTGTTAGTGCAGAAAATACAATCATATAGTTCCACAAAAAGGGTAAAAGAGAAATTTTGCCCAGTTTGCAACCTACTTAATTTCTCAAAAATATGTTCATTCTAAAAATAAAAACATATCATCCTTGTAAAAATAAGGTAAGGAAAAAATTTCCTCTTCTAGTTCTAATATCCTGCTTTCTAGAAACCAAAAGAATATCTATTCTCAATAAAGGGATAATGGATAGAGTACTGTTTTCATTGAGCTAAGAAATGTTTACAGTAAACATACGTAAACCTAAAATTTCCAAGCAAATGCATCAAAAATTCGTTGACTGGAATGCAAATGCAGAGTTCAATGGCAAATGGAATCTTGCCTTGAACTTCCACTACAGTTATCTCATTTCTCCACTTGACTTTAACAAATAATTACAGTTTTCCATAAGCCAAAAAAAGGTTTCAAAGAAAAGAAATTCTTCATTCTGCCTGTGTCAATTCAGAGTGTGCCTTGCAGGGAGAAGAGAGGAGTACGTTGGTATAAACCATTGTCTCACGAAGTATAAATTGTTGATCCACCTTCTGGACCGCCGATGTCCTCTGTCCTTTTACTTTGTGCCCCAGCTCTCAGCATTTACTCATCACGTTCTTCAAGGGTCTTTCTCCCCCAGAGTCTGTCAGTTTTTCAGGGCAAAATCATGTCTTTTATTCTCAGCATCTTTCAAAATACCTGCAACTCAAGAAAAGTTTGTTAAATTAATGATTTAAGTGTTTCGTTTACAAATTAATGTAGTAATTCCAGGACTCTGGTAAAAAAAAAAAAAAAGGGCATGATATCATGGAGAAACAAAGTCTCAGAACTCATTTGAACCACGAATACAGCAGCAGATTTCCCTAATATTGCAGTTACCTCCAGAATACCCCTCCGCCTCATATTCCTATAGAAAGCCCCCAAAATATAAAGGAAACTAGAGTATTTTGAACACCGTTCATTTTCTACATGCTGAACCCCAGCCTACCTGGAACATCAAAAACTGGCTTCTCATTCCTAAGTGACCGACCCCTGGATCCTAGCCATCCAGCTTGTTTCTGATACCTGGTTCTGCGGGAAGTCTGAACGCCTACCTGACCAGTTCTATTTGGCTGCTATTTCAATCTGAGCTTATGCGACCGCAGCTACCCCTTAGCGTGTGCCCCCGGAGCCAAGGCAGTATCTATTTGGCATTTCCCCAGGTACACTATCACCACTCAGGCAGAAGAGAGTGTGTAGTATTATATCTTCAATTTCCTCAAGAAATTATACCTAAAATCCTATTAAAAATATAATCCATACACGTGATTAATTAAAAAAACCTGATAATTGAAACTAAAGATGACATTCACAGCACATCAAGTTATCTCTTCCTAGTCTTTTCAGGATTATCCTTGACACACACATGAGCACCTTCAAATACTCCATACATCAATATTATTAAGAAATAATTCTCTGATATAATAATTATTATTTTCTGAATTTTGTAGATAAAGCAACTGAGAAAAACAAGATTATTTTTCTAGGTTTTCAAAAAAAAACAGAAAATGTAACTTCAACACACCAAACCCTTTTGTTATCATGGATCCTATTTACCTCCTTCCAAAATGGATTTGAAGTTACACGCCATAAAAGGAAAGAAAGAGAACTAGTATTTTCTAAGCACCTCAAATGTGCTAAACACTGTGCTGGTAACTCAGATAATAATTAAACAATGAGGAAAGTAGTATCGATCTCATTTTACAGATGAGAATAGTAAGACACAATGAAATTACTTATCTAAGATCACATAGCTAAGAAGTATTATAATCTAAATTTGTTTAGAACTTGCACCTGGATCAAAGCCGTTGAACGCCATTTTTTTCTATAGTTTGCTGACATAGGTATAACAATCAAATAAATAAATAAATAGATAAATAAATTTAAAATACATAAGTTATAAGAGCCTAGAGAACAAGAAGATAAATATTCTGTATACAGAAAAAAAAGATTGTATTTTTTTTAGTTTTTATTTAAATTCCAGTTAGTTAACATACGGTGTAATACACTAGTTTCAGGTGTACCATATAGTGATTTCACGCTTCCATCCATCACCCAGTGCTTATTACGACAAGTGCACTCCTGAATCCCCATCACCTGTTTCACCCATCCTCCCTCCCACCTCCCCTCTGGTCACCATCAGTGCGTTCTCTGTCCTTGAGTCTGTTTCTTGATTTGCCTCTCTTTTTTTCCCATGATTGTTTCTTCCTTCAATTCCACAAATGAGTGAAATCCTATGGTATTTTAACCCAAATCTTAGACCTGCTCTATCAGCCAGGGCAAAGAGGGAAGTCACAGGGGTAGAGCCCTCATTTGTCTAAGAAAAAGAAGACTCCTGGCTTATAAAGAAGGAGAAACAGTTTACAAGTTCTAAGAGAGTATTCTTATGTAGGTCACCAACTGAAACGCACACAACAGAATCCATTCTCTCCATTTCAGTTATTCAGAGATGGCAGAGATGTCATTCACGTAGTTGCTTCTTACATGAACCCATTTCTATAGCCAGGGGCCAGTAAACTAAGGTAGTGTGCTGCTAGCATAATTAGGGAAAAAAATAATGGGGGGCGCCTGGGTGGCTCAGTCTGCTAAGTGTCTGCCTTCAGCTCAGGTCCTGATCCCAGGGTCTTGGGATGGAGCCCCGCATCACCCTGAATCATCAGGCTCCCTGCACATCGGGGAGTCTGCTTCTCCCTCTGCCCCTCCCCCACCTGCTCAATTGCTCCGACACATGCATGTGTGCGCTCTCTCTTTCAAATAAATGGATAAATCTTAAAAAAAAATAATGAGACACCACCACACAAAAGTTTATCTTTCTTAAATCGTCAGATCTGACTCTTCCCTTCTCA
Source organism: Ursus americanus (assembly GCF_024610735.1). Classification (NCBI taxonomy): domain Eukaryota; kingdom Metazoa; phylum Chordata; class Mammalia; order Carnivora; family Ursidae; genus Ursus; species Ursus americanus. The sequence goes on along the minus strand of NC_142139.1, from coordinate 35,650,522 downwards.
TTTCATATTCATTAGCAGAATGTCTTTCTGATAACAAGAAAGGGCCTGCTGCCTCTGCCAGAACTGTCGGTCATTCTTTAAGTCATTTAGACTGTCAGTCAATCGGTCAGTCAGTCAACAAATATTGATTAAGTGTCCACCGTGTGCCAAATGCTGTGCTAGGTACATGTGAGATCCACAGATGTGGCCCATTTCAATGAAATGTATACTCTAGTGGAGGACTTAAATCACCTAATCACACAAATATTTATATTCAAACCCCAATAAGTGTTAGGAAGACATTACATAGTGCTATGGGAGCTAGTAACAGGGGACATGATCTAGGCTGGAGTAGAGGTGGGGAACAGGTTAAAAAGTGCATCCCTTTAATTACTCTAGAAGAAACTATTTCCCCTTCAAATCAAGCATCTTGTTGTTTAAATAAACTTCTTGTTTAAAAAAGAAGAAGAAATGCGTCCCTGAAAAGGGATGTGAGCCGAGATCCGGCTTGCTTTTGCTGAGCACCTAAGCCATCTCCATTTGTCCGTTGGGTATCATGTGCTCAGCACCGCATGAGAACCCATGAAAGATACAAAGAAGCCGAACATAGACATCTTTGAGGAAGTGTCAATTCAGTTAAGCAGAAAAGACATGTACACATGAGAAATTAATGACACAAGAAAGCAGGAGAGAAGCCTCACGTAAACGGCACAAATAAATGGTGATGGAAAAAGAACTGGAAACCGTTAAGGACTGGCATAACCCAGAAAGGGTTCTCAGATAGGGTAGGACACAGTGTAGGCCCTACAACAATGGTTTTCAAATGTTTTAGATAAAAATACACAATAAGAAATACATTTTACACCATGGCCCAAAATAGGCATATAGACATATATAAAACAAAAACTAAAGTTTCATGGAACAAAACTTGCTCTTACATATGTGGTCCACATTGACTGTTTTATTGTATTTCATTTTTTCCATTTTTTCTTTATGTGAGTCACAACCGTGTAAATTGAGTTCATTACCCACTAATGAGTTACAACCTAACATTTGAAATTTCTGTAACAGAAGGGAGTTCTGCACACAGTAAAGGTCCTTCACACAGATAAAAGGAAACCAAGAAGTGATTTTCATCTCCTATGAAAGTGGCCCAAGTTGACACGACGTCCAATTCCTTCCCAACACTCCTGCTTCTCCTCATTTCCAGTTACACAGCTACCTTAGCAATGAGGAATCCGTGCCCAGCAGGTGCCTACAACACATATTTACATATGTTACATACGGTTACAGTGTAACCGTCTCTGAGGCATTATCCTCACCACTATCCTCCACCGCTGCCCAGCGCGCCAGCCTGACTCCTAGCGCACATGTGTGTAGCTTCCTCGCGTGAGTCAGTGCAGACTGTCCTCAGAGATATGACTAGATCAAAATTCCGGGCAGACCCACATTTCAGCTCCTGAGGCTACACACAAGCAGAGGGAATGTATCCATTAGTCCACTACTTTTCTACAGAGGCGTTAGTTTTAGGCCCAATTCAGTTTTCCTAGATCGGTCCTTTTATAACTGACCAGACCTCCAGTTACTAGAGATAGAAACCTACATATCATCCAGAGGAACCAGCCAATTTTCCATGAATTCTATGGTGGCCCCTCTTCAGTACCCATCAATGCTGATGAATTTTTCATCTAGGAAAGACATCAAATTCTTTAGCCAGCCTACCTGAAATACATTACTTTTATTAAGTATAGACTTAACAAAAGCCTCAAAAAATCTGACCTGTAGATCTGACCTAAGAGGAATAGTACTCATCATCACCAGCTTTATAAATACAGCCATTTCCCAGGGTTTTGTTGGGTTTTTTTTTAAGGAAGAGAAAGGTGTTTAAAAATAAAATGTTAACTCAAACCAAAATAATAATCAGTCTGAATCAGGTGGGGGACAGGTTAAGAAAGGCATCTCTCATGTGTATCGATACAAATTATGAAAATACGTTTATTGAATAGGTATGAAAAATTAAAACCAAAATTGATAAATAGGTATTTCTCATTTTGCCCCGCTTGTTCACAGGCCTCTTTCAAAAATCTGAAGGAATGGCTCTCTTCCTCCACCGGTGGGCATAACTGATGGTAATAATCCAGGAAGTACTAGAGGAATTCCTCCACTGACGTCGCGGTCACTGTGTTTCATAAGCACCTGCTAACCTATCCTGGTACCAGCTCACCTGACCCCGTACTGACATTCCCGGGGAGATTAGAGCTGCCTCCTAGCTTAATCTGGCTCACTCTGGGGTTTTTCATTTGTCTGATGCATGTGTGTTGTAATCTGAAGAGTACTGATGCTAAAAAGAAGGCATTCGATCCTCCAAAGCTAACCTAGAAAGGTGGTGTGTGGTCGCTTCTATGCACTTTTAACCACATCCGTTCCAAAAGGCAGCAGCCCTGCTGGAATTGTCATTCTCCTTAAAATAAACCCTCAAACCTGAATAGGTCCCAATTTAAGGACTATGGCTCCTACAAGCAGGAGTAAGAAGGGCTCTCTGGCAACCAGATCACGGAAGTTCTCTGTGGGGCTTTCGTAAGTAAAAGACCTGTTACGAGATTTGATTCAGACCTGATTCTTCGTTCTCTAATGTCAAAGATAGCGGTTAAGAAGCATTTACACTTTCACACTTGCATAAAACGAACCGAGACCAGACTACTCAGTCTATTTAAATCATTGGGAGGGAAATGAAGCTCTGTTCACTTGGGAATTACTGTGTTTGCTCTCTTACACGCCCAGGGGTTGGTAGGTCAGGTTGGGAAAGGCACATTTGTAAAAGGACGCGAAGAGTTGTTTTTTTCGGGTCCTACGTGGGGTAACGTAACCTGTACATCAGGAAAGGCTGGGTGCCAAGGGGGCGGCCTTGGAGGGGAGTCAAATGAAGGCCTGTGATGCACTCTCAGCGTGTGACTCAAGACCCCAGCGCAGACCGGACAGGCTTGGGCCGCTTTCCAGGTTTTGGGCCACTGCCGCGCCCCTGGCCGAGGCGCCGAAGACGGGCCTGCTGGGCTTCCTGGGCCCAAGGGGGCGGTGAAGGCACCTCCGGGGCCTCTTCCTCTTGGTTTGGGAGAAAAGGCGACAAAGGCCCAAAGGCATCGGGGCGGATGCGAGGACGAAGCGGGCCGCGCTTGGCCACCGCGCCCGTGATGCCCAGTTGGCCGCGGCCGGGGCGCAGGCTGGAGGCGCGGGTGCGGCTGCGGGGCTCGGGGCGCGGGCCGCGAGGCCGGCGACTGAGGCGACCCGCAAGTCCCGGCGGCCTGGGAGGGGCCCCGGGGAAGGCTGTGGCGCCGGAGTGGCGCCCACCTCGCGGCCGATCAGGGCTCGAGCCTGTAGCTTTCCAGGCTCGGGACGGCCCCCCGCGCGGCTTCCGGGGACCGCAGCCACGCGGCGCGTCCCGAATGCAATTTTGACTGGTGTGTCCCCGGTCGGCCGCCTAAGGCCACGGCTGGGAGGGAGCAGAGGCCGAAAGAGAAAAAGGGAATGGCGTGGGGGAGGGGATCCGGAGCGAGGGAGCGGTGTCATTTCCACCAACTGGGCTCTTTCCTGACCCAGCCGCTCATCTGTCACCGCTGTCTCATTCCTGTTATTTACATCTGTCTTTAGCATTCTAATTACTCGCTTTATTACTTTAGCCTGGAGGAATCCTGTAAAAAACAACGGAGATGAGGGTCCTACCACACAATAAAACTGCCCAAAATCCCCACTGCACATTATACAGAGCACTTGAGAATATTTGTGCTGTTATATGACCTCAATATGTCCTTAGATTGATCTTATTATATCTTTCTTTCTCCCTTCTCTTTCTCCGTCTGTGAGTAATAAACTCTTTTAAGGTGTGGACTGCAAGACTAAGCTGTTCAACAAATGATGAAAATGAGATTATCCTGGAAGAGGGAGGTAAAGGGGAGAGAGGGGCTTGCAGAAGACTTGGAGGTATTTGGACCAACCCCACCCCCATCCAGTTCCTAAACTCTTGGTTTTATTTTTATTCAATCTGATAAAGTACAGCCATCTTCACACAAGCTTCCAGGGCTGAAAGAATCTTGGAAATTTAGAGGAGAGAATAAAATGCCTAATGTCTTTCATTATCTTGCATTAATCTCTGAGTCCCCAGAAGGTCTCGGGAGGGGAAGTGAATTTAGCGTAGAGATAGAAGTGGGGTTCAGAAATCATGATGGTTGGAATGTGTTTCTTTTAATGTAAGATTTAGAAGGGGGAAAGGCAGGTGTACGAAATCTTACTAAACCCCTGATAGCAGGATTCACAGATCCACTCAGGACTTGAATCAAAGGCAGGCTGATATAACCTACCAGAAAATCCAGGACAAAACACAGCTTTCTAAACTGTTATTTATTCCTGCTAGTGGAATTATTGTTGCACTCAGTTGCAATTTTCTGGCTGTGCTAATGGTTTTCTTTATTGTGTTACACTAACATAATCTCCTCCAGAAAGAAAGTGACAAAATATATGGATTTTTAGATAAATAACTGAGGTAATTTATTGGCCTTTATGCTCTTCTGATGGGGTGGTTGATAGATAATGTAATAATATGTACATAATTAAGCGGGTTTACTGTACCTCAGTCAAAATAGGTTCAAGGGCAGTATCTCTGTCTTTCAGCCTATGGTTTTCTCAATGGATATTTACTTCCTCCACTCTGTGGAATAAAGGGCAGACCTCAGGAAGTAAACAGCTAGGCACTAAATAAGAGATGGAGGTGTGAAAGAAAAAAAAAGAGAACTGGCAAATTCTCTCATCAAGGACCTTATATTAGGGCCCATTTTTCTATGCTCCCTGCTCCTTCTCACAAGGTTCAGTGAGCCACAGTAAATATGAATTGATGAGAAAAAAGGAAAACACTGAAGATAAACATAGGCCTTCCCAAAGAAATGGGTGACTTACACCTAGGTCAGAGGGTGGGCCTTGAAAAACACCTCTGCAGGTCCAAGAGACCTGCTGTCAGAGAAGCATGAAGGCTTCTGGGAAATCATTCCTAGTGAACTTGGTCACCAAATGGCCCCACGCCCTGGCTTCTGGAGGTTGCCCATTCAAGGCATGGTGTACTTGCTCTTCCAAACTCATCTAAATTACATCAATAACAGAGCGCACTCTTTAATGAGCTCTCAACTTTAAAGACTTGAAGGATATTAACAAGCCGCTTGACAAATGGTGCTTAGAAGCACATTAAAGATGCTGCTAATGGAGCGCATAATGACGGCTAATTTTCGATCAGATATAAATTAGAGCCCCAACAGTTATTTGCCTTAAGGACTTTATGTAAATGATTCTGTTCTGTATAAACTGAAAAGCGAAGAGAGCTTTGCCATTTTGGCAATCCTTGTGGATGTGATTAATAGGTCTGCAACAGAACTGGGCAGAGACAACTGATGGCATTTCCATCTAAAAGTCAGTGTGTTTAGGTAGTAAATATGACATCTTCCAGAGTCCTGTGTGCTCCCTCAACCGAAAGAGTAAAAATGTCCTTGGTGTCTCCTCCACATGGTTAAAGAGGTTCACAAAAGAGCATCCAGACTCAACTCCCTTAGACTTGTACCTCACACCCATCAAGAACCCAGAACGCACGCAACTGTTTCCCTCAGTAAGACCCAGGGCTGCGTTATATGCTCCCGAACCACATACCCCATAGTACCTGCAAAGACACAGACAACTTTCCCAGAATCTAAACTCTACTGATCACAGCTTTATAAATAAATCACTCGAGATCTCATTTTGAGCTTTGCACACAATTCAGGATCTATAAGAAAGTGCTGGGGTGGAGGGAGGGATTGGGAGAGGGAAAGTGAGGAGGAAGAGGGGAAGGAGAAAGATGATGGTGGTTGTGGTGTGGTGGGAAGAAAAAGAGTGGACAAGAATTTGAGAGCGGAAGGAGTTCAGAGAGGAAAGGTTGGAGGAACTCTAATACCTACTCATTTTAAAGTGGAGGAGATATGTGTGGCTTTGCTTTTGTCCCCTTCCCTCCTGTGCTTCCCACATTATAAGTATTAAGTTATCAGAGTGTATGAAAGGGTTTGGGGATTGATTCTTAAAATTGATTTCCTTCCAACCTGTTCCTGCTCTGACAGTTAAATCGGAAGCCAGGAAGAGGAGTTACTCTAAGATGGTGTTACCTGTGTCCACTTTCTGCTTTATCACGTCTACTTGGCATCAGTTGGGGCAAAGGCCATCTGTAACTCTGGGGTTGCTTAGAGCTGCATCTGGCTGCAGTTTCAGGGATAGCAGCCTTTCCTAAACAAGTGGAAAGAGTTTGTGTAAGAGTGAGTTTGCAAAACCTGGAGAACAGAAAACTCTAGCTTGTCAATGGCTTGTTTATTATAAATTACAAACAAAACTCAGCCTTTCTGCTGCAAGAAGGTCAAGCATTACTGCATCTAAAGACAGTTTTCTCTGCCTTACCCCATGCAAGAGAAATACAGATTTGGGGGATCATTTTTATAAGTTGCTCATGGGCAGTGTTAGAGTTGATACAGAAATCCTGCCTCAATAAGAGGGCTGTTTCTACCAGTGACAGTAGCTTCTAAGATTTCTTCATCCAAGCCATTTGAAAGATGAGAGTAATGAGAAGAGGGCAGGGGGAGGGAAGGAATGGAAGGGTGAGGGATTGAGCATTAAAGAGATTTCTCCTAGACTGATTAAATCATTTTATCTGGGAGTAACTGATACCTAATGGCCAGGAGTTAAATGGTGGAGAGTAAGGATGCTTCTTACCATCATTACTGAGTTATGAAGTAGTTTTAAATTGGGGTACAATAAATCTGATTATTCTTATCTCCCATTAAATCTGTCTACTCCTCCCTCCAACCCTCTTCACCAATCACACATACTTCTAGTGCTAAAGGGACATTCAGGAAACATCTAGACATCACTTCTACCCACTAGTGTAGGGTTCTGAAGCAGTGGGAGGGAGTAGCAAGAACAGCCTCACCTCGCATTTTGTCCGACAGCAAGACCTTGCTCCTCTCTGTTCTCCACTTTCTGGTTTATGCTCTGCGCTGTTGCCAAAACTGGATGATAAAAACTGGTGTTTTGGTTTTTTTTTTTTTTTTTTTGAGAAAGAAAACTCAGAGTTATGTAAATAACAAAATTAGTGACAAAACCGCAGAACTCTGGTTTCACCCAGTTTAAGGAGGAAAAGTAGCTGAGCTTTTCAGAGTGGGAAGTGGTGTTCACCACATTTCAACTCAGAGAGTGACATTTGCTTATTCCTCCACTTTTTCCTCCTGCCCAGACTACATAGTTCGAGTCACTTTCAGGAAATTTGGCAATTTTATTTACAGTGAACAAACGCGTGTTACCAAGACTAATGACCAATGATCTGGGTACTTGGGGTTCTCATGGATCTAATTAAGTATACCTGACGAGGGGCGCCTGGGTGGCACAGCGGTTAAGCGTCTGCCTTCGGCTCAGGGCGTGATCCTGGCATTGTGGGATCGAGTCCCACATCAGGCTCCTCTGCTATGAGCCTGCTTTTTCCTCTCCCACTCCCCCTGTTTGTGTTCCCTCTCTCGCTGGCTGTCTCTATCTCTGTCAAATAAATAAATAAAATCTTAAAAAAAAAAAAAAAAGAATACCTGACGAAATGGGACTGGTCTGGTGCCCCGCACTGTGCCCTTTCTATTGTATTATAGTTTCCCTTTCCCTTTTGCATGTCTCCACTGTCTCTACTAGGGAGAGGACAGACGTGGCTATTCTTTGCATTTCTCCCTCTCACTGGGGAAAGGTAGAGATGACTCTCCTATTAACCACCAGTCCCCCTTCACACTCCCTCTTTTTTCTTGTTCACCTCTCAAGCTCTGAGTGAATCCAGAAAAAAAAAAAAAAGGTAAGTCTTGCTGAAAAGGAAGGCAGCATGAGAAAAAAAAATCAATGAAATGATTTAGGAAATAGAAGAATGGGTCCCTCTGACAATACTGTAATTAAAAGCTCTCAGGGCTGCAAAGTGAAAAGTTGATGAAAGAAAGTGCAGGTTGCCAACCGATTCTTACTTAACACATTTAGGACCCTTTCAGGAAGTTACAGATACAATTTAAGGATATGAACGCCACAGCCCTCAAAAAAGGACTTTTCTCTCAGAAGGAATCAGAACTCCTAGTTCCACAGCCAGGGGCTAGGTTCTCTTCCCCGCACATCCTCCACCCCAAAGACCAAAGACCCTGAAAGTGGACCAGAAAGCAGTGGCTTTCATTCTGGTTCATTCCACAAAGAAGTGGTCATTTCCAGGTACTGAGATGGAAAGTCAGCCAGATCCCATGTTGTTAGTTAGCACCTCCAAGGTCCCAAATGGGACTTCAAACTGGTGAGCCTGGACGCCCTCTCTGGAAGCCAGCACAAAGTCCAGGAGAGCCCAGAGCTTGAAGCACTGACCCCTGATTCCAAATGGAACACTCTGTCTAATTCTGGCCCTTTGCCCCTACTGAGTCCAGCTCTAGGCAGGCCAGACCCCCATGTCCTTCCTGGCAGTCACGGACAGTTCCAACTTTGGAGCCAGAGGTGCTACGGCCAAAAGACACCAGATTTGGGCTCTGTGTATTGGCAGGACTGGCAGGAAGGACACCTGTAGCAAACAGAAAGTCAAAGCCTGTTAGGTGTACTTAAAAATAAAAATAAAAACAAAACAAAACAACAACAACAACGCAGGGAGGTGAGTCTCAAGCACCTTCCAGTCTAATCTTTATTTGGGCTAGACTAAGAGGGAGAGATTTTGAGTGAATTCGAAAAGTTTCATCAAGGCATGCTGGCCCCCAGGGAACGTCCCTGCATGTACCCCTGTGTTGGTGTGTGCATATCCATCTACCTGGATAACAAGTTTCCAGGAAAATGACAGAGTTGAATAAAGGATGTCTACCCCTCTTGGGGTCTGTGGCTTTAGGACAAGCCTGAGGGGGCAAGGATATATGGATGTATGCGGAGGTACCCATCCTGAATGCTGTGAAGTGATTTGGCTCAGTCCAGGTCTTGGCGCACCTTTAAAGTAGACCTTACCTTTGCTGAGCCACAGGGCCTGCTGGGTCTCAGAGGACCGTCTACACCAAGGGAGAGACGGCTTGCTCCCACCTTCCCCACGCCCAGTGCAATGAATAGAAGCCCATGGGTTTAAAACAAGGAAATTGAGAGACCAGGATTGGAGCAGGGGTAGCTATTCTTGTCAGGGGGATTCCCCGGAAAATCTTACCCTTTCATATCTGGACCCTGGACCGCTGCTGAATTTGGAACACGAGGTGACTATTTTTTCCAAAGGAATTACCTTAAGCTTCCTACCATGTACACACCTCCATCACCTCACACACCAGGCCAAGAATTCCCCAAACCAAGACCCACTCTGTCTCTGGAGATCAGGGAGTCTTCACCCCCCCATTTAACCAAATTGCACAGAGATACAGACTGCCATTTAGCAAAACCCTGGTGTCCCTTTGGGAAAGTAGGACTATCTGGCCCTGCATGTATGAACCATCTATCTTTCGGTGAGTCCACCAACTCAGAGTCCCCCAGGCCTTCTGAGAAGACCGACCTGCCTGAGCCACTCCTGCAGAGGGTGTGGATTTAAGCCCTTCAATCACTTTCAAACCCATCAGTAACTTGTTTTTTGTTTTGTTTTGTTTTTAAATCAAACCGCATTGCTTTAACAGGATGACTTTGGCATCTTACAAGAATTCCAGAAGCCAGTTGGCTACTTTCAAAAATATTTGATACATACTTTTCATTTTCTTGTCACCTCAAATTATTCAGGGAAACCCAGAAGCTACAAGAGAAACCCCCACCCTCCATCAAAGAAAAAACCAAAACAAACACTCACCAATATACATAAATAAGACTTTGAATATGCTCCCAGGGTCCAGAAAATGGGCAGGCTAGGAGACAGAGGAAGGAGGAAGTATTGTATTTATGAAAAATTATAACAAAAATTTAGGAACCACGACCCGGACACTATCGGAGTGCGAAGGGGGCGCAGGTTTCTGTCAGCTACAGCCAAGTCGGGGGAAGGGGGGAGGGTGCTCGCTTTCCGCCGAGTGACAGCTGGAGTAATGGCTGCAGACCCAGTGCGGAGGTGGGGGCGGGTGAGGCTGGGGGGGCAGTAATTACTCGCCAGGCTCACCCGCCTCCCTTCTTTAGAGCGAACGCGTTCTTCTCGCGCGTCCAGCTGCGCGCTCGGCTCGCTGCTCCGCCTCGGGGCATCCTGGAGCCTGAATAGGGGGTGGGGTGAGTGCTAGAGGACTTTAAATCGAGGTTCCTAAAAGGCTTCTAAACTAGTATGTCCCTAAGGTCCCATCCTCGCAGGTCTGTGGAGTAAAGGAAGGCTGAATGGGGACTGCTCCAAGCCCAGCAGCCCCCAACCAGTCTGCCCGCATTAGGGACCTGGCCAAAAGTGAGGGCGGCGGGTAGTAGCGATGCAGAGGGGGGTAGCAGGCCAGGAAACCTTGATCTATCGGATCTGGCTGCATAGGACTCAAACCTCTCCACCCGGGTCGAAGGGGGAAGCTAGGCCAGGTCCCAGTCTACGCCCACCACCTCCCCTCCCGGTCCACAAAAGCGCAAATCTTCGGGTTCACTAGCTCCTTTGGGCCCCAGAATCCTGAACTTAAGTGTACACCAAGGCATCCGCGCTGGGAAGAGTGGAGAGAAGGGTAGAAGAGTAGGGGCTAGGTTCTCCACCTCCCCGCCGCCTCCCTCCCGCAGGCTGAAAGCCTCACGTAGTCTGGGATTTTTTTCAGAATAATTGATGGGTCCAGTTCTCCAGAGCTTTCCCGGTGAGAGCGCGGCAGACCGCGCTAGAATTTAAATAGACGTGATTAGTAAAATGCAAGGGGGCGAGGCGCCCGGGCCTCTCTTTCTCGCGGGTTCCTGGCTGCGCGCCTGGCTGCGCGCCTGCTCCCCTAGGCTCTGGGGGCCACGCGGGGCCAGGGCCAACGTGTCCAGCGCGGGTGGACGGCTCTGCCCCCCCCCCCACTTCCAATGGGCTCGAACCCTCACCCATTCACAACCAGCTTCTCACCAAGGTGTACCCCCAACTGGAGGAGAGGGGAGTTGGGGCTGGCATGCAACCCAAGGCCGGCAGGTGCAAAGGGGGTGGTAAGCCAGAGCGGTGGGTGCGGGGATCTTGATTCCTCCACACCGCCAGAGCGGGCCAGGCGCACGCGAAGCCTTAGCCTTGAAAAGCTAGTAAAGCCTCTCAGTAATCGCTCTCTCCACACCCCGCTTCTCTCAGACACAGTTCCCTTTCTGTACCTCCGCCCTCACCCGTTGTCCTCCCTCCATGTTTCGGAGCCTACGCAGCCAGGGCCTCGGAACTCAAAGCAGCCCTCCACTTACCCAAATCTCTAAGAAGGTCCCCTCCACAAAGAAGTGACCTAGGCTGGGAAAAGCCTTCGCCTTCGCTGACTCTCATATCCCTATCTCATCGATTTGTTCCTGAAAAGGGGGCTGTGCATTCTTATAACATCTACAGCCAATTAATATTGCATTAACTCTATTAAAAAAAAAAACAAAAGCACCAGAATACTGCACCCTATCAAAGCCATCTATTATTCACGGAAATGTAATTGGAGACCTAAGATATGTGTGTTACGGGCCAATGGAGGAAAACAGAGTCGTGACAATATTTCAGAAAGGAAGGGGATCCGAGGGTATCTAATATTTAATTTCAAATCTGTGGTTTTCTAATTCAAGATTAAAAGCAGTCACGTCTTTGAAGCCAGACAGTTGGTATAAATGTACAGTTAAAATATTCTATTCCACGGTCCCTAGACAGAGCTCTCTGCTCGTCCCAGGCTTCATTAAATTTTTATTATCATCCCAGACTAGAGCAGGGAATGAGCGGAAAGACTGTCCATCTAATTGCAATTGATAAAAAAAAAAAAGCTCTTAGATTTCCCCCCTCATTTTAATATATTAACAGCAGTTTTCTTCTCATGTCCAGTCTTTCCCAACCCTGTGATACACACAATCACTTTATCCCACGGATACATTTTCCACTTCCAACAGGCACCAGGCTGGGCTGTCTTCTCTGCCCTTTGAGAAGGCCTTGGGGGTTAGTGGGAGTGGAGGGAGACAGGGTGGTGGAGGCTGGCTTTGGAAAGTGATGCTATATGAAAAAGAAAAAAAAAAGGTGACATCAGTTCTTGAAGCATCTGGCGGAAAGATCAACGAGAGACCACATTTGCACTAAGCCGGTTCTTCCTGTGGCAAGATGAAAGCATATTGTTACCCAAACAAAACAAACAGATTATTAGACTGGGCTGCACTTTTCGACAGCCTTTCTACTCTGTGGGATGAAAGCAAAGAGTAATATTTTCATTTTCTTTCTTTCTTTCTCACTGTTACCCCCCCATCTCTCCCCCCTCCCTCTCTCTCTTTCTCACACGCGTGCGCGCGCGCGCACACACACACACACACACACACACACCCCTCAACACATTTGTTTTTTTGAGCCTTCTTCATGTGTTGCTAATCTGACTGTCATACCAGATGACTGTAGATTGTGTGTGTGTGTGTGTGTGTGTGTGTGTGTGTGTGTGTGTGTGTGTGTTCAGGGAGTCTATCTCAACAAGGGTGCTTTAAATTTTTTTTGAAACTGGTGTAAATAAAGCTTTTCATCTCCAGGCCTTGAAAGTACAGAATAAAACCCACAGTTTGCTTTCTGAGCAGCTTCCTATTATCACATCGCCACTTAATTTTATTTCTATTCTCTCCAAGTTAAATAGAAAGACTAGCTCACAAGGGAGCTGCCATGTGCCTACAGACTGGGGATGTCAAGCAGAGAGACTCACTGTGCAAAGTTAATTTCAATTCCCGAGGAGGATTTCACATTCCGGCTGGCTCTGACCCACAGTAATTAGCTGAGATAACTAATGATTACTTACTTATTCCTTGTAATTATCTGGATTTAATAATTTGCTGTGTAATTTATTAATTCACTCATAATAGCCTTTCAGTACTGGGAAAGGCTGCTTTAAAGGGGCAAAGCAGGAAAAATTTAGTGATTTTTTTTCTCATTGCCATAAATCTGTCTCCTGACAAATGTAGACTTCAGGAATAGTTCTATCATCATAACTATCCGGGAACCTTTGTCTTCCTTTTTGTCCTATCAGAATACCAATCCAACTTTTTTTTTAACCTTCTATTGCAGCCCCTCCCTCCAAGAGCACCTGAAGAGTGAAGTGCAGTTTTGAGTTTTAAGGTGCACATTTTACCTGGAGATGTAAGTTGTTTTCACCAAACAATTTAAAAGGTAAATTTTTAAACTTACTGTCATGGCTTGCTTGGGAAAATCTGAGCTTCATCCTCTGAAAAATACACCTTTTAAAATCAAGTACATGTTTTAATGCCTTTTCCACCAGGTCCTCAAGGGTGTCGCCAATAGATAGATCAAAATGAATTCATTTAAGGTTTGAAATAAAGCATTTTTACACTCCACATTCCAAGTCTCTTGGCAAGGAGAGGTCTCAGAATCTGGCCTTGACAGTAAAAAGACTTAGTTATGTATTGTTATTTATTTTTAAAATACATTTTATAGAAAATAGAAGAACAGTATGTTAAACATAAATCCTAATTATTTCACTTGCTTTTTCTTATTTCCATTATTTTCCCCCAAGCTACGTGTCAATGAGATGTAATCTGATGAAGAATTGACCAACTGATTTAATGTCAAATATCCAAAGGCAACTGTACTCTTTCTGGACAATAACAGAATACAATTGGTATAGAGGTACTCAGATATCAACCAAGCCTTACATGACCTTTGTTGTTAGACATTTTTTCCATTCTAGTTTAGATTTAGATGATCACATTGAACAAAAAGATTGGCTCATTTGCCGTTGGAGAAGTTTAGAAAAATAAACTGCATAGTTCTGAAATGTCAAATTGAGGATGACTAGGTGTGCTGCGAAGTCAATTCATAAAATCTCTTTCTAATTAAATAGTAATTGTGGACCTTGAAGAAAAAAATTAGGAAATGAGTCATGAATGTCAATGGATTTGATTGATATGACAAGGCTCTTCAGCCACAATTTGCTATTTATTCATTTGAGTATTTTGAAAGTCAATACCACATAAATATTTCTCAACAATTTATACAGGATTCATTCTGTTCTTACCTTTAATTTCTTCTTTAAGAAATCCTCTTCCCTCCAAATCCCTTTGGTTTGTTTTGATATATCTCTGCAATTCTCATTAATAAAAACTTTCAGAATGTATTTCTTTTTTTAAATTCTGATTTTCCCATAAACACATTTAAGTAGGCTTAAATAATGGATACAATTTCCATCTTGTAGGCAAGAGAGCTTCTCTTACCCTTGTAACAACATAGAGAAGATGTACTTAAAACTGATACAGTTTTAAAAGTGCAGGAACATGGGAGACAAAAAATACTTGGTGAAAGAGAGTTGAAATATGGGCTTTCACTCTCAACTGTTGAAGTAAATGGATAGTTTCTGTTACGTCATTTTTGTCATAAAAATCTTGGACAAACATGCATACACGAAAGCAATCATGTACTTCAAATGCTCTAAAAGAATACCTATTTTATTTCTGTTCAATATATTTCTCAATTTCTACTACTTTTACAGGATTTCTCTCTTCATTTAAAGATGTCATATTTGTAGAAAAACAGTAGCACACCTGTCTTTCTTCTAATGGACTCCCCTTTCTTTTAAGGCACATATCCTAGACTTAGATAACAGCCACATAGGGGAAGAAGGTGTTATTTCTTGAAGATTATTTTAATCCTAGATCAGCAAGCCTAGTTTGCTACACTCTCAAGCCATTTAATTCCTTTTCTCTACTCTGGAAAAAGTAAGCAAGCAGAAAGTTCTCCAGCTGGCTGACACTGCCTGGTCAAATGTGTGCTGGAGTAGTACTGAGTCATGTGGTTACTATCCGTGGTGCTGAAACCAGTACTTAGCGTAGTGAGATAGAGGCTGGCTATTTGAAAAGACTTTTCAAGAAAACTGAATCTAAGAATAGATGGTAACGTAGAAGAAGGGACTTTCAATCTTCAAAATATAAAAATAAAATTAAACCATCAATTTCACATCTGGATCCACATTTCTTTCTTTTAAATCCCTACAACTTTCAATATTTCCTTAAGCATCTATACAATATATCTCATTGCTTCTAAATGGACACAGATTTTGTTTCTTCTGGTGTCTTCTTTATCTAAGTTGTAGAAAAAGAAGTCCTTCCGCTTATTATCCATTAACTCTCACAGTTCTTTTTTTTTTTTTTTTACATCTGAAAATCACAATATTCTCTAACATTTAATCCCAACTTGAGCCACTATAACAATTTTTGTTGACTCATGGGACATTTCCTAACCTTATCTTCAAAATAAGAAACATCTGCAAACAGTTCCATATTAGGCCACAGCTCAGAGTAGTAGAATTTCCCCCAGAGGATCCCCTGGTTCCTTCCTCTTGTTGGACCTATAGATTAGTAAGGTGTTCTTCTCATCATTAATAATGCAAATATAAAAACCAGAGCTTTCCTGAAAAAAAAAAAAACACCTTTGAAAACCTAATATGTTCCTAAAATGGGTGAGGAGGTGTCTTTAAACTAGGATCAAAATTTTTAAAAAGTTTGTATATCAAAGGGCAGAATTTCTTTGTGCCAGACCACCATTGGGCTCCACCAAGTCTGGTGAGTAATAGAAGTCTGAGTAATAGAAAGGGGGCAAAAATCTACTCCTTCTAACCACCCAGGATTTCTCCCTCAACCCACTCTGCTTATCGCAAATGTAAGTTTGTGTAAAGGTTAGGGAAATGGAAGGAGAGAACGAGAGAGACAGAGATGTACTTTACTTCATATCCCAGTAACCTAGGTGCTTCCTGCTCTGGTTGGGGCACTGCTCCCCAGGAGTGGTGACTGAACTAGGAATTATGGTGGGCCAGCCTCTAGGCCTAAACCAGGGTGTCCTACTCCCAGAAATAGGTCTCTTGCCACACCCAGTCTCCCAGTGTTGCTGAAAACTAAACTGAGTTCTTTTCTTCCTTTTACCCAAGTAATACCTCTGCTCACAAAGATTCTCTTTGCAGAATTATTGCAGATCTGGAAAAGAGATTCAAAGGGATGTTATTTAGAGCCAAATATTACAATCTCATCTGGGCAGAAAAGAAAAGCACCCTGTGAGATGAGCTCTAGCTATTCGAAGACTATTGTAAATCCTGTTCTTTCACACCTTCCTAGAAAAACACCCCCTACTGAATTCCAAATCAGACTATGATAACAACTCTACAATAAACCATCAAATTGCTTCTGCTTTAAAAAAAATCCCCAATCAAAATAATTTCCATGTAAATGACTGAAAACAACATCACATTTTAAAAGCCATTTAATTTTAATAGTATATTTTAATGAAAAAAGCAGCATACTTTGCCAATAAAACATTAAAATCATCTTTTCAATGAAAGACAATCAAACAACACCAAAAATAACTTAATACATTACCATAGTAAATAAACCATCTATTAACAAAAAAAACAAGAAACCAGGTCATATACAGAACTCAAGACTTCAGAGAGCCTCAAATGGAACAGCAATACAGCAAAATTTGTAAGAATATATCTATATGTGCATCATTTGAATGGAATATTTACAATAGATAAGGTACCAGTCACCATGTACCTATTTTTTTTGTTCCAAAAGAATTCTACCAAACAATGTGAATTTACAAGCAGTGCACTGTCTTTCTTATAGTTCAGATTAGTTTTTCTACAAACAAACCTCCAAAAGGAAAAACTGAAGGATTCTTGTAAATGTTAAAATGTAGTCAACAAAGCAATTGAAAACAAGAAGATTGAAATACCTTGGTGAAATCTTAGAATCTGGAAGGGTAAACACCAAGTGGCAAATGCACCTAAAGCTAGAAAATGATGCATCATCGTCATGCTTCCAACTGCTTCACTTCTTCTCTTCCATTAGAGGTGTGTGTGTGTGTGTGTGTGTAAGGGTGAGTGAGAGAGCGCGTGTGTAGTGGGGACAATGTGGGAATCCCCATTAAATATGTAACAAAGTAAACAATACTTTGGACAGTGAATCAGGTCTACACGATTAAGACATCCATTACTGAGTGTCGACTCACAAATCAGAACACTACCAGTAAAAACAAAGAAAAAACAATCATCATTCAAAGTGAGAATATACAAATGGGCCAAAAGGAACACAGTATAAGAGGAAAGCCATAAAAATTCAGCAAACTCATAAACATAAAATTGTTTAACTCCACTAGCCATACGTTTCCCCCGTTTTTTAGACTAAAGAAGTTTAATTAATTAGAATGTGCACAAATTAAGTTGCTAGAGAGATAAATTAATAATTTACAGAGGGTTGTTCGGCAATAATCTAATAATAGCTTTCAAGATCAGTGAACACAGCAGGCGCAACTCCTTCCTTAAGCATTAACACTTCAGAGAAGGAAGAAGGGGGTAAGAACCACAATAAAAATATATATATAATATACAGTGTAAATGCAGAAAATCTGCCATCTTTTTTTTAAATTCAAAATACTTTAGAGATGTCTTTATCACATTAAGCATCAACTCTAGTTTAAAGTTTCAGTCCTGAATCGATTTCTATTTCTGAAAAATAGCTGCAAAGTGTACTTCTAAACTTGAACAAGGGTGATGTCTTTAGGAATAAAAACAAATCTTACTTGATCATTTTGGGGGCCTTTTAAAAGGCTGTCTCGTCTGCCTTTCTGCAAACAGCCATCTCCAGACTTCCTGGAAGAAGCCGAGGTGCCTTTTCCGGATGGGGTGGGGTTAAAAGGGACAACTTTGCTACAACTTGACAAATCCCTTCTTTTGTTTTTCTTTCCTTTGAGAAATCGTTTCACATTCTCACCGGGCTTGGGCTCATTTGCTCTCTCGTTCGCTCGCTCTCCAATCCTCGCTTTCTCCGGATTCACATTTACTGGAATTGTTTCTGGTAGCCAAAAGTGGAAAGAAAAGGGGCAGGAGAGAGAGGGAGGGAAAAGAGGGGATGAGGACGGGCTGTCCCTGGAGAGGCCGAGGGTCTCCTAAATGCCCGCAGAATATTTCATTCTTTTCTGTTTCTGCCTCTGGTTGCAGAACCAGACGCGCACCACGTTTTTCTTAAGGTCCAGCTTCTCGGCGATGGCGGCGATCTTCTCGGAGGAGGGCCGTGGCTGGATGGCAAAGTAGGCTTCAAGCGAACGCTTCTCTGGCGCGGCGATAGAGGTGCGCTTGCGCTTCTTCTCCGCACCGTTGAAGAGCTCGGGCTTGGTGAGCTTCTCGCGGTGGGACTTCTCGGCCTCCTCGAGCCACGCTTGCAGGATGGGTTTGAGCGCGATCATATTGTTGTGCGACAACGTAAGGGACTCGAACCTGCAGATGGTGCTCTGGCTAAGCGAGCCCACGCCAGGGATCTTGAGGTTGGCCAGCGCGGAGCCCACATCGGCCTGGGTTACCCCCAGCTTGATGCGTCGCTGCTTGAAGCGCTCGGCGAATGCCTCCAGGTCCCGGGGGTCGGCGTCCACGTCGCTCATGCAGCCCATGTGTGAGGGCAGCCCATGCGCGTGGGCCATGCTGAGCGCTGCTTGGTGCATGGGGTTCATGGTAGCCATGTGCGGCGCGTGAGTTGGCGTGGACACTACGGCGCCGTCGGGGCCGGCCATGGCACCCAGGGCCAGCCCGGGACTCAGATGCTCCAGCAGCTCGCCCTCAAGCGCCTGATGCGGCTGATGGTGGTGGTGGTGGTGATGGTGGTGATGGTGGTGCGTGCCCGCCAGAGCGGACGGGTGCGAGATGGGCACCGACGAAGAAGAGGCAGCCGACGTGCACGGGATGGTGTTCATGGTGTGGTAGGTGGCGTCCGGCTTGAAGGGGCTGTGGTGGGGCGGGTGGTGGTGGTGGCTCTTGCTCTGGGAGACGATGTCCACGGCCGCCAGAGCCTCGGCTCGGGCCAGCAGACTCTCATCCAGCCCGCCGAATATATTGCTCTGCAATTGCAAGTAAAAGGCACACATTACGCTCAGCAGGGAATTGTGCGCACTCTCTCCGGAAGCCCCGGCACAGCTCTCTACAACGCCGCCGCGCCTACAACATTCCCAGAACGTTAAAATAATAATAATAATAATAATAATAATAATAATAATAATAATAATAATCCTGAAAGTAGCAGGTGAGGCGGAGAGGAGGGAAGCCAAAGAGAAAAGCCGAGCGTGCACGAGGAGGAGGAGGAAAGTGAGCCTGCAAACACAACACAACACAACACGCGCAACATCCCAGGTCATAAAAATTAATATGAAAGAAAAGACCCGCTGAATACATAAGAGGGGGGGGAATTGGTTGGAGGTGTGGGGTGATTTGCTGTGCAGACATGAAAAAAACATCAAGCAGATAAAGGGGGCTGTCAAAATGTGCCTTTAAGCGGTGATTATGCAGAAATACGCACCGGTGGGGTTGGAAGACACGCTCTCCGCATCGCCTCGGAGCCCCCGCCGCTGCCGCCGCTGCTGCCACTGCTGCTGGAGCTGCTGCTACGGCCTCCGCCGCCCCCGCCACTGCCACCACCGCCGCCAGCATTGCTCGAGCTGCTAGGGGAGCTAGCGGAGGGCGCCGCGGGCGCGGAGGAGCCGGGCGAGGCGCTGTGCAGTGCCGAGTACTTGGGCTCCACGTGCAGGCTGCCGCTGTGCGGCATGCTGAACGCCTGCTTGCTGTTCAGAGACATCATCATCATCTTCCCGGTCCGCCCGGGTGCTCGTCCGTAGCGCACGCACAGGTCCCGTCTGCTCGGACCCTCTCGAGAAGTGCTGGGTGAGGGCAGGAGCAGGGAAGGGCAGTGCAAAGTTGCGCTCTCCCGCCACCGCTCCCAGTTCTGTGCGCCTGGCCGGGACTACGCGCTCCTCCTCTGGCTCCGCCGTCAGTCTGAGGGGTTGCTGGGCTTGGCTTGGCGCCGGCTGCAGACCTGGGCGCCCGAAACTGCCCCCGCGCCTCGCGGCCGCTGAGTTATACTCCCCTCTCCCCGCGCCTGCCCCTACCCCCGCCCTCTCTCCCTCCCTCCCTTCCTCCCTCCCGCGCGCCTCCGCCCTCCTTGTCAGGAAGTGCCTGCTTCTCCTGCTTGGATTCCAGCGTCTCCCCTTCTCCCTCTTTGCTCCCTCCCGAGTCGGGTCCGTTCAGCAATCCAGACACCCGCCTCCCTCTCCCCGCTGCGCCCTCCACCCCCTTTCCGGCCCCAGCCGGCGCGTTGAGGCCGCCGCCCCTTCCCGGCGCCCCGCAGCTCTCACTTACTTTAGTGCCCCTGCTCAACCCCACCCCACTGTCTAGGTCTGCGCTCCAGTCGCCGGGCAGTTCCTAAGAGCCGGCCTCCAGCCCCTCCTGCTGCTTCCACCTAGTCTCCGCCACGCCGGGAAAAGAAACTCCTAAATAAAGTTGTGGGCCAAGCCAGACTTGGGTGGGTTTTTTTCCCCCCCGCACTACTAGGAACGTCTCTTACTTGGCTGCTTACCCCCTCCTGCTTACCGCTAAGTTCCAGGCCTCCGCCCCCAACTCGGCCCACCCCTCCCCGCAGCTCAGGTGACCCGGATCTCCGACTCCTGGACGGAAGAGAGTACGCCGACGCTGCCACCGACCCAGCTCCTCCGCGCTGCTCTGCGCTTCCGCCTGGTGCACTCAGCAGTTGGCGCTCAGCGCTGCGCCCCCTCGGCCCGGCGGGTGCCTGGTGCCGAAGAGACATGGGGTCGACAGGGCTGCAGGGCTTTCTCTCACTCGGTTTCTCGCAGCTCTCCGCGGATTGGACGGCCACGGAGCCAGCTCGGGTCGCCTATGCGCATGCGACTCCCCCCCCCCCCACCGCAACCCTGTCTACTCCCCCCCCACCCCTCGACACCCTCTCTTCTCCACCCTCTTTTCTCTTCCTCCGGATCTTCCTTCTCCTCTTCCCTGTATCCAAGTTCAGTGTGAGTTGGGTCTTGGGCGGATCCACTGGCAAATCCTGCCACTGATTTTATTATTCTTCATTAGCCACAATCAAAGAGGAAGGGGCAACTGATGGAGAGAGGGGCAGGGCTAGAGATCACAGAGCGCATGTGCTGTTGAACACACACCCCCCACCCCACCACACACACACACACACACACACACACACACGCCCTCAGGGGTTGGCACAAGCCCCACTTATCTTCATTTCCGCAGCCGCTCGGCGCAGAGAGCCTATTTTTAGCCAACACTTTGCTCGCACTTTTGTCCCGGTGCGGACCACTTTTCTTAGAAGTGGACACACTCTTAGTTTCAATCGTAAAAGCAGGAGACAACCTTTCCTACACACACACACACACACGCACACACACACACACACACCCTTCCTCTCCTCCCCGCTCCCATCTTCTATTTCACTCGATGTTAGGGGCTGCTGTCACCTCCCCAGAGCGCAGAAGGAGCAGGGTATAGGCGAGGGTGAGAAGGCCCTGAGTCCTGGACACTGGAGGTGGCCTGACCCGGACTGGGGTGACTGGGAGCAGGTGCAAGCACGCGGTGCCTGGGGAAAGCGAGCAGGTGCGAGAGCAGGCGGCAGGCCTGAGAGGCGCTGGCGCGTGCTGGGACAAAACACGGTGGAAAGGAGGGTGGCGAAGGGGGGCCCGAGTGGTCAGCGCCCGGAAGCCCCGCGGCGGCAGAGAGTAGGGAGCCGCCGGTTCACCCATGACCTCAACGGAGCGGGATGGCAGGTTCAAGTTGGGAGCACAGTCCCAGGGAGTCTCCAAAGAGTAGTGTAGTGGGAAGGCGGCGACAAACGGCGCGCGAAGAGCTCTGTCCACGGTGCTTAACCCCCTTGCGCTTTCCTGCGCTATCCCCGGACTTGCCTTTCTCCTCCCCTGCGTGGAGGAAAATAATAAATAGTAGCTGAAGGGGATTCCTACCAGCACTGTTACCGAGCATGAGACTGGAGAAGTCTAGACACGAGATTGGACAGGGGGTGTTGACATGAATGAATGTGGCTTGCACTGGACGGTTCAAGTAAATGCTTAGGTGTTTAATTTCTACCTCGACAATAGCCACGGTAATTTTCAAAGAAATAAAAAAAAATGACATTGTACAGCTCTCACTGTCTCAAGCTTCGAGAAATGAAATAAATCAAAGTTAAAAGCTTGAGTATCATTTAATTATAGTGCGAATAGCGCTTTGAAAGAAGTAGAACAACATCTCTAAACAAATTATGACTGGGCCAGGAAGGAATTATTAGATTGAAATTTCATTTAGGCTCGGGAGACACCGCGCTTCACTGTGTAATCTGCTATGCTTCATCTGATTTGTATGCTTAATTCAGCTTGACGAATTTATTAGTTTTCATAATAGTGAAAAAATTGAGCAGCACTATGGGCTAATGCATTGTGTGTACTATAAATTGTATGTCATCGTGGAAAGGCTGAAGTCTATAGAAATCTTTTATTAATGTCGGTATAGGAGGGAGGATTTTTGTGCAAGCCTTGGAGAGATTCACGCCAAACTCCACTGTTGCTGTGTCTCACTGGTCCATTAACACATCGTCATACTAATTAGACTACTTCATCAATGATATAATTTCAAATTTCAAATTATGTTCTAATTAACAAGGGTTGTCCAATTTGCTTAATCTTCAAAAGGCTTTGGATGGTCTAATTAGTATAAACTGTTGAGCATCTCTAAAGCCTAATAAAAATATTAAATAAACTAAAATATTTGGGGTATGTTTTCTGTCCGTACTACGTAAGGGCCAAAGAGCTAAAGTGAGTGTGAAAGAGGAAAATAACTGGAAGACAAATGTTCGCACCTATCTTCTTCCCCCAGATTATAATACTAAGTGAATCACAGGAGTAACTTTTGGGCATTGCACCTCCTAAATAGTGTGTTTATGTGTTTAAATAAAGGCATAAGAATATCAAGGAGAAAAACCACATGGGGAAAAAATTCTTCTCTTTCATTAGGTGCCTAATTAGATGTAAAGTGAAAAGCAACCCTGAGGAGTTTCCCAAGCATTATTGTGGCAACAGTCTGCTGAACTTGGATTGCAAAATCAAATATTTGGGGGTGTTTTGAACTTCTCCCTCTCCCCTCCCCCTTCATTGAGCTTAATTACTTGCAATAGTTGTTTTAATGTATGTTGTCACCTGGGAGTATTGAGAAATGCATATCGTTAATATGAATTAATCTTGATTTTAATAGCAACTGACAACTGATCTCCAAAATGCTAAACACTTGTCACCACTTCATATGGTAAATAAGGTAGCATAATAAATTCATGAAATAAAGAGGGTACTGTCGAAATGACTGGACAAAGTTTGTTTGATATGGAATTGATCAACTAAAACTATTTTAAGCAAGACAACTCCCGAGAGAATATTGTCCTCATGGCTAAAATCCACATGTCATTAAATTAATTTACTGTAACTTTTTTTTTTAATCTCTCAGAAAGTTCACAGTGATATGTCTAATTCCAGACAGGAAAAGAGGAAGTTCTTTATTCCAAGTTGAGATAAATTAATATGTAGTTGAACAATTTGAGTTTATTTTCCTGTATTCCATTACCCCTAGAAAACACATACTTTAAAAAAAAGAGAGGGAGAAAGCAGGTCGCAGCAGAGTTAGATCTCTCCTTTTCCCACTTAAAGTGAAAAATGAACACCAGTGACTGTGTTGTAAGAGAGAGAAAATGCAATTCTTCCTTAATCACTACGACTTGCAATCTTGCGATCTCTCCTTCCAGGAGTGTCCAGAATACCAACATCTTTGCGATATCAATAAAACCCATTTTGGTTTTGCCCACAGGCATTGCTGCAAAGTGCTCCAGTGAGTGTGGAAGCCGTTCTCCAAGGAAGGAAGCTGTTCAGGTAGGGGAGGCCATCTAAACAACTGGAAAGTTGGGGATAGACCCAAGGGGTGTGAGCGAGCGGCCCAATAGCCAAAATCTTCTTCATATGACCTCAAAATACACTTTTATACCCAAGCACCTATCTGCTCTGGCGCCTTTGCACACCTACAGACCTACCTAATAAACTGAAAGCAGAGAAGTGATTTTTAAAAGCAGAGAAATGGAAAATGAATCAAATGTGTGACTACATGAGAAAAGCCTTTCTTCTCACCAAGCCTCTTTGTTTGACAATAGCTGCTGTCCCATACGCTGCCAGATGCAGACAGATGTGACCAGCTTCCTTCTGGGTGGGCCAAGAGTCGCTAGGGGTTCCACCCAGCTATCCGGCAGCGGGGTCCCTGCAGTAGGTGCCCTCCCACGACCCCGAAATCGGCCGGCAGCCATCCCAAGGGGAGAAATCACTGTCTCCTACCCGGTATCTAGGTCCTAATTTACTATTAAAATTTTAAGCCGTGCATTCATATTTTACTGCACCTAATGTGTTTTTATTAAATTTTAATCTAATAAGGGCAGTGTGATTTCTTTGTATTTCACACAGAATTGAGTTGGACTACAGGGAAGATTTCTTAAAGGACAGATCTGACCCTATTCATGCAACATTTCGATCTCAGGTAGACAGGTTTTGGGGGAAGAAAGAGAGAGAGGATAGATCTCCCCCATGGAATCTCCTCAAGGAGGTCAATCTACTCTGGATTCTGAATAAAATCAGACCCTCTGAGCTCTCTCTGGACTCTGTAGCTTGGGGCAGAAAGGTCAGGGGTGATTAAACTCTTCCATGGCCTCACGGTTCCAGGAGAGGGGAAAAAAAAAAGGAGGGAAATATCCCTGAAATTGAGACTTCTGGTCGCACCCAGAGAACTGGCCGCAGGACGGAGTGCCAGGGAAGGAGGGCTCTCCTGGGTTTGATTTGGCCTGACATGGGGTTATGTTCCAGGAGTGATGGGGGCGCTTTGTTCAAACCTCTTTCCTCTTCCATCATGTCCACCCGGCTCTTCGGTTTGTCTCTAACTTTCTCTCTTTGCTGGCTCCCGGTGAGCCCCAAGTACCCCTCACTTAGAGATTTGAAGGAGCCTTTCTTTTGTCCAAAGATGCCAGGCACCCCTTATGTCCGATGGCACAGAGTCTGCTCAGCGCTTTCCTGGCTAACTCTTTCTCTCAACCTCCCGATGCCAGCAGTCAGCACGTGTCTCCGGAAACCTCTGCTTCCGGCACTCCCCAGGCCTTTCTAGGTGGAAATTCGGACTCGCAACCTCCCAGCTGGGCGAAGGGAGGGGGTCAAAAGCAAGCGGCGAATGGATCTTTGAGGACGCGCTTTGGGGCAGAGAGAGACTCGCGGCTGGGCCAGGGGTCTGCCTTCGCCAAGCAGCCACGTGGAGCTTTCTTTAGATAATTCTGGACTGAGGAAGGTGGCTGGGCAGGGTACAAGGGAATGAGAGGATGGACTGCAGAAAAGAAAGTAACCGTTCCCTCTTTCCCCGGTGGAAGGAAAGAAGCGGAGCCCCATTTCAAAAGAAGCAGACTGGGAGGAGGGGGACCCAGGACACAGGCAGCCCCAGGCCGGCAGGATGCCCGCCAGGCTCCTAGAAGCCTTCACGATTCCCCCTGGTAAGTATGCTGAGGCTGAGTGTGGCGAGGAACCCGCACGCGGGCACAGCTGATTGGACCCTCCAGAGTCGACCAAGCTTTGGAGCAAACACTACAGGCGCCAAGAAATTAAAATCTACCGGAAGGAAGGATTGAGTCCTCGGTATCCAGCTCCGCACTGCCTAGAGCACGGGGGCTCGAATGCACACGCTCACTCACGGATCCACGCACCCGGACACGCTCACACACCCACGCACGCAGACACGTGTGTGCTAACACTCACGCACACTCGCTCAGACGCACACACGCTTCTCTCCTCCCCCTCTGGCGGGCCAAGTTCGGGGAGTGGGGCAGCGGAGAGCAGCCCTCCGGTTGGCGTCCACCAGCAACCACCCGTGTTTACTGCTCTAGCGAAATTGTTATTTCTCTTCTCAGTGAATTTCTTGGGTCCGTGTGTTTACCTCTTCCCAAAGTTAAGTCTAGTCACGAAACCAAACTTAAAGCATCGGAACAATCAATGAAGGCTTTTGCAATCCATGGCGCCTTGCGCTTCCTGGAACTAAAATAAATGCAAGAAATCGAAACTTAATTACTTGAAAGAAATCCAGAAATCCCTCTGCATAATTTATCCAGTCATTTTTAGTAGCGTTCGTGTTCGGTGCAGTGTATGTTAACTCTATGCTTTTGGCTAACATCTAGCTCTCTTCATCGATTCCGTGGGGGTCACTGCGCCCCCCTTCAGCCGAGAATTTTGTCCCGCACTAGGTCCGCCTTTGCTCCCACTGCTCAGAGCTGGTCTAGTAACGTTTCTTTTCAGAAGTCACCAGCTATCACGGTACAAGAATCCCTGGGGCTGAGGGTTGTGTGTCGTTAAAAAATAAAAAATCTCACCCGTTCTCTCTCCTTTTTGTTCACTAGGGCAATTATTTGAATTTGTGTGAGTTGCTTGATACTAGATTTGAAACCAGGCCCTTTCGTAAATACAAACCAGGACCATTTTCCGAGGGAATAGTGCACCATCAAAAAGTGCTTTTGTACTGGTGATGGAAAAATTGATTTAAAAGTAGACTTTTTCCCCCTTCTCTCCAGGGAAGTTCTTTTTTTTTTTTTTTCCTTAAGTGTCATTATCTTCCTAAGGTACAATACTAGAATATTCGTTCTGAGTAAGCTCCTCTTCAAGGTATTTGGCTGGACCACAAACCCTGGACACTAGTTTCTTCCTCTAATATCTATTCCTTTCAAATTCACTCATTTTCTCCTCTCCTTTGGTCTCTATTTGATAGAGAATCTTCATATCTATGAAGTGCCAAAAGACCTTCATCTGGAGGCACTAAATTAAATAGAGGCTTCAAGAGGTGACGATCGAATGACTTTTGTACCTACTGTGACTCTGACATTGGGTACTATTGGGAGTTTAGAAATTTGGTGATGACTAATGTGATGGCCAGTGGATTTGCAGAATAGAATAGTCTCTGAACCTATTAGCATGGTGTGGGTGATTCCAGAAAGACAAGCTTTCTCATAGACACCTTATAGGAATCTGAAGTAATGTTATGAAAGAATGAAAAATACATTGGGGAACAGCTTGGAAACTGAAGTACATTTTGATTTAACTCACATTAACAGAAATGTAATGTAAAAGTGAAAGGATCTAACAAAACCATTAATAATTAAAAAATAATTACAGATAGTCTATCCTTACTATTCATAACCACTCAACACTTTAGACAAAGAAAACGGAATACTCTTAATGGGAATGAGATGTGAGCAGACTGCTAATGAGAAGTTAACCAAAGACTGTGCATTTGTCAAAGGAGACGAGTTTCCTTGTTTCCCCCCCACCTGCATATTTTAATTCTCTGAGTTAGCTTGGACCTTCCTCTTCCATCAGCATACATACTGCATGTCAGAGTTTATGCAACAGAAATCTCTTGAGCAATAACAATACAGACTCTATCAAATTCTGAAGATCAGGGGCACCAGATGGCTTGTCTATTAACCATCTTCATTTACAAATATTTATAGGTGATACATAAGAGATACATGCCTCTGTAATAGATTTTGCTTGGACACTCCCATCTCACCAGGATTTCACAAAACAATGACCCTCTAAAGATAGCAGTTTGTTCCCTGTTCCTTGTGGTCATTAAAAAAAAAAGATTAATCATCCTTTAATGATTCAGTGTTAAGCTTTTTCTTGTACTCTTTCTTCACCAAAGGAGTTGCATTCCAGTATTAAAAAAAAAAAAAGAGCATGAGTGTATTTTCCTGTTATATTTTCTTTCCAGTATATTTTTCAATGTCCAAAGTCTTTAGAGCAGTATTCTACACATAATCATGCAGTGAACCTTTAGTCATGCAAGAGGTGCATGATTAAAAAGCGTGTTGGGAAGGAAGATACAGTGACTCCATTCTGATCTTCACTGCATATCCATCTTTATTTTGTTTGAGAGACACATGGGACTGCCCCTAGAGTGCTCCGTTGATGTTTGGAGGCACTGGGAGGAAATCAAAGCAGTTTGGCAGAAAGCAAACTTCACTGCCTCTTTTCAGAGACAAAGGGAAATCTTACAAAAGGAGAGATTTGCAGACATACAACTGGAATTCAATGAAGTCATGGCTGAGGCATCTGCTGGGAAGCCACCAGGAAGTGAAGACCTACAGCCCATGTCAAATCTTGTGCATCTAAAGAATTTGAAGCCTCCTTCCTTCCTTCCCCATTCCCAAATGAATTAGAAACAAAACAACATGCCTTTTGTAGGAAACAGAAAAACCTAAGGAAAAATGCTAATAGATTAAGTGCAAAGATCATAATTATTTCTTAGCTATATAAATTTGAATTGAGCATATAAAACGTGTTAGATTCCTTGTAGGCATCCACTCTCCATTTTTTTTTTAATGCAGCAGAAGGACATTACAACAACAATGGCAACAAAGTCTTTAAACATTTATCCTTTCTTGAATTTACATGTGGCTTGTGGTTTACCTGTAAATCTCATATAAACAAAAGTGTGCAAATCAATGGCAGAATTATACAGTATTTGTACTCTCATATGTGTCGTTATCTCCTTCTCCCTTTCTCTCCTTTTATATGTGTATATAGATTATCGAAATATAATTCAACCAACATGTGTTCTGGAATACACTATACCTTTGTGCCTCGACTAGTTTTTCCTGATGTGCATATAAGACATTAAAGATCCCTAGCATCATGACAAGCATTTGGAAGTACTAAGGTCTTCTCTTCAAAACACAAATGCTGTCTACTTTATGATGCTATGTGCTCATTGCTTCCCTTTGTTGCCTTTCAAGGGCAAAACCAAAGGAGGCATTATCAACATTGTGCTTATCTGACATATTCCTATCCTCATATTTCATTGGTTTCTCCTGGCCTCATCCACTAGTCTGGACCACATGATCAGTCATTCCTATAGTAACCCTGTAAGATGCTTTGATCTCTTTGCTCCTTTATCTTTCCCTTATCAAGCTACCTATTTCTCCACATTTGCCTACAGACTGCTGATAAATACATACTATTACATAAATACATATTATTTATATCTAATAACTTGGCACTCAGCATCGTCTCCAACCTTCTGGTGTTCCTTCCTCTGCTGCAGTCTATAAAGCTAAAAACTACATTTCTCAGACTCCCTTCCAGTTCAGGGACTAGCTGTGACTGAGAAGCAGAGGCATGGATCATTTCTACTCTGTTGGTGTGAATCTAAGAGGAGTGGTACTTTATGGCCAATAGTTGTGGGCTGCAAAAAGTGGTATATTCCTGAAGTCTGTGCTTCACCAATGCTCTCCTTATTCCCCTCCTTCCAGATTGTGGTGAAGTTCACAGCTTTCCTGGCAAGCTAGCGCTGCACTATGGTTCTGGGAGTCATTCCCAGAAGTTCAGCCCAGAGTTGCCTACTTCAGCCTTTCCAAAGATTTATAAGCATCTACCTGTATTAAATCTCTCTCTGCTTTAAGTAGGTGAAGTACATTCTGTTGCAACTCGCAACTAAACCCTGACTGATAGGCCAGCCTTAGGATTATTTTCTCTATCACTTGGTATTCTTTTTGCTCACTTTTAATTGACCCTACATCTCATTCCTTACAGAATTTATTGCCAACATTTTCTACTTCTGTCACAACTTTGAACATACAACCTTGCCTCACAGTTTACTAAGAAAATAGTTTACTACCACACATTCCCTCAAATTTTTGACTACCATCTGATCATTTGTTCCAAAGTTTTCACCCAACATCTTCTCCTGTGATTCTCCAACAAGTGTTAGCCTCCTCCCTCAAGTTAACCCTCTATGTGTTCAAGATTTCTCACCCTCTCCCCTCCTTCAGAAACTTGCTCTATCAATTTACTCTTTTTCTTGAATCTTCAATTTTTTAAAAGATTTTATTTATTTATTTGACAGAGAGAGACAGCCAGCGAGAGAGGGAACACAAGCAGGGGAAGTGGGAGAGGAAGAAGCAGGCTCATAGCGTAGGAGCCTGATGTGGGGCTCAATCCCATAATGCTGGGTTCACGCCCTGAGCCAAAGGCAGACGCTTAATGACTGCGCCACCCAGGTGCCCCTTGAATCTTCAATTTGACTTATCCAGTCTATCTCTTCTATACCACAATTGTATTCAAGATGTTTTGGCCATAAAATTTAAATAAGACAAAAACTGTCTTTAAATCTCTTTTCTCCAATATTTTGCAAAAGGTTTGCCACCAAATTTTGGAAATGATAGTTGCAATCACTGCTTCTATTCTCTCACCATCCAATCACTTCTTCACTTCTGGAAGGTGTGGTGTCCTTAACTCTCTACTGGTGGTGCTTCCCCTTAGGATACTGATGGCTAGATAGTTTACGCATCCTGTGGTACTTCTAAAAGCATGGGCTTCAAACCTGGAGTTTTGTGCTAGCTCTACCAGTTATTGATTTCACTTTTCATTTTGCTTCTCTGAAAAATGTACATAATAATAGCATATTCTTCTCCCAGATTACTGGGTGGATTAAATGACAGATTGCATGTAAAAGGTTTAGCATATGTCCTTGTATGTAATAATCACCTAATAATACAATATCAATAATGATCTCTGCAAAATGTGAGGGCTGGCAATTCTCTCCTTGAAATGGATTGGCTTGGATCTCAGTATATGATTTGAAAAGGCAGAATGTGTCAACCTTAGCAGAATCATCATTTAAAAGGCTTTGTCCTTTCTTGGTATTCTTTGCCTACACTTTCCTGTCCATAAAGCAAGCTCCCCAATGGCCCATCTCCCCAAGGCAGTTATATAAAAAATGTAGGCTTATATGTCATTTATTCATTATCTCAAAGACAAATTCAGAGAAGCAGGGGCTTAATTATTATTGGTTAAATTCTTTATCTTGCACAGGGAAACCCAAATTTTTGTGACCAGGTTTTCCTTACCAGTTAAACAGCATTTCTATCTTATTTCCTCAAAAAAATTTAATGAATTCGGAAAGAAAAACATACTCAATATCTACACCTGAGCATGTTCAATATAGTTTCTTTCCTCAAGTCAAAGTATTCTGCATATCTACCTTCTGAGACATGGTTTCTTTTTCTCCCCCTGGCTACTCTCCCATTTCCTGAAAGGTAGTGATTAATTAAGGATCCATCAACTCTAGTTTTGCTTCTCCCTTGTTAATTCCACCCATTTCATAGCTTCTACTCTTACCCCAAACTATATTACTCTGATCTTTTCTGAAACTCAGTTTCATATTCCAACAATTGATTAGATTTCTCCATCTGGATACCTGCTCTATCTTCCAGCCCACCTCCTACAGACTCATACCAATTTATCAATATTTCACTTATGGTGTTTATTACTTTCCATTTCTATACTTTTTTTCTTGTCTGATCTCCTATGTGAGACTGTGAGATTTCTGAAGGCAGGGTCTATGTTTAACCTCTCCAGTGGCCTCAAAATGCTTATCATTGCATCTTGTCTAGAGAAGGTGTTTGATAGGTATTCACTGACTGGCTGAGTGGATGATTATTATGATAGCAAGTAATATGAGTGTTGAGCATTATAATTTCACTAATACTCGTTGTTTTCTAAATCTTTTCAGTACCTGACCCAGAGTTAACAGGTAGATAGCAGAGTGAGAGAAAACATTGGCATTGGCTAAAAACTACAAAGAAAAACTAGGTTATACAAGTCACCCCTGCAAACTAATATGAAAAAAAAACCTAATAGAAAAGTGGACAAAGGATACAATAGGCAATTTATAGGTTGGCAAAGTCTAGTGCTAACTAGAATTGAAGAGAGATCAAATCTCAGTAAGTAACAGGACAAATGCTAAATAAAACAATGAGGTAATACTTTACGACTATCATTGTCATAAAATTGGAAAGTTAGATAATGCCAAAAGTTATTAAGGATGTGGGATGGAAACCATAACATTATATGGGTAGAAGTATGATTATTGGGTGGCCAATGAGAAAAACAAACTGGCAAACTTTAGGGAAAAAGACCATGCAAAAACCCTCTGGTTTACCAATTCCACAGCTGGGTTATACTTCAAAATAATTTTCTACAGATCCAAAAGGTAATATGTTTGAAGATGTTCCTATCAGTGTTGTTTATAATGGCAGAGAGGTAGAGGCAGCAGATAGAAGCAGTGACTCTTATAGCAATATAGGAAGGCCTTAAGAAGTTGAGTGAAAATGGAACAGGTCTTGTGATATAATATACACCAAAAAATCTGAGTATTTCATATACGTAAACACACACACAAACTGTGTCTTTTTCAAGGACGTAGGTATATCCAAGGACCTATTCAACTCATTAGACTAAGGGCCATTAAATGGTAGGAATGTAACTGGGATATAAATTCACTAAGACATATCAAGGACCTTAAAAGAGTTAATTTCCTCCTATGAACCCTACTTCTAGGAATCTCCCTTAAGAAAACAATAAAAAATGCACAAAAAATGAAAAGCAGTCTTGTTTATAAGACTGAAGATTGGAGACCTCTAAATGTCTGATGTTGGAGAAATCATTTAATAAACTGAAGTACAACCATATTATTAAATAGCGCTCAATCACTACAATCATATTTTCGGAGAATATTTAATGGCATGGGAGAGTACACTCTTTGAAAAAAACAAACCTGATACAAAACAATGATTCCTTGTGTTCAGAAGAAGCATATAGATATACAAAAACAGTGAAAAAGTAAGTATTTCATTTTAAGTGTTGCACTGTGAAAGATTTAAGTTTTCCAAATTGTCTACAATGAGCTTTTATTCCTCTTATTACCAGAATTATATGTGTGTATAGATTTAGATATAGTTATAAATATAACTTTCCCAGGTTGCATACTTTTTCATATAAGATTCATTGCACCTCTTATTTAAAGTGCTGTAACTAAGTGATCCATCAGCTGAACCATCAACTGAACTCATTCACTATCACTAGCTGCAGTGAATATTTATAGATCGGAAATGGTATTTAATTGACTTGAGAAGGATATATTCCGCTATCTGAGTTTTATAGTACATCTCTGAAATGTGGAAAAGCTCACAGGCTTATATAGAGAAGCCAGTCTTGCTTATCAAACATTTAGCTGGGGATCCCACACAATGATCCTCTAAATATGGCCTAAATCATTTCAACTGCAATCCATAAGCATTTCTTTGCCTATAGCTGGACGAAGATGCTTCCTAGGCAGGTAACAGACTGGACAAGAAGGGGTTTATTATGAGTCCTTATTTTCATCCTTCACAATACTTTACTAGGGAAAAGAATGTACACTTGGTTAGTTTAAAGGAAAAAGACCCTTTATTAAGAAAGAGTTAAAATAGTATATCTAATCTCGGAGGCAGAATCCATTACATTCTCTACCTTCGATTTTCTAGATGATACATACTTAGAGACCTTTGGTAAATTAGTTGTTATTGTTGTTTTTAACTGAAAAACAATAACAGACAATGATGATTACGTTACCCTTAAGGTGATGTGGTAACTTCGATCTTCGACCACTCCATTAGCTGAAAACACATGGCAAAGTTAGAAAATATAAAAAAAAGAAAAACCCATAGTGGCATGATGAAGAAGGACCAGTGACAGGAAGGCAACAAAGCAGTTACTCACAGTTGTCCAGGAAGGTAGTTTCTGGCTCTCTGATAAGAACATTGGATTCAATTGCACACATCTCACATCACATCATATTTCATGACAAGGGTTCAAGTGCAAACTGGTGTTATTATGTGGACTTATATTCTCCCAACAACCAATGAATGCCTTGACAGTGAACCATACACATAAGATTGGTTGGTTGTGTGGTTTTAATCTATGGCAGGAATAATGTGATCCATATTTTTCTTCTTACATCTCTTAATATTCTTTACTTAGTAATTCACTACAAGTTACTAATTGAAGTTCAAATATTTCTTCAAATGAAACTCATAATGGAAAAACCTGAAAGACTAGAAAATTCTTCTTGATGCTACTTAGAACTGAATGGTCAGAGAAAATCTATAGCGAAAAGAAAATGTAGAGCTAAATAGTTCTCTCATAAAATTAATTTGTAACTGAATTTGTTAAATTAACACAAATGATTTTTTTCAAATTATCAACCTAATTGTCCACATTACTTATTCTACATAGTTTCCCCAACAATATTTTTATATTGATTCTAGAAAGACAACTATTCAATATAAAACCAAGTATGCTAAGTCCAGATAAAGTCTAAAGTGATATTTCAGCCATAGTTGAACTTTAATTTCATTACCATACAATTGGCATGTGGGTAAAATGAATTTCTTCATCCATCCCAACTGTTTATTAAACAAGTGTTTATTGAGTGCCTACTCTACTAAGTGGTATGCTAGGATAGCTTGAGAGAGAATAAGAATATGCCTATGACACTGTGAAATAGTTTGTTGAATTGGGGATAGGAGAGGTGGGCTACTACAGAATCACTCATGGCTACTTAGGGATCCCACAAGAAAGGAAGAGTGTTATTTCACCTGTTGGCTGGATACTTACTAAGCTCAAGAATTTTCAGGTCAGGCCCCAAGTGAAAGCTACGGTGACATAATTTTTGGAAAATCTTTCTGAGGGTAGTCTTTTTAACTTAAGGACTGGGTGCCTGGGTGGCTCAGTCAGTTAAGCGTCTGCCTTCAGCTCAGGTCATGATCCCAGGGTCCTCGGATGGAATCCCACATTGGGCTCCCTGCTCAGCAGGGAGCCTGCTTCTCCTTCTCCCTCTGCCCCTCCCCCCTGCTTGTGCTCTCTTTCTCTCTCTCTCTCAAATAAATAAATAAAATCTTTAAAAAAAACATAAAAACCAGTGACTACTCCTTATCTGGTGATTTCAGAGGTGGGAAACTTACTGGAGTAGCCCCCAGGAGTACTATGTGTAAGAATATTGATAATATTTCTTTTTTTTTTAAAGATTTTATTTATTTATTTGACAGAGAGAGAGATAGCCAGCGAGAGAGGGAACACAAGCAGGGGAAGTGGGAGAGGAAGAAGCAGGCTCCCAGTGGAGCAGGGAGCCCGATGCAGGGCTCAATCCCAGGATTCTGGGACCACACGCTGGGCCGAAGGCAGATGCTTAACGACTGAGCCACCCAGGTGCCCCTCGAGAATATTTCTGAATCTGATATCTCATGATTCTATGAAATACCCTGTTAAGCAGTTTTTCGCTCCCATTGCAGCAACTGAAACAAAGAAGATAATTACAAAAAATGAAAAATTTGAAGATATTGGAGGACTATGGGAGTAATGAACTTTGGAAGAACTGGGTGGATGACAATAAGAAACTTAGCAAGGATGTTATAGTCCTGTAGATGGGAAGGTCCATGGAATCTATAGCAAGTGTGAAGATATTCCATAGATCAGAGTATAAGGCAAATGGAAAAGTCATCAGATGAACAGATGTGTTTTTCCTAGAAAATGATGACCAGCACAGTTGCCTGAGTGATCCTTCAGATCATAACTGATTGACTGAACACACTGCCAAGGCTTTTTGCCTTGCTCTCTGTCCCCACCTGAAGCTTCTGAAGGAAGACGGAATAACTAAACTAGGACTACATGTGACATTTGACTCAGATCAAGTTAGCTATCAAACAGGGAGCAATAGCCAACCCTCCTTCATAATACATGAACAATCTGGACAGTGCTTTGGTGCCAGTGATCCATGGAGGGGCTTGCCAACTCAGTAAGGGCCCCATCATCATGAAACCCATCTTTATATTCTGGGAAACATCACATAGATAGAGAGGACTTTGTTGTCTTTCTGTCCAGACCTGTTGCAACAGCAGTCATACACAAATCATTTGCACTTTAGAACTGGAATATTAAGCTTTTGTTAACACGATATTAATGGGAGGTGGGGTGGGAGTGGGAGTTTGGGGGACAAGGGTGGGAAAAGGTGGTCAGGAGGACAGATTCTAAGTCTTCTATGCATTGTCCACCAAGAAGATCTGGGCAGCTTTTGTTACTGCACAACAGTTATTCTATTCTTGCTGCCATTAATCCCCTTCCATTACAGTTTAGACAAAAATTCTGCTCCTCTGGTTTAAGACTTACTTATGGTCTTGTGCTTGGAAATGTTCAAATGGGTATAACCATCACCAAGGATGGCATTGGGAAGGCAGGACAGAAACAACAAATGAAGCATCAGTCTTGCAAAAACAAAATAAAAGCAGTACTGCTTGGATGGGCCATACATGAGAAGGGAGAATTTTTTTTTTAAACAATGCATAGCATCTGTGAAAACATTATCAATCATGCAAAAAACAGGACAAATGGCCAAGAACAA
The DNA here is from genome assembly GCF_024610735.1 of Ursus americanus. Lineage (NCBI taxonomy): Eukaryota > Metazoa > Chordata > Mammalia > Carnivora > Ursidae > Ursus > Ursus americanus. The sequence continues at coordinate 35,614,253 of NC_142139.1, read as the reverse complement.
GAGAAAAAAAATAGATGATAGAATGGACCGTATAAATGATACAGATAGTGGAATTATCAGACAGGGACTTTTAAATAACTGTAATTAATACACTTTAAGAAAGTATCAATAACAATTGTAATCCATTTTAAAAAATCAAATGCAGGGGCACCTGGGTGGCTCAGTCGCTAAAGCGTCTTAGGCTCAGGTCATGATCCCAGGGTCCTGGAAACAAGGCCCTGGGCTCCCAGCTCAGCGGGGAGTCTGCTTCTCCCTCTCCCTCTACCCCCCGCCCCGGCTTATGTGCTCTCTCTCTATCTCTCAAATAAATAAATAAAATCTTTAAAAAATCAATTGGAAATATAGAAGTATATAAAATAAGAACTGATATTAAAATTCAGCAAATGTGTTTAATATCAAGTTAGACATAGCAGAAGAGAGGATTATTGGCCTGGAATATGGATCCAGACCGAATCATGGAAAGGAAAAAGAATGAAGTATGAAGAAAAGAACTATCGCTTCAAAAAGCTTGACAAACTTCCAGCAGGATAAATACAAAGAAAACAATACTTAAGCATTTTGTTATAAAACTCCTGAAAGCAAAGAGAAAAAGAAAGTCTTAACGTAGCCAGAGGAAAAACATATATGAACTTCAAAGGAACAACAATAAGACCTACAGCAGATCTTTAAAGCATGGAAAGACAGTAGCTGCCAATCTGTAACCCAATTTCATTGAGAAAATATGCTTTAAAATGAAGGTAAAATAAAGACTACAGACAAACACTGAATTTTTTTTTTTACCAACAGACTTATACTCAAAGAAATTCTAAAGTGAGTTCTTAAGGAAAAAGGAAAATAATTCCAGAAAGCAGCATTAAACTTCATGAAGAAATGAAGAACATTGTAAAGGATTAATACAGGATAAATAAAAATGTATACGGAATTAAAATATATGACAACAATAGCACAGAGGAGTTGGAAAGCGTTAAATAGAGTTAAAATGTTCTAAAATCCTTGCATTATCCAAGAGGTGATAAAATACTAATATATAGTAAACACTGTTAAGGATGCATGTTACAATCTTTAGTTACTACGAAAGGAATAATAAATAATAATACAAAGGGGAAATATAATTTTTAAGTGTCTGATTAAACCAAAAGAAGTATGAAAGTAAGTAATAGGAGCCAAAAACCAGAGCCAATAAGCAGAAAACAAATAGTAATATGGTTAATTTAAACTCAGATGTATTAGTAATTACATTAAATATGAATGAATGAGATATTGCAATTAAACAGGCACCTTGTAAACAAGGGGTTAGCAAACTTTTATATAATTGGCCAGATAGTGTTTTAAGTTTTGAGAGCCACATATATCCGAGCTCTTTATTCTTCGTGTTTTTTTTTTTAAACCTTTAACATGTAAAAAACTATTCTTAGCTCTACTAGTAACACTTTCTGTGTGTTAAAAAAAAAAACAGCAACTATATGGTTGGTGTTTTTTGCTCAATTTCAAGGCTAATATTTTTATTAGCTAGGGTATAATATTTAAATGTTTATCAAAGATCAATACACATTGAAGAAGACACAAAAAGATGGAAAAATATTCCATGCTCGTGGATCAGAAGAATTAACATAGTTAAAATGTCCATGTTACCCAGAGCAATCTACACTTTCAATGCCATCCTGATCAAAATACCAGCAACACTTTTCAAAGAGCTGGAACAAACAGCCCTTAAATATGTGTGGAACCAGAAAAGGCCCAAATCACCAAAGAATTGTTGAAAAGGAAAAACAAAACTAGGGGCATCATGTTGCTGGATTTCAAGCTATACTACAAAGCTGTGATCACAAAGACAGCATGGTACTGGCACAAAAACAGACACATAGACCAATGGAATAGAATAGAGAACCCAGAAATGGACCCTCAGCTCTTTGGGCAACTAATCTTTGACAAAGCAGGAAAAAACATCCAGTGGAAAAAAGACAGTCTTTTCAATAAATGGTGCTGGGAAAATTGGACAGCTACATGCAAAAGAATGAAACTTGACCACTCTCTCACACCATACACAAAGATAAACTCCAAATGGATGAAAGACCTCGATGTGAGACAGGAATCCATCAAAATCCTAGAGGAGGACATAGGCTGCAACCTCTTTGACATCGGCCACAGCAACTTTTTTCATGACACATCTCCAAAGACAAGAGAAACAAAAGAAAAAATGAACTTGTGGGACTTCATCAAGATAAAAAGCTTCTGCACAGCCAAGGAAACAGTCAAAAAAAACCTAAGAGGCAGCCCACGGAATGTGAGAAGATATTTGCAAATGACACTACAGATAAAAGACTAGTATCTAAGATCTACAAAGAGCTTCTCAAACTCAATATACATGAAACAAATAATCAAATCAAAAAATGGGCAGAAGATATGAACAGACACTTTTCCAATGAAGACATACAAATGGCTAACAGACACATGAAAAAATGTTCAAAATCAGTAGCCATCAGGGAAATTCAAATCAAAACCACCTTGAGATACCACCTTACACCAGTTAGAATGGCAAAAATTGACACGGCAGGAAACAACAAATGTTGGAGAGGATGTGGAGAAAGGGGATCCCTCTTACGCTGTTGGTGGGAATGTAAGTTGGTACAGCCACTTTGGAAAACAGTGTGGAGGTCCCTTAAAAAGTTAAAAATTGAGCTATTCTATGATCCAGCCTTTGCACTACTGGGTATTTACCCCAAAGATACAGATGTAGTGAAGAGAAGGGCCATATGCCCCCCAATGTTCATAGCAGCATTGTCCACAATAGCTAAATCGTGGAAGGAGCCGAGATGTCCTTCAACAGATGACTGGATTAAGAAGATGTGGTCCATATATACAATGGAATATTACTCAGCCATCAGAAAGAACAAATACACAACATTTGCAGCAACATGGACAGACTGGAGGAGATTATGCTAAGTGAAATAAGCAGAGAAAGACAATTATCATATAGTTTCCCTCATTTATGGAACATAAATAGGAAGATCGGTAGGAGAAGGAAGGGAAGAATGATGGGGGGTAAACAGAAGGGGGAATGAACCATGAGAGACTGTGGACTCTGGGAAGCAAACTGAGGGCTTCAGAGGGGAGGGGGGTGGGGGATAGGGATAGGCCAGTGATGGGTATTAAGGAGGGCACATTTTGCATGGTGCACTGGGTGTTATACACAAATAATAAATCATGGAACATTGCATCAAAAACTGGGAATGTACTATATGGTGACTAATATAACAAAATAAAAATTATAAAAAAAATAAGGATATTCTGTATGGTGACTAACATAACAAAATAAAAATTATAAAAAAATCAATACACAAATGGTCATTTGCAAAAGCTTTTAATGTTTTGTATTTTCCAAAGATTTTATAAAAGAAAAGTGGATATCATTGAGATGTATAGTTTATAAATAACTATAAGCGTAAATACCAGCTTTACTCTTTTAATTTTTTCAGAAAAAAAATAGATGGAAGAAATTTTTAAAATTAACCGATCCTAATAGCACAATGCAATGAATTTCTATTTGAGGTTCAAATGCTGGATTAAGCATTTTATGTACTATCATTTGGACACTGAAATATATTGTCTGAGATTGATAATTTAGGTACTAAAAAATGTGCCCTAGTGAAAGTGTCACCACACAGCATGGGATAGAGACTATTTTCAGGACTAGGTATCCAATATATTAAAATATATTCAACCATATCTTCATGTTCTTACTACTTTCTCCCTGAAAGTTATTTTAGCTCTTAAAATAGGTACTCCTGCTATATTTGAAAATATTATTTTTTATGGAAATAATTCTGAAAAGTACATTAGCATTAGAATAGCAATAGAAAGAAACACATTTTTCTAAAATCTCCGTTCATTTTGCAAAACCCTAAAGCTGTAAGTAAATCACTTGGATATGTGAAGCCACAAATGGATGAAACTGTACTACAGTGAACATACACACACAAGTTCAATTCCAACTGGCACTCGATGTTTAAGGGCAAGTCTAAAATTTCCTTCCCTTTACAGATGGGATGTTGTAAAATCCCTGGTGGTAAACTCATTTCAATTTTGCTTGTTTACATTCTTCATTCCTCTGGCAACCTCAGTCTCTTGCCAAGTAACTGTCCCTACCATTTGGCCCAGTTGTTTTCTGGCAACAGAAAAAGAGAGGAAAATCATTGGAGATGTTCTTTCGAGACCAAACACGTGGGGTTGCTGCAGTTGGCAGCTTCTGATTATTCTCCACTAGCAAGAGTCCACAAGGAGACTTCAGGGGCAGCGCATCTTGTTCACTGATTTCCCTACAAAGACGTTTTCAGTAGGAAGATGGCCTGAAAACCTCTTGCAAAGGACTGTTTGGATCTTCTGCCTCTTCTAGTTCCTTCTTCTGATTGCTCAATTCCCTCTTTTTTCCGGGGCCTTTCTGCTCCCTTTCTCCTCAAAACCAGCTCTCAAGAAAGGCTCTCCAATACCTTTTTCATGTTATGGTATAATTGACTTACTGCTATATCAGGCAAGCACCAAGCATCACCTGTTCTGGAAAAATATGCATTTTAACAGAGTTCCTCAAAATGACTCGCTAGTTGTAGAGTGTCCAACGTTAGTGAGGAAGATGATGGTGGAGAAAGAGATGTGGCCTTGAAATAATACAATGCAAATTGCCGTTTATTCTACTTAATTGACAAAAAGAGGCTAAAAACCACTTAGGTTCACTTGGTACAACAGGCAGAGGGTTGACCTCGGCCAAGTGAACTTAAACCTATGAACAGACAATGTTGAGATATTTTGTCTTCAATAATTCAATATGCATATATGTATGTATAAGATTGATGAAAGATAACACGCTTGCAAAAGGAAATATATATCTAAATTTTACCATTCAATTACTCTTTACCATTTTTATGGATCGAATAACAGAGCTGAAGAAAAACATGGCTTTAAAGTGGTGAAAAATATGAGGGATATAGCTAGAATTCTTTCTTAAGGAAAGTGTTCTTGCTACTTGTGCAATTTGAGATGGCAGCAATTAGTTTCTTAGCAGGACCGAATCACTTGCACAAAGAAAAAACATATCACTTTAGATACAGAATCAGCATTTGATTTGATCAGCAGATTCCTAATTTGAAGAAAAAAAATAGCTTCAGGGCCTGGGTGGGCCAGAGTAGTGAACCACGCATGTAAAATGCTGAGCCTTTGATTAGGAATATAAATAATTATTAGCTTATACCACATGGTGTTTCTCCTTTTTTCTCTCTATATCTGCAGGGTACTTTATAAAATTTAACTGTGGGGAGGAAGGCTAGTGAAGGGCCCTTGGACCTCACTTACGTCTTATTAACACAGAATTCCGAGAGCCTTGCCTAAATGCAGATTCCTGTTGTCAGAGTCGCAGGAAAAATCATGGTGTCAGTTACGGACAGAGTGCAGTAACATTTTGGAGATTCGAAGATACCTCGTTTCTATTTTCTTTTTTCTGAAATTAAAACTAATTGTGTAATCAAAAAGTAAATATGGATGGATTCAGTTTTAGGTAATACGGCTTTAATGCCAAAATTAATTCCATTGAAATTATGCAGACTTTTTTTTTCAGACTTCTTACATACAGAATTAATTTTGATCAAGTAATTCTTATTCTCCAGTGATACAAAGCAGTAATATTATCTCAGTTTCTTAGTAAAAGAAAACATGGCTAAACATTTTTCTGAGAATCATAACATTGAAATTTGATAGAGTGACTTTTTTGGACTTTAGAAATGTATTATGAACTTAAATTGGAGGGGACTTTGCCTGAATATACAGCTGTACAGAATAACATGGGATAGTTGGGTAATTGTTCAGAAAAATCCAACATCTACTTTCAGTGTGTTTCCTTCCTTGGGAGGGTTAGTGTAAATATCTCAGATCCACAATTTACTGTGTGTGGTAATTGAAGGGACAAATCCCCTACACAGAAATGATGGTTAGAAAGCCATTTTACATAGGACATGGCTTCCTTTCTGTTATCTGATAATGCAAACGTCAGACCAGACCCCCCAGCTTACCTCCTTAACATCTACAAAAACTATGTTTCCTCATTCTTGACTGAGACAGCAAATGAATATATCGACTGAAACCTTATGATGAGCAGTTTATTTTCAAATAATGTAAATAAAGGATGATGCGCAGTGTTGGTTTGTAGTTTACCTCCTAGCCGCCATCCTGAGGTTATGAACCAGTGCCTGTCAGGATCTCCTTCACGGCTCGTTGTCCTACTTCTGTGTCTCTCACCCGTTCCTCATTTTATTTTGACCCACATTTGTGTGGCCACTTCTTTCTTTCTTTCTTTCTTTCTTTCTTTCTTTCTTTCTTTCTTTCTTTCTTTCTTTCTTTCTTTCTTTCTTCTTTCTTTCTTTCTTCTTTCTTTCTTTTTCTTTCTTTCTTCCTCCCTCCCTCCCTCCCTCCCTCCCTCCCTTCCTTCCTTCCTTCCTTCCTTCCTTCCTTCCTTCCTTCCTTCCTTCCTTCCTTCCTTTTTAAAAAGATTTTATTTATTTATTTGAAGGAGAGAGAGAGAGCAAGAAAGAGAGAGTGCATGCGAGCACATGGAGGGGGAGGGGGAGGGGCAGAGGAAGGGGAGAAGCAGACTCCCCATTAAGCAGGGAGCTCAACGCAGGACTCGAGTCCAGGTCCCAAGACCCAAAGGCAGACACTTAACAACTGAGCCACCCAGGCGCCCTGTCTGATCACTTTCAAACACTAATATTTATTCAGGAATTATAGAAAACTTGAGTCACTTTGTCTGCAACCATTCTAAGTTCTTTCCTTAGATTATAGGCTTTCTGTTTTTTGGCAGACCTCATTAATTTTTGCCTTATCTCCTTCTAATCTTGTTCCTGATTTCCACTGTTCAAATGCAGACAACACAAGACCTGCAAGAAGAAGTCTCTCCTGGGTCACACTCATTCTACATGATCTTTTCCTCCTCTTGTATGCCTCCTGAAACATCGAGAGGGGCTTTATAGTCCACCATGGCTATAGGTAAGAAGAGAAAGAAATCTTTAAACCTAGAGCTCTGTGGAAGACTTTTCCCATTATTCAAAATTCTAGTTTCTTCTTGTTCATATTAAAGATTCTTGCTGCCAAGGAAGCATTTTCCATTTGGTGGATATATGTACAGAAAGGATAATTAGTAACACAATCCATGTCTTTTATGAAAAAGTCTTTTATTTCAGAAGTAGAATGCACCTTAGAAAGTTTAACTTTAGATGTGCAATATAGAGGTTTTTGAAATGTAGATGTGTTTTAACATATCGAGAACAGATTTATATTTTAAAACATTCTCAGTGTGGCCTGCACCGGAGGGAAGATGAAAAATGGAGGTTTAAAGTATTATATATTCTTCATGCCAGTCATTCAACTCTACAAACTTTGTAAGACAAAAAGCTTTCAATCATTCACTTGATAGAAATTTATCAAATGCCTGCTATGTGTTAGTTATCATTTGTAGATGCTATGGAATCAACAGTGAGGAAGATAAACTCCAGAACTGCCATTCTAGTGGGATGGCCAGGTAACGAACAAATGGCCTAGCAGTTGTATAAAATGAGATCTTAAAAAACAATGAAGAAAAAGAAAAGAGGGCAAGGAGATAGAGAGTATCAGGGTGTGCTATTTTGGATCAGTTTGGCTTGGGAAGACTTCTTTAGAAGAAGAGAATTCTAGAAAGATGGAAGAGTTGCACAAAGTCTTGAGGCAGCAGAGAGCCTGATCCTTGAAGAACAGCCAGGAGGCCAGTATGACCAGAGCATGATGAAGGGGCTGGGAAGTGGAGAGCCTTACAGAATGCTTATCCAGGTGGGGCCAGTATACTTCAAGTACTGCATTTGGCTCTGCAGGTCAAGAAATATGATTTTCATCAGCTTAACCCAAGGTAATTGTCAAATTTAGGGTCCCTGAGTCACACTGATCAAGCAGAGAAGAGGGAATTCATTTGTTTAAGAAATATGTAACAGTCAACTGGGGCACCAAGTTCACTGAGACAGCCTACTCTGCTTCTGTAGGATTATTCACATAGGAAACAAGATTATAAACAAAGGAGTATTTAGTGAGTGTGAAATCAGAGCCAGCTATGTTCTTAATGGTTAGTGTTATTGAGTTGTGATAAATTAACACACCCACTTCAAATAGAATTAATTTAATTCAGTAGTTGTCTGTTGAGCGTCCCCCCAAGCCCTGCCAGGAGGACCCAGCAATTGTGATGCCCAGTTTGTGCAGTCTTGCACCCAGACAGCCCTGGAGACATGACAGATGCTTGCTCTCTGAGCTTCCTGCTGCCACACCCTGATGGTTCTTTCCTGGACCAGCCGGGGTACCATCCGTGATGCTAAAACTTTCTAGATGCTACTGCATTCCAGCCCCGCCTTTATGGGACCTGCACAGCATCCAAATTGAACTTATATCCCCAAATCTCCTTAGCCACACTTTACAGTCACTTAGGTTACTACTACGGTTGGAACTTCTATTCATTATGTTGATGCTTACTAGACTCACCCCTTTAAAATGGAATGATCATTCTTTTAAAAAGTTAACTTTTTCATGTATGTAACACGTGTACATAGTATGCAAGTCAACAATACAAAAGGATGTGTGGTAAAAATCTCAGCTTCCCTTCAACCTCTGTCATCTGTTAATTTTTTTCTCTCTCCGGCTCTTTTTTCGCCCCTACTGCTGAAACCCGAGGAGGGTGCTTAGAAAACACATTCTGGGTTAGATTCTCTCATTTATGTCCTCCCAGCACCCCATACTTTCCCTCTCATTAGCACATAATTTCTTGCTTACTTGTTTGTATCTATTATAAATGATCAGCTTCTTGAGTGATGGGATATTCTCTGTCTTGTTTTATTCCCAGCATCTAGTGCAGTGTATGTATGTTAGTACATGGTGTAATAGATATTTGTCAAATGAATAAATATTATTATTATAATAAATAAATAAATAAATAAATAAATAAAGTTACTATACAGTAACTAACAGTTTTACTGTTAGTTTACTGTTTATGATTTACTAACAGTTTATGATAAAATGGAACAAGATGTTGTACTAAGATCTTTATTTATTGGAGTAGATGGATGCGAGTCAGTGCTCCACCCACATCCCCCTTGCTCTTCCTATTTTGGTATACACAGGACCAATTTCCAAATGTATTTCTTTACTTGAGGGCTTTCTCTGACCAAATGCAAGGGGATTACTGACTCCCTCCCACCACTACCAACGGCTCTCAACCAATGACTGATGGGAGGTGGGGTATAAATATCCAGTTCTTTTGCCCCTAGGGTGGGGTAACTTCGGGGCATGTGTCTTACGTTTGCTCCTAGGATTTCAAAGCAAGATTAAGACCCAGTTACCTATAGAGGCAATTTTTGCAAAATGTACTAGCTGATACCAATGCCCTGAAATTAACTTTGTTGTCTCTAATTGGCCCAACTTGGATCATATATCCATCCACGAACCAATTGCTGTTCCTGGTCTGACTGACCAGACTTGGGTCACATGTCCACCCTTGGTATCAGGGGTCAAATAAACTTCCAGAATCACAAAGATTAAAAATGAAAAAGAAAAGAAAATCAGAGACCATTTCTAGAAAGTATTGTGATTAGATGTGGAACAGCCAAAGAACAACTGTGTTCTATTATAGACAGAGGACTAAGACTCACTGAAAAGAAGAGATTTTTTTTCCATTAAGATTTATAGCTGGTCTGAATTATTTATCAGGCCTTCTAAGGAAAATAATATTTCTCTATTTAAACTTTTCCAGAGAGCCTGAAATGAAAGATTCCTTTCTTAAGTAAAATAGATATTTTTCTTTGGTGGGAGCATGATAATATCCACCCCCACTGAGGCCATAGGCCATACATTTGGCTTTTACAAACATATTGAAATATTATTCACCTCTGCAAATATAGCTGAATTATTAAGATTTTTCAAAACTATATTTGGAGAAGTTTTCAAAAAGATAAATATTTTCAAAAAGTTTGAGGTGTCAGCAATTCAACATGCTTGAAGTTTCTCACATTAAAAGACTTAAAACTAAGCTTTTCCTTAAAATGTTCCTTTTTTGTTACCAATAAATTCATCAAACCTGAAGAATTAGCCTTGTCACTGAGCATTCTTATTCTTTTTAGTATCTCTAACATATGCACATAGTATGAAATTCAAGTACTGTCACAGGAACACTATATTTCTTATCAATTCAGTATGTTCAAATATAAGAATAATAATATCTCCCATCTTCAATTTACAGTTTAATTAGTTAGGGAATCACCAACTCTGTGGAATGGATGGATAGTTCAATCTTACCGCAAGACTGGTTATTTGGTTAGTTTTAAGTAATCTCTACACCCAACGTGGACCATAAACCCAAGATCAAGAGTCACACACTCTACTGTGGTTACTCATCTCTTAAATCAAGATGCATAAAAGAGGCCTGTTCTCTGAACACACACTCCAAGTGTCTTCCTCTTAGGTGCAGGAAACAGGAAGTGCATCTACACTATCCCTAAGAAGTTCAGAGAGGGGAACAGCCACTTATTCTTTCACTGACCAATTTTTTCCTAGTAATAGCTTGCAATAGAACATAAAATGTTGATGAGAAAGTGTTAGTTAGCAAACTGGAGAACTGGTTACGTGGTATTTCCCTGCTGTCTTTGGAGAGCACCTTCAGGGTGGGACAAAGAAAATGACTGTATCTTAAAGATGAAGTCTCTTCCTGGGCCTATAGGGATCAAGAGAATGATTAGAAAGAGATGACCAGAGAGAACGCTCAAAGTATTCCTCCAGAACTGATGTGACATAAGAAATAAAACTGCAAAAACTCCAAAAGCCTGGGAGAATTGATAGGGAAACGTCAGTGAAAAATTTTAGAGTATAGAGGACTGGGGTGAAGAAAGGGAAAATTTCTGCAAAAGCCAATGCATGCAAAATAGAAACACATATTTTGCATACAATTTTGCATTTTACTTAGACACCCATATACAGAAGTCCTGTCCTTCCCCTCCTGTGCCTGGGACATTTACGTTCCCAGGATGATTGACTGGATCACAATTAAGGCCTACTTGACTTCAGCTGTATCAATGTAAAGGTGAGTTTCTTTTTAACAGAAAGAAAAGATTTTGTGGGGTTAGTCATTGCTAGAATGAAATTCTGGCTTGACATCTGTTCCAGATTCACCTGCAGCTGTTACTTACCTACTTAGAGGCAGCTGGTGACATGGCAAAACACAAGATGTGTGAGAGAAGGAGCTAGGAGAACCTACTCTCTCTATGCCAGCCCCTCTCCCCAGCCCACTGAGTTCCAATAGGGTCACATAATAATTCTCTCTACATCATTGTCCTCAATTTTGCCTGTACATTAGAATCACCCAGCAGCTTAAAAATGACATTCAGTCTATTCCCTAGATGTCTAAGATTCTTTAAGAGTAAGATCTAGGCATTAACAGCTTGTAAAGCTCCCAAGGTAACTGCAATGTGCAGTTAAGGCTGAGAAGCATTGCCCAGAACCCTAGGAATTTTGCTTCATTTCTGGTGGGAATTAGAGATGATGGCAAGTGAAGATATAAAGAATAGAAGCCTCTGGGGAAAGACATGGTGGTGGGCAAGGGAGAAAGAAAGGGTTACATTTTTTAAAGACTTGATCATCTTATAGAAGACATATTTTTGGAAAAATATTGGTGTTAGAAGACATAATAAAATTAAAGCTAAGACATATTAAAATCATGTTTACAGTTTTATTCTTTAAAACAATTCAGAATAAATCCAATTGTCTTCTATTCAACAGCACTTTGAGCAAAAGACATCTTCCACCCACATCCACATACCCTCTACATTTTAGTTAATGCTAATATTAATGCATCAAGTCACAGTTAAAAAGAACTTTTCATATTTATTATGTTATTTGGTCCCCACCAAGTCCCTGCAAAGCAGGCATTACTTTATTATTTCCATTTTACAGATCACAACTTGGAGATTTAGAGAAGTTAATACTTAGCCAAAATTATACCAGTAAATGCCAGAGTCATGACCTGAACTCAGGCCTTCTGACTTTAAATGGGTGCCCTTTTCACCATATTTGTATGGACTCTGTACTTTTGTTAATGCGACCAAGATGCCATTTGGTGTTTTCATTTTCTTTTTTAAAATATTTATTTATTTATTTTAGAGAAAGAGAGAGAGCATGTGAGCTCAGAGAGGGGCAGAGGGAGAGGGAGAGAATCTCAAGCAGAGTCCCCACTGAGCACGGAGCCCAACTTAGGACTCCATTCCACAACTCTGAGATCATGACTTGAGCCAAAACCAAGAGTCAGACACTCAACTGACTGAGCCACCCAGGAGCTCCTCATTTTCTTTCACTTTTTTATAGCAGCTTTATTGAGATATAATTCACATATATGAAAGTCACCTTTTTAAAATGTATGATTCAGTGGTTTTTAGTATATTCTGAGAGTTGTGCAGCTGTAGCATCAACCTAATTTTAGAACATTCTCATCATTCCCTAAAGAAACCCCATAGCCACTAACAGTCGCTCTCTGTTACTGCGTCCTTCTAGTTCCTGGAAAAATGTAGTATATTCATACAATGGAAAATCATTCAGTAATAAAAGTGGATAAAGTGTCAACACATACTACAACACGAATGAAACTTGAAACGTTATGGAAAGTGAAAAAAGCCAGTTACAAAAGACCACATATTGTATGATCATTTACACGGACTGCCCAGAGTAGGCAAATCCATTAGCTTTTCAAAAACATTACAATAGGGGCGCCTGGGTGGCGCAGTTGTTAAGCGTCTGCCTTTGGCTCAGGGTGTGACCCCGGCGTTCTGGGATCAAGCCCCACATCAGGCTCCTCCACTGGAAGCCTGCTTCTTCCTCTCCCACTCCCCCTGCTTGTGTTCCGTCTCTCGCTGGCTGTCTCTATCTCTGTTGAATAAATAAAATCTTAAAAAAAATAAAAATACAAAAATAAAAAAACACATTACAATAAAATACACATAACATAAAATTTACCATCTTAACCATTTTTAAGATGGTTAATAATAATAAAAACCATGCTATTAAGTACATTCACACTGTTGTTTAACCATTCCACTATTCATCTCCAGAACTTTTTCATCATCCCAAACTAAAACTCTGTTCCTGTTAAACCATAACTTCCCATTTTCCCCTCCCCACAATTCCTGGTAACCACCCTTCTACTTTCTGTCTCTATGAATTTGTCTACTCTAGGTACCTCATATAAGTGGAATCATATAATATTTGTCTTTTTGTGTTGGGCTTACTTCACTTAGTGTAATGTCTCCAAGGATCATTCCTGTTGTAGCATGTGTCAGAATTCCCTTCCCTTTAAAGGCTGAATAATATTCCATTGTACATATAGACCCCCTTTTGTTTATCCATTCATTTGTCCATGGACACTTGGGTTGCTTTCACCTTTTGGCTCTTGTGAACAATGCCACTATGAACAAGAGGATGCAAATATCACAAGTATCTCTGGTCCTGCCTTCAGTTCTTTGGGATATATACCCTGAAGTGCAACTGGAGTTGCTGGGTCATATAATAATTCTATGTTTTAGTTTTTTTGAGGAACCACAGTGCTATTGTAATCAGCTTTTGTAAGCAGTCACAGGAGCTTACGGTAAGCAAATGCTTTCATCCTCTCTATGATTTACGTAGAGGCAGGCCAGATCTTCTGGACAGCGGTTAAATTTCAGGCTTCAAACAAGGATGTTAGAAACAAGGAACATATTCCCCACCATGAGCACTGCTTTTCATAAACTATCAAATTAGTGACATGTTTTAATTTTTGAAATTCAGTGACTAAAACCAATATCATTCTCAGTTTACTTCCTGTTAACTCAAGGACAAAATTTGAAGTATTACTTCACTTTTAATAATCCTGTGAATCAAACTTTTCTCCATGCTTGAGCAAGAGCCTGCCCATGAATGTTCAGAGGAAAAGCCTGTTTATGAATGGGTAGCTTCTGCATGTGGCCCAAACAGTATGTTGTACACTGAATTTTAGTCAGAGAGGATTCAATTTGCATCCCCTAATGGTTTAGTTATAGTCATGCCTCAAGGCATAGGAAGAGACTGGATTTTGTATCATTTTATTTTTCTGACTCATGAGGGGAAAGGCAGATTGAAGCAGTTTCTGACTTGGAAAGAAGGAGAAAAGTATTACCCATTTTCCCTTACCCTCAAGTACTTTCCTTTTTTTCCCTCCTAAATGTCACACTCCCTGAAAAAAAGATATTCATAGTCTTAAATTCCTCAATTTATTACTAACATTTTCTTTGGAGAAGCAATGGATAAGAAACCACCAGATGATCCAATCAGTGTCAATGCCCTGTGGGGAGGTCATGGGCAACATAAATAATCTTCTTGTATTGGGAGACATACTTCAAGACTGTCCCTTAAAATGGGCTTCATTTTAATAAGCCAATGAATGCTTTCCACGAAAAGTCATCTCCTTCTCAATGAAACTCATAATAAGTCATTTCAGAATTAATTTATCTCTCAAACTCCAAGCCAACAAAAACTAAGAATCTTAAGTAATTTTTGCTGAAGTTTGCTTCAATTACCTACTTTGTGGAGCACTCATTTTTTTCATTAAAAAGAAATTAATCTGGTTCTCCCTTGCAGTTATGTACGGTGATGTGCGTGTTCTTGAGAGTGATGTGTAGAAAACACCAGGGAAAACATGTGTTGCATTATCCTTTTAGGTGGAGAAAACTGATTTGTCCATACTGACGGAAGGCCATCGAGAATTTCTTTCTGCTCATTACTAACTGAGGCTCCGTTTTATAAATCGACTGTGTCAAAGTGCCTGACAGCTCCTGGTGCTATCACATTTGTGTCAGCCTCAAAGCCATCATCAGAATGACTCAACCATGAGCCCTTAGAGCTCTGTTGGCTATGGGCAAGAGACTTCCCTCTTGAATGCACCCACAGCCTCTCCACCTTTGCCGGCCCAAGAACCCAGCAGGAATAATCCCATCATTTTCCCCATCCCTGTTTACTTCAGCAATCTCAAGAAGGCCACCACTCCTAGATCATGCTCTTCACTACAGTATTCTCTCCTAAGGCTCTGTTGATCCCATAATAATCTGATTCAATCTTTCTTCCCTCTGCAACCACAGTCCCTTCCATTGTTGCCTCTGGAACTCATATCTGTAATCAACAAAATCTCCTATATCCTCAATCACATCCTGCGACAACTCTAACTTGTCTCTCCCCGAGCATACTACTTCCTCTACGGTCCCATTAGGTAGTGACTCTTTTTGTCTCCCACAACTTTGCCCAGAAGTGACAACTGTCCTTTGCATCCTTCTTTGCCACTTCCAGGCCATGATTTCTCGTCTTCCCTAAACCTGCCAAATCCTTTGAACCTCATGCCTTTTGTCAATTCTGCCAAATACCCCTCCATTTTGCAGCCAGATACAGCCCTCCGGGTCACTCTTCATCGGTCCCTAAAGATCACAGCTCTTGGCTCACTGTCAATCTCTCCAGCCATCTCATTATCACTGAGACAATCCTTCCATTTATGTGAGTTCTCAGGCCCTTGACCTCCCTCACCACCTACTCCCAAGGTCACCTAGACCTCGTCATCTCCTGTCCTAGAACTCATTTTCAGGAACTTTTCTTTCTAACCCCACTTCACTCCCTCTAATATCCTGACACCAATGATTCTTCAACCCCACCAGGACCTTCAAATCCATGGTTTCAGTCACCTTTCATTCAGCCTTACTCCCCTTGTGTTTTTTCTTCCCTCCTGACACAGTTTAGACTCAATTCTCCTTCATTAAAATTACATGTAGTAATATTGTCCAAATTATGAAAACTAATAAACCTCTTTTGATTCAGCTCCATTCAAACCTCCATCTAGTTATAGGCTCATTCTTTTCTCCTCTTTATAGCAAAATTCTTAGACAAAGTTGTATATTCTCACTGTCCACTCCTCTTTACCCATTCTTTCCTGAGTCCACTTTATTTATTTTTTTAAGATTATTTATGTATTTATTTCAGAGAGAAAGAGAGAGAGCGGGGTGGGGAGGGGCAGAGGGAAAGGGAGAGGGAGAAAATCTCAAGTGGACTCCCCGCCGAACATAGAGCCTGATCGCAGGACCCCGAGACCATGACCTGTGCCAAAATCAAGAGTCAGATAGACACAACCCACTGAGCCACACAGGCACCCCTGAGTCTACTTTAGTCAGACTTTTTGTCTCCACCATTTTGTTAAGCTTCTCTTGTCAAGGTTACTAATGATCTCTGTGTTTCTAAGTCCTCCTCTTACCTGTCTTACCTGTCAGACACAGAAAATCATTCCCTCCTTCTTGAAACACTTTCCTCACTTGGTCTATGGGACTTCATCCTTTCTGGATTCTCTTTCTAACTCTTAGGCTCTTTTGCTGATTCCTTCTCATCTTTGAGATCTCTTCAGATCTCTTCTCTAGTATATTCACATTCTGGAAACTTTAACCCCATAGCTTTCAAATCTAATAAAACTAAGAGCTCTGCACAAGTGTTTTAAGAGGACTTTGAGCTTTTCCCCCAATGCTTTGCTCCCTGAAGTCAGCTCATTTTTCTTTCTGGAGCGTCTGCATCTCTTTTCTGAGATGCTGAGAGGACTTCATGCACCCATTTCCTTTGCAGCCTCTCAGCATTTGTGATCATCATGGGATGCAGAAGAGAAAGCCAAAAAGACCCAAAAGTTACTCTACAGACTTAGAGAGGTGGGTCCCAAACCCAATCCAATACTGGATCTGGTCCAGGTTGAGAGCAATGATTTTCTCTCCTTGACTACAGACCAGTGGATCATAGGAACCCAGCTCCTCAAGGAAACAGCCATCCCTGGAACACTTGTTGTGAGCAGCCACAATGTGGTAGACAGGCTGGTTGGCACAGCCACTCGGGGCAAGGCAGATGGTTAACTGGCCTCCATGGTAGACCTTGCAGGGGACAGTAGTGAGCTGGACCCTGGTGCAGCTGGCATGTGCCACCAGCACTGATCAGCTAGCTCTAAGGCTTCTGGCAGGGGTGGAGGAAAGATGTGGAGAGGCCCAACCTCATAGCTCTAAATACTCTCTGTTGAACCTCCCACATATGTATCTTTCTCTCCCCTGGGATTCCAGAGGATTCATAGAACCAGCTGGATACTGAAACTCCTCACTTGATGCCTAACTGAATTTCAAATTGAACATGGAAAAAAAAAAGTCTTGATTTCAGCTATCCACTCACCCCACCCCCCAAAATCTGTTCCGTCTTACCAAGTGGCATTTCCAGGCTTCTAGCCATTCAGACCATAATGTTGGAGTCATCTTAAATACTGTCTTCCTATCACATTCCATACTTAATCTCCAATTCTGTCGGCTCTACCTTCAAAATATTTCCAAAAACCTTACCACTTTTTACTCTCTCCACTAATACTGTCAACTTCTGCTTGATGATGGCCAGTGGTTTCCTATTGACTTCCTAACTGGCCTCTCTGTTGCTCCCTTGACTCCCCACAGCCTAGTCCCTTAATTTTATGCTTGCTTTTATTCCCTTACTTTAATGAGACATTTCCCAGAAATATTACCAACTATGACAGGAATCACCAGTGTTTGCATTTCAAAGAATGATTTAATCAAAACCCAGCAAGCATATATTGAGCACCTATTCTGTGCCAGACGTTGTTTTAGGTGCTGGGGATATAACCTTGAACAAAACAAAAAAATATACTCTACCCTCACGGATCTTCTAGAAGAGGAGACCAAATAAACAAGACAAATAAGTGAATATACAGCATGTGAGGTTACGTTAAGTGCTAAAAGGAAAAAATAAATGCAGGAAAGGAGAAAAAAATATCAGGGTTGAGGAAATTAAAACTTGAAATAAGGTGGCTGTGGAATGCCTGAAAAAGAAGGTGATTTTTGAAGGACAGGAGGGAGCTAGCAAAGTGAGAAATCATATGCAAAGGCCAAGAGAGCACAGACTGTATGTTCTGGGACTGGTAAGGAGGTAGTGTGGCTGAGGCAGAAGAACAGGGAAGGGAGGAGGAGGTGATAGTTGAGAGGACAAGGGGCCAGAGGAGCAGGGCCTTACAGGTAACAGTGAACAAATTGCTGTTTACTGTAAGTGAGGGGAAACCACTGAAAGGTTTTGAGCAGAAAAATAACATGATTTGACTTAAGTTTTCAAAATAATTCTGGCCGCTGTGCTGAGAATACACTGCAGAAGTAAGAGCAGAGGAGAACAAGGGTTTTCATAACCCAGGTAAGAGGTGAGTGGTTTGGGCTAGAGAGATGGTAAAGCAGGTGATGAAACATGGTCTTATCCTAGATATATTTCAAAGGTAGAGCTGCCGGGTGTTCCAAATGAACTTGTGTGAATAGCTAGGAAAATAAAGCATTCAAAGATGACATCAAAGTGCGACAGGGGGGAAGGAGATTGCCAGAAACAAAGGTGGTGAAGGTTGTAGGAGGTGACTTTGAGGAGAATAGCAGGAACTCAATTTTGAATATATTCCAATTAAGATGCCTATTATGCATGGATCCAATTAAAACATCAAGCAACACTTGGATATGTGATTCTGGTTTAAAGAGTTTGGAATGTTAAGTCCAGATTGCTATAAAAAATTTTTAAAATCATTATTTGTAATAGAAAGAAAAGGTTAGAAGTAGCCTCTATTAGTCTTAGTTATCTAGAGATTTTGAGCAGGACTAAATTCTTCCAGGGAGTAAGAACCTCCCGTACTTACTGGAAGAGAGAAGAGTGAAATCAGGACAATTTTTCAGGAAATCCAGAAATCTAGTACTGACAGAGAAGGACCTCCATATTCTTGACGAAGTAAGACTCAAGTAAAGTGCTGAGAATAGGAGGGGTAAAGAAGGTTGAGGAAGGGTTTGGGGGAGTACTGAAAGTTGGATTGGTCACTCAAAAATTTCCTCTGAGCTGCTCATGATTTGTCAGATGAGTAGGTGTCAAATGAATGCATGGTATTTCATTTGGTTTTCCTTCTCTAATGCAGCTCTACAGACGTTTATAGTAGCTCTGTTTAAAAGATCTTCCAGGAGCACAGTTGCCTCCTAGCCGTCAATAGGCGGTCAAGCAAAAATTCAACTCAGAGTTTGTAAAATGCAGATTTTCAGCCCACCCCAGTGATCCTGACTCATTAGGTCTAAGATGAGGTCCAGGAATTATTAACAAATACCATAAGTAATTTCACACACTGTGATAAACCTGCTTCGAGTTGCTTGCACACTGGGACTATTGATAGAAACAACTACTGAGAGTTCGGGGTGCCCTTGATTGGTGCTAGAAGCTACTACCACTTGAAGTGCAGCCCTTGCTCAAGTACCAGAGAGAAAAAGTTGCAAAACACTGAAGATCTACATTATTTTAGAATTTCCTTTATTATCCCAGAATGTAGCTCAAGGCCCAGTGGCTACCTAACAGCTGGGGGAAAGTAGAGATTTCTGATCTTTTGTTGTAATTCTTCGTGAAGAGCTGAAATAACAATTCTCTCCAGAAAACTTCCTGGGGTTTAGCTCAAAAACTCTGGTCTTTGAATCCTATACAAATTTTTAAGCAATAACCTGGCCATCGAATACCTAGGCAAGATGATGTATCCAAGAGAGACTTAGAAAATATTAATTTTTCCTACAGCGACTATTAACTTTTGACTGTATTTGGCGAAGTATGAGATGAGGGCAGAAAGAATCATACAGCATTTTAAATGTGCAAATAAATACCAAGAAGATCAGCTCCATGTGATAGCTGCAGATTTTTCTCTTAATAAGGCTGATTTCATTATAAAGGAGGTTGTTTGTTTTTATGTTTTTCTTTTTTCTTTAATTAGCCAACGTATAGTACGTCATTAGTTTTTTGTTTTTTTTTTTAGATTTTATTTTATTTATTTGACAGAGACAGCCAGCGAGAGAGGGAACACAAGCAGGGGGAGTGGGAGAGGAAGAAGCAGGCTCATAGCGGAGGAGCCTGATGTGGGGCTCGATCCCAGAACACAGGGATCACGCCCTGAGCCAAAGGCAGACGCTTAACAACTACGCCACCCAGGCGCCCCAGTACGTCACTAGTTTTTAATATAATTTTCAATGTTTTTCATTTTTGCCTTCGAAGATTGTTTAATCAAGGTGTAACTGTATTAACATTAAAGAAGAGTTTTAACCATTTAAATAAAATCACTACCGCAGAACGTACTTAGCATATTTTCCTAAAAATTTAAAAACTTCTTTTTATTACTAGCAACCACTTAAAAACTCTTAACTATTCAGCTCAGTCAATTAAATTAATCCCATGAAATAAAATGTGCAATAGAGATGATATCTGAAATCATTTTTATTCATGGTTAGAGACTACAAAAATTCTTTTGACAAGCCCTTAAAAATCTTGTGGGTGATGTTGAAAACTTCAATGTACAAGTGCTGATTCAGTTGGGGAGGGGGGTGCTCCTCATTTGATAAGAGTCAATTCTACACAGAGAACATGAGAATAGCAAACCCCCAAGCTATACAAAGGCTGCTAGAGTTTTCACATGCTCATTACCAGAATTTTCTAATGCTGAGCAACTAAGGAATATGAATATGCAAAGCTCATAGACTCTGATCAGCATCTGCTTCTTTCAGCCTCTTCTCCTGAAAAGGAAGTCTCTGTGCCTCTGGCTTTCTAAGCTCTGTGTTCTGAATCCCTAAAGCAAGCAGGAGAAGAGAGGGGATGGGGTGGATTTGTTTGTTTGTTTTTATAGCAAAAACTGAATTTGCCTTCCTGTGTTTTCAGATAAATAGCAGAATATAGCCAATGACGTCTCATGCATTTGCCTACCCGGGTGAGTGCACATGGCTGTTCCAGAGCGAAAGAAGAGAAATTTCAATGGCTTGGCATATTGAATTATCCTGAATAATCTGCAAATTCTCACAGTTTCCTTCCCTCCCTCTGTTTCTGATTTTTTTCATTCAAAAAGGTTTTTTTTTAAACAAGCAAATGCATCATACTGTGTACTTTATCTATATCCATAATTATCTTTTTGCTAATTAAAAAAAACTTTCTAAGAATTAGTGCTTGTTCGTCCATCCTAAGAAACATCAGTTTTGTATAAGAATAATTAATCCATAAAGAAAGATCTCCTAAATCTACCAGCATAATTTACCTTTTACCTAGTGGCAAAGCCACTGTCTTCTCTCCATTATACCCTATCTGTGACCTCATTCCCTTCCTTTCTCCCCGCCAACCGGCAACCAAACTATCTTGAGCCAACAGTACCACCTACTGGTCATGGTAGGAAATTGTCTAATAAGATTGCTTTAGTATATGTGCAAACCACATTCTCCCATCATTTTTTGTACTTGAGACTTGTAAATTGTGTTGGGAATTTCTCTTCAATTGCAAATCATATACACCCACACTCTCTCAGTCACCAAAAGCAGCCCCAACACCACACTCATCGTTTTAAATCACATCCCCATACAGCTCTGCCCATCCCTTTATACCACCCAATCTCATCCTTCCCCACAACACAAGCTCTTCTGTGCCTTCTGGAATTCATGGGCAACAGCAAAATTTCCTATGTCCTCAAGGTTTTCTCCACATTACTGCTCCCTCTTTATTCTAAGTGAAACCTATCCTTCTTACAGCTGTGAGTATTCACTGCCAATTCCAAATGTTCCCCCTTCCTTCTCCCTAAACATTCTTGCTTCCTTGGAAGCTCAGCGAGAAGTCCAGAAGTTGTCAACTTCCCCATGTGTCAATCTATAGACTTCATAGTCACTTCTCATCTTTCACTGAAGATTCTCATGCCCGACCCCCTGTCACTTTCTCCCAGAGTACTCCTCTCACAATTTCTTGGTGATTTCAAAGTTATTGAGAAGATCCTTGCAATAACCTCCCCTCTCAGGCTCTTGATGTTCTCTCCTCCCATGATCTTATCCTGCACATCAATTCAGCCACTTGCTCTTATGGTCATACTGCAGATGTTACCATTACTGATTACTGTGTCCCCTTCATGATACCAATTTCAGGCACCATACACTCCAACCACCACATCTCATCTCTCCATTTCACTGTAATGATTTGTTTCACACCAGGAGGAACACCTATGTGTTGACTTTAGCATTTCCCCTCACCTCCTCATGTCTTAATTTACCCCTTTCATCAGTTAAGACTTAGTGGCTCAACATGGTAATTATTACTTTACACATGTCCCAATTCCCTTGCTCTTCTCTCCCATTATCAAATGAACTTCTTCTTAGTCCAGTCCAAACACCCATTCCACTCCCTTCTGCCCCTGAACTGTAGAAGGTGGCTGAAAGAAAACACACATATGCAAACAGATCTTACTTCAATTCCTAACTACTAATATCAAGTGGACTCTTAAATTGTTGCCAGGAAATTCTACTGCCTTTGAATCGTCCCTTTCCCCTCTCATTCTTCTAGACAACTATTTTGCACCTTTTTTCTCCCCTCAAACTTGCAGCACTTCCTCCTTTATTCTCACTCTTACTTTTAATATCTTGCTCTTCTTTTTACTAGAAAATAGAGGCAATTAGAAGAAGCTTCCACATGCTCCTAGTATTAAATCCACGAACTTTCTTCCCTCTACATCCCTCTTCCTGCCTTCCCTTCTATTATATTGAATAAATGGTCTCTGCTCCCCGATGAGGACAACCCCTCCATATATAAAATGGATCTCCTCTTCTATCCAAAAGCATCCTTCCTGAAGTTTCTTGTCTTCTCTGCATTAGTGATATTTCCCTCTTTAACTGGATAGTTTTCATCTTTAAAAATAAAACACAAGCTTGACCACACATGCCCCTCCAGATACTATCCCATTCCCTTGTTTCCCTTTACAGCAAAAATCTTCAAAATGGAGAGCTACATTTGCTGTCTGCATTTATTCTCCTAATATTTCCTGAATCAGTTCTAATTAGGCCATTCAATGATCAACAATGACGTCCATATTGCCAAGCTAATGGTTATTTCTCAGTTCTCATTGTCTTCCATTATCAGCAACATTTGGATCAATTGATTGCTCTATCTTTCTTAAAACGCTTTCTTTGGGGACACCTGGGTGGCTCAGTTGGTTAAGCATCTATCTTCCGCTCAGGTCATGATCCCAGGGTCCTGGGATTGAGTCCTGCAGCGGGCTCCTTACTCAGTGAGGAGCCTGCGTCTCCCTCACCTGCCGCTCCCCCTGCTTGTGCTTGTGCGTGCTCTCTCTCTCTGACAAATAAATAAATAAAATCTTCTAAAAAATGCTTTCTTTCTTGGCTCTTTTTTGTCTTCCTATTTCTCTGATCATTCTCCATTCACATCCTTGCTGGTTCCTCCTCATATTCCAGACCTCTAAACTTGACATTGCCAAAAGATTCCATCCTCAGATCTCTTTATCATTCACTCTTCACATGCTCTCCATTCAGTCCTCTAACTTTAAATGCCAACTATCTATAGATTATTCCAAATTTCTATTGATAGTTCAGACCTCTCCTTTGAACTCCGTATTCATATAATCAAACCCTACTTGGTATTATTATATGGAAGTCTACAGATGCCTATGGAAGGCATCCCAAATGTAACATATCACAAATCAACTCATGGTACCATGCCTCAAATATGTTCCTCTCCCTACTTTTGTTTATAGCAGTAAATGGCAACCCCATTCTCCCAGTTTCTTGAGCCCAGTGTCTTGAGTCTTTCTTTTGTTACTTTTGTTACGGACACTTTAAAAATACAAAAAAGTAGGGGCGCCTGGGTGGCACAGCGGTTAAGCGTCTGCCTTCGGCTCAGGGCATGATCCCGGCGTTATGGGATCGAGCCCCACATCAGGCTCCTCTGCTGTGAGCCTGCTTCTTCCTCTCCCACTCCCCCTGCTTGTGTTCCCTCTCTTGCTGGCTGTCTCTATCTCTGTCAAATAAATCAATAAATAAATCTTTAAAATAAATAAAAATACAAAAAAGTAGATTGAACCTTGATTCCACTTTTTTCAGTCGTGCTCCATATCCATCAACAAATCCTATTTGTTCTACCTTCAAAGAATATATACACCATTTCTCAGCATCCCCACTGTTATTGCTCTCACCCACCCACAATCAATACTGTAAGAGCCTCCTAACTCTTCCACTAACTTCTGCCTTTCCCACTATATTTTCAACACAACAGTTGGAGTCATTCTTCTGAACTTCATGCAAGATCATATTACTATTCTTCTCAAAACTCCCTTCTCATCTCCCTTAGAGGAAGTTTTAAAGTTCTTGGTATATCTGTGTCCTACATCATCTGACCCACAGCCATGTCTTAGCACTTCCTCACTCATGCCTTCCTTCTCCAATCTGGTCTTCTTTCTCCTATAACTCACTGCCCATCCTCTGGCCTCAGGACCTTCGTGTTTCCTTTCACTCTGCCTAGAATGTCATTCCTTTACAAAAAGTCCTTCCCTGACCACCCTACATATGAGCATCTTCCTCCCTCCACCCTCGTCACTTGGATTCCCATATTTTGCTTTATTTTTCTTCATGTTTCTCATCTCCACTGACAATACTCATTTGTTTTGTATTTCTTCCCACTAGAATAGAAATTCCACCAGAGTAGAGACTTTGTTTTATTTACTGTGTGTGTGTGTGTGTGTGTTTTTTACCTAGTGTTTTCAACCTTGCTCAGTGCATGATAGGAACTTAATAAATATTGCCATACAAATCTCTTTTAATTTTCTCTAACTCTTGCATCTTCATTGTTCACCTCCTGGTCTTCTGTCTTTTATTGCTTTTCTTAACATGTATTTTCCTAACATCTCCCAAAGCAACATAGTCTAGAATAAATCATCAACAACAACAACAACAACGCCTTTAAGACCCAAATAAATAAATGTGTAAAGCAGCTGGGTGTAGAAATACAGGTCTGGTGGAGTGTGTCTGCCCCACCCCAAACTATTCAAATTCAAATTTTAAAAAGTAAAACACTTCATCTCTAAGACAGCTTTGGCCAGTAGGCCTGC
The DNA here is from genome assembly GCF_024610735.1 of Ursus americanus. Classification (NCBI taxonomy): domain Eukaryota; kingdom Metazoa; phylum Chordata; class Mammalia; order Carnivora; family Ursidae; genus Ursus; species Ursus americanus. Next base: position 35,589,229 of record NC_142139.1, on the reverse strand, counting down.
ATTTGCCACCCTCATCCTGGCAGTGCTCTATAGCTCTTGCAGACAAGAAAATGCCATAAATTTCAAAATTAAACTTGGCAAAATACAAATACACCGTAGTCACTTTCAGAATTTCATGTTTCTCTCCAACACTTCATTTATCTTAAATGAAATGCACTTTTCCTCAAGTTCTAGCATTTGAAGTATTTTCTTTAAGTTTTCACTATTGGCATTTTGACCAATTTTATAAAATTCCTTTTCTACTACTCTTATGTGAATGTTGGTATTTAGTACATAGTATTTTATACACAGTTTATATGGCCTCAGCCCCCAAACACAACCAATATAGTGACTCTTCTTACAGGAAGCAGACAGGATTAATGAATCGTGATCCGTGTCTATTTTTCCTTGGCAAGGTAGACCAAAACCAGTGTGTCACTTTCTAGCAGATAGACCACAAAGAAAGAAAATACATCGTGTTTGAAAATCCTCAGCTTGAAGATCCTTTATTTAAAAATCTTGCTTGTTTCTGTAAAAGAATAGGAAAACAATGGCCCCTCAGTGTCCTCAGACAAGGTAAGTGCTGTGCTGGATGTCCACGAATGGCTGTAATCTCCGCCCTGCTTAACTAGAATGAATCCGAGCCCAACCCGTGACCCTACCTTTTCATGCTCCTCTCCTTGTCATCACCCAGTTATGCAAACAAATAATGAGTCACCGTCTGCTGTTCCTTCAAAGGCTGAGTCCTGTCTGGACCCTGCACCATTCCTACAAGGGGAGAATTCTCACACCAGGCTCGAGAATGGGTTCAATGTAGCTGCGATCTGCATTCCTCAGCACTGCCTCGGACCAGGAAGAGGGAATAAAGGGCAGGGCTTTTGTTGTCCAGTAATTCCGTTTCCCTGAAAGTTTTAAAAATCATGCATATTCCCCCCTGACTTCTTCATTCTTCAGAGTACTTGAATGATCCTCAAAAATGCCTGTGTGTGTTTCAGCCTCTGATTGTTAACAGCTTAGAAAACGAGTTCTAAGCATTTGGTTAATGGATGAAACTTTGAAACACAATCCAAGTGTAAATTGGGAATGGTGCTTCTTCTCAAATAGGACCAAATTCGGTGGAGGAATGTTCTGGTTGGGCTGGGTGGGTGCAAATGAAGGCCAGGGGAGCTGAGCTCTGGTCTAGATATCATCAGTGCAGGCAGCCCTGTAGATAAGCAGGACTTCTGAAACACTTGGGTTTTTCTCTTCGAGAGCATGATTAAATATTGGAGACAAAGGCATTTTGCAGAATGAATCAGATAACACTCAAGAGTGGGTGATGGAGAGAGCTAGACAAGCATGTCCATCCACAACGGACCCTAAAAGAAGTAGAATTCGGATGCTCAGTCCTAAATAAGGAAACTGGCCCAGCTATGAAATGCGTTGGCAGTAAAAGGTCACATTGGCTCTGGCTCCTGAGCTCAGCTGTAAGACTTTCGGCTTCAGAGCAGAGCCCTAATATGCAAACAGAAAAGTCAAACTCTGAGGCTAACAGGAAATGGTATCTTCTCAGAGGTCAAATTTGCTGAAACTTTTGAATAAGAAACAAAAGGGCAAGCAGACCAAAGACCCTGGCGAAATCAGGACCCTGTCCCCTGAAGCCAATGACTGAGTGGGAAAATAATTTCATATCCTCATGCCTGGATTTTAAGTGCAGAAAGCAATATAGTGTGGCAAAAATATGGGACATAAATTTAATAAAATGAGTTTTATGAGTCGGGGCACGGCAGAGCTTCCCTAATTAAACTTTATCCTCACGTTAGGGCAATTTTCTTCTTTTTGAGGCCAGCCTACCCTTTATTTCTTAACTTCCTATCATTCTTTTTATTGGTAAAGCAATTGTTTTTACTAAAACCAGTGGACAGAGTTCATAAAGTGTCATTGTTTTGCCCATACTCTGCATTGTTGAAGGATATAAGGAATAAGTATATACTTTTGGAAGGAAAATAAACCACCCAAGTATTACTCTTCATAGTAGATTGTGCCTGTGATTATAATTTTAAACTAGGTTTTCTGGATGAAGATTAGAAAAATATCCCTTTCAATATAGGAAAACAATGTTTGCTTTTGGACATATTATATGAAATAGATTTCAGATTAAAATACTAACTCATAGGATTGAAGGAAGATGTCCCCCAGAGGTCCTTATATTCTCTTTGGTCAGAAAATCATACCTTAAACCTATCATGACTGCTAAAAACATTGCATGGAAGCAACTCCAGTGACTTGTTAACATCCACAGCTAAAATTGCTACCTGTGACTATATCCTCGGGGAACATTAACTTGTGATAGAAGTCACTAGAAACTTCTACCATAAAAAAAAACGTGTTTTAAGTTTGATGATTAACTATCCTTATTAGTTATTGAAAAGTTAACTAGTTGTATATCGAGCACTATCCATTGGTAAAGTGCCAGTACCAAACAGACTTCCATAATTTAAGGCAAAATCCACATAAAAAGATTTTAGTGACAAAGTTTTGCAAAGCCCTTGTTTTATTATATTGGATTAACTTTAGACTAGATAGATAGATATTTAGGAGAACGTTTAGAATAATGAGCTCTAGGGGTGCCTGGGTGCTGCAGTCGTTAAGCGTCTGCCTTCGGCTCAGGGTGTGATCCCGGCGTTCTGGGATTAAGCCCCACATCAGGTTCCTCTGCTAGGAGCCTGCTTCTTCCTCTCCCACTCCCCCTGCTTGTGTTCCCTCTCTCGCTGGCTGTCTCTGTCAAATAAATAAATAAATAAATAAATAAATAAATAAAGTCTTTAAAAAAAAAAAAGAACAATATGCTGTAGTCCATTCAAAAAGAGTCACATTGTCATTTGTAGAAGGGGATGAAATACATAAAACCATTAGATACAGTTTTGTTGTTTCTTTTAGATAAAAGACCCTAAACTCAGTGTATGATAAAACATACTACATTCTTTCAAGTCAATATTTCCCAAGATATCAGTGCAGTCTACCTGCTGGGATCCCAGAAAGAAATGCTGAGTGGTGTTGGCAAGAGCTTCAGACTATTTTCTTGGAAAAAATAAAAATGATTCTGAATTATGGACCACCAGATGCCGTGTTGGACGCAGTCATTACAAGGAGACCACAGGAACTTCAAAGCGGCTCGTCCAAGATGGTTTCATGAGGCAGTCTCTGTACGATTAATTTGTTTTCGTTACCTGATTGTTTTTCATGAAAAAAAACAAAAAAGCTTCCAGGGATTTTAGCATCGTGAAGCTCGTGGGGAGCCGTGCAGGATGAGTGGTGTTGAAACTGTAGGGGAAAATAGAGAAGAATCTGGAGAAGCGGACCCTGTTCATCAACCTTACGGTTTTTCTCCCAGAAATAAAAGTTTTTGAATACAAATAGAGGCGAATTACTTGCTGTGGGCTATGTTACATAGACCGTAAATAGAACGATGGCAAGTGTTGGTTCAATCCGTGTCTTTCAATGTCACAATATAGGCTTTTTCTTAATTTCCAAAAGCAGAGCAGGAAAATTTAAAAAGCAAACCAGTGTTCAGGAATATTTTACTTACTATTTTAATAAACCTTTGTTTATGCCTAGAGGTGCCATTAAATTACCAGGCAGACGTGAATATACTGCCCACTGGGGATTGGCGTCGGCGCCGTGAATATTGCTGGGCGTTCACTGGAGGCTCACTCACCGCTCTGTTTACACGCAGCGACTGGACACAAGGTTGGAAACACGGTTTGTTTACACCGTGATTGTTTTTCTATCATACTTGGAGATGAATAGCGATTTACGATATGGATCAAATAACCACGATAGCAGGTTTGGAAAAATTATTTAGACATCTCTAGACATTTTTCCTGTGATCACAGTAGAAGATCATTTAATTTTTTTTTCATTCGAAGAAATGACCGAAAATACAATGGTTGACGCTGAATAGTATGATCATGCCTCACCAGTCCCCAGCCTACAGTTCAGAGCTTGGTGTAAGAGTCAGAGGATAGGAGACCGGGTGTACTTGGGAGGATAACTGAGAAGAAGCCAATTTCCACTTGTACAAATATATGCCAATTATTATGTAGCTCAGAAAATCAATCAGAGCATTGCCATGAAATCTGAGACTAAATGTGCTTGGTACATTACCTCTAATTATAATATTTAGATTATAAATAAATCATCATCTATCAGTACAAAGGGTTAATGGTATTAAGTTTCTCTTGATGGGTGATCTTGATTTTTTCCCCCCCAGCACTTAAAAAATAAGAATGCAGGGCACCTGGCTGGTTCTGTCAGTGCAGCTAATGACTCTTGATCTCGAGGTTGTGAGTTCGAGCCCCACGTTGGGTGTAGAGATTATTTAAAAATAAAATCTTAAAGAAAAAAAAGAATGCTACCAAGAAATAGACTCATAGTTCTCCGTTGATTTTTTTAGAGTTTACAATGCAAATCTGAGTATAGAAATCTATTCAATGATTTAAAATGCATTTTTATATTGCTTTCAGGTGCTAGAAGCAACTATTTTAGCAGCAGGATAAAAATCAGAAAACCATGCTGGCAAAATGGAGCTGTTTTCCTCTGCTAAATGGAAGTCAGAGAGAGTTCTCAACTTTAAGAACAGGTGGGGCTAAGCACATAACTTCACACTATGGGTCTCAGAATTGTCAGCGATAGTTCTGTTTGACTGCCAGGCATAGCTTTGGAAATGTGGTTATTGAAAGCCTGTTTTCCTTACTTTGAAAATGTCAATGATCCATGAGCCAGGCCAAAACCTTGAGTAATTACTGAATTTTTCTAGCATCACAAATAATGTAAGGAGTCTATAGTAATTACTCCCAATTATGTATAATGGTATTTATGTTGTATGAGGATAACTACTAAAAATCAACATTGGATAAAATGCAGAGAGGAAATGTAAACTGTTAACATCTTTTGAGAATGCAATTCTGGACATCTCTATTAAGGCTCCAAGTAAACACACCCTTTCCCTGAGCCGTTCCATAAAACAAAACAAAAACCATTCACACATGAGGGTATGTGTGCAAGGATTTTACTGTAGCTTTGTTCAGAGTGGCAAAAATCGAAACACAAATGAGTGCTCATCTCTAAGGGTACGGAGAAGTAAACTGTGGTTCATCCATACAACGAAAGAGAATGTGTTAGATCCGTATTAGTTGATTTGGAGGGATTTTTACATGGTCTGTTCAAGTGAGAACAGTTTTCTGACATTTTTTTTTTTTTATGGTAGTGGTGAGGGGCGATGGAGGAGAGAAAGGTGGGACATAAACAATTGAACAAAATGTTTTAAAAAGATCCTCAGTAAAATATGTGTATAATATGATCCTTGTCACTCAAAAGTTTACATATGGGTCTGCAAATATGAGTCTGATTGTAAGAGTTATCAAAGTGTTAATAGTGGTGATCTTGTCTTCGGTGAATTTTAGTTTCTTTCTTAACATTTTCTTTTCTGGTAGACTATAATTTAGCATATTTTATTTGTATGATAAGATAAAAAGGGGCTTAATTATTATCACTAAAATAGCAATTTCAATGTTATAAATAATACTTAAGGAAAAAACTTAAAAAATACTAAGTATATAAATAAGTTTTTGAAAGGTTAAAAATTAATATTATGTTTTCAAATGTGAGGCTTAGTATATACTCCAGACAACTGGTAAAGTTTTAAAAATTTGCCTAAAGGATTTACATTGTGCTGATATGTATGGCCCAAGTATATAAAGCAGACTATTTGCAAACTCTACTTCTGTTCAAGGGCCTTTACTGCCAACTAGATGATCTTTCAAAATTGGATACTCAGGCTTGGAAATGCTGGGTTTGATACAGAGAGTCAGAATGTACAGCAGACTCTGTTCCACCTTGGGCGGGAGGTAGGTCCCAGTTTCTTCCAAGGACTTGAAACATGAAAGTCCAAGGTTTCCAACAAACCCAAAAAAGCCATCTAGAGATACGTATGTATCACAACACCATGGAGTTTTCTTGGCTTTGAATATGGTGAAATGAATATCCTGGTTGCCATCTATAGAAATAACTGTAACATCTGCTTAGGGAGAGAAAGGTCTTTTTCCTCCACCTTCTTAATTCTTGCCTGGAGTCTTTTCTACACAAGACAGATTAATAAGAGAAAAGCATACAGGTTTACTTAACATGAGTTTTATGTGACACAGAAGACTTTGTAAGGAAATAAGACCTGAAGAAATGGAAAACCTGAGTGCTTTTTACATTAGGCTTGATTAAAAGAGAGAGGATTGTGGGAAAACGTGGTAAGAAAAGAAAGGGTGGGGGAAGCAGCAAGGCCCACTCGTTCAGATTCCTCTGGGTGTCCCTCTGTCTTCACAGGGAAGGATGTTCTTTCTGAGGGAGGCATCCCTCCTATGGGGATTTTATGACCTGCTTCAGGAGAAGATGAGAAAGTCCTGCCTGCCCTCTGCCATTTCTTAAATCCTTCAGCTTGAAGTATTCAGTTTGCCAAGGTGTCATATGTTGGGGTATGAGGTCCTGAAAGCCATCATCACTATTTGCTGATCATTAAGGATGGGCCAGGCACTGAGGTAAGTGCTTTCTATGCATCATCTAATTGAATGCTTCAACAACAGGGAAGCCATACTATTTTCACTTCATTCAGATCTCAACCAGCAGCTCCTCCGAGATGCGTTCCTTTGTCACTCAGTCTAAGTTAGAACATCTAGCGGGGGTGCGGTGGTACTAGTTCAGAGCCTCTGAATTTTCTAGAACTTCTTAGGCACTCAGTCCACATGTGTTGAATGAATGAACGATTTTTAATTTTCCAATAATGTGAGGACATAAGCCTCAACTGCTCTGTTTCCTTTATTCTTTCACTTATTCATTCAACAAACATTTATTAAGCACTGACTATAATCCAGGCCTGTTCTAGGCCTTTGGAATGTGCCACTGAACGAAGAAACACAGTTCCTGCTTCCTTGGAGCTTACTTTTTAGTCATTAAAATATTAAGTTCTTTTTCCCCCTACATAGTTTCACTGGTTGCCATCAGAGTGGTAACAAATAAATAGACAGTGTCCCAGTTGCCTTCGATGGCATTTTAAAATGTAGGTATGTTCCTTTCAGAACCATAGAAATTAGCAAAACCTTTACATTTCATTTTTTAAATGTTTAATTCTATACTTGAGTACTTGGGTAGTTTTAGGTGGCAGAAGAGGTAAAATGGACTTATTGTAAGCTAATAATAGAAATGTCTGTTTAATAAAATCATTGTCCTAATTCATAAGGTCATGATAAAGAACTCAAGGAAGAATTAATTTTGAATCTATTTTTTTCTATTCCTTGGTTTTATCGTTAGATTTTTAACAATTGAAAAAGTGGTTTTACCAAGCTTAAAATATAACATCCCGCACATTCTCTTCTTAGGAAAAAAACTATGTTCTGTAACTCCCTATATCCAAGCTCTTACCAGGAATCAAATAACTTGATTTATTTGTTTGTTTTTGAACCCAACGTTAACCCTGGGTAAATGCGCTTGGAGTCAGAAACCACCCTGAGTTTTCTTGTCAGTAAAATGAGGGTAATACTATCTGCCCTGTCTATGCTATAGGATGGGGAGAAGCAAATGCATTCACATGGATTTTCAAGACTGTAATGTACTACATATAATTATATATAAAACATTATCTTTAGGTAAAACTTTAAGAATACAAAAATGGAGCCCTTAACAACATCTATACATATGTAAACAGGTTTAGAATGAGAAAAATTAAATTTAGCGATAATTTTCAAATATGGTCTACCTTGATGAAATGAACGCCAGACTCTAAGAACAACCAATTTCAAGTCTGCATTGGTCGTTAAAGATAGTGTAAGAATAAGAATAAATAGAACAAGAATAAACCAAGAATTCACTTCACTGCCAGATCAAACTTACAGCTCTTGGAGAATGCTAGAAGGCAAGCTCAAACTGCTAGGAAATTGTATCTTTTGGTATTTTTCCTTGATAATTGAACTGGGTGGATTAATATAAACACAAAAAGTAAGATGTTATTCAATGTAGGTAAAGACAAGATTTTGATACAAAGCACAAGATTAAAACTGGTGTTTGGCGTTTATGGGATAGTCCCCTACAAAGGATAACGTAGGCAGGGAGGATTGGTCCCACAGCTGGGCTTTTCCCCATTTTACACACAGAGGCTCCCCTATAATCCACAGCTGTCTTAGACAATGTCCAGCACAACTGATCCCCCAGGGGCATAGTGACCTTTTATCTTTTCTATCAATTGTTGCCAAATTCTCCTTAGCTTCTTTGCACAGGGCTTTCCACACATGAAGCAGTAGGTGTTTGCTGGGGTTGGAGAAACATAAGAGGTACATATCATCTACTGTCCTGGGAGTGCCAATGGCAACTTCTAGAGGAAGAGACACTTAAAGTTGAGTCCTGAAGAGTGTGTAGAAATTGTGCCGAAGAGAAAAGCCTGTAGAGCAAGAGAAGACGAACTGAATCAATGAAACAGGAAAGGTTCCAGATTACAGAAGGCCTGGTATTTTATACCAAGGAGGTTGGATTCAGTCTGATAGGCCAAGAGCACCTTGACGGGTTTTAAGTAGAGTAGCTAGGAACTGAGATTTGGGTTCTACATAAATAAGGTAACTCAGCTGCAGATTTGACATGAGGAGTGGAAGGGATGGCAGATGGTTAGATACAGGAACCCAAGAGGGAAACTATGTAATAGTTTCATGTTTCACTAGTGACCATAGTAGCTGCACACAAAACAGCAAAATTAATTTCAGCAACATGCATCAGGGAAGAACTTTAACTTTGAGAACATCCCTTTATAGCAAATATGACAGGAAGTGAGAGGATGTCACCAGTTCCCTTTTTGACTCTGCCCGGATCCCACATAATGAAATGACGGTGCAGGGGGCAGAGATGCGGGCAAGTGGTACTTTGGCCTTAGTACATGGACTTGGTAACAACTTGCCTCCTTTCTAATCTCTCCCATCCCACCAAGATAAAGGGACAGATATGAAAATGTGGAGATGGGATCAAAGGGACTCAAGGACTGGCTATAGGGGGTGAGCAAGAGAAGACTCTGCATGGCTTCCCAGTTTGCAATTTGGAATGACGGGGAAAGTGGGGTGGTTGAGAATGCTTAGGCCAGCATTTCTCAAAATAAAACTTTCATTAGAAATGAGAGCAAATAAAAGCAAGAGTATAAAAGCACAGCAACACATCATTTTACACAATATGGGCTCCTAATCTTAACATTAATTAAGATCTAGATATTAATTGAATAATTGATTGGCTATCACAGTTCAGGAAACTTCCTTGGATATTTCTCCCTCCTATTGGCTTCAGTTCTCTTATTCACTCAAAGGGAGAGTCAGGTTCACATGTAAGCTTCCCGCAGACCGGTAGGAATATATATATAATTAATCAGCTGATAGGATTCCCAGATTAGAGAATGACAACTTTATAGGAGATGCCAACTTCTCATCCAGAGATTTCAGGACCTGCAGTGGGTTAACTGAAAAAGGCTGTTAAAGCAGGGATATCTATGAACTGTATTTTTCAAAGTCTAGGTTTATACATACCTCATGTGTTATACATGTGTATATATACAGGTATATGTATATATACAGATAGGCGTATATACATATATACGCCAAACATATACATGTCTATTCAATTTTTCAATCTTTTGATGTAAGGCTAAGGCTTTTTCTTTGACTTTTGCACCATCTTTCTTAAATAACTACAGCCATATGCATCATGTACAATTTTCAGCTTCCATTTCTTTAAGTTGCAGTAAGAATTGTGAGGTAAAGGCACCCTGGTGACTCAGTTGGTTAAGCATCCAACTCTTGGTTTCAGTTCAGGTCATGATTTCAGGGTCATGAGATAGAGCCCCCGTGGGACTGTGTGCTCAGCAGGAAGTCTGCTTGAGATTCTCTCCCTCTGCCCCCCCCCCAAATAAATAAATTTTTTTCCCAAAGAGAGAGAGGGAGAGCACATGCACTTGAGCAGGGGGAGGGGCAGAAGGAGAGAGAGAATCTAAAGCAGGCTCCACGCCCTGCGCAGAGCTGAACTGAGATCATGACCTGAGATGAAATCAAAAGTCAGACCATTAACCAAGTCACCCAGGTGTCAATGTAGAATCTTAGCTTTTTTGTGGATTTTCCACAGATTTTGCTCGTGTCTCACCCACATCTGTATGACAGCAATTTTAAGCAGTGTTTCCAGAGCATTCTAGTTAGTTTTCATAGAAACAATAAACCTCTTTCTTTTGTATTCATATTTCATTAGTCTAGGTAACATTTAATTAAATAATACAATCTGAATAGCAGGTACAAAAGATAAAACCTGGCTTGGGAACAAATGCAACTGAGTCTTGGTAAGAGAGTTTCTGCTATATTCCTGAGTAACTTCACATTAGCATATGAGAACAACTCCCAAGCAGCCCTTAAGTGGTGTGTAGGATTAGAAATGTCTGGGTGGGATCTGGACTCAAGTTCACAAGCTGTGTAAGTTATTTATTGCATCAGCTGTCTATTCTTTCTGAGCCCTGGTTTCTTGGAAGACAGCATGATAATCACAATTCCCAAAATCCAGCATTAAGTGAATTGCGTGGATGAACTCATTTAAGAGTTCCTGGGACAGTGTGGATACTAGGTAAATACTCATTTCCTTCTTCGTGAAAGAAAGAGAAAATTCTCTATCATCATCACCTCTTCCAACTCTTTTTGTTGATATTATGTATATTATGTATAGTTATCGAAAGTTCCACTGAAAGAATTTACATAGTTGAATCTAATTCATTTAATGTAGGAAATAAAATGTTCTTAGGATATGCTTAACGAGTTATCCTAATCACTTGAAAGTACTACAGAATAAGAATCAGGTATTTCAAAAGCAAGTAACAGGATGAATATTTCACGGGCTCACCTACCACTTTGTTCCATGTCTCCCCTCCCCACCTTTCTGTAGCATAACAACCGGTAACTGGAGAACAAGAGAAAAAGGAAGGCAGAGGGTGTCCTCAACACAACAGGTTCATTTCAGAAAACTTCTATTCCCTTTCCCCCCTTCTTCTGTCCTGAAGAAAGTGTTATTCTCTTGGTGATAGAATTACATTTCCCAACCCTTTGCCAGTTTGAATATTCATATGCAACCATAACAGGCCTCTTCTTGGTTCCATTGTGAGTTCTATTCTGGTCTTCTAGAAACCCTCTGTGTTGGGCCTTTGTGTGCTTTCATGTGAACACTGGGTCTGGTGATGATGGGGCAGGGTAATATGGCTGTCTTCCCTCACAGAGATATTATAAGGATAAATGAAATGATATTCATATAGCACTTTAGGATGTTCTTACAAAAGGCACCTTTGTAAATATGAAGTATTCTAAAAGGCCAGTGACTGCAACTTCTATTTAAAATAAAAATTGCTGACAACGATTTCAACCCTGGAAAGTAAACACATCAGCTTGAAATTGAAGTGCACTTTGCCAGGTAGCAGAAGGCTGTTCACATATCTGGGTCCTTATTGCAAATAAGGCTAAATGTTAGCATGGATCACTGTGTACAGTTCATCCTGCTCTGCTATTTGGAAGCGTCTCAGGGCAGTGACCTGGTCCTGTTTTCTTTGTGAGCCAGGAACATCCGGAAGTGTGGCTTGATCTTAGAAACTCCAAGGGCGTTGCTGTCTATCTCAAGAAACCTCAGATCAGAGACATCTTGAGGGTGTGGAATTGCAGCAGGATCCAAGCCTGCTCTTGCGATTCACTGTGGTCCAGTGGAGCCTAGTAAGACCATCCATTGAGGCTACACTGAAACCAGGTCAGAATGACACTCTGAAAAACCTTCAACCTGGAGACCAGAGCAAAACTGTCATCTCTCAGGTGGCCATGATCTGGAACATGTTTGGAGCTGTGTATAGGCAAATGTTGTAAGTTACCCACTCGCAGTATACTGGGGGGTGTTCCAACGTTGTCACAGGGTACTGGTGAGTTTTATATACTATCAAGCAAGAGATGGCCTAGGACCATTAGAGATCACACTCTAAGTTAGCATTCTGAGTGCAGAGGGCAATGACCTAGCAGGGGTGAAACCTGTGTGAGTTAACAGCCAAACCAACAAATGCAATAGGGAGAAGTAGGAAGCAAATGAGTCTTGGGGTATGCAGCCCTGGTAGATATCCCAGGCGACTACATCATGGGACCCGCCCCTGGAATAGCACGGAATAAAGCTTCACAGATTCAGCAGTGCAAGCATAGGAATTTCAGTAAGAGGCAGAGAACAAGGATGTCAACCACTGGAAAAAAAAAAAAAAAAAAAAGCTTGTCGAAGAACCACAGCCATGGTGGCTGCCTGGGCACCTGCTCACTTACAGACTCGTTCTTTGCTTTCCAAGGTGAAGTTCTCCTTCAGCCGTGTTTACCTTCCTTATCTCAACGTGTAATGGGGTTTCTGCTTGAAAACTCACAGAAGAAATATACAACCTAAAAATAACTAGTGACTTCACCACTGGTTGCTGATACAAATACAAATACACCAATAGTATCTCAAAATAACGTGCTTGTTTTTAGAATTTTGAACTTCAAATGTGGACATTCTGATGTTCTTTTTGGATCAGTTCTTTAAGTAACTTTAGGGAGGGTGTTAACATTTTGGTGCTTCTGTGTTTTTAAAATGCGACAAATTAGGGGCACCTGGGTGGCACAGCAGTTAAGCGTCTGCCTTCGGCTCAGGGCGTGATCCCGGCGTTCTGGCATCGAGCCCCACATCAGGCTCCTCTGCTATGAGCCTGTTTCTTCCTCTCCCACTCCCCCTGCTTGTGTTCCCTCTCTCGCTGGCTGTCTCTATCTCTGTCAAATAAATAAATAAAATCTTAAAAAAAAAAACAAAAAAACTTTTTTTAAAAAGAGGAAAATTGTAGGGTATTTCCTCTGATCAAAGATTCTAGAAAGGCATTAGATGTCTTGTCATTATTTTAGGTTTTTCATTAAAAGCCTGAGACTGTCATCCTATTCTGTTCCTAAGTCCATTCCACAGATATTAATGTTTAGAAACTATTGACTTTTCTCCTCTCTAAGAACAGGAAGAAGGACAAAGCAGAAAAGGGAAGAATTAACTTGATTGACCATTAACTCTATTGTGGGGTGCTTTCTCGATATTTAACACTCATAACCATCTTATGGTGCAGGAATTATTAACCATAGCATGTGTCACTAGAAAGTAGAGAGGTCACTTGCCTCTAAATGAGGTGGTATGAGATTTTTGTGCAATTCTTAAAAGTAAGAATGTCTTTCTTACGATTTTTTGAGAACTTAAGTTTGCCGGACATTAACTCTGCTCCGTGACAATTCTGCTCTATCAATGAAGAAACAGACCTGTAACTGTGGTTAGGTAATTGACTCAAGTGGTGGGTATGGAGTTTGAAGCCTCCAGGTTTTCAACTCTCTTGCGTTCTTAAGTGTTTTAAAGTAAGACATTTCAAATGGGTTTTAGAAGTGTATTCATCTGTAATCACCACTTAGCCTTCAAAATAAATCTTTAGGCAGATGACTAAAACGATCATGGGAAAGTGATAAAGCATGAAAATGGGATCATTTAAAACATGTTTATTCTTTCCTTCTTCATTGTTTGTAGAGTGTTTGGTTTTAGGAAATTCAACAAGTAGGAATAATACTATGACATGTGTAGATCCCAGCTGTTTGCAATGTGGTACCAAGAGAGGAGGCATATGATTTCAGGGAAAAAAGGGAGGGGGCAAACACACTGTTTGCAAAGCACTTTTTAAAAATTGCTCTTTTCTTTGTTCTAGAAAGCAAAACAAAAACAGATTTATCTTGTTCTGTGGGTAGTCATTTCTTCAAGTCTCAAGGTCTATACTTTGCTTTCTTGGGTTAGGTGGTCAGTGGGTCTAGGCATGCTTCCTATAATACATACCTCAAGTGTAGGGACTCAAGTTGTGAAGAGATCAAAAGACTTGTCAGATAGTCCCAGCTCTTTATGAAGTTAACCCCCTGAAGACAGACACATAACCAGAGGACATGATGATCCTACTCTTTGAGAAAACCCCAGTCTTCTTACAAGTCCATCAGAGCAGAGAACCAGAAATAGCTTTTTAAAAAGTCATTTTAGTTTAAAACACAGCAGATGAGAAACCCAGTCCTGGAGCCCTCTGAGGATTTGACTACCAAACACTGATAACACCGCAGCAACATTTATTTTGTAAGTCATGTTAATGATATTCTCAGAGCTCTGTGTTTATTGCTATCATTTACTGCTATCATTTATTGATGACTAATGGCCAATAAACAGAGCTTCTTGCCTTTACTCTGACTTCTAGTCAGTATTTATGGATTAGGCCCATTAGTCTCCTTTTGAAAGCCATTGAGACGATGCAGCTGGTACCCAGCTGAAGAGGACATACGCAGAAAAACATCTGCCACTCAAGTAAAGGCAAAGAAGTAAACTTGTTGGGAAGATGTGCTATAGGAACCACAAAGAAGCACTTAAATATAAGTACTATTATGACTTGATGTTCCTAAATACCTAGGAGGATGGCTAACATTTTAGTCTAGCTTCTATCTCTAATAGTCTCCACATTCTCTAAAACCGAGAGTTCCATGAGAGACTATAGAATACAGTGGTTGAGATCACTTTAAGGAAAATAAATGCCTAGGCACTTCAGAATGTGGAAATAAAGGAATGATAAGAAAATTTAATTACCAAAGCAAATGGTAAAAGGAAGACAGCACATAATTCATAGAATATACATCAAAAAGACATGATAACTAAAATGCTCAAAAAAAATTTTTTTAAAGATTTTATTTATTTATTTGACAGAGAAAAACACAATGAGAGAGGGAACACAAGCAAGGGCAGTGGGAGAGGGCGAAGCGGGCTTCCTGCTGAGCAGGGAGCCTGATGTGGGGCTCAATCCCAGGACCCTGGGAACATGACCTGAGCTGAAGGCAGATGCTTAATGACAGAGCCACCCAGGCGCTCCAATGCTCAAAAATTTTTATTAATTCATATACCACATAAGGAAAGAGGAAAAATATTAGTGGAGTTTTCCCCTTCTCTAATCCTATTTTAAAGATACAGTAGTTCCCTCTTTCCCTTGGTTTTTCTCTCTGCAGTTTCAGTTACTGAGGTCAGCCCCAGTCTGGAAGGAGATCATCCTCCTGATAGCCTCAGAAGGTCAACTGTAGCCTAACACTAGGTCACACAACGCCTTTCTCACCCATGTCACCTCCTCTCATCACGTACGCATTTTATCATCACAGATCATAGCAAGAAGGGTGAGTACAGTACAATAAGGTATTTTGAAAGAGAGAGACCACATTCACATAACTTTATTACAGTATAGTGTTATAACTGTTCTATTTTATCATTAGGTATTGTTGTTAATCTCTTACTCTAATTTATAAATTAAATGTTACCATAGGAATGTGTGTGTAGGAAAAGATAGTACATATAGGGTTCGGTACTATACTTCTGCAGTTTCAGACATCCATTAGGGGTTTTGGAAAGTATCCTCTGTGGATAAGGGGAAGGATACTGTATGCTTGGGTTATCAATGTACTGTTACGTTATATCCGCTTTGCAGCTAGCACCTGTATACTTCGGAATTCACTTTATCTTTCAAATGAACTCCTTAAGGCTTCTCTTCCAATTGTTTAAGGTGACTCTAAATCTCTAAAGGTTTTATACTTTCCCAGAATTGAGTTCTGTATCTAATAATCTTTGCCACTAAAACAGCTCTTCTGAGAGGGTATGTGTACATGGAAGAGAGAATGCTGTGAATGGGAACTGTGGTTGCCCGACGCAGCGCTGTCACTCTGTAGTGTGTGACTTTTAGGAGAAGCACATTGGTTCTTGTTGGTAGAATGGGCATATTGGACGAGAATTATTTTGAAGGTCACCTCTGGTTTTAAATTTCTGAAATTCCAAGTAGACAAATTCAAATAGAATCGATTCTCTAGCAATCTTTTTTATTAAGCACTCGTGGCAGAAACATGTGAGTAAGTTTCACCCAGGAATGAATGACTCAACCAGGAAAGTCAAACTGTTTGTCTTATCTGAGTTACTTCTGTCTGTCTCAATATACGCTCACACTGCTTTTCCTCTATGCTAAATTGTCTTAATTCTCTTTAACTTTGCTTATTTCATTCAGCCACATAGCCAGTCTTCTGGATCTTTTTTCTATGTTTGTGTTCTCGATCTTTGGTTGGTTTTATTTCTTCTGCATTTTTCCTACATTCCAGAAAGGAACAAAAATTGTGTCAGAACAACCTCAGGCTACCCAAGGACATAACTTTCTAGATGAAGGTACTAATTTCCATCGATACACGTTTTGGGTTCGGGTCTTTATATTGTATTTTCAGGAAAATGTTATTTGTGTGGGGTTGATGCAGGCAAATTTGCCAGTGGGACTTGATTATAAATTTCCACTTATTCCCTAGCAAAGTTTGTAAGCTGCACCCAGGAGTAGACAGACCCAGGGAGTTATTTTGAGGTAGGAAGAGCTTAAAAGTCAAAGGCGAAACTTAAGAACTTTAACTTTTTCTTACTTAAGGTTTATAGTATAGGGATGGGGCAGCAAACTTCTTTTAAGAAGCAAACCTCTGTAATGGGCCAGATAGTAAATATTTCTGGCTTCATGGGGTGATAAAATCACTTTGCAGCTCTTCAACTCTACTGCTGTAGTAAAACAGCTGTGGACAATACTAAAAAATTGGGCAAAGCCGTGACTGAGTTTCTAGGTAACTATTTATAAAAACAATTTGTTTTTATTTACAAAAACAAGGGCTTTAGTTTGTCCACTCCTGGTATAGTACAAATACTAGGCTAGCAATTTGGAGCTGTGAATTTAAGAGTTCTGCTTTGATAAGCTATACAGATCAGGAAATAACATTGGTCTGATTAATTCAGCTCTTTCTTTCCAGAGAAACACAATTGCAATGGTCCCCGAAATAGAAAAAGTTTCTCTTGCCTTGGAAAACGGCAGTGGTGCTAGTTTTCTTCCTCATTGTCCAAGAGTTTCAATCCTGGTACCCACGGCCACTTAAAAGTCATGAGCCAGCTTCACTACTGATGCTAAGAGATTCAGTTTATTCAAAATAACACTTATGGAGAAAGCCTGGCTGGTGTGGCTCTAAGGTATCTTCAGGGTCAGCTTCTGGCCTCCAGGCCAGACTTTTCTTTCTCCCCATATGCACTAAGTGAATTTACCAAGACAAGTAGTCCAACCACAACAGCAAACTCCAGTCTTATTTTTCTACTTAATAATCAATCACTTTTCTTCAAGGCTGCCAAGGGAGGAAAGTACATGAAGCACTGTCAGCCAGCTGGCCAGGCAGTGGTGGAGCCTGGGAGGTACAATAAGGCCCATGAGTGTTGAAGGTGTACCAAGATTGTTGTGATAAGTGTTTTCCAAGAACTTGCGATAGAGCATAGCTGTGAAAAAATCCGCTAGGACCACAGCTGCATGTAATGAGCATATGGGTAGCTTTAGATGAAGGTTCATGTTTCTAGGTGTAGTGTTCAGCAATTTTTCATTGCCTCAAGAGTAGCATGCAACAATTTGGAAGAAAAAATGAAGAACTGGTCAAGAAGATGTGAATGGGGCACCTGGGTGGCTCAGATGGTTAAGTGTCTGCCTTTGGCTCAGGTAGTGATCTCCATGTCCTGGGATCTTCATCGGGCTCCCAGCTCAGCGGGGGCTCTGCTTCTCCCTCTCCCTCTGCCTCTCCCCCTGCTTGTGCTCTCTCTCTCTCAAATAAATAAATAAAATCCTAAAAAAAGGAAGACATCAATAAAAACAAATGATGAAGATCAATATTTTATTTGACATTGATAATCTCACAATAAATGATATAGAAAATTAAAACAAAAACCACAAAATAATCAATCACCAATGATTCTGTTTTTATTATGTGTAGGTTCAAAACATTTTATGGGTTGAAAGCAATAATTAGGCATTATTCAGCATTAGCAATTCACTCTTTGATCACTCTTTGGATCAAGAGATGACTGCTTACTTTTCTAGTTTTTGAAAATGCATAACACATTAATTAAGTTTAGGCTTGGCTATAAGTAATAGAAAACTCAAAATAATAGTGATAAATAAGATAGAATTTTGTTTCTCTTGAATATACATACAATCTGAGGGTAGGCAGTCTAGAGCAAGTAGGCCAGCTCCACAAGATGCCTTTTGTGCTCTGCCGGTCTTGGAAAGACAGATGCTGGGATTTAAGCCTTTCCATGTGCATTCCAGCTAGCAAGAAGAGAAAGGTACAAAGAGGTGAACATCCCTTTTCTTTAAGGTTCTTCCTAGAAATCAGGCCCTTCCAATTACATTCCATTGGTAGAATGTGGTCATATGCCAATTTACCAGCTACTAAGGAAACTGGACTCTCTCTTTGGCAGCCTGTGCCCAGCTAGAATTAGGAGTTCTATCACTAAGAAAAAAAAAGGAGAAAATGGACATGGGGAGACTGCCAGCAATCCCTACTACCCATTCTGATTACATAGCCCTTCAATCAGCCAACCCAATCTGTTCTTTGAAACATGCAGCCTTCAGGAGCACCAAGAAGCTAGTAGAATGTACACAAGTCTGCAAATTACAGAGACATGAGGTTTCTAAGTTTTTTTCAGATCTTTGTTTGTTCTTAAATTTGACTTATTACTCCAGTTGATGCCCAATCTTATAGGACAATCAGAGATATGGCTATACATAATTTTCTAGTAGGAGGAAAAAATGCCCTCTGGAGAAATTTAATATGTTTGGCATTTCTCTCAGGGATATGAAGTGGACAGCTACTCTATGAATGATCTTTGACCTGCCCTAGAGGAATGCAGGCACTATCTTTTCCCTAGCAACCAACATTTTAAAAAATTACTCAGGTAATTATCATACATTAATTTTTTCTGATAATTGTAAGGTAAAGTCATACATTTATTTTAAGCAACAAAACCTATATTATTCATGCTATTTTCCACACACACATGCTTTTGAATTTTTCCTTCTTATCTCAGTCCTTCTTCATTAATGGTGCCAAGTTCTGTCTCTGTTTTTAGCTTAGCTAGTTTTTCCAAGTGCTTCTGTGATGTTGTTATGCACAGTGTTGGCTTTATTTCTTTTACTCTTTCTATCCTTCATCATTTATTAATGACACAGATTGTGTGATGAAGAGTTGTCAACATTATCATTTTTCTATATTTACAGGTATAATAACTGCATTGAAGTGGATTTGTCATCTAATAGCCTTAAATGATCCCTCTCTTTCGGGCTGCATTTCCCTCCATTATTTACTGTGCTTCCCAATAGCTTATCATCCACTGCTGTCTACTCTCCTCTTTGTCCTTAATTTCCTGAGACAGATTTCCACTTAAGAGACTGAGAAACTATTAGATGGAGAGTTTCCACAAACCGCGGGAGCATAAGGTCTTCTGCAAAGAAACACATTCACACACTATGGGTTAAGGAAAGAAAGTAGCATTACATCTTCCACGCTGACAAACCCAGTTGCTATCAATGTGAAGAGGGCATAATGGCGTTGGAATTGAGGGAATCTACATGCATAACTCTCATTAACACAAATACAATAGAAGCTAAGTGCCTAAATTCCTGTGCAGAGAGAAGAGAAGTGGTTATACTTCTAGTCTAATGTAAAACATGACCTCCTATATTTGAGTTGGAATTTTCATAACTGTTTAATATTAGTCTGTGCGTTCTTCTGTATCAAAGAATAAAATAGTACTCTATCTCTGTAAAACATTTTAGCAACACTCAGAGAAGCTGATTACCAGATATTTATTTTGGAAATTAGCTAGCGAGCTACAATATGTTTTCAAATTAAGCATGTATTGGTAGTATTCTGTTGTAATTGGCAAGGCTACTATGTATCTTTATCTTTGCTATATTTAGAATACAGGAAAATAACTCAGCATTTTCTTTCATGGTAACATTTCGGGGCTAAAAATATCCACTAGCACAAAAGTATTCTCCAATCAAAACTATTGCTCTTAAATATACATATGTTCGAAGGTTACATGACATGTCAAGAATTATGTCCTTATGGATCTTTTCATTTAAATTGTAATTACTTCAGATAATTATAAAAGCATACATAAGACTTATTCAACTTCCGAAAACTATAAAATCATATCATCATGCCATTGTCATTTTCACAAATCATCTACCAGTGATAAATGAATTACATGGGTTGACTATTGAACCAAATGCTTCCATCTAAATTATATTTCTGTATCGCTGGGGGGCTTTTTATTTAACTTGCCTTGGAGTTCTATACTTCCAATTTCCTTATAAGTCCATGCTAAGCTTGAGTTCTCTCTCTCTCTCTTTTTTTTAAGATTTTATTTTTAAGTAATCTCTATACCCAATGTGGGCCTTGAACTCACAACCCTCAGACCAAGAGTTGGATGCTCCACCGACTAAGCCAGGCAAGTACCCCAAGACTTGAGAAGTTCTTGATGGAGAGTATGAGAGTTGGTTGAGTTAAAGCATCATAAAGACAGGAAAGAATTGGTAAGGTTTGGGTGAAGTATGACAGTATAGGTAGCCAACCTGGAGCATTGGGAAGGAACTAGTTGTTTGATTATGAACCTAAGAATTAATAGAGGCTAAATTTGAACCTTTTCATTTGTTTTTCATCTAATAACTCCATGTTATTAGATATTTATGAGGTTTAGAGACTCATTTGCCTGGTATAAACTTTGTTACTCAAGCCCATACTTATCATGGGAGACATTTATGCCATGTCTACACTAAACGCTCATGTGTATATGACCCAAAACACATGGTTTGGCTGTGTCAACACAGTAAACACTCAGAATATATGCTACCAACATATTGACAGGGTGATATTGACAGGGTGATATGGAACTGAAACAGATAAATTAATCCAGGAAAACTTTAACTTCTGATACATGGTATAATATTAACAAAAAGGTAAATCCTGCTTTTTTTCTCTCTACATTATATCCTCTGATTCTGCACCAATTATTCTAGTCAATAAACATATGAAATGTTTATATCTCATGGTGCTGTGTTAGCTGATGTGGATGACAGTAAGATGTTAAAAACCACAATCCTTATTCTTGAGAATCTTCTAATATAGTATCAGAAAGTAGGTACACAAATAACTTTATTTTTAAAAATTTTTTTATTATGTTATGTCACCATACAGTACATCATTAGTTTTTGATGTAGTTTTCCATGATTCACAAATAACTTTAATGTAACTGCAACAAGGGAGGAAATGCACAACAGGGAAACATTATTTCTGACTCAAGAGAATAGGGAAAAGCTTTCATAGAAGTTGCACAATTTGATGTGGGTCAAGATATAAGGGAGAAAGTATCACAATATTTTTTGACATTGGTTATGTTTCTGCTATATTTATTTATCACCATAAAAACCTATAAAGGTAGATATGACAATTACCCCCCATTTTCAGTTGTGGAAACTAAGGCTAACTAATGTCAAGTGACTTTCCCAGAGTCATGTGGGAATATTTGTAAGTAATAGAGTCAGGATTTTAACCTGGGTGGTTGGATGCTTGGAGATATAAATATATATATTTATATATATAAATATATATATTTTAATGTAAAGTTATATATATATAAATATATATAAATATATGTAAAGTTAATAAATTAATGTAAAGTATATATATAAATATATGTAAAGTTAATAAATTAATGTAAAGTATATATATAAATATATGTAAAGTTAATACATTAATGTAAAGTTATATATATAAATATATATATTTTAATGTAAAGTTATATATATAAATATATATATATATTTTAATGTAAAGTTCGATGATTCATTAGTTGCGTATAACACCCCGTGCACCATGCAATACGTGCCCTCCCCACCACCCATCACCAGCCTATCCCATTCCCCCACCCCCCTCCCCTCTGAAGCCCTCAGTTTGTTTCTCAGAGTCCATAGTCTTTCATGTTTCATTCCCCCTTCTGATTACTCCCCCCTGATTCTTTATCCCTTTCTTCTCCTACCGATCTTCCTAGTTCTTAATCACTAAGGTCCACTGCCTGAAGTTCTGAGGTCAAGCTTACTTAAGTTTGAAGCCTAAATCTTCCACTTGTTGGTCATCAGGAAAATTTAGTTTATCTTTCTTCATTTCACATCTGTAATATGAGGAAAATAATACTTGTCATAGTTTAAATGGCAAGCTACCATTGGGGAGTTACCAGAAGAAGACAACCTGGCTGGCCACTAAGAAATTACTTGCCCTAGTGGGTTCATTACCATTCAGGGGCTGTTTTCCAAATTTATAGGCTCAGAAGTTTGACCCTGTCAGCAATGCACAGCTGACCAAATTCAGGGAGGTTCTCATGAACACAAAACCTATTGTGTGTCAGACACCATGTAGGAAGATATGAAACATTACCTGAGCAGAGAAGTGGTGTTATTAGAGTTACAGAGATGGAGAGATCAGTTATTTAGAGCCAATTGCAATGGTCCAGGTAAAAGGAAATGAAGAATTGAACTAGGGTAGTAATAAAACAAACAGGAAGGGTTGAACACAAATAAGTACAATTTTGGAGGAAAAAAACCAAACTAATCTTAGTGAGTGATTAATTATAGACTAGGAAAGGAAGAAATCAAGGGTAATGCTATGGTTGGAGTATGGATAACTGGAAAGAGAGGATGCAGAGCTCAATCCCAGGACCTGTGGGGCTCAATCCCAGGAGCCTGGAACATGACCTGAGCCAAAGGCAGATACTTAACCAACTGAGCCACGCAGGCGCCTGGAGAGCAGTACTCTTAAAAGAGTAGTAGCTGGTTCATGTTTTAAGCCTCTGTTTGGGGTGGTTTGTTACACAATGAAAGATAATCAGAATATGCAGCTAAACAATGCCATATCTCTTCTTCTGGATCTGTCTTTATGTACTTCTTTATGTATCCCTTAAAGAAATCCTAAACTATAATAATACAAACAATCTTTTTAAAGGACAAATGGTCATTTCCCAGGTTAACATGGTCTGGGGATATAGAGGCTTTGCCTGTGCTCTAAATTCCTCCAAACCTCAGCTACTTGAGGGCAAAAAGATTTTCTCCTTCCCCTTTACAGAAAGGGTCAATATTTACCTTCTCAAGTACTCAAGTTAGCTGCTGTATGAATTTCCTATAGCTGCCGTAACAAATTATCATATATTTAGTAGGTTAAAACCACATAAATCTCTTATCCTACATTTTTAGAGGTCAGAAATCTGAAATAGGTCTTATTGGGCTGAAACTAAAGTGTTGGCAGAACTGCCTACTTCTGGAGCCTGGTGGGGGGGCGGTGGAAGGGGTATTTCCCTGCCTTGTCCAACTGCCAGAGGCTGCCTACATTTCTTGGCTCATGGACCCTTCCTAGTCATCTCATTAGTTTAAATTCTACTTCCATCTCACATCTCCTTCTCTGACTCCTGCAGCCCTCTTCCATATTTAAAAGACCCTTGTGATTACATTGGGCTTACCTGGATAAACCAGAATATTCTTCCTATCTTAAGGTCCTTAACCTAATTACAACTACAGTCCCCTTTTGCCACGTAAAGTAATATAGTCACAGGTTCCAGGGATTAGGAAGTAGACATCTTTGGCAGAGGTCATTATTCTGCCTGTCATAGCCCTTATTTCTGCTTCATTAATAAGGTCTCCCTTTCTAATGGGTCATTTTATCAGCATATGGAAATGCTCTAATATCCCTTATCTTCAAAAGAAAAAACTCCTCTTCGATCCACATCTCTCCACAGTTCCCAGTTAATTCCTGTGCTTAACAGCATAACAAAACTTCTTGACTGAGTTCTCTATGCTCACTGTAGCCTCTTTTCAACCTTTTCCCATTTGGCTCGGGTACTAGGTCTCTATTACTGTCTAATGAGCTACCCTTCAAATTTCCTATATTAAAACAACAAACATGACTTATCTTAGTTTTTATGGGTCATAAATCTGGGCATGGCTTAGCTGGGTGCCACCGGCTGCTGTCAAGGTAGAGGCCAGGCCTGCAGCCTTGAGACTCTCCTGAAGGATGCACTTTCAAGCCTCCGGTTCTGGCTGGCTATAGGAGGGAAAGATCATCTCCTTGCCCTGGGCCTCTTCATAGTAGCTTACCTCATGGCAGCTGGCCTCCCTCAGCAAAGAAACAAGCCAAAGAGAAGATCCCAGACAGAAACCACAGTTTTTTTGAAATCTAGTCTTGAAAGTTCCATATAATCACTTCTGTCACATTCTATAAGTCCACTATTATAGGCTGAATTGTGTCCTCCCCAAATTTACATGGTGAATTCCCAACCTCCAGTACCTGGGAATACAACCTTTTGGAGATAAGATCTTTAAAGGGTGACTAAGTTAAAATGGGACCATTAGGGTGGGGCTCTAATCCTATGTGACCAGTGTCCTTATGAGAAGAGGAAAAAGACACCAGGGATGTGTGGGTGCACAGAGAAAAGATGGTGTGAAGAGGCAGCAAGAGGGCAGCCATCTGCAAGCCAGGGAGAGTGAAACCAACCCTGCCAGTACCTTGATCTTGAATTTCCAGTTCTTCCAGAACTGTGAGAGAATAAATTTTAAGTCACTCACTCTGACCTATAGAATATGTAAATCATGGTATGTTAGACTAAGGATTCTATTCTTCAGGATATATGAAGCCATTGAAGATCTGTGAGTAGAGTAGGGCTGTATGTCTGAAAAGAGGGTGAGATCTTTGGAGGGTGGTAGTTTACCTCTCTTTTTTTATTGCAACTCTTTTCTGTACACACTGACTCTCTGGGTAATTTTATCCAATCCCATGGCTTTAAAGACCACTCATGCCAATGACTCCTAAATTTTTATCTCTAGCCCTGACCTCACTCTGAACTGTTTAGCCAACGGGCTAATCTCCACGTGAATTCTTAACAGGCATCTCAAAGCTGTCTCAAAATAAATCTTGATTTTCCTTACTAAATTTGCTTTTCTCTATCTTTTTCATCTTTGTAAATGATACCAACATTTGCCCAACCAGTGGATTTAGCTAAACCTTAGGAGTCATCCTGAGTCATCTAAACCTAATTCAGCAGCAAATGCTGTCTTTGCCTCTGTAACATAAGTGGAAATGATCTCCCTTTTTTCCTCCCCACTACCACTGCCTCTCCTGTGTAGGGCAACAAGAGCTCTCCGTTCAGCCACCCCAAAAGCCTCCTAACTGGTTTCCCTTCTTCTTCTTTAGAGCTCCTGCACCCCACAATAGCCAATATCTTCTTTCCTTGCTTAAAAATTTCCTATAGCTTCCCACCACAGTTAAATAAAATCTATACTTCATAATCTGGGGTCTACAAACACATACATGATCTGGATGATCTGGCCCCTGCCTCTTCCCACTCAATCCCCCTCCCCTGCAACACACTACATTCTGGTCTTATTGGCCTTCTTTCTATACCTTTAACTTGCCAAAGTAGGCCCCCAAAGGTAGCTACATTCGAATCCCCAGAACCCGTGAATATGTTATTTTACATGGCAAAAGGGACTTTGCACTTGTGATTAAAGTAGAGATCTCAAGATGGAGACACTGTAAATGCAGAGAACCCATCATACTCGGAAGGGTCTTTATAAGTGAAAGAGGGAGGCGGAGAGTCTGTGTCGGAATGATTCATCATGAGAAACACCGGGTGGGCAGTTGCTGACTTTGAAGATGAAGGGAGCCAAAAGCCAAGGAGTGCAAGTAGCCCCTAGAAGCAGGAAAAGAAAATAGATTCTCCTCTAGAAACCCAGAAAAGAGTGCAGACCTGCTGATGTGCTGATTTTAGCCCAGTGAGGTCCATTTTTGACTTCTGAGTGCCAGAACTGTGAGATAACACATTTGCGTTATTTCAAACCACTAAGTTGGCGTAACTTGTTATAGCCGCAATAGCAAACTAATACACATGCCAAGACCATCCTACCTTAGGCATTAACATAGGTTGTTCACCAATTGTTCCGTCTGCCTTAGAGTGCTCATCTTCCAAATATTAGCACTATGGACATTTCCCCATCATTTGGGTCTCTGTTTAAATTGCATGCCTTCAGAAAAGCCTTCTCTGACCACTCAGACAGAGTAGCCTCCTTGTTACTCTATCATATGACTTGTTTTCTTTTCATCATGGCTTTTATCACTACTTATTCCTTTTCTTTTTTATGCAATTATTGGAATACAGAAGCAAAGGTGAAACCTCGTCTCTCACTTTTCCTTGTAACCCCAGTATCCAGAATAATGCCTTGCACAAAGGAGACCAATAAATATTTGTTGAATATATGAGTAACTGAACATCTGTTCCATGCAAGGCAATGTATATACACTATCCCACTGAATCTTTTCAACAGCTTGATGAGCTAGAATTCCCATCAACATTTTATTAAACATAAAGCCCATGAGAGTAAGCATAAGGTGTACCCCTGGTTCTTGGAATGTAGTAAACACTCATAAATATTATAAGCAAGCAAACCATCTTCAAAGAGACTGAGTAACCAATGTAACGAAGTTTAAATGTAAATATTAACTACATTAATGATTTCCATAAGCTACTGTTGAAGAATCCAGGAACTATAGCAACTCTGTTTTCATCATCTCAAACTTTCATTTTACCTGCTTTCTGGAGATCTCTTCTTATATGCATCAGTGGCCTTGCACACAAGATATAAACTAAATTTAAAATCTCCTCCCCAAATCTGCTTTGTAAAGATTCCCTGGCTGAGCGAATGGCACTGGCATCTATCTGACAGACATTCTGGGAGTCATTTTAGACTGCTTCCCCATTCCCCTAGAGATGACTGGTCATTTGTTTTTGATTCTTTCTGCTTAACAGTTTTTATACAATTGCTTTTCCCAGATCCATTCACTTAGTCACTTCTTCCTGAACTATTTGTGCAGAGATTGCTTCCTAAGGAATCTTTCCAACAAACTGGACATGTCACCACTAGCCAGTCTAAAATCCTTCTGTGGCTTCCTACAGTATTTAATAAAATCTGAATTCTTGGCCATGACATGAGAGGTCACACATGATTTGTACACTGACCAGTTCTCTCTACCCTTCCGCATCACTCTCCCTTCACTGACTCATCGAGCTACCCTGGCCTTTGAATTTCAGGGTGTCAAGCTCTTCCTTGCTGAGCAATAGCTTTCTCCCACCTGCCTTCTCATCCTTTTGCTCTCAGGAGGCCTTCCCCAATCTAGATTATTCACAACATCCTGTTCCTTTCAGATGGCAAATTGTAATTACAATTTGCTTACACCTGACTGTCTCATCTAATAGATTATAAACTCCTGAGGGCAGGTTTTGTCTTTGTTTTCATAACTGAATGCACAACACTGACACATGCTGGCACATAATGGAGACCATTAAATATTTGTTCAATATATCAATATAATATTTATTGAACAAAGAGCAGTTCTCATGTGTCTTTTAGAGAAGTGTGTTTTCACATGTACATTTTCATTGGGATGATGTCAGGTGAAGCGGCAGAGGTAATAAAGAGAAAAAACTAAGGTGAAGAGACAGAAGAAAGGAAAAAAATGATAGGAAAAAGATGAAAGAGAAGAGTGATAGAATTATTGAAGAAAGAGTAATGGAAGAAAGAGATGGCAGGAAGGGGCTTGTAGTGGGTTGAACGGTGGACACACCAAAAACAGGTCCACATTGAATCCCTGGAACCTGAGAATGATTCCGTTTCTAGTTTTCTAGAGTTGCCAGAATAAAGTACTGCATACTGGGTGGCTTGAAGCAACGGAAATTTATTCCCCACAATTCAGGCCAGAAATCTGGAACAAAGATGTCAGCAGGGTTGGTTCCAGAAGGAACTATGTCTCCCAGCTTCTGGTGGTTGTTTCCAAGGCAGAATCCTTGGCATTCCTCAGCTTGTGGATATACCACTCTAGTCTTCTGCTTCCATCTTCATATAACTTTCTCCTCCTCCTGTCTCTTTTGTGTGTTACCACATATCCTTCTTATAAGGACACTAGTCACTGGATTTGGGACCCATCTTAATCCAGTATAACCTCAACTAATTAAATCTGCAAGACTCAATTTCAAATAAGCTCACATTCGGAGGTTCCAGGTGCACAAAATATTTGTACAGTAACCTAATTTGGAAAACGGATATTTGCAGGTGTAATTAAGTTAAGGATCTTAAAATAAGATCATTCTGGATTATCTGGGTGGGTCCTAAATCCAATGGCAAATGTCTTTATAAGAGACACACAGAAGAGGAGACATAGACAGACAGAAGAGAGAAGGCAACGTGAAGACAGAGGCAGAGACTGGAGTGATGTGGCCACTAGCCAGACACACAGAGGAGAAGATGATGTGAAGATGAGGGGCAGAGATTGGAGTGATGTGGCCATAAGGCAAGGAAGCCAAGTTATGCCAACAACCCCCAGAAGCTGGAAGAGGCAAGGAAGGATTCTCTCTCTAGAGCCTCCAGAGGAAATATGGCCTTACCAACACCTTGACTTCGGACTTTTGGTTTCCAGAGCTACAAGAAAACAGATTGGTTATTTTAAGGCATCCAGTTTTAGGTGCTTGTTACGGTAGCCATGGGAAACTAATATAGGTCTTACAGTAACAGAACAGAAATTGCAGCAGACTGTATTTTCCTTTAAGTACCATTAAAAACAAAACAAAAAAAACCTTTCCATGAGTTAGATTCTGCTGTAAACAGATCAAAGAGCTCTTAGTAAATAGGAATTTGCAAACAGCCATAAAATTAAACTGACCCAATTCCCTGTAAGCATGACGTTTAATGACTTTTTTTAAAAAATACAAGAGCATATCTTCAATGACTGAAATAAGGACTCTTTAACCCAGTAAGAAATTATTCTAAGAAAATTGTGTTGTAAACTATCTTTCATCTCCACTTATCTGGTGACTGCCTCATAATTAACATCAGATTTCATCACATCTCATGTGCTTTCTTTTCTATTTTCAGGTTAGGTTGTTTAATGTCATCTGTGTCTTCCTATGAAGTGCTTTTTATCTTGAGTTTCACTTTTTGTCGTTCTGCCTGATGTGTAATTAGATGACACTCTATACTGTGTAACCTACAACTGGTAGCGTAACTGCAAAAACTGGCTTAGTTTTTGGACAGCAAGTCATGCCATTAAGATAAAGCTAAATAAGTAGAGGAAATTACCAAATGAGTCTCTTTCAGTCTCTGAATAAATTCAGAATTAAAGGCTGGCATCACTGAACAATCCTAGAAGTCTCTTACAAACCTGAGGTTCCACAGTTAGACACCACACTACTTCAAAATGTCAGATAGTATTTCATGTTCATTTATTTCGGTGCATGCTGGGGAGAAGGTGAAGCTCCTGCTGGGTCTAGGAGTAAGAAGTCCATTCATGAAATGATCAATGTCACTGGTTGCCAGAAAACACCTCAAGGGAGAAACTGGGGGACGCACAGAATCCAGCACGAGGGCCAATGGAAGGCGGGAGCTCCCCTCTATCTGGTTCCTCATTTTTTTTTTTTTTTTGCCTTGAGGTCCCTGGCCCCCTTCCCACAGCTGTCCTGATGCTTGGGTAGACAAGCCCTGAGGTCAGGCAAGAAAGTGCACTCGCGCACCGCACCCTCCAGACTCCCATGCTCGGACCCCACCCTGTCCATCCTTAGCTTCGCTGGGAGGGAATTTGAGCACTCACCACTGCCCCCAAAAGACGACCTGGTCCCCAGCTCCCGGGAGGGGACTGAACCCTTGCAGACCTCCCCACTCCCGGGGGCCTTCGTGGGCTCGCGGCCGAGGATCCAACAAGCGATGGAACGGGTTGGTCCCGCCCGCCCTCCCGGGATGCAGAGGATGCTGGAAGGCAGGGGTCCCGCGGACTTGGGCATTGTCCCAACGCCCAATTTGCAACCCACTCTCGGTGCTAAAACTCCTCGAAAGAAGGAGCCGTTTTCCCGCGCGGACCTCGGAGCGCCTCTAACTGCCGGGGCTCCCGCGGAGAACCCGGAGACCAAGAGTGGCCTCCCCTTCCCCCGGCGCACACGTCAACGCCAGCGTCGGGGAAGCGTCGTAATGCCCCGAAGAAGCGCGCCATCAAAAAAAAACCCCGCACCCCGCCGCCTCAGCTGCCAACCGAGAAATTCCTGCCCGGAGTGCATGCTAGCCTTTCCCGCAAGTTCATGGTGAAGCAGAAGAAAGATTCTCCATGGATGTGCTCCAGGGGCGCGGGCAGCTGTGCCTAAATGTTTGTCGGAGGGGAACCCTCGATAAGGCTGGGTGGCTGTGAAGCCTAACGTCGCTCCGTGCACCAGTCATTCCTAAGATTCCTCACGTCCTGGAGGCGGCGAGTCTGTCAGTCCTACCAGACAGCCAGTTTCCCTTATCTGATCGCTTGCGTTGGCCGACTTGGCCCAAGTGTCCGCTTCAGAGCATTTGCGCTTGGGAGCCGCGGCCGGAGCTGCCGTGGTAATGTGCGCGTCTATTGTGAGGCGCGTGGTAGTGATGGCGGCGCTCAGTGAGACTTTCCTGTCACTGGATACTACTACTCCCAGCCCTCCTCAAAGCCGCCGGAGCAACCCTCTGGTCTTTAGTTTACAAGTGGCAATTTGACTTGCTCTGCTGCATGTCTGGAGGGACCGTGGAAAGTGTGGAGACGCCCCGGGGATTAAGCGATCGCAGCTTAAAAAGAAAAAAAGCCAAACAAATAAACAAAACCCACCCACCCTAACAAACATGAGGCTGCTGGAGAGAATGAGGAAAGAATGGTTCATGATTGGAATAGTGCTGGCGATCGCCGGAGCTAAACTGGAGCCATCCATAGGGGTGAATGGGGGTAAGTGCTGCACCTCTGAATGCTCCATCGCGATTCCCACTTCAAAACTAATTTTCGAGTCTGGGAAAGGAGGGGAGACCGTAGTTGGGAAGTGGCTGCTTCTCTCAAGGGCACTGACCAGCTCAGGGTGTCCTTTGGCCCTTTTGCTGATGTTTTAATTTACCAATCCCAGATTGTAATTAGGAATGGGGCAAAGAAATTTGAACACAGGTTGCCTTTTCCACGGACAATCAATGAGTATTCTCAGTGTTGAGGAGTGAGCTTCCTGAGAATGAAACTTACTCCTCTTGCCTTCAAAGTAGCATCCTATCCCAAGGGACGCTAGCTAGGTTGCCAAGAGTTCCTTATCTATCTTGGAGTGGCCACCATTACCTTGTCTATTTCCGGATTCCCCCACTTCCCTGCCCCACGTTTAAAAAAAATGGGGTGGGGGAAGAAAAAGAAAAAGGGGATACCCCTTCATTCTCCAACTCGGATTTTGTGGCCCACATGTTGCAGAGTGATGATTTCATGCAATTGCCGCCGCTTCAGAAACTCCCAAGCCGACTGACACGTTGCACTTTTTCATTACAGGACACTACTTCCGTGTGCTGCCGGGACTCAGTTGTTAGTACTCTAACAGATCCAGCCTGTGTTAGGCTATGTGTAGTGTGTATTTTGGCAAGGAAATGTAGGCAGGCTAAAATCGTACTCAGATTTCTGAATAGTGGGAGCCTTGTAATGTGGGGGTGGGCATCGGTGGAAACGACTGGAAATATCATTAGTCTTTTATTCTCCTCCCTGACTTTGCACCCGTGGACAATCATGTCCTACTTTTCATAAACATTAATTGAATTTCTTCAATTCATTGTCTTTTTGACCTTGTCAGTTTCCACCTTTATTGACAGTTTTAATAGGTTAGTCATACAACAGGGACAACTAAGGACAGAATTGAGCACACACAATCTTTTAGGAACTGCTCAGGATGCTATTTAAAGTAATATGCACCTCTTTGTTAAAACATGTTCGAAGTGAATGAAATGATCTCTCATTAGAACAATGGTTCCTTCTACCATCTACCCTCAATTTCTCCATATAGAATTAGCTTCAGGGAATATTTTAAAAGGAATTATTTGAACAAAGATTATGAAGATTAAAATTTTGTATTTATTTTATGTTTTTTCCTTCTATCTTCAATTGAGTACAAAATGTGTAGAATGTGTATCTGAGAATAAAGCTGATATTCATCATTGTTTCTCCTTCTGAAGATCTTTGACCTGGCTTCCCTGGGAGCTTTTGGAAAACTTGTGAATGCTGGCATTTCAAGTTCTGTCAAATGAATACCCTCTGTCCCTAGAGCTAACTGAATAGGCAGAATTAAAGTTAGAGTGTCTTTGTGGTGATCTGGACTGTACACTTAACTAGGTTCAGTAGCACACTTTCTAGCTTGTGGTGTTAGATCTTTTATTTGCTCATTGTTAAGGTGTAATTACAGGTGATGTATTATCTTTAAGTTTAAATCTGCAGGGGAGAGCTTTGGTAAAATACTTTTTATCTTACATTCCCAGGATGCTGTGGGAAGAAGGGTTATTGAACGCTGAATCATTTTCCTAGGGCTTCTTCGAAGTGGAATGTGTAAGATGGATTCTGTAATCTTATTTGTTCCTTCTGAGTCTGTTTCTTGAAGTTTTGGTATATTATCGTATCTTAGAAATATTGCTTCCGATTTTTACTGGTATTTACGCCATTAATCCAGGATAATTCATTTCTTTGTTTAATTATAACAGTAGAATGTTAAGAGCTGAAAGGGACCTTTAAGTATTTTAAGCCAACAAGCTGCCTTTACAGTTGAAGACACTGAGACCTGAGGTCATGTGACTCATCCTTGGTTAGTTAGCTAGCTCAAGAAGAGGCACTGGACACCAGGGCTCTCCCTTTTTTTCATACTAGTTGTAAAACCCATACAATTTCCTTGGCAAAAAATAATTTAAAATAAATGACTATTCTAAAGAAGGGCTCTATGCAATAAAAACATTTTCAGTGCCTCAATTTTAGTCCAAAAGAGCAGAGCAGAATCAGCTAATATTAAATAACAATGTACTCATGTGATTTGATAACTGTCCATGTGTAAAAGTTACTTTTTGCAAAAAATTAGAACAAAGGTTGTTTGGGATTTCTTATATAGGCTGTCAGGCTAAGTTCTTGATAATTCTGTTGAAGTTTTAATTGACCTTCCCACCTGTGAAACCTCTTAAATAAAAATAAACTTCCAAATAGTACCAAATAACACTTTCACTTCACAAGTTTAAAACAACAAAGATCTAGGAATAAGGAGAGTAATGGTTGCTGAAAATGTTTCTATTACATCTTGCTCTTTAGAATGGTCAAATGGTCATTTTTTTAAAGATTTTATTTATTTGAGAGAGAGTGAGAGCAAGAGAGAGCATTAACCGGGGAAGAGGCAGGTGGAGAGGGGGAGGCCGACTCCACACTGAGCGGGAAGCCCCATGCGATGCGGGGCTTATCCCAGGACATGATCTGAGCTGAAGGCAGATGCTTAACCAACTGAGCCACACAGGTGCCCCCAAAGCACCTCTTTGTACTTGTAATTTTAATTTTTTTATTTCTGTTTTTTTTTTTTGTACTTGTAATTTTCAGTCAAAGGTTCCGTATATGGGCTCTGTACACTTGGGAATGTGATTTTTAGTGCACTTACATTGACTGAATAATTTTCAATAGAACAGTTTTCTAGACATTCTTTTAAATAGGAAAAGTTTTGGTAGTCTTAAATTTGTTAAGATGTTCACTTCAACTTTACCTGGATCAATACCTTAACGACAACAGTCTTTATAATGAAGTGATTTAAGTGCAAGACTTCTGCACTTAAAGTATCATACCTATGATCTGACCATCCTTTAAAAATAGTCTGTATAGCCAATAGGTGAGTTAGGTATCACAGGAAATTTATAGATAATGGAAACTTGAAAATTAGAGAAGTTGAATGACGGTCCAAATGGGAAAAAGTGTAACATGTACTAGCCTAGATAATTTCATTCTTAGTTCACTGCCCTTTTCACTCAGGTACCTTTCATTTTTAAATATATAGAAGAAGTTGAAAATAAAGAGCCAGAGCAAATGTAAATATGTAGATTCTGAGGTGTTGATAATCTGCTCCAGTTCCAGTGCAACCCAGGGAAGCCCTGAGCTATGCACGCCTTAGAGTTTACCAGAGTCTAACACTGTGCTACTCATTCTCGGGAAGAGAAAGGTTTCCTTCTTTGGAAGTACAGAGTAAGTTTCTCATTTCTACCTGCCTCTTAATTTAGATTATTGACATTAATAAGACATAAATCCTAACAGAAAACTGCTTTGTTTTTCATTAAGAAACATAAGCAGAAACATGTTGAAGCTTAAGTGTGTTAGCATTAATATCTTTTTAAAATAATTTTTATTTTGTTATATTATAGCATTAATATCTTAAGTTAGATTTAGAAGTGAAATTTACTTGGTGACGAGTAGATTTTATGAAATGGTAATAGTTCCTTGCATTCTTAAGCATTCCAAATCATTTTCTTTTATCTCCCCCATTAAAAAGCATGGATTTGGGGAGCCCAAAAATTACTTCATTTTTCTGGCTAATTTTTCTTCTGATTTTGCTACCCTATTCCATTTTCACTGAGAAACTTTTTTTTTTTTTTTTGCTTTTGTTTAAAGGAAAAGCTAAAACTTTTATTTCTACTTTGAACTTTATAGCCATTTTAAGATTCAGGTCTCATTCACATGTATTTTGGTGACATGGAGGATATAATCATTATCTTGGAGAGAGGCCAAATCTCATTTTTATATGTAGTCTCAACTCTCACCTCTGGGCAAATATTTACCAAATGTTTATTTCAGCCCTGTGTAACTTCTAGGTCCCCATTCCTAACTTAGGCAATCTGTTAGCATTTCAGTTGATCACATCTCAAAGGGGCTTTAGGTTTCTCCAAATCAGAATTAATTCCTTCTTCCCCCCACCATTTTTTTAAGAGAGGGAGAGAGAGGCGGAGGAGGACAATGGGAGTGGGAGAGAGAGATCTTAAGCAGGTTCCTCGCCCAGCACAGACCCCAGCGAGCAGCTGGATCTCAAGACCCTGAGATCATGACCTAGCTGAAATCAAGAATTCGACACTTAACTGATTGAGCCTCACAGGCATCCCCCCTTCTTCCTTTTTAAAAGGTACATTATAGGAAGCCATGGAATATCCTCACCATGTTCTTCCATGGATTAAATTGTTTAGATGTGCATCTAATACAAAAGACAGTGTACCCCGTCTCTAGGATTGAACACATTAAAAGCCAGCAGTCATTCCACTGAATTATGCCAGTTCATAGTTATCGTGTGTATCTATGTGTGTGTGTGTGTGTGTGTGTGTGTGTGTGTGTGTATGTAGTATGGAAGAGATAGCTTCTTAAAAAAATATAGTTGTTGGCCAACTAAGGTAGACGCTTTAGCTGCCCCAAAGGAACATGCAGTCCAGGTAAACCATGTCCTTGCTGTGGAGGTACATCTTGGGACACGTCCCTGCTCTCCCTCGCGACCACATTGCTAATTTTAACTCATCCTGTAGAGAAATTCTGGGGCGCCACTGTGGACAGAGGTGTCGTTGACATGAATAAGGTCTCATAAAAAGCAAGGGATTGCAGGAAAATAAAAATGAGTTCAAACAACCAAGGTATTTAAAATTCCTGGAAGGCATTTACTTCCAAAACAAGTCAGATTCCTTGACTTTAAAATCTGTTCCCGAATCAGCTTCCTCAGTTGTAGAGAAAATATTTCCAAGTATGAGTTGCAGAAGACAGATTCACTCACAAGTATAGAAAATGTACCTCTTTTTAAGTTTTGGAACACTTTTACTGCCTTGAAATGTAATGCCTTTTGAGCTTGCCTCCTTCCTTTTGCTCTCTTTTCTCAGATCTCAGCAAAATAATTTGTTTAAATGCCACGTATATACAAGAATTTTTTGCTATGTTTGAGAAGATCTTTGTTTTTTTTTTTTATTCATTGTTGTAGTACAAATGCCTAAAATACCAGAGTTGCTTAGTAAATATTTGTTGACTGAATGGTGATTTTTCCTGAGCTTGGTCTTATTTACCGAGCAATTCCTGTGGGTATGGTGGAGGGCTGCAGGGAACAGAGGCGCTATGCTTGTGGTCTTGTTGCATAAGGGAGGGTCTTAGTTTACTAGTGCTGCCACGCCAAGTTCACACAAACCGGGTGGCGTAGAACAACAGAGATTTATTTTCCAGAAATTATTTCGGAGATTGAATTCTGAAGTCAAGGGCTATGCTCCCACTGAAGGCTCTAGGGATCACTCCTTCCTGGCTCTGGCTTGTGGTGGTTGCCAGTTGTCCTTGGTATTCTTGGCTTATGATGATGTAACTCCAGGTTTTCCCTCTGTCTTCACATGGCCATCTTCCCTCTGTGCGTGACTCTGTCCAATTTACCTTTACTTGTAAGAATACTAGTCATTGGATAAGGTCCACCATAATCCAGTAAGACCTCATCTTGACTTGTTTACATCTGCAACGAACCAATTTCCAAATAAGATCACATTCACAGGTTCTCGGTGGACATGAATTTTGGAGGACATTATTCAACTCAGCACAAGAGGGCTGAATAGAATATCAAATATGAGATGATCAGATTTTAAAATGTTGGCATATACCAGTATTTCTCAACCTCAGCACTATTGCCATTTTGGACATGATAATTCTTTGTTGTTGGGAGGGCTGTCCTGTGTCTTCTAGGTTGTTTAGCAGAACTCCTGATCTCTGTCTACTAGATGCCAGTAACACACCACACTTGCTGAGTTATAACAATCAAAAAGCGTTTCCAAACATTGCCAGATGTCTGTGGGAGACAAAATTGCAGCTGCTGGAGAACCACTGATACCTAAATACAAAATGGCATTTTCTCAGACTACGTCTTTTAAAAGAATGTTGTTCTTTGGTTAACACATTAGGTCTTTAAGACAATTGTATACAGGCTACAAAAAAGAAGTGAATATCAGGGTTGCTGCTATTGTCCTCATAGCGTTAACACATTTGGGATGATGCCAGCCTAATTCCAGAGAGGATTTTCCAGAGGGCAAAGATCAGGACTGTCTGGTTCACTATAGTGTAGCCAGGGCTTGACACAGTGTAATAATAATTGCGAACCTAACCTACTGTTAGTACTCTATTACTCTATATGCCTTATCTCATTCACATAGTAAGTGCCCATTCACGTAGTAAGTGCTCAATAAATATTTGTAGAAATGAATACCCTTGGGCGGAATTGAATGTGTGCATGAATAGAAGTTTTTATTGCTGTTATCCTAGAAGGAGTAAAGTAATATTTGCTAAAGAGAAGGGAACTTCTTCCACTGATTCTCTCTCTCTCTCTCTTTTTTTGGTTTGGGGAATTTTGATTGTTGCATAAAAACTGATACTGTGGCAGATGCAGTTAGGTCCTGATACTAAAGGCTGTTGCCTCTCTGCTCTCACCCAGGAGAGTGTTCTGCTCTGAGGATCCTGTGCTGAACTGGACAGCCACAGTTCTTGCCTTCTGGAAAATCCCCTTCGGAGTTAGACTGCATCACAGTGAATGCTTAACTCTGTCAGAACAGTAGTATGCTAGGGCAACACTAAGATTTGAAGTACTATTTGCCCTCCCCCAGTGGATTCTTCTTTCATACTGAGTTATCTGCTGGAAATTCTTATCTAACAGTAACTCATTTCTCTCTCTTTAGGACCACTGAAGCCAGAAATAACCGTCTCCTACATTGCTGTTGCAACAATATTCTTTAACAGTGGACTATCGTTAAAAACAGAGGTACTGTCACCTATGGGGCATGTGATAAGCAGGGAGAAAAGTTTAATTTCTGCTTATTAGTTTGAAATTTCAGAATCCTTTTGTAAAGATATGTGTTACTATGGTTTAAAGGCATCACTGTAACAAAAGAGAACTTGAACTTCTGCAAAGGACTGTGTTTTGAACCTACGTATTATAGAAATTTTGCAGTTGAACAACATGGACCCCGAGGGTGTGGTTATAATGGGTATGTTTTTAATACAGCAACTAAACTGAATGAAGCATCTGCTTTAGGTCTTCCTCAGATTATGGTGGTGACTATGGTGATGAATGCGATAGCACATTTAAGTTGTTGATGTTTAGTCAGGTTTCCATAACTTTTGTGGATGAACTTATGTTGTCAGGCAGCACTCATGCTACTCAAGTGATGTTATACCTTTTAACTAATTTGTATGTTTTATAGTATATTCTTTGCTGGCATATCTATTAAATATTAATAAATGTTTTAAGAGAGAAATTGGGATTTTTCATTCTATGTCACAATTCATCATGAAGACATGTAGATAATGTTATTTATTGATCCAAGTGTCGCTGAACATGGGATTCTCCTAGAATGAGAGAAATCAGACATTTTTTTTAAAAGATTTTATTTATTTGACAGAGAGAGACACAGCAAGAGAGGGAACACAAGCAGGGGGAGTTGGAGAGGGAGAAGCAGGCTTCCCGCTGAGCAGGGAGCCCGACGAGGGGCTCGATCCCAGGACCCTGAGATCATGACCTGAGCTGAAGGCAGACACTTGATGACTGAGCCACCCAGGCACCCCAAGAAATCAGACATTTTTAATATCGAAGAGAGGAATGAATAGAATTTATGATCCTCTTTTGACTTATAATAGGAGGGGAAAAAAGGAGAAAAATACCTATTTATTTTTGAAGAAATTACTTAGGGTTTTTAAAGTTCTTATTCTAAGATGCTTATTCTTAGGTAGATAGGGAAATTTTACTATGCAAGGATTTTTTTTTTTTTTTGGAAATAGCTTTAAAAGTCAAAATTTTGTTTCAACATCATGCTTTGCTTTACTTATTTTCTTTTAAGTATGATTTGAATGAGGACCAAATTTAGTTACCTCCTTCTTTGACCATCCTAATAGCAACATGGAAAAAGTATGGTTTTACTAAATTTATGTATTCTGTAGTTATCTGGTTGGTATAAATCTTTCTATTGGAGCATTTTTTATATAGATGGCATCCCTGTGTAGTATCTGATAAACTTGTCTCAAAATTTTTGAATATCCTGACTGTTCTTCTGAAAATAACTGACATGGGACAGAATTTCCTAAATATGTTAAATCTAGTTTTTGCAAATTATATTGATACGAAAGGACTATGATCAGTTCTTGGAGGGCACAGACTTTTTCTGTCAACATCTTCGTTCTGTTGGTTCTCGAATATGGGGCCTAGTGGTACAGAACAATATTTGCTGCTCCCATG
The DNA here is from genome assembly GCF_024610735.1 of Ursus americanus. Taxonomy (NCBI): domain Eukaryota; kingdom Metazoa; phylum Chordata; class Mammalia; order Carnivora; family Ursidae; genus Ursus; species Ursus americanus. The sequence continues at coordinate 35,550,124 of NC_142139.1, read as the reverse complement.
GTGCTGGACTGTTCTTCCTTGGAGGTCTTCCTGCTGGTTGTGGCTAATGCCCTTTGCAAAGCAGCTGCCTTACCCAGGTCCTCTTCTTGGGACGTTGCTCTAACTATGTCCCCTGGCAGTTGCTTAACGGCTACAGCTGTTACTTATTTCATGAGAAATCTGGCAAGAGACTTGATTCTCTCACTCCTCCCTTCTTGCTTAATGTGATTCTGTAAAGCAGCCAATTTTGTGGGATGCAGGAGTTTAAGAAGGAAGAATGTCACAGCTTATCAGCAGTTCTCTAAGGACCAAATTCTTCTGTAAGCACCTAGGAAACCTTTAGAGTCATCCAGCTAATTTGGATCTAATGATGAAATGCCTTAATCCTGTGCTTTATCATGGTATCTAAGTAGCCATCAAAGCCATTTCTTCCATCAATGGCCCTTTTCAAACTATACTACATTAAGTCATTTTCAGGATCCATTTAACTTAAGATGTTCTAGATTGCATGATTGTATAATGTTAAACCATCTTTAAGCCCCGCTAATTTCCTGGGCAACCGAACAGTTTTAAGTTAGGAGGTAGCAATCTTGTTATTTGTTTTCTAGTTAATAATTTTACATTTATTTCCGCTGGGACTGCCATTTTTGAGCCTTATTAGAATAGTGCATTTTCACACACAGGAGACAGTAAGTTATTATTGACTTGAGTTTATTTGAGAGCATTTACATTGGTCCCATTCAAGTTTGATTTATCCTGAACATTTCATGTAGGATTACCCATACATTGATGTAATGGTATATATTCTAAACTTTGTTTTGCTAATTTATTAAAATTGTTAAGAACTCTGTGTTAATACTAAAAAGATTTAATGCTGTCTTCAGTTTTATGACCATTGATTTCTAGATTTGAAAATACCTGTTGAAATGTTTTCTGAAAATTTGTTGTATTAAAGTCAAATAAGTCACATTTGCAATATATTTTATGTTTAGCTAATTGAGAGCTATAGTTTCAGAGGACTTGTCACTTAGCAAGCCATGGCAGGACCAATCTCATATAAACCTGTGAATCTCATAATACCTATGAAATGCCTGGGGCTACAAGGCACTGTGTTTGGCACTGCGTTGGAAACAAAGATGAGCAAAATGCTCAGGGCTTGGAAAGGGTCCTGAGTAGGGCAGAATATACAGGTCTTTCCTTATTTTCCTAAACAGATCATTTTTTTGAAGTTCTATTACCTTAGAAGTAAATATAGCAAATTTTAAACTTTAGGTTCTTGCTGCTTATTTCCAGCCCAGAGCTATGAGACTGAGTCTTAGAAAGTGAATCAAATAAAGGTCAAATAAGGTTTAGAAGGGAAATTGGTATGTAATAAAAATATTTCTACATCTCAGTCAGAGCCCCTGATTTGAAGCAATTCTTGATACTGTCAGTGATAACTCTGGTATAATCAGTATTTGGAGTATCTCCTTAAGTTTATTTTAATGGAATTTGGCCTGTATTACATGTGAATAAATAAAATGTCATGCAGGATCAAATTTCAATTACTCATGATGGCATTTATTTGAGTATGTGGCCCTAAATTCTGCTTGGGCATGTACTCTTTTGGATATTATAGGGTTCACTTGCTTTTTCTTTTCCGTTGTTACCTTAATTTATCTTTATGGTTGTATGAAGAATATATGGAAAATATGATGCTGGGCTTGAAAATCTTTCTTAGGAATACTTTATGCCTGTTATTTCCCTGTTGTCAAGAAGCCCCTCATGACCCAACATGGTCAGCCTTTGTGATTCATTTCACTGGATTCTTTATTGTTCCATTGTTCTGATGCAATGGCAATTGCTTATAATTGTCATTTATTAGATCAACTAGTATTTTTAAACTATATTTTGTTTTTTATGACTTTTTCTGATTATAAAAGTGGTATTTCCCCTTTGTGGAAGGATTAGAAAAATTAAAAACAACTAGTATTAACATCTCTGTGATTTTTAGTCCCTTTTTTCCTAAACATGTTTTACATATAGAATATTTAAAAAGGAAATATTTTAAACAATTGTATATATGCAAGTATACGTATATGTGTACTTGATCCATATACTTGCATTTGTATCACTTATGTCCACACATATAGTCTTTTTTCCCATGTAACATTGTATAATTTAATTTTTCATATAATTTAATATATTAATTTAATTTTTGTTCATGTATATAAAATTCACATTTTGTTTACTTTTATGAATATAAATCAAAGGGTACAAAGGTATGTATGATGAGAAGTCTTTTCTCCCCTCTTTCAGATATCTGGAGATAATGAATGTTAATAGTTTGTATCTTTCCAGAGATATTCTGTGTAAAACATATGTGCCCCCGCTTTCAAGCTGTGGTGTTTGTACTGCTTGCCACCCTGTCTTGTTTTACTTAAAAAAACTATCTTGGAGATTGTTTCAAATCAATACATAAAGAACTCCTTGTTTCTTTTTGTATGGTGGAAAGCATTCTATTTTATGAATGTGTCATGATATATTTTACTAGTCCTCATTGACGGACATTTAGGTAATTTTTAAGTTTCGCTATTACAAAAATGCTGCACAGGGTGACCTAAAAATTGCCCATTTTCCCCACCTTTGGGAGAAAACATGAAGGATTAATTCCTAGAAGTAGAAGTGCTAAGTCAAATATCATGTGCAGTGTAAGTAGTGACAGATAGTCCAAGTACCTAGAAGAGTGTCAGGTTCTCAGTAAGTGTTTGTTGACTGAAGGAATGAATTGCCAGATTGCTGTCCCTAGGTTGTGCCAATTTATACTTCTACTGGTTAAGTAGGGAAGAGATCTTGTGTTACCACGTGCTTGTCTGCACAGTTTTAACATGGTTTTCACTAGCTCATAACAGTCTTGTTATACCTTACGTTATGTAATTATTCACCCATTTTTGGACTTTTAACTTGTTTCCTGATTTTACTATAATAGATGATGCTGTTGTGATCAATTCTGTATATAAATACTTATAACCACATTTTATATCCTTAGGATAAGTACCTAGACATAACATTTTGGGGTCTACGAATGTGAATCATATTATAGTCCTTGATATATATTCCCAAGTTACTTTTCAGAAAAGTACTGCTGTTTCATATAACTAACTAAAATATATGGAAATTCCTTAGTAACTGCGTTCTGGCTAATCATTTTGTTACAGTTAAAAAATTAAAATATAAATATTTACTTGGTATTTATCAAATACCTCTGACTATATTTGAGTGGGATTTGGTTTTGACGCTGCCGAGCATTCTTGGAACTGCTGGTGCTCATCTTTTCTCTGGGTGAAACTTCAAGAATTCTGATACAGTGTAAGGATGGTTCCTTTGATCTTAGATCTGATCCGTGGACCTGGTGTGGCTTCTGGTCTGCGTGGTGCTTCCCATTTGTCCAAACAAAGTGAGACCCAGTTTGCCAGGAATTCCTTAGATGTCATTAGAGATGTTTTACGACCACACTGGCACGGCTGTGTGTCTTCACACAGGGAGATAGGTAGTGGGAGCCGATAAGACAGATCCCTGAATGTGGCAATCAGAGTCTGCATTAACCTACTGTCCATTAAACTGATAGACTTTGGCTAATGTCTCCGAGGCTCAGGATTTCTTGAATGTCTTACTCGAACTAGGGGAGACATTCCAGTGCTATGCTTATAACTGGTGAATCTCTGGCATCTTTGTGCTTTAATGACTTCTTGCATATTTTATAGGACTTTTTTTATAGTACTTATTTTTATAATATTTTTTCTCCTACTTTCTGAGTTTGTTTTATTTAACTGAATAACACTATAACTCAAAGAAATTCAAATGCAAGTGCTTGTTAGTTTGTACATATTTGAACCCCCCAAATTTAACTCATTGTCCTTTCTTAGCCGTGAGACATATAGCATGTGCCTGGTTTATCGTGTTGAGTGTGAATTTCTTCCATCCGGGGCAGTAGTGTGGCATGATGGAAGAAGTGGACATGAGTTTGCTAGCATACCGGAAATGAGTTTGATTCTGAGCTGCGCTGTATGATGGCTCTCACCTCAATTTCCTGCTTAGCGAAATAGGTTAATAATATCTAGTGGGGCTGCCGTGAGGATTAAATGAGATAACATTCATAAAGTGACAAGCTCAGAGCATGGCACATAGCCGCTGTTCAGTTAACATTAGCAAAGAAATCCAGAAAGTTGATTTTGGGGGAAAAAGCCATTTTGAATTATAAAATGTTGTTGGAGAAAACATTTAAAAAATTATGATTTGTGTTTAGATTTGGTAACATCTTGGCAAAGTGAGGCCTTCTTAGAGATTAATTGTATTTGATTAAAATGAGATAGGTCCTTAAGTAGTTATGTACATGTTTGTTCATAGTGTCAACAATCCTCAGGTCTATACCAATGTAAAGGTACTTGGCTCAGTCTTGGTCCAGAATTCTACAAATCTGAATTGTTGGGGTATATTGTATATTCAGAAAAAAATAGAATATTTCAGAAATTTTGTATAAAAATACCTCTTTTCCCCCCTTAAAGTCTGTCTGTTATGCATCTACTTAGAGGTAAAGATTTTAGCTCTGAAATAACTCCAAATTACAAACTAATTTATTCGATATCATTTTAGTATCAGTCTCTCTTCAGAAAAGTAGTTTTCTTACCCTTTGCTGTTTTGTGCCTTTCCTTTTTGCAGGAGCTGACCAGTGCTTTGGTGCATATAAAACTGCACCTTTTCATTCAGATCTTCACACTTGCATTCTTCCCAGCAACAATATGGCTTTTTCTTCAGCTTTTATCAATCACACCCATCAATGAGTGGCTTCTAAAAGGGTACGTTTAAATATTTTGAGGGGTCCACTTTTAATGGGGCATCTGTGGCAACTATATACAAAAGGGCTTATGTGTGGTATTTTATAAGGGAATAAAACGCTTGAAAAATTATTATCTTTTAAAATGATCGTGTTCGTCAAGGAGATTCATCAAAGAATTTTATAACATGATCTTTTTTTTTCTTTTTTCTAAGGGTTTTATTAGTAAATTTTTTTTAAGTTGTAATTTTGGTATTGTTAACATACAGTGTGATATTAGTCTCAGGTGTATAATATAGTGACTTGACCATTCTATATATTACTCAGTGCTCATCAATATAAGTGTGCTCTTAATTATAACACAATCTTAAAATACACCCTCATGTTTAATCTTAAGGTTCTGGGATAGACACTGTTCTGGGAATTTTAAAAAAGCTGTGTTGTGAGAGAGATGGAAGGGAAGAGAAGATGTAAGATATGCTGTCAGTTGGGTGCTAGAGATTGTACATTGTATATCTTACCAAATGTATACAGATAATACATTTTTTTAAATGTATAGGAAAGAAAAAATATATATAGGGAACAAACACTTAATTTTTTACTTGTTCTATGTTTGATATGATAGTTGAATTAACAATAGATTTTTATTAGACTTTTCTTCCATTAAAAATGCCATGTTTATTAAAATTATTTAATGAATTTAAAAAATTATTAGAAGTGGTTTAAAACTAACCACATTTTAGCAGCATGGTATAATAGTCTAATAGTTAAAACACTGAACTTAGAGCCCCAAGATCTCTTTCTGACCCTGTCCCTAACTTGCTGTGTGACTTTGAAGAAGTCATGTAGTAGATTCAAACCTCAATTTCCCTGCCTATAATAATGAGGATACTTATACTTTTACTGTCTGCTTTGGTAATGGTGTGGAGGATCTCAACTGAGATCACTCATTCATCTATTGAAGTCACTTGTTTACTTCCCACTATGTGCCAGGAGTTATTATAGGTGTTGGAGAAATAATAGTGAACAAAAATGGTAAAGTGCCCGTTAGTTTTGCAGGTTGAGAAGACTTGGGTGTGATTGGCACTAAACAAGTAAGTAGATGACTAAGATAGAGATAATGTGATGGGAAGTAAAACTGTGATACGGTTGAAAGTGATTGGGTGGGCAGGGCAGTGATTAATGTAGATGGCAGAGTTCTAGAGATAGAATGTTCTAGGCCAAAGAAAAGAATGTGCAAAGGCTGTAAGGGAGGAACAAGCCTGGTGTGTTCTGGGGTCAGGAAAATGATGTTGATGGCCAGAGCCTGGTGATACCGAGGGAGAATAATATGACTTGGAGTTGGAAAGGTAGGCAGGGGCCAGGACACACAGAGCCTTGTAGGTCCATGATAAAAACATTCAGATTTACTCTGCGTGCAACAGAAAGCTACTGGAGGGATTTCAATGAGGGAATGTTATGGTCTGATTTATATTTTCAAATTATTGTCCTGGCTGGTGCATGGAGAATAGACAGTGGAGGGACTGAGGAGCAGCTTGGAGGCCCCTGTGGTAAGGTTGTCGTGGAGCAGAGAGAAATGGGCATTGGCGGATGTACTGTAAATTAGAGCTCTCAGAACCTGTGGGGGGATAGGATGTGGAGAGAGGAGGACAGGGAGGAATCAAGGATGACTTCTGGGTTTTGGGTCTGAGCCACTGGGTAATTGGTGGCGTCATTTTCTTAGCTGAGGAGAAACAGAGTAGGACAAGAAGGTGAAATTAAGACCGCTAGTTTGGCCAGATTGAGTTTGAGAGAATGAGCATAAAATTTTCACGGAAAAGCATAAAATTCCACAGAACTATGATGACATCATTTTAGAGAGGCAATGTACGATGCATATTAAGAACCAGTAGTTACGGAGTGTTTCCCATGTAAAGGGCACTCAAGGAATAGGAAGATATTAACTAATTTTTCTTGTATTCGGCGAACGTCTAGGGTAGTTGGATATGTGGGAGATATAAATATAAAATAGTAAGCAACCACAGTGGGGCAGCATATGATTTGTTAGATAAGTGGTGTAATGAGTTAAAGGGTAAGAGGTTCAGCAAAGGTTGTGTATTCCTAAAGTAGTGAGTTCAAAAATCAGGCATTAGTGGGAGGCAAAGATACAACATTTCCTCACAGCCGCATTGCAGAAGGCCTGAACTACTGGGCTGAGGCGTTTGGGTTTGCATCTGTAGATGATGGGAAGTTCTTACATGTCCTAAACAGCATGCTCAGAAGTGGTCATTAAGAGAGATGAATCCGACATCATTGTACTGGGTGTGTTATTAGTAGAGTAGGGCTTACAGTCTCAGGAAGCTAGGATACAATTCTTACCTCAGGATATGAAGCTTGAAGGAGTACACACTTGGCCTAACGAACTCAGGGAAAGCTCTTCCTAGCCCACTTTTTCTTGTTGCCCTCCCCAGTTTGAGAATACATAGTATATTAACTTGAGGGAGTTGCAGACTCCTACCTCAGGATCATGTTTAAGTCATGGAAATAAATAAATATTTGGAGCACATCCTTCTTACCTTGCTATGTAAAGCGAAAGAGTGCAGGCAGAGCGACCATTCATTTAAAGAAGTCCAAACTTGGGCAAAAAGCACCTGAAGGGGGGTGCTGGTAACAGTCATGGAAAAGAATGGAAAGTTGGTTGTGGTAATAAATTGGTTTATGAGGAGCAAGTGGAGCCCCACGTAACTCCAAAGTTTCAAATTTAATAGTAGAAAAAATACCAAAACTATCCCATTGACAGAAATAAGTAAAGTCAGAGGTGAAATTGATTTTTTAGAAAATATTAGACATGTTTAGTTTGAGGTGGCAGTCACAGGCAGCTACAAATTTGGGGATGGTGGTTAGGGCTAGAATGTAATGGCAACAGGACTCATTTTGCTGTTTCTTATTTACATTTGTGTATTGAACATCCTTGACGGTAAGAATAGGAATATACTGTGTAGTATCCTAACTTGCGTAGGACATGCTTATGTAGTATCCTAACTAGAGAACGCATATGGAATATGTATTCACTATATAGTTTAGGGATTTTTTTTTTTTTAAGACAGGGGAGCTCTGCTTTTTTGTACATAGAAGGGAAGGGGCCAGAAGAGAGGGAAAGGTTGAAAATACCTGAGAGGACCTGTCCCTAGTATTGGGGGTAGGAAAGATAGAAGGCAGAGAGGCTAGAATAGTAGGCCTAGGTAAGTCTTTGACCCTGGATTCCAGAATAAAAGTTTAATCCTTAGTAGGTGGCTTTGTGAATTTGGACAAGTTATTTAACTTCTCTTTTAACTTCAGTTTTCAGTAAAATGAGAATAATAATAGAATTTATCTTAAATACTTGTGAGGAAGAAGTGAGTAAAGTATCTAGAATAGTATCTACTATAAATGGTAAATGCTTAGTAAGTATCAGTGATGATAACAGTGAGGATCATGAGAAAGTCTCAGAGATTGGGAATTGATAATAAGACAGACAACTTAAGGTCTATTTGGGAAAATAGATCTTAAAAGAAGACTTGAGCTGGAAATTCTATTAAAAATGTTTTCTCATGTTTTCAGTCAAAATGAATTAAAGCTTTTCTTTTTCTTTTTTCTAATTTCAGAGGAAATGTAAATTCATTTCATAAAGCTTAAACGATACATTCTTACAAAAGCGAGTAGAGGTCATCTGGAATCCTGCACTTAAAATCTGTGTCCTCTGTTCCCTATATGAATTTTCTATTTTTAGTCAGGCCAGCTACTCGCTATGTCTAGAATGTATATTTGATTTATGTTGAAAGTATATCCATGCTTTGGATGATAAGTAATGTTTTATATCTTTAGTATTTACATTTACTACTCATAGTTTCATTTGCCTGTTATGCAGTGTGTTTTCTATCCTAAACTAAGAGAATAGACTTCTTGTCATGATTTGGGGAATATACACATAATTTAATAAAAACTAAACTTAGAATAGGTAGTAGAGTTTACTACAGTTTGAATCTAAGAAGTATATGATTATGTCATGCTTGTTCTTTAATGATGTGACAGCAACATGAACATGAAAGTTTGAGAATTGCTGTTTATAATTGAAAAAAACCTTATAATTGCATTTTCTTTTATTTTACAGTTTGCAGACAGTAGGTTGCATGCCTCCCCCTGTGTCTTCTGCAGTGATTTTAACCAAGGCAGTTGGTGGAAATGAGGTGAGTCATAGGGCTAACTTTATTTAAACATAAGTAGATGCTTTACTTTTATTTTATATTTTATTTTATTTTTAAATTTTATTTATTTTTATGATGAAGAAGTGTCACAGAAAACACATGAACATAGCAGCTAATGAAAGAAGTGTAATGAATTCATCATCATTAATTCAGATGATGCTAATATTAATGTTGATGAGTGGAAGTTAAGATTTCAAAGAGAGGAGCAAGGGAGGTAAATGAAATAGAGATAGTGATTTTCCTACCTCAGTGGGAAGTTGGGAGACAGAAGACAAGCAATCCAAGGAAAGGTACTTTTCATCCAAGACCGATGAGCTGAGGATATCTCTGTGGCCATTCCTTAGTTCTTAAAAAATTTATAGCAAACTAAATTTGTAGAGAAAGGGTCAATATACATTTAATGACAAGTAAAGATTATATAAAAAGGAGAAATGAGGCAAGGTTTCTTTTTTTTTCTTTTTAAAGTTTTATTTACTTATTTATTTTAGAGAGAGAGAGTGCGGGGCGGGGCGGGGGGTCAGGGCGGGGGTGGGCAGACGGAGAAAGAATCTCAAGCCGACTCTTCTGTGCTGAGCCGGGAGCCCTACATGGGGCTCGATCTCATGATGCTGAAATCATGACCTGAACAAAACTAAGAGTCCATGGCTCAACGGACTGCACCGCCCAGGTGCCTTGAGGCAAGGTTTCTGAGATGAGTTCAAGGAGATTATTCAGCAGCTGGGGGACTGTGGCAGAGTGCTTGTATATTGGGACAACAGTCGTCCATTTCCGGGCTACTTAGAGGTGGTTCCTCTTGGCTGAAAGGCACTGCAACTTCATACTGAGGGACTTTGCTTCATGATAGCTCCTTCCTCCTTTTCCACTTGCAGTTTCTCATTCAGAAAAGAATACTATTCAAGAAGGGAGGATATAAGGGGTTCCTACTTCAAAAAAAAAAGAGGTTTCTACTTCCATTTATTCCTAGGATTTTGCTTTCTTAGCATTTGTTTTTATTTTCATCCACTCTATTTATTCTGAAAATATTTATTAAGTACCTGCTATATTCTTCTTAGAAATAGTTTTATTGAATTATTATGGACATACACTTAAGCAATTTAGTGTTTTGACATATGTATACCTGTGATACCGTGACCACAATCACGATAATGAACATACCCAACACCCTCAAGACTCTCTTGTGTTCCTTAGTAAACCCTCCCTCCTGCCTTTCTGAGTGTTCCTCTTCCCTAGGCAACCACTAATCTGTTTTCTGTCATTGTAGATTAGTTTGTCTTTTCTAGAGTTTTATATACTGGAATTATACAGTGTGTGTGTGTGTGTGTGTGTGTGTGTGTGTGTGTTTACACACATATAATACTTTTTTTCTTTTCTGGCTTCTTTTATTCACCATAATGATTTTGAGATTCATCTATGTGGTATGTATCAATAATTCAGTCCTTTTTATTGCTGAGTATTATTATTTTTATGGGTATACCATAATTTGTTTATCTTTTCACCTGTTGATGGACATTTGGACATTTTCCACTTTGGGGCTATGAGCATTTGTGTACAAAACTTTTAAGTGAATGTGTACTTTCATTTCTCCCGGGAATACTTAGGAGTGGAACGTTTGGGTCATCTGGAGGTGTATGGGTTAGCATCTTTCAACCAAGGAAAGAATCACGAATAAATAGGCTTAAGTCATCTCTAAATAGCTTCTGAAGTGGACCATTTCTATCAATAAACAAGCACTCTTCTTTGACCACAGGTGTATATTTAACTTTTTAAGAAATTGCCAAGCCGTTTTCCCACGTGGTCGTACCGTTTTACGTTTCAAACAGCAGTGTCTGGAGTTCCAGGGCTCCATATCTCAGCAACACTTGGTATTGTCAGTGTTTTTAACTTAGCCATTCTAATATATATCTAGAGGTATCTCGTTGTGGTTTTAATTTATATTTCCCAGCTACTAATAATGTTGAGCATTATTATCTTTCATATGCCTACTTACTATACATGTCTTCTTTGGTGGAATATCAAATCTTTTGGCTTTTTTTTTTTTAACTAGGTGGTTTGTTTTCTCATTGATCAGCTTTTTGAGTTTTATATATTCTAGACACAAGTCCTTCATAGATATATGCTTAGTAAATATTTTTTACCAGTCTGTAGCTCATCTTCATTTTCTTACCAGTGTCTTTTGAAGAGTAGGATGGTAATGAAGACAGTAAACGTAGTTGGATTCTGGATGTGTTTTGAAAGCAGAGGATATGCTGGTGAATTGAATGTGGGATATGAGAGAAAGAGGGGGGGGTCATGAATGACTCCAAGACTTTTGATTGAGTAGGTGAAAGAATGGGGTTGCAGAGGGTTTTTATCACGAATGGATGTTGTACTTTGTAAAATGCTGTTTCTGCATCTATGGAACTGATCATATGGTTTTTATCCTTTCTCTTATTGATGTGGCGTATCACACTGATTGTCTTACGAATATTGAAGCACCCTTCTATCACGGGAATAAATCCCACTTGATCATGGTGTATGATTTTTTAAAAATATATTGTTGGATTCAGTTTGCTAATATAATAATTTTTGCATCTATATTCATGAAAGATATTGGCCTGTAGTTCTCTTTTTTTTGTAGTGTCTTTATGTGGTTTGGGTATCAGGGTAATGCTGGCTTCATAGAATGAATTTGGAAGTTTTCCTTCCTCTTGTATTTTTTGGAATAGTTTGAGAAGAATGGGTACTAACTCTTCTTTAAACATTTGGTAGAATTCGCCTGTGAAGCTGTCTGGTCCTCAATTTTGTTTTTTGGGAGTTTTTTGTTTACCGATTCAATTTCATTGCAATAATCGGTCTGTTCAAATTTTCTATTTCTTCCTGCTTTAGTTTTGGTAGGTTATATGTTTCTAAGAATTTATCCATTTCTTCTAAGTTGCGCAATTTGTTGGCATATAGGTTTTCTTAATATATTCTGTTACAAATGTTTGTATTTCTGTGGTGTTGGTTGTTATTTCTCCTCTTTCATTAGTAATTTTGTTTATTTGGGTCCTCTCTCTCTCTCTTTTTTAATGAGTCTTGCTAGAGGTTTATCAATTTAGTAGATCTTTTCAAAGAACCAGTTCTTTGTTTCATTGATCTGTTCTATTGTTTTTTTATTTTTTTATTTTTTTATTTTTTTTATTTTTATTTTTTTTTAAAGATTTTATTTATTTATTTATTCAACAGAGATAGAGACAACCAGCGAGAGAGGGAACACAAGCAGGGGGAGTGGGAGAGGAAGAAGCAGGCTCATAGCGGAGGAGCCTGATGTGGGGCTCGATCCCGTAATGCCGGGATCACGCCCTGAGCCGAAGGCAGACGCTTAACCGCTGTGCCACCCAGGCGCCCCTGTTCTATTGTTTTTTTAATCAAAGGGTAGTTAAAGCAAAAATTGGATGAGATTACTTGCAGAGAGAGCATAGTTAGAAAAGAGATGAGGTTCAAGGACTGAGCTCTGGGACCCTTCAACATTAAGAGGTCAGAACTAGGAGTAACGGGGAAAGGCAACAGAGAAGATTAGACAGAAGAAAAAACAAGAGAGTGTGGTATCCTGGAAGCCAGGTGAAGAAAGTGTTGGAAGGAGGGGGGTTCTGATCAGCCGTTCAAAATTCTGCCGACATAACTTGTGTAAGATGAATTCTGAGAATTGACCATTGAATTAAGCTATGTGGAGGTTACTGGTAACTTTGACCAGAGTGCGTTTGTGGAGTGTAGGGGTTTCAAAAGCTTGTTTGGAATGGGCTCAAGGAAGAATAAGAGGAGAGGGATTATAAATGCAGAAATGACAGTGTATTTTTTTTTAAGATTTATTTATTTATTTTAGAGAGAGAGCATGAGCAGGAGGGACACAGGGAGAGGGAGAGAGAATCTCAAGCAGACTCCCCACTGAATGCTGAGTGGGACTCAATCTCATGACCCCAAGATTACAATCTGAGTTGAAACCAAGAGTAGGACACTTAACTGACTGCACCATGCAAGTACCCCAGAAATGATAGTATGTTTCTAACATGATGGGGATTATATAGTTGCGAGGAAGCTGCTGATTTAAGAGAGTGCTGAAGTAATTTATTTGGTCAAGAGAAGGGTATGGGGTTGCATGAGTTTCAGTAGGAGCTTGGATCGTTTATTGATGATAACAGGAGAGGAGACAGAGATCCATGAAGGTGGGTAGAAGGGGTGCACTTGGGAGTTTCTGATGACTTTTTGTTTCTTAGCTCTCTTCTCATTTTCCTTGTTGTCTTCTGATTTTCATTTTTTTCTCAGCAGCTGAGAGGGATGATGGAGTAGGTGGTATGAATGTTTGAGATGAGAGGGTAAAATGTGCAACTGCCTTCTAGGAGAGTGAATTAACTGGAGAGTATGGGAGCATTGCTGGAAGCACTAAGGATCCAGCCGAGACCTGTGGTCGTGCATTGCAAATGAAGCCAGGCATCATGGTTCTGTGTTTTCTCTTAGCCACATTCAGTTTCTTGGTTGTAGGAATGGAATTGGCAGAGAGCTGGGTTTAACCAGCGTTTCATCGTGCTGGGTAGTTCTTTTTAGTTGCCACGTAATTAGTGAGCTAGAGGGGTTGTAGGAGTCTTAGACTAGTCTTTGCCGTGATTATCTTTCTACTGCTTCGAAAGAATTTGAGGAAAAGGTCTCTTTTGGTATATCTGGGGCCAGCGTTAATTGATTAAAGGTGTCATTTATCTCTTTCTCTCTGATGTGATTCCCTTAAGAGCTTTAAAACTAAAAAACCTTTTTGTTCTCCGATGACTTTTGGCAGAAGTTCAAAGTTCACTCATTTTCTTGACATTAACATATAGCATTAGAAATTGTATTTACATGTTTATTCCCCAGTAGATATTTAAATTATGTACATGAATGTTGCATGTTAATAATGCCGAATTTATGAATATCTCATTTGTTTCCTAATATCATTGGTCTAAGTTCGTTAAATGATTATATTGTGCAACTTTATCATTATCAAGCAGTTTTGTAGTCCTGGGGAGTAAGTTGCAATTTTTCATAGAAATTGAAAATTGAGCTTACAAAGTCCAGTTGGGTCGTATCTTTTGATATGAAATGAATAGACTTTTTATTTTATTTTATTTATTTATTTTTTTTAATGATTTTTTATTATATTATGTTAGTCACCATACAGTACATCCCCGGTTTCCGATGTAAGGCTCGATGATTCATTAGTTGTGTATAACACCCAGTGCACCATGCAATATGTGCCCTCTTTACTACCCATCACCGGTCTGTCCTACCCCCCTCCCCTCTGAGGCCCTCAGTTTGTTTCTCATAGTCCATAGTCTCTCATGTTTCTGAATAGACTTTTTAAATATTGATATGGGATTGTGGAAGAAAGTGATCTGCAAGTAAAGACATTAGATAATTTTAAGTTGAATGTTTTTCTAAAGTAATGTTACAAGGTAACTGAATGTAAGCTTTTGCTGAAGTAAATGTAAAGGGAGATTAATCTTTTGTATAATGTATTGGAAATAATCTAATCGAAGGATGCATTGTAAATGGGTGCATGTAAATGAAAAGGTCCAAAAGCAGAGTCCACTGTCAGCCACCATTAGGAAAAGGTTTTGATTCTCCTGCTCTGTGATTCTCCGCTCTGCCTTGTACGCCGCAGACTTACACCCTCATGGATTTCAACACGCTGGCAAAACTGCTGGGCACACTTCCGTGTCCCACTGTCCTTTCAAACTGACTGGACTCCACAGTGGTTGTGACATGTAAGAAAACTTTTTTCCTTCTAGGTTTTGTGTCATTAAACTTTTTCCATTTAGTTTATGCTCTCAAATATTTGTATCTACATCTCTAGGATAAATACACATGTTTAGGATACACTCTCATATATTAAAGGAAATGGGAGATGGTGTAGCTTATTTGTATTTAATGATTTGGGGAATGTATGAAGATGTAATAGTGTCAGTTGAAATAATTTTCTTTTTACTTTGCAAAGTTGTTCTATGTCATAGAAGGAACCTTTTGTTTGAAATGCTTTTTCCATAAAACTGTTGGTTACCAAAAGGTTTTGTCATGAATTCAAAGTTACTGCATTTCGTAAGCTCACAGCTTGTACTTTGGCAAGAAATAGCCTTATTACTTGTTGTTAAAGTTAAAAAACAGTTTTTGTTTTTTTAAGTAGATTGTTTTTGTTTCATTGAGCCAACTAGAGTTTATAATCATTTTTAGCCACAAAAGGAAGTAAACGTATGTGCATAGCAATGCATACATGCTGGAATGCGAGCATATCCTGTAAGTATTAAAATGAGACTGTTTAAGGGCATAGCTGACTGACAGTCGTATTTCGTGGCTTTTAAATTTTAAACTACTTTCATTTAAATATTAGGAACACGGCTTGGTTCTTTCTTGTGATCATTATTTATTCATTCCAGCATTTTAAGTGCAACTTTTCAAGGCCGCAAGATTATAGGTGTGCTGTTGACATGGTCCGATTGGTGGTTATGTGGTAGTGTGTGAGTTTGTGTGCATGCGTATGTGTGTGTGCATGTGGGCACGCACGTGTGTGTGTGTGTGTGTGTGTGTGCATGCGCACATGTGATTTTAGTTCCTTTTTTAAATAATAGAAAAAGTAATAAGACTTGGTGAACCCTAATTCATTGCCAAATATAAGGAAGTGATAGATCATGTTTTCTATTTTATTCTAACATGGGAGACATGAGATAAACACTTATTCTTTGTTTAACTCTGTATACATTTGTTTGGTTTAAATTTATGTTCCTAATGTAAAGTCCTGTGGTAAAAGATATGATTTTTTTCCCCCAAAGCTTTACAAATGTTTAAAATCTTATGGGACTTACTAAAGGAATCATTGTATTTAAATTCAAGGAACTTCTGCCTTGTAGTAAATACCACAGGGATTATGAAAGAAGTTTCTCCTTTAAGAAACTGTATATTATTTTTCCAAGTTTGGAGAGAGTTACGTGTTTTCCGTGCTGTTGTTATAGAGGTATTTCATTTCTCTGTCACTTATGCTGCTGCTTCATGAAAAAAGCTAGAAAGGTAGGGTGTGGGAAAAGTTTATGCTATCTTCCTTTGCTTCAGTATTTCTTCTTTTGCAAGCTGAGAAGGGGAAGGATTAATGGCCAATACCTGAAAATGTGAAGTCAATAACCAGGACTTGGTTCCTGAGTAAAGTTGCAAAGCTGTATAGCTTCGTACAATTTTGTGAGTCTGAACATTAAACCAAGTAGGAGAGAAATATAATTAACGATTTCTGCCTTCAAATATCTGAAGGAAAAAATAAAAAGAAAAGCATTAAGAATCATAATAAATAAAAATCAGGGCAAGATAGAAAGGAGTTGCCAGTGAGGTCTGAAGAGTTATGCTAAGCTCTGTTTTATCTGTGTTTAAAGCTAAGCCTGGTAGTTTGAACTATGAAAATAAGGCACCTCCTCCACTAAAAGCAGTGCACTGATTACATGCATGTGATTTATGTTGGTTTGTTTATTTCTTGTTTCTCAAAGTGAATCCCACAGATCACCCATACCGACATTATGGGTGGGTAATTAGGGGGGAAAAATCCTTATCTCTACTTTAGGTCTATTGAATTAGAATGTGTGATGGATGATCCTCATGATTCTCCCTTTAAAAATTATGAATTATGTCTACAAAAGGTGTGTAAAACATACATACAGCTTAAAGCATAATAAACACTGTTTTGTTCGCTCGCCATCTAGCTTTAGAAATAGAATGTAAGACTCAACCAGAAGTTAAGCTCCCACCTTATGTAGACACTGTCTTCTACCCCAGGGAATAAAATGGAGAATGAGATCTGCCTTCAAAAGCCTACGTTTAGTGCGATATTACACCATCCAGAACCTCTATTTCATGTTATAAACCTCACAAAAATAGATAAAACGGTGAAATGGCTTTGTATTGGCCCATTTTTGTCAAATAATTGTTTTCCCTTTTTAGTGTAGAAAAAAACTAAAATGCACCCCAACTGAGTTGAGCCCCACTCACCTATGTAGGACAGCCAGACTTCCGTTTAGGAATCTGGACTGTGTTTGCTTTTTGTAGGCAATAGGCTGTTCCCTTGCCGAATCTGCTTCTTTTAATGTAAACATATTTAGTTGGCATTTTTATTATATTTTAATTAGCAGATTGAAGGATTTTAGAACCCTTTGCTAGTCATGTAGAATTCCAAATACATTTCAAAGAAAAGTTTTGATTTCAGGTATAGCAGAAAGGTGATTAAGTTAGGAGGTGTGTGTGTGTGTGTGTGTGTGTGTGTGTGTGTGTGTGTGTGTCTGTGTGTGTCTGTGTGTTTAATTTCATCAATGGGGCTATTGCCCAAATCTCTTCAAAGAAAATTTAGGAATGTCTCCTGAGCCAAGAAAATTATTACGTGTGGTGAACTCTTTAAGTCATAGACGAAGGTCATGACAGTCTGAGTGTATTTAAAAAAGGTTTTCTATCTGCTTGGAAAGCAAATGAAGCACTCATTACTAACTTTAAAATTATAGCTATGAGAAGATTTGCGCTAGAGGTGAAAGATCAAGATCATCACAGTCCAAATGGAGACAGAAAGTTCAATTTCTGGCTTATCAGTCAGGCATGAAACATTTCAGGGTTATTTTGCATTATCAGTGGGGAGTTGATCTTGCTAATCCAATGCATGAAGATAAGATTCATTGAAACATTTATAAAGGCCTTTAGAGTAGATCTGATCAGCAGAGAGCAGACTTGAAGTGAGAAGGCAATCTGACCTGTCAGTCACTGTCTCAGCTTCAGCAATCCCTGGGCTTTTCTGTGCCTTGCCTTTCTCTTCTGTTAAATGGGGTCCGTTACTGCTTTTGCTCGCGGTGGAAGTTTAATGGCCTTCTGGAGAAATCTCGTATCTGAAAAAGGCTGTCAGTGTTGAGCCCTCTTACAAGCCGGCTTATGGGCACTTATTTCCCTGCGACCTCCTGTGCTCTCTGGGTATTGGTAACCAGTCTTCCTCTCTGACAGACGGAAGAACAGAACAACAGTAGCAGT
Organism: Ursus americanus; assembly: GCF_024610735.1. Taxonomy (NCBI): domain Eukaryota; kingdom Metazoa; phylum Chordata; class Mammalia; order Carnivora; family Ursidae; genus Ursus; species Ursus americanus. Next base: position 35,532,085 of record NC_142139.1, on the reverse strand, counting down.
GAGAAATTGCACATCCCTACCCTTCTTCTATAGCTACCTTTTAACATTAGTCTCCTCTTCTGGGTGGGGTTAGCATTCTTAGAAGCCCTACAAAGAGTTGCCTGTGTTTGTTTTAAGCTGCTATAAAACTTGTTTGAAATATACGTAGATTTCTCAAGAATTCTGCATATAACTGAGAATACTCTCATTTAACCCCTTAACGCCTCTCAAGTTGTCTTCCATTTCTACCACTCTAACCAAAAGGGTCCCCTTTATGGTTGGCACTGATCTGTGTTCAATGGATTCAGTGGCTCATTTGCAGTTCTCATCCTCCTTGACTTAACTGTAACCTTTGACACCATGCCTACTTGCCTCTTGCATCCTTTTGCTTCCTTGACACTCTTCTCTCCTAATTTTCTTCCTCCTGTCTCTCATCATTCCTTTTCTTCCCGTCTGGCTCCTTTTCCAACCTAATGGGAATGTCTTCCAGGGACCTGATCTTCAAACATCTTGTTTAGCATTGCCAGATTCCCTTTTCTGGGTCCTTCTCTCTGTAGCTGAAGTCTTTTGACCCCCACCTTTCAGTCTATCTCTGCCTCAGACATAAGGACCAGTCCTGCTCGTGGGTGAGAAGTATTTAAACCACGCCAGCCTAACACGCTGTGGCGCAAGACCACCACCTGTGCTGCTAGGCCATCTGACCTTTAGCAAAGGACGCCTTTGCCGAGGAATCAAAGCAGGGGTTTGAGTCCTGCTTTTACCATTCCCGCCTACTGGTCTCAGTGGTCATCAGGTAAGCCCTGGACCTCTCTGAGCCTTGGTTTCCTCATCTGAGGGGCAGTAGTATTTGCCTCCCTATTTCATTGGATTGCTCACAAGGATCTTGTGAAATCGTATGCAGAAGTACCTATAAATTGTTCAGTAACATATCAGGCAAGCATCAGCATCATCTTTGTAGAGATTTGTCACTGATGAAATCACCTAGTTATCATTGCTTTCTCAAGAATTTGATCTTCTGAGTTTGCTCATTTACTCACTTCATTCATTCATTTGAAAATATGTGTTGAGTGCTTGCTATAGCTTGCTATATATAGTACCTGCAAAGAATTTTCAGCTTAGTAAGTGATACAAAGCATCAATAGTAAATTGCAATATCAGATGGCTAGGGTTTAAATAAATTTAATAAGCTGGATAATCCCAGTTTATTAGTTTGTATTAGTTTGTATTATAGGTCTTCAATATTTTTATATAAATATTTCTCACCGTAACTTAGAATATTAGTCAGATATTCAAGATTACCTTCTGGGAATGAAAGGGCGTGGGGAAACGTAGTAGTAGAAAGGTTGCTTTGGGAATTTAGAACCAGATAAAGGGGATTGAACAGATTTGCAGGATGTTTCCTCTAAACTGTTAAGCCTGGAAAACCACCCTGGTTCTATTCCAGCCAACACACAAGCCAACCACAAATACAACAGGTTACCATGTCTCCCGTGAACATTTCTACATAAACATTGACATTTTGTTATCTAATTCTTTGTCAATATCAGAATGTCTGCATGTATTAGGACCCACATAAAACATTTTCAATAATTTGGTTTATTTCAATTAATTACATTTTATTTTATTTTATTTATTTATTTTTTTAAGATTTTATTTATTTATTTGACAGAGATAGAGACAGCCAGCGAGAGAGGGAACACAAGCAGGGGGAGTGGGAGAGGAAGAAGCAGGCTCATAGCGGAGGAGCCTGATGTGGGGCTCGATCCCAGAACGCCGGGATCACGCCCTGAGCCGAAGGCAGATGCTTAACCGCTGTGCCACCCAGGCGCCCCTCAATTAATTACATTTTAAATATCAAACTTCCTTTTTAGGGAACTACCCTGGGTTCATTACTGATCTTGAGGAGACACTAGTTTAAACAACACACTTATAGCTTTTTTCTTAGGTAATCTAATTTGATTAATATTCATATTTGTTGTATCTGATTATAGAGAATTTGATTATTTTCAAATTCTGGGCATATACCTTTTTTAGGTTCTGTGTCTTATCTGTGCATTGACTGCATGCAAGTTACTCATGTATTTATATATATTTATAAAGTTGTTACTACTGGAAATAGGAGACTTACTCTCAGTAATTTGTTGAACCATGGAGTTATGGAAATATCAATAAATTGGATATGAGAAGACTTAGTTTCTTCCCTAACTAACTCTGTGATCTTAGGTATTCTCTTTTGTAGCTTTTTAATTGACTGTATGTAGGCAGGGCTGTTTTATGTATTTATGTATGTATGTATGTGTACATTTATTTATTTTTCTCCAAGTTTTAATTTAAATTCCAGTTAGTTAACATGCAGTGTAATATTAGTTTCAGGAGTCAGGGTTGTTTTATTTTCTTTTTAATTTTTATTTATTTATTTTTTTAAGGATTTTGTTTTAAAGTAATCTCTGTACCCAACATGGGGCTGGAACCTACAACCCTGAGATCAAGAGTCACACGCTCCACTGATTGGGCTGAGCCAGCCAAGCACCTCAACAGGGTTGTTTTAGATGAAAATACTTTGGGGTAAAAAATAAAAGGACCAATGTACTTGATTTATTTATTTTTAGATTGAAGAATAGTTGACACACAATGTTACATTAGTTTCGGGTTCAGCGTAGTGATTTGACAAGTCTGTATGCTATGCTATGCTCACCACAGGTGGAACTACCATCTGTCATCATACAACGTTATCATGATACCATTGACTCTATTCCCTGTTCTGTGCCTTTCATCCCCGTTACTTATTCATTCCATGACTGGAAGCCTGTACCTTCTACTCCCCTTCACCCCTTTTGCCCATCCTATCACCCTCCCTCTGGCAGCCATCAATTTGTTGTCTGTGTTTATGCTAATAGGATGTGGGAGGATATGGGAAGTTGTTTGCTTCTTGGTGAGATATGATCGACTTTATTGTATTAATTGTAGATCTTTATGCTTTCTAAACTTAACTTTCCCTATGAGATTATATGCTTCATAAAAAAGGATTATATTATACATGTATCTTTCATATGAAGGTATTCAGCATCTATCAGACTACAGGAATCAACCTTAATCTACTGCATTGCTACAAACTTTGAAAATGATCCTTTTAAACTTTACTTGCATTATGAGGACATCAGCTGTGTCTCCTAAGTACCTAATGAGAACATCCTGCTTAGTGCAATAAGATTTTTCAAGCAGATTATTTATGACCAAGAACACTTGGATCCAAACTAATGGTCTGAATATATTGAGTGGGACTGAGCTGCATTCTAACCAAATGACGAGATACTGGATTTGCAGGGCCCTCTAAATGAGCGATTCTCAGTTTTTTTCAAAACACAACCCACAGATAGAAATTGAAAAGTTCCCCAAGTATAGTAACTCTATTGTGTAATTCACTCTCTCTTCTCCTGTTCCTTCCCCCCTTCCCCTCCACCTTCTCCTTTCTCTCCCTTCCTTTTCCTTTCTTCTCTTCCATTTTGGAAAGAAAATGCCAAGCAGTACTCACTAAATTGATTTTGTGAACTACAGTTTGAAAAATATTTTCCTAAACTGTAGTGGAAACCTGCCATCCATATTTCCTCTTGAGCCGGCTCTTCTGATCCTCCTGACAAACTTACTGGCCTTTGGTCTGTTCCCTGGGGGGTTCCTGGCCATCTGTCACTTGTAGCTGGCTCCTTTGGTATTGACCCTCAGACCACTTTGGGAACTTTGTGTCTCCGATCAATTCTTCTCCTGTTGGTGGTCAGTTCATTTGAGCAGTCTGCTCCTGCAGTACCGACCTCTTCATCCCCCATGTCTTCCAGATGAAGTCCTGCTTATCGGTCAAGGCCGAAGTCAAATACACTTCCTTTTCCAGAAGCCTTTACAGATACTCAGTCAGAATTAATCTTTCCTGCCTTCCATGGTACTTCTTTTGTGCCTCTGTCATGACACTTACCTTTATCAGATATTTTTGCTTGTGTTTGGGTCTCCAATCAATTTTCGAAATTTCTTTTCAGGAACTGCTTTTCTTTGATCCTTTTAATACTGTACAAGAGTATCCATAATAACAATGGCAAAGGAGGATTTGGGGAAGCTAGAGAGTGACTCCAGTTTCATCATAGTCATATAATGGTCCCAACAGAGTTGTTCAGAAGAACGATGAAGTCACTTACCTGACAGTAATTTCCATAAGTTTGTGTTCTCAATCTGTCCTTCAAGGATATTTTTATACACTTACTGTGCTCGAATAACGTGGGATAGACTTGAACAATATTCTGTCTAGATTAGACATACTTTCTCATCAGTGCAAGTACATTTTAAATTTTGTTGAGAGAGCTTATTGTGGGAAGTTTTCAGGTGATGCTTCATAGTGTTGCTTAATGATCCTCACACATTGACTCTAGGGCAGTGTTATTACAAAGTTCCAGTCTAATTACAATTACATTAAATTCACACTGTTTTGAAAGTGGTACACTTCCTCAAATAGTACCATGATAGTTTAATTCTGAAAAACAGTCTGAGAAATTAACTGTATGAGGCAAAGCGTATTTATATATTTATACGTACCCCTGTTTTTAAAATGCATGTTGAGTTAGCCTATGAAAAACACTTTTCAGTTTTTGTGGTTCTCCTTATCAGGGACAACAGGGAATAATATGCCCTAATTTTCACTTGAGTTTACATTAATTCCCTATCAAAATAAGCCATTGTAAATACTCATTACATTTGCGCTCTGCCTTTGTAGGCGTGCATTTATTCTTTTTGTTCCTCCAAGGTGTGATATTTCCAGTTCCTCAGTAGTTTTAATTACCAGCTATTCTGCTGTGTGTTTGCATACTTGCCATTGAAAAGGTGGGGTACAGGGGCACCTGGGTGGCTCAGTTGGTTAAGCATCTGCCTTTGGCTCAGGTCATGGTCCTGGGGTCCTGGGATCGAGTCCTGCATTGGGCTCTCTGCTCAGCGGGGAGCCTGCTTCTCCCTCTGCCTCTGCCTCTCTCTCTCTGTCTGTCATGAATAAATAAGTTAAAAAAAATCGTAAAAAGGTGGGGTGCATAGTCACATTTTCATATGAAAAATGAGAGCTGGCATTAAAATTAAAAAAGGATCTACTATGCTCAAGTAGTCTATAAAGGTGTGAATTCTGTTGGGATATCATCATCTTTTTGTAGGTAAGCAAAGATAGAATTTTGTTGGAGGAATTTTGTAGTTCTCTTTAAAAATTTTTCATTTTTAATTTTTTTTATTTTTATTATTTTTTAAAGATTTTATTTTTATTTATTCGACAGAGATAGAGACAGCCAGCGAGAGAGGGAACACAAGCAGGGGGAGTGGGAGAGGAAGAAGCAGGCTCATAGTGGAGGAGCCTGATGTGGGGCTCGATCCCATAACGCTGGGATCACGCCCTGAGCTGAAGGCAGATGCTTAACCGCTGTGCCACCCAGGCGCCCCTTAAAAATTTTTCATTTTTAAATTGTGTTAGAAATACTTCTGAGGGTTAAAAAAGAGGCTACTTTAAGAAAAAGGGCCTATGGTTGATGAAGTTTTAAGACATCAGTACGAATTCATTATAAATTGACTATCAATAGAGAAAGAGGAAAGAAGTTAATTGAGTTAGAAGCTTGTTTACTAAATAAAGGAGCCTTTCCCTGGTTGGAAGGAGCCTAACCTCAGATTTTTACTAAGTCTTTTAGGGGTGTGAAGAAATGCTAGCGTTTTTCTGCACTTCCCTAATTTCTGACCTGGAGGCATAAGAAAGGGCACAGCAGGATGATTGAATGATTCAGAACTACAGCAACGCACCATCCGGAAATCACTGTTGTGGGCAATCTCTGTGCCCTAAGTGGATTTAGCTAGCTGCTAACCCACACAGTAAGAGAGCCTGCAATCATAGTAAGCTTTTATCATCAGAATAGTAATAGCCAGGGCTCTTACAGCACATGATACGTGTCAGTCCTTGTCCTCAGGGCTTTGCACGCATCAATTCCTTTAATCCTTTTAACAACGTTTGCGTTAGGTTACTATTATTATCCCCACTTTACAGATGAGAAAACTGACACAAAAAGAGATAAGAAACTTGTCCAGAGTTATGTAGCGCAGAAGCAGAGCTGGAAGTGATTGTAAACTGAGCACTCTCCTTCCGGTGCCTGTGTTCCTATCCTTCCCTTTTTGGCCAGTCCCTCAGTTACACTGGAGCTAGGACAGGTGCACTGAAACTCTCCATCTATATGTGGCTTAGTGCCCCAACTACCTAGGTCAGAAAAATAAAGGTTGACCTATGAGTAGACCAAAAAACCAGTAGTTGGATAAAAAAATGATCCCTCCGAAGTTGTGTAGGCACTGATTTTTCTACCTGACTGCAAGTCTCACTTCAGGAAGCTTTCCCATCTCTCTGCCAGGGCCTTGTGGTGCTTAGGCCATCAAGGCACATATAGCTCAGCAAAGGCCTCTGTATCTCACTGAAGCTTCTTCCATTTGACGGCAAGGAATGTATATTTCTTATTTTACAGTTATATAGCGTCTAGTGCAGTATTTGGCATATGTCAGGGGCACAGTAAATATATTTGAATTGATTCATATTTGTGAAGAATTTGTTTAAATCTAGCTCTATCCAGGTCTTGATTTAAAGAAGTCTTATTAAGGCAAGAATTCGTATCTAGTTATATTTGTCCTATATTAAATAAACTTGTGGAAATATCATAAACTTTTATAGAAGAATCAAGATACATGGTTGGCTGTCTCTTGCAATATATATTTTTTAAAATTTTATTTATTTACTTGACAGAGAGAGAGCTCGAGCGTGAGCGGGGGGAGGAGCAAAGGCAGAGGGAGAAGCAGGTTCCCTGCAGGGAGCCTGACATGGGGCTGGATCCCAGGACCCTGGGATCATCACCTGAGCCGAAGGCAGACGCTTAACTGATTGAGCCACCCAGGCGCCCCATCTCTTGCAATATTTTTACTTCTCTCAGTTATTCACACCTTTTCTGCTTTGTGTGAACATTAGCAGCTGCAGCCACTTATATGGTGGCAACTTCCAAAATGGCAGGCATGATGCCAAGAAGGAAATAAGACTTGTAATGCTTGGAAGGAAATAGAAGACTTTCATACGGTTGATCGGGCCTGGAAGGAAATAAAAGACTTCTGTAAGGTTGATCTTGTATTTTCAAACCTGTTAAGTGATGAAAAACATACACAGACATTTTAGTAGCTGAATGGGACCTTGAGTCTGTTCTCTTCCCTTTTTAATTTCAGATAGTCTTAAACTATTTAGTCAAATATCTCATGTGGGAAAAATGATTTTGACATTAGAAGACATTAGTGGATACTTGATAAATATTTTTGTTTGGCACAAGTGATGAGGTAAAACATTCTTTTCCTTAAAATGAACAGTGATTTTTTTTTCCTATGGAAATTTCAGTATATGTAGAATTAAAATATATGTAAGAATACTTCTTTAGGTTATCTTCTGTGGTGATAAATACATTTTTAATTACTTTGCATATTTTGTAAAATACTTTTACCTGTATTTTCTCTTTTGAACTTCCTAACAATTATATGAAGTAGTTATGATTGGTATTATATTACCCTGATTTTTGTAGTTGGTCAAATTAGGATTTAGAGGTGAGGTGACTTGACAAAAGTCACACAACTAGAAAGTATGGTCTCATTCTCCAGGACACTTTCATCCCATTGTACAATATGTCAAGCAAAAAATTACAGAACACTAGAAATCCTGAAAGAAGGAACACCTTCTTCAAGGAAGATCTTGTGTTGGCTCTTCATTAAAGGTGGGTGATTTAAAATTGTTCTGAGAGATGAATGTCAATGTACTATTAACCTAAAACAAATTATTTCAACACTTGCAATTTACAGAGCACTGAGCTAATATTTTGAGGAGCAGGGAGGTAGTGTACAAAGAGAATCCAACAGTAGTGTGCTTTTACAGAGGTTGGTAATGAAATGAGGAAGATCGGCAGGTGCATAAACCACACGAGAGCATGCGTTAGCAGGTGGGCGTCGTAAGTAAGGACAGGGCTGAAGAGGTCCCTAGAGCTTGAGTCAGGCCCACAGATTCTGGTCAGAAAGATGGTTCTTGGAAGTCATAGGCTTTCAGGTTGTCCCCCAGTGGTTAGGGAATTTTTTGAGAGGCCTTCCAAGTGGGGTTAAGATAAACTGGTTGGAAGATCCACGAGAATGGGCCCGATGGAAGGGGTGCTGATCGTAAATCCTGTCCCAGTGGTCTGGCTGATGCAGCATGGTTACCTGCCTGTGGGAGCAGGAGTGCAGGCTGGCTGAGGGTGCAATCGCGTTGTGACTGACAATTTCACTGCAAATGTTTCTTCCTTATAGTGAGTTGGTGACAGAATTATCACTTCGCTGTGCCCCATATGAAATCTGAATGGAAAAACCAAACATCCAAACATCCGCACACTAATGGTGTGGGTGGGTCTGTGGCGCAGGTAGGCCAAACCTGTGTGCATCATGGGGGTTGGAGAGTTCAAAGAAAAGCTCACAGAGAGAGTCTTCAAATTCATCTCAGCAATTTTCATTCCCTGCCGGTTGAGAAGGTGTAACCAAATCTGAGATTTCCTTCCATACCTCAAACACAAGAGGGCTTTTGAATTTGTTTTGCACCATAGACCCAAACTCCACCGCCAGAAAGCCAATCCCACCCAGAACACAGCCACAGATATTCCCCTTTCTAGCTAGTACCTGAAACTGTAAGACACACGTAGATGTTTTTACTTTAAATGTTATTTAAATGAAGATAAAAAATAAACTTCAGTGTTTGAAACCCTATTAATATATACCTACTTTCCTCCCTAAATCCATACTATTGATTAGGTTATAGAAAATACTTCCTGACAATAGATACATGTTGTTTAGTGTTAACTCATTAAATGATTAAATTAACATATGTGAACATGCTTTGCAAATTACAAAACATTATAGTTATTTTGCTATTATGTTACTGCTATTAGATGATGCTATTAGATGATTGGCTTTTAAAAAATTTTGTTAATTAGAAAGTCTATTCGATATAATTAGTTGAGTTAAGTATTGGATTGTCTTATTGATTGTTATGTTACTATTTTGGAAGTTAGGAGTTAAATGTGATATTTTCCCCCTTGGTTTAAGAAAGCATAGTTTTATCATGATACCTGAAAAAACATTTAGTGTTTTCTTTTCTTCCTTGCTTAAATTGTTTCACTTTTTTTTTGGCCTCAAAAGGCTGGGAAGAGAGATGAGAGAATACTGTGATAGTCTGCTTGATTTTTTTTAAAGCTTCTTCATTTTTATTTTTGTATTTTTAAAATATTTGTCTTTATCTTTTCAACTTTTCCCTTTCTCGTTCCTGACCTGTTTCTGTTTATCTTTCATCATTGTCTCTCCTTCTTTTCTTATGAATTTTAGTTCCTCTACTAACAGTTCTTAACCAAACTGGACTCGTTAGTATGGTCCTCTGGCACCGTTGGTATTGTCACTGTCCCAGCATCATCTTGTCATTGTGTGGTCTCTTCCTTGGGGCATATCTCTATTTCAGCCTAGAGTGGGACATCTCAGGTTTCCAAACCCTGAACCTGGCCTTACAATGACAAAGACGTGTACTTCCAAAGCACCATCTCTTCTTCCAGAAGCTGTCAGGGTTAATCTGTCTGCTCTGGCAATGGACAGGGCGTTACCTTCCACACTGGCTCTGTGTATAGCAGGTGTTTGCAGGGTCCACGGGGCTCCATGAGGCATTCTGCCCTCAGCACCAAGATGTTAGGAAGCTTCCTTTGGAATGTGTGACTAATGGTGACTATTTTGCTGTGACCACAAGACCCATCCCAAAGCCTGCTGCTGTCGTGTATCCTCAGGCCTTCCTTCTAGGCAGCTACCTACTCTTTAAAGTGCTGCTTCCTAAGCCTTCTCAAGGTGAATCACTAAGGCTTTATTTGGATATTGCAGACGTCAAGGAGATAGATGGCCAACTGAGAGGAACTTGAGCTATACTGTAACTCTTTAAAATCTCTGGTCAGAGTCAAATCATACTATCTGTTTAAACTCCCTCTTGTATGATTCTGTCGAAATAACTCTAAATTTGGTCTGGGTGTTAGGGTCTGATAGGAAATGGTTTGGTTATCTTGATTTTTACACTTTTACTTCTTTTCTGACATTTTCCTCCCGAGTAGTGGCAAAAGATGGGGGTGGGATGATGGAAAATCATTGGCCTCAGTCCATACCTAAGTTGCATTCTGTTTCTGCATTGACTCAGTCTAAGCCAACACCAAATATTCACTCATTGGAAGAATCTGCCCAACTCATTTATTTAGGAAGTGCTCAATTCGTACTTAAGGGAATAAAGGAAACTCACTGAGTTGCAAGGCAAGGAATTGATTCCCTGTGTCTGTCTCTTTAATTGGGTATTATTTTCTCAAATTGACCCAATTTTATTTTATTTATTCATTTTAAAATAGACTCCATACCCAATGAGGGACTCAAACTCACGACCCCAAATCAAGAGTCGCATGCTCTACTGACTGAGCCAGCCAGGTGCCCCAGATTGACCCATTTTTAAATTTCTTATCTTCATCATGGTGATTTTTTAACAACTCCTATTCTTTTATATAAATTCTACTAATTAGATACCAGTAAGAGTAATGAACTTTTTTCTCTTCAAAGAAAACACATTTATTCACCTACAATAGTAGTTGTATTTAACTGAATATTCTGGTTAAGACATGTATCAGACACCTCTGGTGGTTTTCTAGTATCTATTCTCCCTTTACCTTTAGAATAGAATCTCGTCTTCCAGCTAGGCACACTGCCATCCAGCTGAACACTGTATTTGCTAGAATTTCTGGTGTTCTGATGGTCAGTGAAATGTAAATGGAAGTATTGCATATCACATTCAAGATGTCTCCTTAAGAGTGGGTGGTCCAGCCTTCATTTTCCTTCTTCTCTCTGCTTACCGGAATGTTGCTTTGATGGCTAGAGCTTGAAGAGCGTCTTAAATTGAGAAACAGCCTGCTAATGATAGTGGAGCAGCAAGAATAGGATTCTGCGTCCTTTTGACTATGGGGCTGCTATATCTGGATTGCCTACCTCCAGACGTCTTTTACATGAAAGAGAAGAGCATACCTCTCTTGTGTAAGCACTGTTATTTGGAGTAGTTTTTTGTATGGAACTAAACTTGATTGCAATTAACGTAAAATAAATGAGCATAATTTTCAAGTAATAGGATATAATAAAGTATAATACTGGAACTACACTGAATATAACTCAAAATAATATGATATTTAGAAGCCACTTGAAGAGCTGAAGTCATTCCTGGGTCCATTATAATTTAATAGCGTGCAGTATTATAAAAAATATCTCATTGGTTATCTTGAATATTCTACCTCTTTTGATTCTTTTGGAAATGCAGATTAATATTGAGTAATAGTTTTGTTACTTAGCAGCAGTATTTCCTAATTCTAAGTACAAAATTCTGGATGTTTAGGGGAATTGTTGGAAATATTCTCTCTGGAATCCTTTTTGCTAATGTGTCCCCAAACTGATTTTGTGCTTTATGTTGTTGTTGTTTCTTTAATGTTGATGAGTAGAATACATACATTAAAGTGTGATTGGTAATGCTTCTCATAAAATTTATGCATCTTGGTCAAGGACAGATATTCAAAATAAAAAAGCTCCATTTTTTCATTATCTTTGAGTTTTCATATTATTTTGTATCTAATGTAATTTTTAAAAATCGTGGTGAATACACCTAACATAAAATTTACCGTTTTAACTCTTTTTAAGGATACAGTTTATTGGCATTAAATACACTTAACTTACCTTGTTGTATAATCCTCCCTACCATTCATCTCCAGAACTTTGTCACCTTCCCAAAATAATCCATACTCATTAAATAATAACTGTCCATTCCTCCCTCTCCCCAGCCCATGGCAGCCAACTTTCTCGTTTTCTGTATCCATGAATCTGACTACTCTAGAAACCTCATATAAGTGGAATCATACAGTATTTGTCTTTTTGTGACTTGCTTATTCCACAGCAATATAAGTCCTTGCTTTACTTGGGGAATTATTTAATCGGAAATGAATTATTATTGCTTAAGATTGTCTTTTTTACATTCATCTTCTGAAAATTGTCATCTGTAGTGGTGATTATAAAGGATGTTAACAGAGTAGATGGTGTTACGATAAAATAGGGTATTGGAATCATTAATTTATGAAATACAGCCCAAGGTAGAAGTCACTATATAGTTTGGTGTTTTTAATATTATAAAGACAATCGAAGCATAAAACAAGGACTTTATTTTAACAGATATGACATATGAGATAAATGCATTAGGTATTTTAGCTAATCTGGTAAGTTTCCAATCATCCTGTATAAGAACATAAATGTCATATCGTAGTGTGCCATTTGATTTCATATATTATCTGAATATATTAGAAATAGATAAAACGTGATTTTAGGGTAAGATATTAAAGTTTACACATTAAGCAGTTATCCCACTTAGCTTATATTCTATTTGTGAAACAAATGGTAAATTAATTTTTCTTTCTCAGAATGTATAGATTTTTAGGATTGACCAATAATCCCTAAAAAGGAATTAAGATGTTGATGATTATTTGTTGCCTTGGGGAAAATATTGATGATTTTTGTTGCTTCAAAAATAACATTTGTCCTTGACTTAACTGTTTGTTTGTTTGGGTTTTTGTTTTGTTTTGTTTTTTGTTTTTGTTTAAATTTGTATCACTTCTTGCTCCCTCTTGGTTTTCTCAGAGACACTTTACAGAGGTACACTTCAGTAAAACCTTTCTGGTAGATTGGTAGCTAAGATTCTTTAAAAAAAAATCCCAATTAAAAGAAGAAATATGATAAGGAGTTGGCCTAATGGGAGGTATACAACTGTATTTGCAAATCTTAGACATTATCCCACAATTTCGGTGTAACCCTTCAGCTGACAATTAAAATCTTTGTTTTATCAGTCATCACCCAACCCTAACAGATGGGTGAAGAATTAATCTGATTTGTATTTTTCCCCACAACTTTCTCCTACACGTTGTAAGATTCTGTGATTCACTTTCAATGAGTTCTTAAAGTTAGTTGATGGGCCTTATAGATATAATATTTATATCCTATTAAAATTATGCTGGAGTAAAACCACAGAACAGAAGAGCTTTCTAAGACCCCTGTAGAAATTTGAAGACAATTTTGATACTCTCGTCCACTTGGAAAAAAATCTGCTAATACCGTAATGTTTTTTCCCTTGCCAGGACCGTCCTTGCCTGGTGTCATTTCTTGAGCTCTCCTGGGAGGAGATTAGTCTAAAACAACAAAGTAGCCAGATGTCTGGTTCTGAGAGAGTCCCAGAGGCCAGGCTACGGTAGGCAACAGAAACCGCGTGGGGCTGAAGATCAAAGATACCTGAGAATTACTTATGGGCACATAATATGTGTCATTCCCATTATTAGCAGTCTGAGAAAATTTGTTTCTCTAATTAACCCTTTTGTTGGAGTAACCTTAAATTTTAGTGAGTATATTTCTTTTTTGATATGTTTTCTTTTGTGTGGTTTTGAGAAGTGTACATACCACAAAAGAGAAATGAAAAGGAACCCATGTGCTTGATTGAAATCTCTAAGCAGTTCTTCTTATCCAAAATAGATATGCTATCCAGTGTATAATCATTTATCATGAAGTAAGTGGGCACTAGGGTTCTAAGTCAAAATTACAAATTAATAGTCAGAAACTACATGGTTTAATGTATGAAGAGCTGTTCGTGAAGTCCCAACCCTTACTTTAAAAGTACAATTATTTCAACTTCTAACTGCTTTAGAGTGGAGATTTTTAGATCACAGCTTCCTGGTCTTAAAATGAATTCAGAATAAATCCCAGTGGTGGGAAATCTGTACCTTATTAATAGTTGACCTCTTTCTTTTCACATTGGTATTATAATGAAATGCTAATTAAAAATTCTTGCTCTCCTTTACCTGTTCGCTTTATGGATACAATTTTACATTGTGGAGACATAGACAGACTAGGAAAATGTGAATACATTTGCCGTTTTGAGTTTGTTTTAATCTTAAAACCTCTAAAAGCTTTTAGCTGAATTTATTCCAAGGGATAGGTAAACATCTAATTATAACTTTTGATATGTTAGCCTCTAGGTGAGAGTATCAAAAGAGAGAACAAAAGATTTTGGTTGGCCTTGCCACTTGTTTTTGTTTCTGTTCAACATCATCATGTAACAACAAAATTGTGTAAAAGCCTTATTCCTGCTTTCCTTGAGATATAATCATAAACCATTGTTATCAAGAGCCAGCTTTAGCGTTTTTAAGTGCTACAACACATTCTTTAACATCTGGTAATATAAACTTGGCATAAAAGCTGTAAAAATGTCTTTAAACCTAATTGGAGATATGTGTTAGCAATATAGTGCAGAGATTTCATATTCTTTGTGTAGTGGTCAAGGCGTCTTTTAACTCCTTGAGGAAAATGAAGCTCCTAGGAGCAGTTTGTAAGGATTAATTGATTTATCTCTTTGCTTCTAGATTTAAGTATTGAAGTAAGAATAAAATTGGCTTCTTGTACAAAGAACTGGAGAGGCGATTGGTTTTTTTTTTTAAGAGCTGAATTTGTGTTACCTCAGTGACAGAGGGTGATCAATGTTTTTGTTCTTTACACCTGTGTTTCTCTTACTGGCTACCCCACTGTCAACAATACCATTTACCATCACCCAAGAGTCTGGTTATCTGTTTTCCTATTAGAGTGCAAATTGAGTCAGTTATGACCATTGTGTCATAAATATTTCTAAGTTCCAGTTAATGGCTTACTTTAAACAAGTAGTATTCAGAGTAACAAAACACCTCCCAGCATCACAATATTCTTGTCAGTTCCTTGGAGTTGGTCATATAGCAGGATTTGATCCGAAGGAATGAGAGTCATAGTTCCAGGACTAAGGTCCAGTGGTAGAAGGAGCATTCCATTCTGTTGTGGTTCAGGGGGCTGTTCTTATTTCCTGCTCACTTCCTCCCCTTTCCCCCTCACCCCCAAGACACACATGCTTGTGTGTATACACACACATTTAAAACAGGGATTTGCTAAGGAGAAGACCAAAAGGTAACACTTTTTTTTTTTTTAAATCTTTCAGAAGTTGCCAATGTTGATGGTGACTCACCTGTTAATGTATGCGTCTTGAGTTGCTTCATTGGCAGTTGGTACTCTCCCCCACCCCCACCTTTTCCCCTCTCCTCCCATTTACCTTTTGGACCATTACTGTGAGTATCATCTCTTGGGGCATCTCTCCCACAACACTGTGTGTAGAGAAGTGCTTCACTGTGCTTTAAAAAAAATAAGCATTATCCAATTTAAGGAGGTAGAGAGTGTTTGTTTTCTAGTTCCTGCTTTTTATTTATTTTCCTTATTCATAGATTTCTTTGTATATTACCTACTTCTCTACCCTGTCATATTTTCTCTATTCTTTGTCTTTTAGTTCTTAATTCTGTTTCAGCATTCTGTCTATAGCTTTCCAGGATGGGTTCTGATTGAAATAAGAGCTAAGTTGTAAGAACAGGCAATTAAGCTCTCTTAAAAATTCTTTTAATAACTTAATGTGTAATGATTTAGTACTTGAGCAGGTATTGAGGTAATAATCTATAAACTTTTTTGTGATAGAATTATGTGCTAAATAAAAATGCTTGCGATATAAATCAAGTTGGCTTTGTTAGAATGTGATGATTCAATATGCATTTTAATTTCTCTTAATTTTAAAAGCTTTGAGGTTAAGTGTACAGTCTTAAACATTTCTTTTTAATCTACAATGTTATGAAAGATCTTAAGAGCTTCTTACTTATTTGCCTTTTTTACTTGTTTCCTAAATTTCTTTACTTCTAAAGTAACATTTATCCCCTCCTGAGGTTTGGAGAAGTAGCCCTCAGAACATCTGTCACTGTTTTAAAATGATGGTCTTTGCCTCAAAGTTGCCTGAGCGTCTGAGGCTACAAAGTGATAGGATTAGATCTTAGCAGATGGGAGGGTCCTTTCCCCAGTGGCAAATGAGGGGTAGCCCACTGCTCAAGAGGGCATTTCTGGAGGGAAAGTTATGTTTTGAGTACAAAAATGATTAGTTCTTGAATCCTTGTGACTTCTCACTCTGTTGCTAAAACAAGGAACAACATTTTAAAAAAGAAGGAATAGACAATTAAGTGTTGTCATTGATTGTATCCAGTATGAGCAGTTGACAGAAAACAAATGTTTTAAGTGGAGTACTTTTCCTTTTTCAAGTAAGATTTACATGATTAAATGTGGAATGAAACGATAGATAATCAGATACCTCAGAATATGTTTGCGAAGCTGGGTTTCCTGACAATATGAGGCTTAGTTATTTTAGCCTGGGGATTTTGCCTGGGGAAAAATGTATGTGCCTCAACAGCTGAAGGGCTATTCAGGAAGAAACAAAGTAAAATGGCATCTATTTTAACGTGTAATTTTGGTATTTCATACTTAATCTTATCCTTGGCAGAAATGTCAAAATATACTAGCTGCAAACCATCTCTGAAGCCATATCTACACGACCAAATTGAACTGGGTAGCAAAAGTCTTTAAGAATCAACTAGTTTTCCATGGGGAGAGGAGGGTCCTTTCTAGGTAATTCTCTGGAGGGTAGAGAATGCTCTAGTGGAATCCAAATGAAGATGTGGTGTATTTCAGAGGAACATCTAGCCTAAAAAAAACCTGCTATGGAGAGGGCAGGGGGCAGACTTAAAAACTGTTTCATCATACTTAAACATAAGTACGGATTCTTTCACATCATTTTCTACCTTTATATATTCCTACTTAAATTTAAAATAACACTTTCCTCCATTTATGTTTAGTTGGTTTTTTTTTTTTTCAATTTTAACGGCAACTCCAATTGAATTGCTCATGCTAGAAATGATACTACAGTCCCATCCCTTACTTCCTCCTCTGCTGTCCCTCAGAGGCTAAATTATTCTAGCTGCACAAACCTGGACAAACTATTTAAGTGAAAATCAAGTTTTCACTAATGGAATAGCTAGATTTCTATTTTATATAAATGCTTTTCTTTTGTTTACCCTGGAGTGGAAGCCTAGCCCTTGAAGGAATTAAAATGGTAAAGTCTAGACTACCATTTATCCTGTCACTACATGGCTGTTTTTGATTGTTTTTTAAGCAAAAATCAAGTTGCTGTATTTAATGACTTGGAAGATGCATTACGTTTTGTCAAAATATAAGAATTTATGAAGAATAAAGAGCCTCTGAAATCCCCAAAAGATCAAGAAGGGGATGTGTATAATTTTGCTGTTTAACACATATATAAGCATTAATATTTATTATTGAGTTTAGTATTTTGTATTTTCACTTCCATCAACATATAATATACTATAGTATATTATTTAGAGACCATTAAAAAGCTCAGGGTTTACTCAGAGAAAAGAAAATTTTAAGGTTTTTTTTTTTCCTCTTTTATTTGAATTTTCCCCAGGTTCTTTGGTAAAGAGCAAGCAAATTTGTTCACAATGAGGGCATTTACCTTGAATAAAACCCTCTCTGGTATGTGGAGGTAATCCAAAGAACTGACAAGTTGCTGAATGGTCACCATCATCTGTTAATGTAATGTATAGACTATTAATGTTAAGGTAACAGAGGTAACCTTGACAGTGAAAATCAGTGCCAAGTGCAGATATGGCCCTTGATACTTAATTTTTACTTAATTATTAGAGTGCACATAAAGCATATCAGGTTGGTTGGCTTTAGTAATAGTATTAGTTTCCTAACATTTAAAATTCATAGAAATGTTAGATAAATGCACTCTTGTTTGACTGGAGGATTCATTTTTTATTAAAATAGCCATTAAAAAAACAAAAAAACCAAAATACAACATTTCTAGAAACTCATTTTTTTTTTTTAAGAAACACTTGATCAGTAGAAAATATTTCCCTAGCCAAATTGGTAGCCTCATGCTCTTTTTAAATAGCATTATTTGGAATACTTTAAAAAGTGCCTTTTCTCCATAAATGTCAAATGCCTTTTCTTTGCAACCTTTGTAAGGGGAAATTTTATCAAGGAACGAGAGCACTGTATTTAATACAGTGAAGTGAATTATAATTTCAAACATCTGTTTATGATGTTTTAAAGATGATCTTGTATCATGTATACATATCTCTTTAGTGGAATATACCCTTTGGCTTTTCCTTATTTGATAGGTGTTGTGGCTTGGAAAGAAAACCACACACAGTAAATCAAAAGACTCCAGGAACGGAGCAGCGTTAAAATAAAACACACAGTTCATATATGCAAACAGTAAAAAGCATACAAATGGGCCAGCTTTTTTTTTTTAAGTTTTCAATGATAATTTAAGATTAAAAAATAATTTTGCCATATCTTTTGTAATTCTCTACTCTTTCAGCCAGTTGTAGTGATCCACACACTTTCCTCCGAGGGGATCAGTACACAAAAGCTTATGCTTTGTGGGAACCTTAGAATGTGCTTGGATTAGAATATTAAAAAAAAAAAAATACATTTCAAGAAGACATTGGTGTAGGATTTTCCCCCACCTTTGTCCCCTTAAGGAAATAGTGATGACAGCCGTTTAGATCTCCCCCACACCTCTTGTCCTCTGTATTGATGGAGAAAAACGCTTTCGACAACTGATGACCAAGTAGTTGGCTTTACCAACCTGTGCTTTGGTATTTGAAATTTGGTTTTCAGTCTCATTTCCTGCCTACTGCAGCGATACGGCCTTTAAACAACTAGACTTTCAAAAGTTAAAAGGCAATAAGTCAATCCCCTGGAAACGATGCAGAAACGTAGATTCCAATCGTCAATAAGGAAATGCATCGAGTACATTAAACAGACATAGAAAAATGGATTTCTGTCTTTTGTAGTCAGGTAATTGGGCACCGCGCTTGGCAGGGGCTGGTGCTATTGAGCCGGCCGCGGCTGCCACAGGTTGATAGGCAGGTGATCAGGCAGCTCCCACCAGGGTCTGCACAGGAGGCCTACCTAATATGCTGTCTGCCCTAAGGGCCTATGGGAACACAGTTGGATTATTATGTTAATGCATGAGCCTGCTGCCCTCTTCCTATCCCAGCTGGGTTCCCTGTTGTTAGGAACTGCTTTGCACTGACAGTGGAGTAATATGCTTCATGATTGAAAGGGCAAAGGGGCTTGGAGGAAGAAAAAAAAAAAAAAAAGAATAGGCCTGTACAGATATGTAAATGAGGGAAGGAAATCTGTAGGAAGATTTCACTCTGCAGAGAGAAAGTTTATTAGAAAGTTCTTTTTCTCTCATAGCACTCTGTAAGACCACTCATTTCTTAATTAATTTCTGGGCTTGCTTTTCTTCCCAACACTGCCATATAGTACATGGCAATGTTTTCCAAAACAGGCACTTAGGTTGATTTGTTTTCAACTAAGATGCTCAAACACATTGGTACCCAGGTGGAGTGCTGACAGTAGTACGTTTTTTTGCACCTTCATTACTCTCTAATACTTGTCCTACACTTATCCCACTGTATTTTATAGGAGAGTTTTTGTTTTTTTTTAAGGCACTGAAGGATTTATATTTTGTGTTGATGTCGCTTTTACTTTCCTTTATTTTTGATGCAGCTTTGGAAAACTGCATAAGCCTATGTTTTGGGAGTGGATGGGTTGGAGGTGAGGAAATGCTTGGGTGGGGTAGTGGGTATGTTCTTTGGTTTATGAGTTTGGTATGAGTGGTGGTTCAAATTGCGGTAGCATTTTGTTTCCAGCTAAGGTGTTTAATGTTGACACCGTATCATAGTGAAAAGAGTGTGTGTTTTCATGTCCACAGATCTCTATAAATTCTGGCTCTATTAACTAGTAGTTATCTAATTTTGGATAAATTACTTTACCTCTCATCTACCTCAGCTGTAAAATGGGTGTAATATGAATTTTAAATGAGAGGATAATGAGAGAAATAATTTTATTTGACAGAGTGAGTAGTCATAAATGCTCGCCATGATAAGGATACTTAATTGCTGTTATAACAATTATAATATTCAACTATTAGACCATTATTTTAATATGTATGGCTGTATACTTTCAGTGGTTTGAAGATTTTCTGTCTTTTCCTCTAGGTTTTTTTTTTTTTTTTTTTTCCAAGCCTCAACAAATGGGAATGACTTTAGCTTCAACCAGGATTTGAGACAAAAATATTCAGGTAGACATTATTTAACTTACAGAGTTAATGTTAGCCTATGTTCTTAAACAATTAGTTTTATAATAAGCCATATTTCAAATGCTAAAAGAAAATTGAATGGAAAAGAAAATCTGTTTGGCCAATATTCTAGAGAGCTTCTGGAAATACATTTAGTGGATGCTTAAATTTGGAAAAATTTACAAATATTCCTGTATGTGTAACCGTGTCTAACACAGTTGTTTATTTAAACTAATTAAAAATGGCAGTATGTAGTTGGGAATTATTTTAAATACTATCTCTTGTGTTTTTTTACTTAGAAGATATATGTAAAGATGATGTGTGCACAGTACCTGGCACATTGAAAAATTGAGAAATGATGGTCATTTTTAATTAGTGTCAGTGCATGTTTCATAGCCACAGACCAGCCTGCATTAAGTGATGCTTTATAGATTTAAAAGGAGGAACTTCAGGGAGATTCTCAAGGTCAGCAAATATAGAAAGTTGGGTGTAGTATAGGATCCATAGGCTAGTAGGATGGTTACCATATATCTGGTGAATATAATTCACGTGATTTAAAAATAATCCACTAATCATTTTAATACTCCATTGAAAACTTTGTGTTAAAGTTTGAGGGAGATACTTTGTGCTGTATTAGAAAAGAGACTCCTTTCTGAAAAGCAATTGTGCACTTAACCTTACATATACAGAATATAGGGAGAAGGAACCAGTTCTGTCTAAGCAATTCTCTGTAGTTATAACAAAATTCTTTTATAACATGTCTTCATATTACCCATCTAGTTGGTACATATATGGTGTGTTGGGGGGTATGCAGATACTGTCTATATTTATATATATGCATGCGTATATATGAGAACACATGAACATATACATGTTTGTATATCTATAGCTATATATAATGTGTGCATTATATAAAATCTCAGAATCTGACGTATACATAAAAATATTTCAAGAGGAGCTCTAGTCAGGTATATTCCTTAATAATGGGATTTTAAGTAATGCATTAAGTTTGAGCAATAGTTGTTAAATTGTTTAGACTTTGAAGAAAAGGCATTAGAGGAAGCAATAAGACCATGAGATAGGTAAGGAATAGTCAAAGGAGTATGCCTTTTTAAAAATTTCCTTTTTTATCAACCAACACAATAGTGCAGGCTGCTTCACTGCCTGTTGTCAGAGTACAGTTCCACGTCTGCCCCCACTACAGCCATTGTACATTAAAAGAAGTCCATCACAGAATAAATAACAAACTCTGTTTTAAATGAAGTCTACTTTGAAAAAAATCTGTGTAGTCTATTCGGCTTAAATAAATGTTTGTCCAATGCCTGGTTTTCTTTAAAGTAGCTTTGGATTTGACACATCTGATAATCCCTTATAGATTGAGTGTTCTTAAGGACAAAAGTCTTATTTTATATCAAAAAAAAGAGAAAAACCCAGTTCCTTAAACACAGTAGGAAGCCATCAAATGCTCATTGACTGACTAATTGGGTCCAGATAATAATGTAGTATAATAGTATAATACTCAGATTTTAGTCTATGGATCCCAGTGTACCTTGTTTTCTCTTACCTTTACTTGGTACTGTTCTCAAGAAAGCATTATCCATGTGCCCTTTGGCAGCTTTGTGAAGCTGCTGACTGAGTTTACCTTTCCAGCCTCTCTGACACCAATGGGTAACTTCTACCTCTCCTGACTCCCTTCTTACCTCCATCAACCCTTCACACCTCTTTATATGCTCCCCACATTGTTATTCTGGAGAAACAATGACTGAGTTGAGGTGTGCTCTATAGGAAAGAAGCAAATGTTTTGCCAGAGGGATGTTGGTTTCTGTCCTGCTAGAAGCCATTAGCCTCTCCGGTGACTATGTTGTCCCTCTAGTTGTGTTCCCCATTCACTCTTTGCTTTTCAGGAAACTTTAGAAACACCTGGAATGATTTTTTTATTCCAAACCCCAATCCTAACTAGAATTGTTAGGACCCACTCCTCTATAAATGTTTCCCTTCACTGCAAGACTTCTTTTAGCTTCTTTCACATTTCCCCCCCAAAGACGGTAAAATATTTTTTTTTAATTTTTGTCTTGGGTCTTACAAATTTCTCAGTATCAACAAAGAATTCTACATAACAGGTTATGATTCTGAAATCACAGTGAGTTATATTGTAAAAAATAAACACAGCATTTTTTAAAAGGCTTGCCTTATATCGCCGTATCTATCCTTCTTCTTCTTCCCACCTTTAAATGATTATTTGTCTCTATTTTTCCAAATTTACCAGAAATTTTATCTCTATTTCTGGGTCCCTAATTTGGCAAGTCATTGATTAATGGTTCTCACCACTTAGTAATATGATAAAATTGATGATACAGTTAATAATATCTACTATTTATTAAGTACTTACTATGCTAATGGTTTATATAGTCTCATTTAATTCTCACAAATGCTTACAAGTAATTTTAAAATACTAATTTTACACCCATTTTTGAGACAAGGAAACAGAGGCTTAATACGGTTAAAGTTGTTGGAGGTCTCTGTAGAGCTGGATTCAGACCTGTATAAGCTAAATGTAGCGCCCTCTAGTGCCTACGTATCTTACGGCTGTTTCAGTTGGTAAACTACATACTGAAACCTAGCCTTCCTTTCCCAGCCATCTCCCTCCAACCTTTGGGTCGTGTCCAAATCTATTCTTGTGTAGGAGGTTGTGTCTCGTTAGGTATAATCATGTCACCTAGATTTAGGAGGATGGATCATGGATAAATAAGAGAAAACCTTTTTTTTTAACCTTGTTTTTTAACCTTTTTTTGGCCTTGTTTTTCAAGGCTGAATGGGTAGGCACCTTAGTAACTTGGTATTATCTCATAATGACAATCTCAAAGGAAAAAGCAAGAGCCAGCATAACATTTCTTCTTTTACTAGTAAAATTTGTAGTGAAAGTGGTGTGAATAGTGAATAGTTATCAGGAAGCTGACAGTTTAAGGGCATGAAAGGCAGAACCGAAATTTGTATCAGTTTCCTTAAAAATAAACCTACTCTTGGAGCTAACAGTCTGGTTAGTGTACAGACAGACCCTGGAGATCAAATAGTAAAGTTACTTGCAGTTATAAAATACAGTTGACCCTTATACAACGTTTATGTTAGTGGCACTGACCCCCGTGCAGTCAAAAATCTAGGTATAACTTTTACCTCCCTAAAAACTTTACTAATAGCCTACTGTTGAATGGAAGCCTTACCAATAACACGAATAGTTGATTCACACATATTTTGTGTGTTACACGTATTATTTACTGTATTCTCACAGCAATACCCAACTTTTTCATAATTTTTTCAGTATTTCTAGGCTATGCAGTTCTTCTGTGAGTTTTTCAAATTGTTGCAAATCTCCAAAAAATTTTCTGATACAGTCATTGAAAAAAATCCACCTGTAAGTGGACCCATGCAGTTCAAACCCATATTGTTCAAGGGTCAACTGAAAATAAGTCATGGGGATGTAACGGACAGCATGGTGACGATAGTCAATAATAACTGTATTGCCTATTTCAAAGTTTTCAGGAGAGTAGATCTCAAAAGTTCTCATGGTGACAGGTGGCAATTAGACTTAATGTGGTGGGTTTTTTTTGCCATGTATACAAATATTGAATTAATATGTTGTACACCTGAAACTAATATAATGTTATATGTCAATTATGCTTCAATTTAAGAAAAAAAGAGCAAAGTTAACCAGAAGGAAACAGGGCATAAATTAATAAACCAGATCTGTACTTCATGATAAAGCCTGTCCTGACTGCCTGACACTGAGTGAAAAGACAGTGAAGTAAGCCTGGCTTTCAGCAAACCCATGGATTTGCGGAGAGAGCTCTGAGAGCCCCAAGAATGAAACATTCTGTTCAGGCTGATACCAGAGGTGAAGGTGTCTTCTCGGGCCCCTGAAATCCCAGCAGCCTGTTTGAGAGGATTATAGTTAAATGGACAATTGAAGACAGGTGCTTTGTCCGAGGCTTGCCTCTTGAGGTTCACATTTATATGACCGTCCTTCTACAAGAGCAGGGGTTTAAGAGTTCTGATTTTACCGCTGATTCATTTCACTTATTTCTCTCAACCATTTACTTTCTCTGAGGCTTATTTTTCACATCTGTAAGATGGAATAACACTTACCTCATGGGGTTATTTTAAGAATTAAGCGAAATAACACCTATCGTCTGGTATGGAAGATGCTTAATACATGTCACTTCTTTTCCTTCTGCTTGTGAAATGCTATTTTGACAGAAAAGTAAAGCGAAAGAAGTTAAATCATTTTATTATTAATTCCTGGGTCAGAAAAACAGTTTTTATCTCTTGCTCTTGTGGAATTTTATGCATCACCTCACATTTAAGACCCTGTGAGCTACTAATCTTGGGGAAAAAGTGAAATTCAGTTTGGTTAATAGCACTTCTTGGAAGGCACTTTTTAAACTGTGATGAAGCTAGGTTAAATGGGAGCCAAGTGGGGCCATTTCCAAGGGTTTTGGAGGTGAAGCAATTTGTTTTTGTACTTGTATCACTGCTTTTACTCTTTTTAATCTCATTTCTAGTCCCTTAGGTTCCATAATAAAGTCTTCAGTACTACACATTTTTATTAAACATCTTTTTGGACTCCAATTTGCATTTCAGATAATATAACAAAATGTATGTGTTTCAAATATTCACTGCATAATTGTGATTAGAACATGTAATCCCTCAAAAGATGTTAATTGCAATTTAAATTCACGCTGAATTTAATTAAGTGAGTTGGGGATTAGAAAGTAGATGTAAGGAGTAGTAAAGGGAATACATTTTTAAAAAGCATCCATATTTTTTCTAAAAAATGTAAACCTCTTTCAACTTGAAAATTAGAAAGATGAGGAAAATACAGAGGAGAAAAGGAGAAAGCAGGTTAAAGGACAGATTAGAAACATCTTAAAACTATGCTCACATTTGGGATCTAGAATTTAAGCTAATTATGGTTAAAGAAGGGCGGCTGGTTTGCGTATCCCTCTCATTTATATTCTAAAAGAGTTTTCCAGTAGATGTTAACTCACTTGGTGTCTGATAAAGACTTCAGTTGAGCAGAAATCTTTAAGAACTGCTGAAAATGATTGGGAAGGAAGTAGCAACAGAGGTCTTTCAATCCAGCTGTTTTGTTGTGCATTAGTCCTCTTACAATGTGCTGGCCAAGGAGTGTGTTATGTATAATAAGGTAATAGGCACTTTGTGTATGGACAATTCAGATTTAAGTAGTGCCTTTCTATGATAACTTCTGTGTGTTAATGGAGATGAAGAGTAGGGTTAGAAGAAATACAGATGCGTTATTTTTTCCTAATTTATAGAGAATACCAAAACTTGAGATTTATAGTCTTAAAAAAGTGTGTAAGTAGTCATATCTCTCAGTGATTGGGAGCATGCAGTATTTAAATTAATTATTTGATGTTGAATCTGAAAACAATTTTTCAGAAGGCTACTGGGATAACATTGTGCTTCATTTTAGTTTATTTTGTATTATTATTATTTTTAAAGATTTTATTTATTTGAGAGAAAGAGAGCAAGGAAGCAGGGGGAAGGGCAGAGGAAGAAGAACAAGCAGACTCCTGG
The DNA here is from genome assembly GCF_024610735.1 of Ursus americanus. NCBI lineage: Eukaryota > Metazoa > Chordata > Mammalia > Carnivora > Ursidae > Ursus > Ursus americanus. The sequence continues at coordinate 35,506,320 of NC_142139.1, read as the reverse complement.
CTGAGCAGGGAGCCCGACTCAGGGCTGAATCTGGGGACCCTGAGATCGTGACCCGAGCTGAAATCAAGAGTCGGATGCAAAACCAACTGAGCCACCCAGGTGCCCGGGTGCTTCATTTTATCTTAAATTTTTTCTAGGAACACATTTTAAATCAAGAATCCCTTTTAAGGTGATCTAAACACAGTTTTAAATGCAAGGGTATTATTTCTACTTTTAAGTAATTTATTTTTACATGTGTCTAGAAGAGGAAAAATTACTTCATAAACCTGTTTTGAATGAGTCATACTATGAACTTGGTGCACAAAACAGTGTGTGCGCACATGTGTGTGTTAGTTACACATACTGACTGCCTAATATTTTATTGGATTCTATGAGCATAATTTTTTAAGAAACAAATTTCAAAGTCTTTTAAAATGTTCTCTTAGTGAGAAATGTTTGAAGTGAAGATTCACAGGTGGAAAGCGCTGTCTTTATTTCCTAAGAAGTGAGCATCCTAAAGAGAAGAATTGTGAATCTGGCTTTATATCTAGAGCAGAGTTCTTCAGACTTCATCTGTGTTATGGTAAGGAGTAGCTAAGGGAATACATTTTTTTTGAGTGAGTATAGCAAACCCTCTTTTAAAGGAAACAAAAGCTCTGTTTTTACCTAAGACATTGCAGCTTTAAGTATGTAAATCCTTATCCATTTTTGCTTGCAACCTAAAATCATTCCACATAAATGTCTTCATTTATTTGTAATTCAATTTCCCTAAAATGACTACTTTGATAATGGCTGTCACGGGTGCTCTTTCTAATAACATAAAATTACTGTTATTCTCAGTGAAGTGACTTTTTTTCTTTTGCGTTTGGTTCACGTTATCACATAAACATAATTTTTGACCAATGGTTAGCAAGGAAAAGACTTACCATTCATTCGCTGTCCTAAAGCACATTGTGTGTGGCATCTCCTAGTAACATACGATATTACAGAAGGGCTAGGAAATGTTATGTGCTTGTATTGTTTAAAATTTTTTTAATGTCTTAATTTTTTTATTATCAAAGCAGTATATTCCTAGTAATCTAGAAAATGTAGATAAACAGAACAAAGAAATACCATAATCCCAATGGTCATATAACTATATTGATATTTTTGTGTGTATCTTCCAACATTTTTGTTTGCACATGTTTAACAAAATGAGATCGTAGAATGCATACTGTTTTGTAATCCTGTTTGCCCACTTAGCAATACATCGTGATCATGGCTCCATAGTGTTCGCAACACTGTTTCTAAAGACTGTTTACTCTTCTCATGTGTGGGTTTGCAATGTTATATTTCAGTCCTGGATAATATTGGCTATTAAAAAATAATGTTATGATGAAGATCCTTTTAGCTAAATCTTTTCTTGGATCTGTATTATTTTCTTAAATAATTTTTTTTTAATGGGGGAATTGCTGGGTTAAGGGGTATTTATGGACATTTGCAAGGTTTTGCTGCTCACTGCCACACTGCCAGCAAGGTTATAAAGGATGCAGAGACATCTTTTCCCTGAACTCTCATCAGTCATATGAATTATTATTTTTGAAAATCTTTGCTCATTCTATAGTTTTCTCCTTACACTACTTTTGTTTTCTCAGTGCTAGTCAATCCATGTTGAAAAGATGGGGAGTCCACGTAGTTTTTTATAGAAATGTGTATTTAATAAATATTTTTATTTCATCCCCCCCATTTTTTTTATTTTACTTCAACCGAAAGAAATACACATTGTAGTTGCTGGAAGTGTTGTTTAACTAGACCCCTAACCATGTTATAAATGGTGCCTGTGGAAGGATCTGGGGACAAGACCTTTAAACTTTTTTTTTTTTAATCACATCTTAAGCTCTTGGAGAATCTGAACTTATATAAGAATGTTTGGGCTGCTGTTATTACAGTGAAACCTCTGAGAGTATCTTCTCAGGTAATTTTTTTAGAGAAAGTCACTTACAGATATAAAACGTTTGACCAGAAGAAAGCCTCAGGTTGTCAGAGTTACTTATACACCATTATTCAGCTGGGCCTCTTTATTAAATCATCTCTTGGCAGTCCATTAGTTGTGGTGCTACAGCTATTGCATGGCCCACTAAGCTAATATACCTTCAATCACTAACAGAAGGATAACCTTAATAAAAATTTGAAGTCGATTTAGTGCTTCACTGCTTGCTGACTAGTGTTTTACATTTTAGTGTGTCTGTACAATTTCCATCCCGTGTATTTTTGATATTCACATATATCTTATCTACATAATATATTAGAATCAAATAAAGATTAATGGCCTAGAGAAGGAAGAACATTGGAAGTTCTTGTAATCCTGTCTTGCCACAGCCAGAAACTGTGATCTTGAGCAAGTCACTTCCTACACTGGGCTTCATCCAACCCTTGTATGTAAAATTAGGAAATTGGGAAGATGTTCTCTAAAATTTCTACCTGTATTACTCTACTGTGTGTAGAAAATTTAAATTACATTCTGAAGACTCTAATATCTTGAAATTTTTTTTTAACTTCAACTATGCCTTTGTAGGAAAAAAGAATTGCTCTATTCTGCCTCCCCCCAAAAATTTGAGTAACTAGAATAATAAAAGAGAAGATCCACATTATTCAATGGTAAATGATATAGGAGAAAGCTCACTTAAAGTTAATTAGCTTTGAAAGAAGAATTAACATTTACCAGTAATTACTGAAAAATATGGTTAGCTTTTTTTTTGAAAAAATGACACCGAATTATGAAAATAAACTTATTTTATTTTATTTAAACTTTATTCATTTAACAAAATTTGGGTTATATTATAACTATGTACTCGTTCTTGGAGTGAAGGAAGAAAGTATCAACTGTTGTTTTGGAAGGTGGAGATCAATGTAATTTTCCCAAGAAAATTGTTAAGATGACATGATGTCACATCTTTTCCTCCTGTTTATTTTGCAACACAATCATAAAGATACAAATTTGCAAAAAGTTGAGGTTTCATAAATTTTCACAGATGCTCTCATTTCAAAAAATAGTCCAGTTACTCTCCTTTTAAGCCCTGGTCCTGTCATTTATTTTTTTCTTACTTGTCGTTAACTTTGTGCTAATTTCATTAACTTAATGAAATCCTCCATCTTCAGAGCACCTGGGTGGCTCAGTCGGTTAAACATCTGCCTTCAGCTCAGGTCGTGATCCCAGGGTCCTGGGACTCAGAGGGAGTCTGCTTCTCCCTCCTTCTGCCTGCCACTCCTGCTCCCCCTGCTTGCGCACGCACTCTCTCTCTCTGTCAAATAAATAAAATCTTTTAAAAAAAATGAAATCCTGCATCTTCTGTAGGACTCAGTGATATTTAGCAACCTATTTGTGCTTTATTTGCGGTATATTGTCAAGTGTTTAAAATACTGTGCGATAAGTGAAAGTAACCCAACCAAAGCTGAAGTACAGAGATAGATATTATTGTAAAGTAATTAGGTTGTGAGTGTGGAAGGGAAAATGTCTTTTTGGGAATCTGTTTAGAAATGGTAAGTTCCTTAGTGAACCTTTTTCCGTTATGTTGTCTCTTGTTTCCATGTACCATCTACATTTTTGGGGACTTACTTGGAGCATGAATACGTGTGTAATGAAGGCTTGCTGGGCCTTGCCTTAAATGGTCCCTTGTATGGTTGTAGGATACCCAGGGGTTTTATATGTGCATCTCATTTAATCCTCACAAAAATTTTGTGAAGAGGCTGTTGTTATTCCCATTCTCAAATACATTTAATAAAATGAAGACACTGAGATATTTAAAAGAGTTTTCATAGCTGAGTATGTAACCAGGTTGTTGTGAAACCAAGTCTCCTGACTTTATTATCACTGCTTTTTCTAGTGTTTCGCATATGTCTCTGTGATTATTTTAAATTAACATTTAAATAAAATGAAATTTTATAATTCACTTATATTTAATTTATATTTAAATAAAATAAGTTTTAATAAAATAAAACATTTTATTTAACATGAAATCTTTATCATCTTTAAAAAAGTATAGAACAAGAGTGTCTTTTTTGAATGTCAGATCAACCCACAGAGTCTTTAAGTATCACCATTATGTTATTATTGAAAATAATGACTTAAAAGACATTTTTACAAATTATAAGCAGAGCTCTGAAGCTTTAGCTTTCATAAGTAACAAGTAGTACAGTAACTCAGTGTTTTTTGTTTTTTTTTAAGATTTTATTTATTTATTCGACAGAGATAGAGACAGCCAGCGAGAGAGGGAACACAAAGAGGGGGAGTGGGAGAGGAAGAAGCAGGCTCATAGTGGAGGAGCCTGATGTGGGGCTCGATCCTATAACGCCGGGATCACGCCCTGAGCTGAAGGCAGACGCTTAACCGCTGTGCCACCCAGGCGCCCCAGTAACTCAGTGTTTTTAATTTATATTATTATTAAGTAAAAACATATTAATATTTATTTGTTGAAATTTTCTGTAAAACCTCAAAACCAAGTAAATATGAAAAAGTTAAACCATAATGTCATAGTTGTATTTTTCTACCTTTTTGTTAACTTTTAAAATTTTTATAGATTTAAAAAGTTAGGTTTATGGATATATAATTCACAGACAGTAAAATACACCCTTTTAAAGTATATAGTATGATTCATTTTAGAATATATATAAGATCATTTAGAACATTGGTATCATGCCAAAAATTCTTTTGTGCCTCTTTTTCCTTTTCCTACCTGCAGTCACTGATAGCCAGTGATCTGAATTCTGTTTAGTTTTATCTTTTTGAGAATATTATATTAATGGAATCATACAGTATGTAGTTTTTTGTATCTGGCTGCATCTATTTAGCATAATGCTTTTGAGATACACCCATGTTGTTGCATATACCAATAGTTCATTACTTTTTATTGCCGAGTAGTATTCCATTGCGTAGATCTATCATAATGTGTTTATCCATTCACCATTTGATGCACATTTGGGTAATTTCCAGTTTGGGGCTGTTAGAAATAAAGCTGCTCTGAACATTTGAATCCAAGTCACTGTAGGAACATATCAGTATCCGTCTCTTTGGTGAATACCCAGTAGTGAGATGGCTGGATCATATGTGAGTGTAGGTGTAACTTTAAAAGAAACTGCTAAACTTTGTATCATTTCGGATCCATCCAGCAATATATGAGAGTTCTATTTGGTCCACATCCTCACCAGCACTGAACTATCAGTTTTTTAAAAAAGTTTTTGCACTTCTAGTGGGTATATGGTGGTATCTTATTATGATTTTAATTTACATTTCTCTAATAATGAATGATGTTGAGCATCTTTTCATGTGTTGATTTGGCTTCTTTAGTGAAGTGTCTTTTCAAACCGTTAGTCCACTTTTTTTGTTGATTGGCTTAGTTGTAAGAATTTTTAAAAAATACGTTCTACCTACAAGTTCTTTAGCAGATGTATGTTTTACAAATATATTCTCCCAATTTTTGGCTTGCTGTTACATTTTCTTAACAATGTCTTTGAAGGAAAAAAGTTTTAAATTGTAATGAAGTCCTATTTATCATTTTTTAACTTTAAAGTTATGATTTTTGAATCCTATCTGAGAAATGCTGTCCTCAACCAGAGTCATGAAGATTTTCTTTATGTTCTCTTCTAATAGTTTTATAGATTTAGCTCTTACATGTAGTTCCATGATCCATTGCATCTTATGTTTTATGAGGTAAGGATTAAAGTTCTGTTTTGTTTTTTGCTTAGAGATGTCAGTTACCACTTGCTGAAAAGATTATTCTCTCTCCATTAAATTACTGTGCACCCCTGTCAAAAATCTATTTATTATGTCTATAATGATCTGTTTCTGGACCTTCTTTTCTGTTTCATTGATCAATTATATCTGTCCTTAAGCCAGTACCACACTGTTGATTAGTGCAGCTTTATATTAAGGGTTGAAATCTGGTAGTATGTTCACAATATTCTTATCCTTCAAATACCTGAAGGATCTTAAGATGTCACCTCTTTCCTGACATTGCTCATTTCTATATTCTCTCTTTCTCCTAGAGCAGAAATGGGCAAACTATGGCTTGCATGCTAAATCAGTCTTGCTGCATGTTTTTGTATAGTAAGTGAATTAAGAGTGGTTCGTACATTTTTTTGGGTGAGAGAGAGAGAGCGCGAGAGTGCGCGTGTAAGCAGGGAGGGGCAGAGGGAAAGAAAGAATCTTAAGCTGACTCCATGCCCAGTGCCAAGCCCGATCTCAGGACCCTGAGATCATGACCTGAGCTGAAATCAAGAGTCAGATGCCTAACTGACAGCCACCCAGGTACCTCTGTACATTTTTTTAACAGGTAGAAAAAAAAAAGAATAAAATTTCATGACACATGAAAATTAAATGAAAATAAAATTTTAGTATCCATACATACAATTTTATTGGGATGCAACCACACTTATTCACTTATACATTATCTATGGCTGCTTTTGTGGTATAACAGTAGAGTTAAGAATTTGTGACCATGTGGGCTACAAAGTCTAAAATATTTATTATGTTGCTGTAATATAATAACAATATATATCTAACCTTTGTCCCAGGTTCTTGGCACAGAACTTCAAAAACCCTTGGAATTTCCTGAGTGATTAGTGTTTTTATGTTAATTATGCTAATTAGCCAATTCTTGATGAGCTCTTAGGTAATTTTAGGATGTGGGCTGGTCACCAAAAAGACCAGTCATGTGACTAGAGGGTTGGAACTTTCAGCCTCTCCACCTTCAAGGAAAGAGAAGGGGCTGGAGATTGAGTTCAATCACATGGTCAATGATTTAATCAATTACGCCTATATAATGAAACCCCAGTTAAAAACTATGGACACTGAAGCTCACTGGTGCTTCCTGGGTGGTGAACATATTGATGTGCTGGGAGAATGATGCACTCTGACTCCATGGGGCAGGGCACGGAAGTTCCTAGACCTCCCTCTTTGTGTATTGTTTATAATCTAAGTGTCATCTTAGGTAGTGCTTTCAGTGAGTTCAGTGAGCTGTTTTATTGAATTATTGAATCAGACAGGGTCATGGGAATCCCTAAACTTATAGCCAGTTGGTCAGAAGTGCTGGTGGCCCAGGGACTCCTGAAGTGAGGACAGTCTTGTGGAGAACTGAACTTTGAACTTGTGGGGGGTCTGTGGTAACTCAAGGGGGTTAGCGTCAGATTTGTATTGCAGAATATTCAGTTGGTGTAAGACCAGCTGGGTTGAAATGGAACAGTAACCCTTTACAGAATAGTTTTCCAATTCCTGTTCTAAGGCTTTATCAGTTTTACTGATTTTTCCCCCAAAGAACAAGCTTTTGATTTCATTGATCTCTATTGCCTTTATGGTTTTGATTTCATTTGTTTCTGCTCATATCTTTACTTAATTTCCGTCCTGTACTTATTTTGTGTTTGATTTGCCTTTCTTTTTCTCATCTTTTCTTTCTTTTTTTTAAAAGTAGGCCCCACACCCAGCGTGGAGCCCAAAGCAGGGCTTGAACTCATGACCCTGAGATCAAGACCTGAGCTGAGATCAAGAGTCAGATGCTCAACCTACTGAGCCACCTAGGTGCCCTTCTCATTTCTTATACTCTGGAATTATGCCATCCCTTCCTATCTTGGTGTTCAATGACATCATGTTTGTAGCTTGAAATTGGCCATGGTGGGAGTATGTACAGCTCAAAATCAGCAAATATTACAAACTGTTGTTCCTCCCCTCATCCTGAGAGCCAGTTATTAAACATTTACCAGCATACTACTTGTAACAGCAATAACACAGCTCTTTTCTAATCTTCTCAGGAGACCTACCATAAAAAGATGATCTCAAATGAAAAGTTAATTCAGAAAAAGAAAGGACTTGATGGTAAGAAATGTAGATTAATAGTGAAAAATACAGATTTGAAATCTAGAATTTTAAGAGATTATACAATCTCGGATCCTGAAGATGTGAAGAGTAGCATAGGTAGTTTCCTTTTGTTAGTGATTTCAGTGTAGTCATCTTTGAGGAAAAGTGCCTTGAGTAGATGATCTGCAAAAGTCCGTTTCAGTTGTGTGAATCTATGGTAAGTTATTTCCCAGAAGATGGTAGGAAAGCTGTTTTATTGCTAATGAAAAGCTGATGAGAGAGTTATTGCTGAGGGATTGATCCATTGCCCTCTTAAGAAGCTTTGTGACTCCCAGACCTAATGGATGGAAAAGAGCAGAAATAACAGAGGTAGGTAGCTAGCGTCTAAAATTTGTAAGAAACACGAGATGCTTTGACGTAGGTTGTCACTTATGTTTTGTAGATGCCCTTCTACACAGTGTTGAGGGAATTCATGGCCAATTTCTCTGTTGGTGTGCTGAGAGCTTAGTTCATCCGTTGGCATTAAATAGAGCTTCCATTAATTGATCAGAAAAGTGCTTGTTGTCCATCACTAGGAGGTATTGAAAAAGCCCACTTTAAAGGAAATTTTAGTAGTTAATTTCTGTGCTGCCATAACTCTGATCCCATTGATCTTATTGTGTTATAGCCATTATGATGTCTAGCCTAATATTGTGAGCAGATACTCTGGCATTTATTTTTGTATTCTCAGTGCTTACTTAGCGTAATAAATTAATAAATTTGTGTTGAATAAATGAATAATTAAAGGAGCATCTATTTTATTCCTTCTTGGCAGGACATAGGAAACCCAAAAGATAGTAACAATTAAACTTAAGGGATATTGAGAAATTGGTGTTTTAAAAAGGATATAATGTTAAGTAGTATGGAATATTTTAAGTAGGTTTTATTCAGCTTCATAGAAATTTATAAGTGCTTAAAAAGCTATTAATAAATAAACAATATGTATTTTCAGTTTAATAGTTGATAATCTGAATTACAACCACAGTTTGTTCCTGAGTATTCGGTATCAATATAACAAGTAAGTCTAGGTAGATTTTTTGTTTGTTTGTTTTATCCTCAATTTCTTTCAATTTTTAGTCAGACATTGAGCCCCTAGTGGGTACACAGCATTAAGATTTGCCTAAAGATTAAAGAGAGAGCCTCTAAAATGTTTGTTGTACTTAATATAGCATTTATTGTATGCTTTTTTCTAATAAATATATAACCAGTACAAAACCATTGAAAATCAAGGAAAATTGCAAAGATAAAAAAATCCATAATCTTATTACCCCAGCATAACCGCTATTAGTGTTTTGGCTTATGCCCTTTTATATTATATACTTATAAATATCTGTTAAAAATAATATGTAAAGTAGATAGTATGGGTATAATAGAGAGGGTACAGGGAATGTCTGGGGATGAGTTCTATAATAGGCTTTGCCACTAGCCGCTCTGACCTTGGGAAAGATCCTTTTATCTCTCTAGAGTTCTATTTCTTCACTTATAAAGGGATTGTCATAGTATCTAAGGGCCCTTACCAGTGGAAAATTCTGAAATTGAACACCTTTGAAGGCTGAGATTTCAGGAGGATGAAATTGCAAGTGTTTGATTCAAAGTCTATATTCATCTCAATTATGAGCAGGTCTAAAAATCTTGAATCTTAAATATGTCCTGCTAATATCATTAGGTTTTGTTAGTATGAAGCAGTTATACTTAAAGTAACAAATTTCTCTTGGAGCAAGAATCGCAGTCTCAGTTGGTAAATGTACTTGAGCTAATAAATACGTTTTTAGGAAAGCGCTAAGGTAATCCTTATTAGCCTTTACGTTTGCTACCAGAAATAAGAAATACAGGGTCACCACTATTTTAAGTATGTGATATTTTATCAAAAAATCATACCAAGAAGAAAATCAAAGTAGCTCTGTTGCTCGATTCTTTTTGCACCTCAAGAAAATTGATTTTGTCCTCCCTCCTCTATGCCATGCATGTGGTGAAAATGGGGGGTTGCTCTGTGAGAACTATTGCATATTACACAGCAAAGCTTTAAAAGTGTTAAAAGGTGTCTGTTTTGTCTTAGAAGGGTCAGTTTTCATATTAAACAATTTTTGTTGGACAGTTAAGGTGTCCTTTTCCTTTTGCCATTTTGTAGAAGGATTTTTTGTATGCATTTTAACGGTTATTTAAGAGTCCCCATGTGCTTAGAAAGGAATCTGAATATATGTGCCTTTTTTCCACGCCTCAGCACAATGTCGGTTCTTCCATCAATACCATCAAATGACTGGGAGCTGTAGTTGGAACAATATGTAAAAATACAGCTTGTGAAAGATTTCCTTTATTAACTGTCATCATCCGCAGAATATATGTTCAAATAAACGTTGTGTAATAACTAAATTTGAGATTAATAGGCCCCTTAAGAAACAGCGAAGTCATTCAGAATAGTCAGTGAAAAATAGGCTGTAAGACTGTAACACGCACATATTGTCCTGCTTACATGCTCTCTCTGGTGTCATTCCCATTTATCACTGTCGGCGGGCTCTGTTCTCATTAAAACACTCTTGCACAAAAGCAACTTAATTTCCTTAAGAGGAGAGGACACCTGATTCAATTTAGCACCCAGAAACGGTAACTTGAATATATTTTTTCCTGGCCTGAATTGAGATGAATAGTTACAAACAAGAATAGCCACCCCCCATTCACCTCAAGATTAAGGATATTAAATAATTTTTTCCACTGGTAGCAAGAAATGAACCTGTAGAAGCAGGCAGGACGTGAAGCTGACTCTGAGAGAAGCAGCTGGATGTGTTGGCTAGTGACTTGCATCTATACGGACTTCCGTTCATGCCTGTGATGTTTTTAAAGCGAAGAATTAAAGTGGTCGTTACGATGGTGAATTTTAATGGTGCATGTTCTAAAAGTAATCTTTCTTTAAATTGGAGAATGCCTGGGTGTTCTTCTATAGTCTTCATCTGGATTTATTTGTTGACAAAAAATATTCAGCGATGATTATAAAATCATATTCTACTTTTTAGTCACTGCTGCTTAGAAAGTGCAGTAACATAAATAATGGAATAAAATGAAGAGTGCCCCTTTCATGTTGAGCGCGGTGTATAAACTCCCATTTTAACTGATGGCCCGTATATTTACTTTTCTGTGGTATGCTTCAATTATATTTAAATATTTAATATAGAAATGTATAACTAAAATTTTACTTGTTACTAGATTTATACAGCAGAAATAGTGGTAATTAAGTAGTCAGTATTAAAATGCCCTAGCAACTAAGGTGCTTCTCAGAAAGCCAGTTATAATTGGCCTTTAAAGCAAATAGAATAAACTTTTCCTAATTCTTTTTTTTTTTTTGACATTTCTATAGCACTTTGCAAAATACCATACGTGTAAAAAAGAAAAATTCTGTGTTTCTGTATTTAATAGAAGACCAAGGATTGGAATTCAATCTTTGATGTCTTTATGTTTTTTCAAACTGAACCTGTACTTGGAAAGGAAATAAATAAATATTAAATAAAAATTTAAATTTAAGTAAACATTTAAATAAAAATTAAAATATTAAAAATATTATATTCTTCTTGTGAATCAGAGGCTGGAGTGGTATAAATTCACATAGTTGAGGAACTTTTCTAGGGTAAGACAATGCAGCTTTGATTTATCACTAATAGTTAATTTTCTTTTCCTTTTTTTTTCAATAATGTGTTATGCTATATGCAGTGGGAACAAGAGATTATGCTAAATAAAACTTAATATGGATACTCAAACATATCTTAGAGGAAGCATTTTTTATTTATCTAACCTGCCTGATTAGCCCTTTATTATTTTCTGCCTTATTTAGAAACATGATTGTATCAGTTAGGCTTCAAGTAATAGAAAATCAGACTAAAAGTAGCTTAAACAGCAGAGACTTATTTTCTCATATACCAGGATGCCTGGAGGTGGGGGTTGCTGGCATTTGTTCTGTGGGTCAATGATTTTAGAGTGGCTGTCTGTGTACCGCTATTGGCCTCTCTCTTCTGGATGCCGGAGAGCTTTCACTGCTCTAGGCAGTAGGAGCAGAAGAAGGGCAGTGCCAGAAACTAATCTCCCTAACCCCCACCATCAAGCGTGTATCAGTTTATATCTCATTGGCCAGAACTTTGTTGCATGGCAACCCTAGCTTTTCCCTTTTCATGTGTACTTTTTGTGTCTTATTTAAAAAATTGTTTCCTTTTTGGAAGGCATAAAGCTGGTCTCATTTTTTTCTAGAAGTTTTCAGCTTTTGCCTTCCAACTCTAGGTGTTTAATTCAACTAGGATTTTCTTTTTTCTGTTTTCTTTTAAGATTTATTTATTTTTTGGGGGGGTGGAGGGAGGGGCACAGGGAGAGGGAGAGGGAGAGAGAGAGAATCTCAATCCAGCTCCCCGCTGTAGACTCCCCGAGGCAGGGCTCCATCTCAGGAGCCTGAGCTCATGACCTGAGCCGAAATCAAGGGTCAGATACTTAACCGACTGAGCCACCAAGGCGCCCTTCTAGAATTTTCTTTCTTACTATATTATGAAATACTCAGTTTCTCTTCCTTTCCTAACTGCTTTAGAATGGTGCTGTTGTCATATACAGCTTCCTCACATTTGTAATTTTTTATTATAAACTTCTGTTCAGTAGGGATTGTTTTATCTGGGAATCCACTGTGTTCCGGTTTGTTGAGGTGACCCCAAAGAGAAGTTTTGCATTTGCCTCTATCAAGGCCTCAGGGGTTCTGTTGATCTTTGATTCATTTTGTCTTTTTTTTTCTTGATTTTCTTGATTTTCTCGAATCACATCCGTAGTGTCAGTTTAGTTCTGTGCCCACCCTTGATCCAGCTGGCTTTATGTTACTTTCTTGATTTTGTCAGTCGGATTTTCTAGGTGCCCTTATGTGGGGGGACAGCCCTTCCAGGGTCCTGCTCTGCTTGCTGCAGGTGGCTCAGCCTCAGGGGTCCCCTCTGCAGGTTGAAGCTGTGCTTGCTGCTTCCGGGGCACAGGGCCTGAGCCTGTTGTCCCGGAGTGTGCAGCACTGTCCTCCCTGCTTTCCCACCTGGCTTTGCCTAAGCGTCTCTGTATCTAGATCCTGGCTTACCTTGTTTTCTTTTAGCTCAGCTTTATGTTTAAAATGATGTGTTTTTATTTTAATCCCTTTATCAAGTGGCATGAATTTAAAGATGATGTACATGGAATGCCATCTTACACATTCCTTTTCCCCATCCTTCCTCTCTCCTTTGACAGCATCCCTGGCAGATCTCATGGTTTTCTGGTCACTTTTAGTTGCAAAAATAGTCAAATATTTATTAATTAGGATTAACTTTTTGGTATTTAATTCAGGGCAGTCTAGCTTAAAACCCTGAATTCTCTTCTTTTCCCAATGCAGGCCTTACCTGTGTTTTTAATATTTTTTAAGGTTTATTTGTTTTTGAGAGGGAGAGGTGGGGCGGGGAGGAGCAAAAGGAAAGGGAGAGAGAGAATCTTAAGCAGGCTTCACGCCCAGTGCGGAGCCTGATGCAGGGCTTGATCGCATGACCCTGAGATCACGACGTGAGCCAAAACTGAGAGTCCAACGCTCAACTGACTGGGCCACCTAGGCGCACCTAACCTGTGTATTTAAAACACAGAACATTACACTTTTTTCCCTTAATGTACACACATATAATGAAAATATCAAAATAGGATAGGCAGGACCAGTGGTGAAGAGGGCATGGTCTGTTTCACTTTTTTTTTTTTTTTACCTTCTCACTCTCCCTACTTCTGGCCTCTTTAGAGTCAGGGTGAATAGAACAAGTTCATTACAGGGTGGGGGACAGTCTTACCTTACTGGTGCTGATGTAAACCAGCCCTCAGTGCCCTGTGTCATGGCAGACACCCCCCAGCTATGTCTCTTTGCTGGACAGATTAGGGGAGCGAGTTCTTCAGAGTATACTTCCAGCCCCTGCCCCTAAGCATATTCCCCTCAGCCTCCTCTTGCTGGGAACTCTTCACCCTGGAAGGCAGTTGTTTTGGTTCCTTCGAAAGGAATTAAGTATGATGGCAGTCCTCCGAGGCATGTACCTGGCCCATATGGAATTCCCAGACCTCACCCCATCACAGAACTGAAGTATACTTTGCCCAATTGTTTAGTCTTTCTCTGTCCTCTCCAGACACGCTGTGGTCTGTTCTTGGCAACCTCCCCACCCTTGCCGTTTCTAGTCCTAAAGCACATGCCTGTTTCTGGTTCATTACACAGCCTTCTTATTCTGCCAACCCCAGTTCTAGGGAATTTACCATGAGGTTTCTGAGAAGTCTCACACAGCGTGCACTCTGCTCCTCCAGCGGCCTAGTGGGTGCTGTCTCCCCTCAGTAAACATCCGGCACGGGGCCGCAGTGCCACGCCTGCTTCCTTGCAAGTTCTCCTGTGCCCACTGTTGGTTCTTTCGTATCTGTTGCCCCCATCCTCAACTTGAGAGGGGTGGTGGGCAGGTCAGCTTTCTCCTCTAAAGGAGGAAAAGTCCGAAGACCTTCTACTCCTGGAAATTTCCTTTTATCGATCCTTTCTAGAATTTCTAGTCTTTTCTTATATAGTCTGCATGTGAAATGGTCCCTGGCCTAGTTTTCATGGTTTTTTTCTTGGAAGTACTGTATGGCTATGTCTGGTATCTTACTTTAGGAACAGTGGTGTACTTGCTACATACTCTCCTCAGTTTGGAGCAGTATTCGAGATTCTGAGATAACCATAAATGTCCCACTTTAACATTTGGGTCAGTATTTCTGATTTTGTTGAGTGGGGAAACAGGGTATGCAACAGCAGAAACTGGAAGTTTCATCAGTTATCTTGCAGGAGATCATTGACACCCAATGTGAACAGTGGATTTCATTTCTTTATTTAGTGGGCTGACGATGATGGAAGGAAAAAAAAGGGTGTGGGACCAACATTATGAAAATTTTAGACTTAGTGTCATAAGAGGAGACTTAGGTAGTGTTCATATATTTGAAGTGCAGTCATTTCAAAAAAGGACGCCATATTTGTGCCACTCCAGAGCGTGGAACACAGTCAGGGCATGGCTGTAACAAAAGGTGAAGGTTTCAGGCTGACCGTCAGGTAGAACTTAGTAACATTTAAAGACATTAGCCAGTGGCAGAGCTTCCTTTTATGAGGTTTTCAGGGTATTTTTTTTTTATTTACCTTTTTGTTTCAAATGACTTCCAAGTAGGTTATAAAGAAATTAATTTGTTCTTGAACTTGCTCAGTTTTCCAAAATAATTTACTAACGACATGCTGTACAGCATATAATGAAACATTAACAAAACACCATATACTGGGTAAAATTGGGCAGGTACTAAAAGCAATATGTTATCTAAAAATGTGTAATATAAAGAAAGTCAATCTACTTAGTATTAAAAAAAAACACCTCAATAATGAACTTTTTTCAGTTAGGCTTGATCTAATTACCCATCAAATGTGATTACACCAAGGTATATGCTTTAGGGATGGGATTCATGAGTTAATAATGAAAACATCACTGTGCAGGGCATTCAGTTAGCCTAAGTATTCATTCCTTTGTTGTTTGACTCAGTAATATTTGTTGAGGTTCTACTACAAGCGAGGTGCTGTTCTAGGGACTGAGGACATAATCTCGCACAAGTCACAAAAATTCTTGTTGTAGTGGAGCGTTATAGACAGAGAATGGGTAATTGAATTGTTTCTAGGAAAAACGGTAATAACAAACGAAATGCTATGTTTAAAAATCGGTGGACTCTGTCAGGTATGGCTTCTAGAAGGCAAGAGAGAGGAAACATATCCTGAGAAAGTCTGTTGTATAACCTGAAGGGTCCTACCTTCAGAGCAAAGTGTTCTGGGTGGCTCATGTTTGATCTCAGTTCATTCTCTGTAGCCATGTTTGTTTTATACAAAAATAGTGGGGAGTTTTGGTTTATTTTCATAACCAGTATTCACGTGCTACAGAAATTCTTGAAACCCTCTTTTCCTCCTGTAGCTTCTTGTGCCCCCAGCACCGTGATGTGGGCTCCAGCGGGCGAAAACCTCCACCTTGTCAGGCAGCCAAGAGAGATCGTGAGCGTGCAAAGTAGAGATTGAAATCTTAATTTTATTTTAAAATAAAATGTTTCTTACATTTATAACACAAAGGGATTCAAAACGCAAGCAATAAATGGCTCAACATCTCCGTGCCCAGATGCCCTTTGTTGAAATATAAAAAAGTAACATGTTAAAAACAAAAGCCAAACAAGATGAAGCAAAATGAAAAATAAAAATGACCCCCACACAATCCCTTTCAACAAATTTAACCATATTAGGGTTTTTTTTTTGTGATCCCTTGGGTCACAGAAAAGATAGTGGTTTTTTTAATACTTATCTGTGTATATATACACGTGTATGTACCTATTTGCACAATAGGAATGTGATATTGTGATTTATAATAAGAAGTATATTTTTGGTCTTTGTCCCAGTTTCTGGCGCAGAGCTCCTAAAACCCTTGGAATTTCCTAAGTGAGGAAAGCTATAAAAATGGTCTTTGTCATGTTAATTAGGCAAATTCCAGAAAGCGCCCTAACTCACTTAAGGGTGGGGCTGGTTACCAGGGGAACCAACGGGAGATTAAAGGGCTAGAATTTTTGGTCCAACTACCATATCTCTGGGGAGGAGAAAGGGCTGGAGATAGAGTTCAGTCACCAATGGCCAATGATTTAATCAATCATACTTGTTTAATGGAACCTCTGTAAAATCCCAAAAGGACTGTTTGGGAGAGCTTCTGGGGTGGCGAACACGTGGACCTGCTGAGACTGTGTCACACCTGGAGAGAGCCTGGGAAGCCTGGTGCCCTCTCCCCATACCTTGCCCTGGGCCTCTCTTCCATCTGTTCCTGTAGAGCCTTTTCATAGTAAAGTGGGAATAGAGTGAATAAAATTGGTTTCCTCAGTTCTGTGAGCTGCTCTAGCAAATTAATCAAACTCGAGGACAGGGTTGTAGGAAGCTCTGATTTATAGCCAGTCTGTTGGAAGCACAGGTGATGACAATCTGGCCTTTGTGATGGACGTCTGCAGTGGGGACAGTCTGGTGAGACTGAGCCCTTCAGCTGTGGGATCTGACACTGGTTTCAGGTAGACAGGGCCACAATTGAGTTGAATTGTAGGACACCCAGCTGCTTGATGGTGTGGGAAAAAACAGTTTCAAAACTTGCTTTTTCAACTGTAAATATCTTAGCCAGCTTTCATATTGGTAGATACAGATCGTCCTCTTTTTAATGGCTTCAGAGTATTCCTTGGTAATTCTAGGTTTTATTTTAACTGACTCTATTGCTCCATAGCAGTAGTAAACTCTAAAACATTATTTAAGCATATTTATGTAACTGTATGTAACTGTATCATAATAGGGAGGCTACGGGGAGTAAAACAAGATGTTGTGAAAGAGATGCTCACATTGAGTTGCGACCGACGCAAACATGTAGGTACTTAGTAAGAGCTTCATCAGATCCCTTCCTCAGAAGACTTTAATTTCTAGTGGGGCGAGGAGGGGTGTAGATAGGTCATTTCAGTAGTGTGACAAGTGCCACGGTATGCTCAAGATGTCGAGCAGCAGGCGTGGGGACACGCAGGCCCCCGAGATGTATAGATGGATGCATGTGGGAGGAGGTGATCGAAAGCTTCTTGGAAGGAGTTGCTAAGATAAGTAGGAATTACCTAGGTAGAGGAAGGGAGAAGGGCATTCCAGACCAGGGAACAAAGAGGTAATCAACAGCACAATGAGTTTGAGGAATCGTCAGTAGCGTAGTGTTGTCAGAATATAAAACTGGAGGCAAGAAATAAGATGGACGGAAACCTGTTCACAGAGGGCCTTGTACATTGTGTTGAGAGCTGGAAATTCCTCCTGAAGTCTGAAGACATGCATGCCTTTTATGTATCAATTAAATGCTCTCTAAACATTTATCATCACTCTGGAACTCTGAAAAACATAATTCCCTTATATGCCACAAAAGCAGAATTAAGTCAACTATTAGCTTAATTTTTTGTTACTGTTGAGCCCGGGATCCTTGGTTCAGGGTCCAATTTCACACGGTTCTTCAGAACACCCAGAACCTTAATCAGCCGTTTCACAAATGATTGCCAGAGCTCTGCTAGGGAGCATCGAGTGATAGGTGAGTGAGTTCCCATTCATCAGCACTGGCGGAAGAACAACTAAGAAGTTGGCCTGCAGCATCTTCGGGTACCTGAGATAGCCTGTCCCTGTCATCACCATTGTTTTATAAAATGCCAGTCCCCATAAAATATGTTGCCTGTGTTTGGGTTAAAAAAAGAGAACAGGGTGGAGTGGGAGAATGGTGATTTGATCTGATGAGTGGTAGTTCACTTATTTTGCTTTGACTTCTGAGTCTTTTTACTTCTAACGATCCATGTTTTTTTAAATGCTAGCCCAAACCGTTAGTTACCTTGAAACGGGTTGGTGAAAGGCACTGGAAAGAAAGAACATTTGGAAGAGAGGAGCTCAAAGGGGAATACCTCATTCCTTTACTAAGAGGAGATCAATCCATTTTCAGCACAAAGTAGGGCTTAGAAATAAACTGTTTGTGGGGAAGGTGCTTTTTTTTTTTTTTTTTTTTTTTTTTTTGTAGGAAGGAAGGCAGTGTTTCCAGTTGATCTTAGCACAACTCATTTATTTTATACAGTTTTACTTCTTTTTCTCCACACATAAAACTTTTTCCTGAATCATCCATAATGGAATTCCAGGAAGATGGGTTAAATATGTTGCTATAGTTTACGGTTGTCATCTGTAATGTTTTATTTAGCCAAATCTTTTTTTTTTTTTCCACGACTCCCTGTACAACACAGAACACCATATGCCATCGTCCCTGTCAGGAAGCAGAGGTTTCCCTGGTCTGTGCCTGTGCCCGTGTCTATGCCGCAGAGGAGCTGTGGTCCAGTGCCATCTTTTATTGATAGGGCCAGCAAAGGAGAAATCTAATGAAATTATCAAAGCTTTGAATTAATTATGAACTTGAATAGGAGAGCTAAGCTCTCTGGAGCCAGGGATCTCATTACCCATGCACTCTCATTGCATCCTCTTCTGGAGCAGAAGGCATTTTCAGCTACAGCTCTTAGCCTGGCTTTGGACTTTATTCAAACTTGCGAAACTGACATCCTTTTCTTACTACGACGTGGCTGCTAATGTCCATGATGATTAATTTAATTCTGCTCTGGATCTACAGGAGATGTCAATAGGTTTTCTCTACCCCTCCTTTTGCCTTTTATTATTTTTTCTTTCTCCCCCCCCCACCCCCATCAAATTGGATGTTATACAAGTTTTTATCCTTTTTGGGTAATGTGAGAAGCTTCAGGATTCAGGTGTAGCTTCATGGAATATAGTGATTGATTTAAAGTTAAGAACTGTATATTACATCTGCTATGTATTCCCTGGATATTTAGGTAAGCACAAAGTCAAATATTTCTTCTTTGAATTTTGAACACCAAGTGGAAGTTTTTCTTGCTTGTTTTACTTTAGAATTAATGGTATAGCAGTGACTGCCATCGTCTTAGCAGCATTGTTCATATTCTAACGTGTGTTGTATGGGAACAACAGATCTCACTTTGTGGGCTTAGCTCATAACGCTCCCTGATGCAGAGTACTCAATGTTTGCTTTACAATTCTGGTATTTCTTTTCCCGGTAAAAAGAAAAAAAATTTTTTGATGAATAAATCAACCTCTTTTTCAAGTCTAGTAGCAAAATCAATAACAACAAGGTTTCCGTTTACTATTGGTGATGATTCTTTGGTACTGTCATACAGATTCAAAGCATCTCATGGCAGGCCTTTTCTGCTTGCTTTTGAGACCCATTATTTATGAATTCCTAAGCTGCAGCTCATCTATCTTAGTAAAGTACAGGCCACTGGCGATTTTTGTAAGCAGTGACTAACTTTGCTTTATAGAGTCAATGTTTTAAGGTTTTGAATAGTGGGGGTTGGGAGAATGATAATCTTTGCTTTTCCTTTTTCTATTTACTTTCAGTGAGTTTTTTCCCCCATTTATTTTCTTTATAGGCAGCTGCAATATTTAATTCAGCCTTTGGAAGTTTTTTGGTAAGTAAACATGGTTTAACTTGTCTATTATAACTTTTGTTGTGATGTTGTTTGTATGAAAGGTTTAGTGAAAATTGGACTTCTTTTACCATTTAGTTAAGTATAAAAGTTCTTGAATCTTTTTATGTGCCGTTAACCATACCCTGAAAAATTAGTTGATAAATAAAGGAAATGTTCTCTTACAATATAATTTGGAGATTTGGGGTTTAATATTCCATTTAATGGATTCAAAGAATCAATTAAAACACTGTGT
Organism: Ursus americanus; assembly: GCF_024610735.1. Taxonomy (NCBI): domain Eukaryota; kingdom Metazoa; phylum Chordata; class Mammalia; order Carnivora; family Ursidae; genus Ursus; species Ursus americanus. The sequence continues at coordinate 35,486,167 of NC_142139.1, read as the reverse complement.
GTCTCCTTATAGAAGTTATGTCAATATATTGATCATTTAATGAGGTCTTTTAGATTATTATTATTTTGTATCATGGGACTGAGGATTTTGAAAAGGAAACATGACCCAGCTGGTCAGAAAGGGAATGCTAATTTACTTGTTGACATGTCATTTATTTTGTACCTTTCACTGTCAAAGAAGCCACTGTCATGGATGCTTCTGAGAAATCTGTGTGAAAAAAATTTGAAATGAAATAATTGAGTAATCTGCAAGAAAATGTAATATTTTTTTGACATGTGAACTATAAATTGTATAAGGTTAAAAAATAGTTCAGTGTTCGTAAGTAGAGCCAATATAATTATAAGGATAATACTATTTTAGCATTTTCAATCTTTTTTAAGTAATGTAACAAAGACTTGGTTTGTGTTATGAAAGAATGAGAAAGAAATGGAGTTTTCTGTTAGTTGAATATTTTTATTTATACCCTCCCTAAAACTTCACCAAATTCGTGAAAATAAATTGGAGTATTGTATTTTTAGGTACATAATTCATTGACAGGTATGAAGTACAGTGATAATGGAGAATAAAATCAGTGAGGTATAACATAGTTCATGAATCTAAGCACAATATTAATTACTTCTGTTTAAAATGTTCTCTGTGTCACTTATGATTGTATGTATTTGAAAGTGGCTGAAGCTTTTAAATGTACTTTACATAGTGTTAATTCTATGTAGTGCTCACGGCTTTTAAGGTCCCAATGTTATAGACCTTTTACATGATGTAGCTCCTACAAAATACATGTGTAGAGTATATCTTATTTTTAAAGAAGTAGTAATGTTATTTTCCGTGCTGTCTTATTACTGGGTTTTAGAAGAGAGCTAATAGTGTTTATTTAATGAAAATGAGCTCTTAAGCTACTTATTTCAGACTCAGTAATATTTTGTGAAATCGTTTTTTCATCTAACTATTATTTTCCATATGTTGTCACAAATTGACAAAATAATATCTGTAAAATATGATCTTACTGGAAACCAGTTTTTTTTAAAATATAGGTTTGGAATCCTATACGTCTACTTTCAAAACATGGTTTCTAAGGTAGATCTCTTACTCTTTAAAATGTCTACAGTTATTGAGAAAATAGTCTGAGCAGTTGTCTGAGTAACTGAAGCAAAATGCACTGTCCCTTAGTTGGAGGATAACTCGCTAAGTATAGTTTGAGTTTTGCACTGATAGTTTGAACAATGAACACATCAGAATATTTATTCTACCAGGCCTGATTCTTTGTAAGGTCCAGGGAAGTAAAACTTGTTCTAGGGATTCTTTAGGATTTTTTTTAATGCTCTTTTGCTTCTAAGAAGTTGTTCTTTCTCACTCTTAGTCTCCTGCTCTTTTTCCTCTTTTCGTCTTTTTTCTTATCTTAACTCAAGTAATCCAAAGTGTTGATCTCCTACCACACAAAGGTAGTTTTCTAATAGTGTGGAGGGTGCAAGGAATAGGATGTAGGTCCCACTGTGTTGTGGAGATGACACACAGAATAAGAAATACAATGTAAAACTTAACAAGTCACACAAAAGATGTTACTAGATAACGTATGATTGTCAGATGGCGCAGGCGATAGGCACTCAATTCAAAAGTCAGACAGAAGCAATTTCACTGAGCTGGGCCCTGAAGTATGGTAGGACTTAGCTAGTAGAGAAGAAAGAAGAGGAACTGGCAGAGAGGCAGAAGTGTCGTTTTCCATTTTTTCTTCCTCTTCTGTTCCCTCCTTTTTCTGTCCCAAAGTTGGAAATTATTGGAAAGGGTTTGAGAATGAAAATGATCATTGGAGATGTTTTGTTCCAGGGTTATAAGAAATAGTAATTCTCTTTCTTTTTTCCCCCCTCTTCATCATAGTTACAATAAACCTTAGATTATGGACTATGTATGAGTCTGGGCTAAACCAGTTAGAATTAGGTTCAGAATATTGAAGATAAAAAATAATAATTGTGGCATATACAGGATAAAGGTTTATTTTTCGGTTACCTAAAACCTGGAAGGAGGCTACCACGTATGGTGGCTTCATGGTCTCATTGTGGACAGATACACTTGTCTTTCTCTTCCATCCTCCGCAGCATGCACTTTCCTTCCTCAAGTTTGCCTCAGTGTCCAAGACAGCTGCTGGAGCTCCAGCCAAAACGATACCTGGATAGTGAAGTCTTTACTGGGAAAGCACAGAGAAGCTCTCCTAAAATCTAAGTTTGCTTTCCTTAAACAGCACTCCTGAAATTCCAACAGTATACTTGCAATAATATTTTATTGCAGAACTTACTCATAGGATCATACTTAGCCAATGGAGAGGCTGGGACATGTGGCAATTTGCTAAGAGCTAAAAATTGGGTTTCTGTTACTAAGAAAGAAGAGAATGGATGTTGAAAGACAGCTAGCACTTTCTGCCTATGGGCAGTGTATAGCAATTGCCAAGAGTTCAAAAAGAGATTAATTTCAGTTGAATGATATGAGAAGGCTTTAGGGAGAAGTTGGTGTTTGAGTTGGGCTTGGGAAAAGGACTTATTTTAGAGGAAGGAAATTCCAAATTATAACCTTCATGTTTTATTTTGTTTTTCTTTTAAAAAATTTTTTCACTTAATTTACTTTTTAAAAAAATTTATTAAGTTTTTTTTTTTTCTAATTCCAGTGTAGTTAACATAGAGTGTTGTATTATTTTCAGGCATACAATATAGTGATTTAGCACTTCCACACATCACCCGGTGCTCATCACAAGTGCCCTCCTTAATCTCCATCACCTATTTCACCCATCCCCCACCCACCCTTTCCTCTGGTAACTATCGGTTTGATCTCTATAGTTAAGAGTCTGTTTCTTGGTTTGTCTCTTTCTCTCTTTTTCCCTTTGCTCGTTTGTTTTGTTTCTTCAATTCCACAGATGACTGAAATCATATGGTATTTGTCTTTCTCTGACAGACTTATTTCACTTACCATAATACTCTCTGGCTCCAGCCATGTCGTTGTGAATGGCAAGATTTCATTCTTTTTTATGGCTGAATGATATTCCATTTTACATATACATCACGTCTTCTTTATCCATTCATCTATCAATGGGCACTTGGGCTGCTTCCATAATTTGGCTATTATAAATAATGCTGCTATAAACATAGGGGTGCATGTATCCTTCTGAATTAGTGTTTTTGTATTCTTTGGGTAAATACCCGATAGTGTGATTACTGGATTGTAGGGTAGCTCTATTTTTAACTTCTTGAGGCACCTCCATACTGTTTGCCAGAGTGGCTGCACCAGTTTGCATTCCCACCAATAGTGCAAGAGTGTTCCATTTTGTCCACATCCTTGCCAACACTTCTTATTTCTTATTTTGTTATTCTTAAAGGGTGGTACTTGTTAGAGTGTTTTTGGAATTTTCTTCATGAATGGAAAATACTTATTCTTAAAATTTAGGATTAGGGGTAGTAGTATGGTTTCTGGAATCAAATTGGCTTGATTTAAATCCTTACTTGACTGAATTATTAGTCTAATCACATGACCTTCCCTATCTATAAAACGGAGTAGATGTACCTCAACTATACATTGATGTGGTGAGAATTAAATGGGATAATCTTTATAAAATACTTGTGATCTAAGTTTTGTCCAAGCTCTGCCATGAATTTTTCTGTGTGGCCATGGACATCCATAAAATGAAGACTTGGTTATCTCTGACTAATGATTATACTCTGGTTATAAGTGACCATTTCTTTTGTATTTGCATAATGGAATTTGAAAAGGGTATTTACTTCAGATTACATTAAAACTTTGAATGAAAGCCTTTATTAGAAGAATTTTTGAAGAAAGAACTCTGAGGGCATTTTTGTTGATTTTTAGACATCTGGGTATACCAAATAAAATTCTGTACATATTTATAGCTAGTTTAATAATATCCCAGGTCTAATTAAAACACAGTGTTTTTAAGAACTAATTGTTACAGAGAACTGTGTTGTTGTTTTTTTTAAAATGTAGCTTGGCTGGTAATAACCAATGATAGATGAATTCAATTTACATAAATTTCAGACCAAGAGAATATTTTAAAATCATGCCACAGAGGATTGCTTTAAGTTAAGAAGTTAATGTCATTATCTCCTCCTCTTGTTTAAATTGCTCTGTTTACAATAATTGTGGAGCATAATAAGTGTTTTAAGATTTCCCACTTGATGAGATTTTAATAAAATTTGATAGTCACCACTCTGAATAACTACAATGTTATCAAAATTTATATATATATATTTTTTTTTTCTATGTAAAACCAGGCATTTCAAGTTCAACCACCTCATGTGTTGCTTCCTCACCAAAAGAAAGATTAAAAAAAAAAAAAGATATTGGCAACTTTTAAAACAATTCCAGGGGCACCTGGGTAGCTCAGATAGTAAGGGTCTGCCTTCAGCTCAGGTCATGATCTCAGCGTCCTGGGATTGAGCCCCGCATTGGGCTCTTGCTCAGCAGAATGCCTGCTTCTGCTTCTCCCTCTCCCTCTGCTGCTCCCCCTGCTTGTGCTCTCTCACTCCCTCTGTCAAATAAATAAATAAAATCTTCAAAAAAAAAAAAATTCCAATTGAAAAATCCTCTCTTTAATGTAAATGTATTGAAAAAAACTTTGATCACATGTTTTGTTGTACTTTTGGCATTTTTGGTTTGGAGGCTGAATTCAGTGACTGCATGTCTTCAAGAATTACAGGTTAAAGTTTAAAAGGAAAAGGTCGAACTTTTTCTTTCTAGGCTCTTCCTAAGTTCCTGAGGAAACCCTGGTGAGTGACAAAGTTGATGGTGCCAAATTGAGCTGCTAATAACGTGTCACACAACATTATAGCAATTCATAAGTGCAAGGATTTCTGAAACATTACCAAAGAGTTACAAGAAAAGTGAAATCATCTCTGGGAATGCAGAACACCAAGTCTAAGAAAGATCTGTAGGTTACTGTTTACTTTCTAAATCTCTTCATTTAAAGTATCAAGAAATGGCCTTATTTTACGTAATTCTTTTCAAATAGTCATTGCTGGAACCAGCAAAAGCTATTCTAAGATGAATAAGGATTAAAAGGAACTCCTTGCCTCAAGTGGAAGAACTAGCCAGAACATATTTTTCTTCCCTTATCCTATTGTTGTTCTGTCTTCCCTCTTTGCTTTGGCTGGTCCGCCATTACTACCCAGTTTTGTAGTAAGATTTGAAGAGTTACTGATACTGTTACAGCTGTTGAAAGAAAAGAAATTCCAAACACAAATGTCATGTTTTAATAACTTAGGGTGTATATTTACTACCCTGTTTTATTCTTCATTTCTTGTACAAAAATGTGCTCAGCCATGCTTACCACGGTCAAAGAGGAAGCACGTTTACTTCGTTATCCATTGATTGCTGTGCAACACTGCTTTTTAAAAATTGGAGCAAGAATCTCAAACATTAATGAGGAGGGTTAAGGGTTGTAACCAGAGAAGACTCAATTGTTACATTAGTTTTCTTTTCACCTAAATCTAGGATGTCAGTTTTTAATTTCATTTATGTTTATGGAATACTTGTTTTGTGTAACACTGAAAACTATGCTGATTTTTTTTTCTTAGTTTGCTTAAAATCTTAACCAAACCAAATTACTCAGTTGAGCTCTTGCTTTTCCCCTAAAAGTTCATGACTCATTTATAAAACAGGTTTTTATTTTCATTGAGTTTACACGGCAAAAAAACAAACACAAAAACACTGAGTTTTTAAGCAGTTTTCGGTGCAACCTTATAGGATGTTATTTCAAGTTCACCCTTTACTGCTAAGGCCTCGATAAAACCAGGATTTAAAATAACCTATTTTGGGCTTTAAAATACCTCATGAACTATGTTCAGACAATGGGAAACTGGTTTCTTCCTTTATAAATGGAACCCATCATCATGGTATGTATTTCATTGAATCACTTTTTTGGGCAAATGGATATCAGGACAGCTGGATTACTGAGAACAGACTACTTATTCTTTAAAAAACAAAATACAGTTGATTCAATTTAGCAGTATGGCACAAAATAGAAAAAATAGGATATAAATTAACACACATATACTCAGAATCCATTAGATTCAAGGCATTTTTCTATGAAGAAAATACGCAAAACATAAATACATGAAGAAAGTAACAATAAAAGATTTAAGAAAGAGGGAAGACAAGAACTGCCTTCAATGCAGTATCTTCCAAATTTTAGGCCCCTTTATGACTTTTGCCATCTTGACATATTATTTGTATTAAGTTTAAACTCCCTGTTTTTGTTAAAGATTTAATTTTTAAAAAGTAATCTCTACACCCAAATAGGGCTCAAAACCACAACCCCAAGATCTAAAGTCATGTGCCCCACCCACTGAGCCAGGCTGCCACCTCTAGAACTCGTTTGTAAAACTTAACTTGAATTTAAAGCAAAACTTGACATCAACACATAAACAATCTTGTTATGAATAGAAGGTAACCGAAATGAAATCAAATGGAAAAAATCTATTATTAACTTGTAGCTAAACTCTGCGGCCTACACAGGGCTGTCAGTCTGAAGCCTGCCCTCCTTTTGATAAAAGTAAAATTAGCCCTGGTACCAAACCAAGAACAATCCTACGATCTAAAAGATTGCAAAGAAAAGATTGCAAAGAGAGCAAGTTTTATCACTAATTCTCTGCTCGTGTGTGCTTAAGTCATCTTGCTTTGACTTCCACTTCGGGCAGCACTGTTTTCTCAGGTCATTTCTCAATCATTTCGTCACAGAGGTGAATTAAAGCCATCTGGGGAGGTCAAATGAAGAAACCCCGAGAATCAGGGACTCTTGCAACCTGAACACGTTATTGTTTCTTTCCTCAGAGTTATTTTCACACATAACATTTGTTCAGAAAAGCACTATGCATGTGTGCCAAACATGTTTGTAGAGGTAAAAATAGGCTGTAATGCTTGAGGTAGGAAAACCCTGTGATAGCTACATTTGGGTTTGTTTCTAAAACAAACTCTCATTTGAAGTGCAGTCATTGTGAATAAAAATGGTCTTTTTACTTAATAAAAATGTATAGAATCCTTACCTACTCCATTTTAGCTATGTCTGTGTCGTCTGACAGGACTTGTGTAGCAAGTAAATACATTAGTCACAGTGACCATTTTTCTTGCAAATTTGTGACATAGATTTAATTATAGGAATGACCAGCAACTTACAAATCTAATTTTGGTGGAGGCTGAGGCAACTTTTTTTTTTATTTTAATAATGATGGATTTTTTTAAAGCAATGATTTCATTACTATTTAAAGAAATCTACTGGTGTAGAACTAGCCAATTGACTGAAGTTATTTTATTACCCTTTAACAAATGCCATGTACTTTCATTTCTATTTTTATTAATTTTTAAAATATCATTCTGGAAAATACTTGCTCCTATACACATTTAGATAAATATAAATGGGAGAGGGTAGGATACTTGTAAAGGGTCTCCTACAAACCATGATCCCAGTGGTTGGTTAAAATGACTAAATTTCCTTAATTCGAATCCAGCCTATTATAGAACTGCTTAGTTTATGGCCTTTAGTAGGAGGTATACGCACTTACAGGTCATTGACAATAATGTGGAAGATAGTTCTCATTTCTCTACACTAAAAGTTTACCATGATTAATCTATTTATTAAGCTAATAATTGGGGGATCTGGGGATAATAATGTGGTGAGCCAAACAAGGTTTCTGTCTTCATCTGCCTTACAGATTCTCAAGGTGAGAATATCAAATCCCATGACAGGCAGGGGAGAGGAGGTAATAATTTTCCAGTATTATTAATATACCTCATTGACTCAGACCCCACTGCCATTCCAAAATAAATCTGGACATATGGAGAGAAGCAGGAGGGCATCTGAGCTTGCATAAATTGTATTAATTTTTGGATTCTACCAGTCAAAAACAATCTTTTATTTAATTACTGGACTTTATGATAAAGCAATGCTAGACATCTAAATTCCATCGAGGACTCAGGTTTTTGTGTAAACATTTAGCACTTCTCAATAGCAATAGTCTGTGTTATTGGAAATGGCAAACTGTAGTTTGAAATTTAAAAAAATCAAAGATCATGTATTTTTAGCTCTAATTCACTTCATGTCACTGTTTGACCTTATATCAATTTTATTCAATGAAACATTTGTGGACTTCCTACTATGTGCTAGGCTCTGGGCAAGGTTCTAGATCTAAAAAGAAGAAGAAGAAAGGAATATATGATTCTTGGCATTAAGGAGTGTAAAAATTCCAGGATTTAAATGGCGTTTTTGGGACACTTGGGTGGCTCAGCCGGTTAAGTCTCTGCCTTCAGCTCAGGTCATAGTCCCGGGGTCCAGGGATCGAGCCCCGCATTGGGCTCCTTGTTCAGCAGAGAGTCTGCTCCTCCCTCTGCGTGCCACTCCCCCTGCTTGTGTGCTCGCATGCTCTCTCTTGCAAATAAATAAATAAAATCTTTTAAAAAAATAAATAAAAATAAATGGGGTTTTTCACGGTATGATTCCCCAAATTGATTCCTTAGTCACCAACCGATGATTTGGACCCACAGAGTTTGAGGACCACTTATTTTAACTGTAGAACTTCAAGTAAAGTAGTAGATCATTATCTCCAGTTATCACAAAACTAACAAACAAGAAAACCATTCCATTTTTATTACAACTTTAAGGAAAACTGGATTTTAAGGTTGTGTGTCTGCCAACTTAGTTGTTTTTAAAAGCAGTTTGTCAGAGACCAGATTAGTATCTATTAAAAGCTGACTTACAAAAGTATCTAACCAAATATAACTTATTCTGTGGGAACATTGTGTTAAAAATTAACTTTTTAAAAACTATTATAGTAGTATATGTTTATTATAGAACTTTTGAAAAATATAGAATCATCTAGATATAGCATTTTGGTGTATGTCCTATGTATTTTGTACATATAGTTAACAAAGGTGGTATTGCATTGTATAGGTGATTTTATTTTCTGCTTTCCCCTTTGACAACATATATAAGCATTTCCTCATATTCTGATTTCTCCCTTGACAACTTGATTTTGCTTTATATAATAAATAATATAATGTATAATATTCTTTTGAATGGGGTATTGATATTTATTTAGTTGTTTCTCCATTGGTAGACATATGGGTTGTTTATATTCTTCTACTATTATTAAAAAAACAAAAACCTTCCACAACATTTTTGTGCATAAATATTTGTGGTTCTCCCTTTTAATTATTCTTTTTAGGAAAAATCCCTAAAGAGCAATAACTGAGTAAAATGCTACAATCTTTTAAAAGATTCTTGATGCTGCTAAATTGCCATCCAGAAATATTGAACAAAATTATCATCCTAATATATGGATGTTCAGAAATATTTATTTTCCTTTATCTTCTCCAATTCTGGTAATTATTTTTTTTAAAGTTTTAACAAACTGATATTTTATCTTAATTATAATTTTTTGAGAAGTTGATCTTTTATTTGTTTATTGGCCATTCGAGATTCTTCTATTGTCAATTATTTGTTCATATCCTTTGCTCATTTTTCTCATTGGGATGCTTATTTTGGTTTCAAAGTGGTCTTTATATATTGAGGATCTGAACCCTCTAATATATATATTGCAGCTTGTTGGTGTGTGTGGGTGAGATGACTTTTGATCCACGGAAATTTAAAATTTTCTTTTAGTCAGATTTATTGAGATACAGTTTTTATACAGAAAGTTGACCCATTTTAGATGGACAGTTCTGAGTTTTGACAAAATGTATACAGTCTTATAATGACCACCTCACTCAAGATAAAGATTATTGCCGTCTCCTCCAAAAGCTCCTTCTTGCCCCTTTGTAGTCAGTCCCCTTCCCTATCTTTAGCCCTTGGCAATCCTGGCAATCCCTGGTTTTTTGTCTTATTCTTATAGTTTGCTGTGTCCAGAAGGTCATATGAATGGAATCACAGAGTGTGTAGCCTTCTGAGTCTGGCTTCTCTCACTTAGTATATGCTTTTGTGATTCATCTTTGTTGTTCTATGTACTAGTAGCTCGGTCCTTTTCATTGCTAAATAGTATTACATTATCAATTGACTGGTTGATGAATTTCGTATTGTTTCCTGTGTTTGGCAATTATGAATAAAGTGGTTCTAAGTATTTGTGTGCAGGTTTTTGTGTAGATGTATGTTGTCATTTCTCCTGGGGAAAATACCTACGTGTAGGCTTGCTGAGTTATATGGTAAGTATATGTTTCAGATTGTACAAAACCACCACACTGTTATCCAGAGTGGCTGTACCATTTTACATTCCTCCCAGGGATGAACAAGGAATCCAGCGCTCCACATCCTGGCCAGCCCAAGGTATTAGCGATGCTTTTTATTTTTGTTAGTCTAATAGGTGTACAGCCACTTGTCATCTTGGCTTTTAGTTGTATTTCCCTAATGGCTAATGAATTATGTTGGACATCTTTTTTACATGCTTATTTGCCATTCGTCTATCTTCTTGGGGGAGTATCTCTTCATATCTCTGGCATATTTTTTTTTATGGGGTTGTTTTCTTATCATTGGATTGTGAATTTTTAAATATATTTTGGACAGCAGTCATTTAGGGATATATATTTGCAATTGTTTTCTCCCAGCCTGTGGCTTTTCACTTTCTTAACAGTATCTCTCAAAGAGCAGAAGTTTTAAATTTTGATTAAATTCAATTTATCTATCTTTTTTTTCTTTTACGGTTCATGGTTTCTGTGTACTTGCTAAGAAATCCTTGTTTATCCCAAAGTTACAAAGATTTTTCTCCAATGTTTTCTTCTAGAAGTTTTAGAGATTTTGTTTTTACATTTAGGTCTTTGCTCCAATTTGAGTTAATGTTTGTATATGGTGCATGTATAAGTTGGGATTCATTACTTTGCATATGGTTATGGAAGTTTAAAGTTTTTATGTCTGTCAAATGTATCCATCTTTCCCCTTACGGATTTTTTCATAGCCTTTGAACTTATTAAGCCCCTTTCTACTCACAATGTCAGATAAAATTTCACATGTATTTTCTTTCAGTTTTGTAGATACGGTGTATATCTACTATGTTAAAGAGCAAAGCCTATTATGTGAGAGTTCAGTAGATATAAGTAAGTTTGAAAGCACTTCACCTGATTCTGGTCATTAGCTAAAGAAGTCAATTTATGTCATTGCTGTCCTTACTGGCTTTTTTTTTTTCTTGCATGTAAGTCCAGCTTTGTGGTGTTACTTTCATATCTACATAGTGACATATATGCTTGTCCCTGAAAATAATTAGATCAGTATTCATGACTGTTAAAAATTGTTTCTCTATCTTAGGATATTACACGTGACATTAATACAGTTACTTAAGATAAAATTATTTGTTTGAAGTGTAAATAGGTATTGTATATAGAAAAGTGAAAATTATAGAAACCTCATTTTGATCTTTATCAATTAATCTGTAGATAGTCACACAAGCTAACAGTAAAATGTTTCTATTTGGAAGATTGTAAAGTGAATAGCTCCCTTAGTAACAGAGTTTTGAGTAATAGAGGACTTTACAAAAATAAATTTATAATTTTAAAAACCTGATCAATTTGACTTTAACTTTTATAATTGAACAGGCTCTACTGATCAGGGGGAAAAATCTCATGATGTGAATATGGTGTCTTGGACATTAACATCAAAGCATCACAGATCTCCATGAGATGAATGTTGATTTGCATTTTTCATGTCCACTGATGGTTATACTATGAGTTTACAGTGTATATGTTTTCTTTCTCTTTTGGCAGGACCACATACTTATTTACTTCTTCTGGGTAGCTTTTTCTATGATATTTTTAATAAGTAGAATAATTAAATTAAAAATGTCCACTATATGTATAGTCTTAATTTATAGACAAGTTTGGTCTAGTGGTCATTATTTATGGGGTAGTTTTTTTTATCTTTCAGGCAATTCTCTTGTAAGTAGTTATTTTCTAAAATGTTCCCAGGTTTTGGACTTGAAAGCTTATGCTATTCTTTTTATCCCTTCATTTAGGAGAGAGAATGTTTAGTAACATTATTGTGCTTTTGGTAATTTTGAAAAGCCAAGGGTGATAGATTCTATCTTCTTTCTCACCACCATACTGTGCGTTGCTGTGAGGTTAACTGTCTTCACATACTACTTTTATATGTCACTCCTGTGCCCTGATGCCTTTAGTGGCTCTTATTTGCCCACCACCTTGCTGGCCATTCAGCAGTCCAGCCAGTGCAGCCCCATACCTCCACCCCACCCCCCGGCACCCTTCCTCCATTCCTGTGTTCACTGTTGATTCACTCTTCTCCACCCTCTCCTCTCACCTCTTTGCTTACACTATTCTCATCCCTTCTATATCATGTGCGTCTCTTGAAAGACTGTCTGCCCCTTGAAGACTGCCTCCAGCATTTTTTTTTAATCGTTATTTAGCTCTTAGGGAGACTTTCCATCAAGATTGTAACTGGTTAGTAGAATTAGTTTAAAATTCTGACCTTCTCTCCCACCTCTGGCAGTTTTTATCATCCTCTTTTAAAAATTTTTTTCTGAAATATGTGTCTTCTAACATAGTAGGTATTTATTTATTATGTTTACTGTCTGTCTCCCTTTATTCAAATGAAAGCCTCCATAAAGGCAGGTATTGGCTTTGGTTGGTTTGGTTGGTTTGGGTTCACTGCTCTATCGACAGCCCCTGTAGTACCTGGCACATGGTAAGCACTCAAAAAATATTTGTTAAATGAATAAATAGAAATCATTCGATGAATGTTATTTTAACCTCTCTTCTTATATCTAAGATTGTAAAATATCTAGTATATGATATGCAGTTAAATGTATGTTAATTATTATAATAAAATGTTGAATTAATTTGACAAAAATCCCAATATCACTTTAGTTGGTTATCTACCAAATTTTTCTTACTTACGTTAAAATGATTTTAAATTGTAAGCTTTTAGTTTCAGTAAAACAGCCAAAATGCGTATTGCTTTATAGTCCCCGTGTTGATTTAGAATGGGAGTGAAAACTCATTATTACATCTGAATTTGATATGAGTAATTTGTAAGACTATCTTCTTATAATCTCCGTAAGTAGATTATGGCAGATTATCCCTATGTAATAGATTACCAACCTATATGCTGTTATCATTGAAATATTTTAGAAAGTTTTTCAGGAAAAATTGCTGCAAGTGTGATTACTACATATATAAAAAGCTGGAGATTTATAAATAAGAGGATATAATAAATGATTGCCATTATATGCCATTGTAGAGAACTGTTGCACGTAAGGAAAAGCATTTTATTATTAAAGTTAATTTTTTAACAACTTGTGAAATATATAATACAATTAAATTGACAAGTGAAAGCTGAATTACTAGATAATGCTAAAAAATTGTACAGTTTCCTAGAGGAAAGATAAAAATAAGTCTGAAAAATAGAAGAACCAAATCAATGGTGTATAAAAACTAGATCAGATACGTATCTGAGAGTCATTTAAAGTACTTAGAAAATAGAAATGACCAAAAAAGAAAAAGAAAGAAAAGAAGAAAGCCAAGATGATAATGAGGAAACAGGTAACTTGAACTTGGCAATATAATACGACAGCTATGAGAGCTAATGCATTTCCTTCTTTGGAAGCATCAGGTTACAGCCACTGCATTTGAGTTTGGTAGGTGGGTTCACAATTCAGAATATTGCTTCGACTTTGGTCTTATCATCTTGTCAAGGGTTAAAATTTGTTAAATGAGATACAGAAAAAAGAGATGTGATTTGGGGTGGAGGAGGTTTGTAGAGTGACATGGCTCTATATAATGGAGAAAGAAGAGACAGAATTTTAAGATACTCCAAGAAGGGGTGTATAGTTAATCAGACGTGATTTTTTAATGGGAGAGTTGGTCCCATTTTCCTACGATAACCTAAAAAATACACTCATGCCATCTGTATTTGTTATAACAGCCGTGTAAGCCATTCAGAATTCCTGATCAGTAACTGCTGAGGTATACAGATTTGGAGCAGAACAGCTTTTCAGTCTTTTCAATAACTAAAATCAGCAAGAAGAAAGGTTATTTCTTGTTTACACAAAAAAACCTTTTTCTTTTTTCTTTTCTTTGTTTACCTTTTTCTTTTCTTTGTTTACTTCTACTTCTTTAAACTGAAGAAGAAAATGTAGTAGAGATCATGAAAAACATGAAAGAAATATAAAGGCTTCCTGCCTGTGTCCTTTAGTTCATGGGCATTTTCTCTCAAAATGGTTCCATTGCTGACTGGTTTGCCCTTTTATTGATCCACCATACCTTAAAGTGAAGTCTTGCTGACATTGAAACCATTCTGATGTTTTAAAGTGATTTTACATGTCTTCGTTGCAAAGGCATTTCCTTTATTGCCAAGTTCAGAGATAAGGAAGATATGTTAATATTTCCATTTTGTATTATCTATGTAGCTGAACTGACCAACATGGTAGCCACAAGCCACATGTGGCTATTTAAAATTTAATTAATTAAAATTAAATAAAATTAAACATTCATTTCCTCAGTCACAATACTCACATTTGAGTATAGGTAGCCACATGTGACTGCTGGTTGCTGTATTGGACAATATAGAATGTTGAACATTTTTTTCATTGGAGAAGATTCTACTGAACAACACAGGAGTGAGATGTTCAATTGGCAAACTATTTTGCAGTTATCTACTTTAATATAATTTGGGGTCTAATATTTTCATATGCCTTCACTGTGACATATTTATTTCAATTAATAACCCAAATTACTATTCCAATCTTCTCCAGTGAGTTTGAAGTCCATCATATACACATGTTCAGCTGGACAAGGGTTTTGTTGTTAAAATACTGGTTGTTTAAGTATCTAGCACTTACGTATTTTACTTACGACAAAGTTCTCATAAATTTCATTCGCAATTCTCTTCTAGTTACTGAGAGGACTATGTACTTTGGCGTATTAGAAAAAACTCTAGTGCTCGGCAAAAACACTTTCTAATGGTTATAGTTTTCATAATTTTGACTTCTTATAACGGTAGCTTTCTTGCTTTTTCCAACGCTGTACTATTTTAATAAATTAATAATACTCCTTCAGAAATGCTGACATTACCAGGAAAATAAATGCAACCTTCTATGTATAAGAACGGAAAATAGTATGCTGTTATACTAGAAGTGCCTGAAAGTCTATTAGTTTTCAGAGTCTGAATATGATTTTATTATTAACTTGTGTGTCTTCCTCTGCATTTAACAACTGTTCTCACGGGACTATTATAATTTTTTAATCTGATTTAACCTTTTCACATTTGAAAGATTATTTTCAATAAGACAATAAGAAAATAAGATTATTTTCAATAAGACAGGTCTTTCTTGCATAGAAGTTTAACTAGGTCAGTGATTTTCTAACATTCGAATTTCACTGAGCAGTAAAATTTCAAAAGAAATTTTGGGAAGTGCCTAATGTTTTTAGTTTTTCATTTTGCTAAATAAGAACTGCCACTTCTTATTGTCATCATTTTATGCAAGTGTGGACATTTAAACATGAAACCCAAAAGGGTGGGTTTTATCGTATTCATTTATACTTGAATAAATTTAACCTGATGATAGTTATACTACCTTCTTCTTATTTTGCCCTTTAAAGTTTTATTTATTCCTTTAAAGTTTTGACTAGTCCCAAGCCTAAACTCTTCACTATGGAAATTATCAACCTTTGTTGGTTTTCTTCTTCATTGATCTTTTTACAAACACCTCTATTTGGTGTTTTGAATTATAATTTTGATTTAGATTTTATGCTGTTAGTTAGGCAAAGACTGTCACTATTTAAGGAAATATAATATGATTAGACCAGTTAGAGCATTTGATACGTGATAGAGATATATCAAAGAGTTATTTAACAGTTTTAACCATGCCATCTGTTAACCAAATATTCATTTGTCTAATTCATATTCTGAGTTAAGTTTGTCCAAGTTATACTCTGTAGGGGCCCAGAAGAAATAGATCTCTTTTCCAGAATTGGAGGAAGATGAAAACAAAGGAATAAAGGCAAAATGACTTAATGAGGCCTGAGAATTCAGTTTCAAAAAAAGCCTCTTTGGGGACTATTTGGATAATATAGCTCACTTGTTAAGAACTTAGCATTTTAGAAAAAAGTAGGTAGTTTGGAAAAATATGTTTTTAAGGTAAAATTAAATATACATTTATTTATTTATTATTATGTGTTATGTATATTTAATATCTAATTGTGGACTTTTTATGTGTTTGGGGGGCTCATGAAAGAACTCCTTGGACTGTTTTTATATACACTCAAATATACATTCATCCATATTCTTATACACAATTGTTCTTATATTGGGAAAGGTCGCTTTTTACTGAGTACTTTAAAGATAGTGGGTTCAGTGTAGCTGCTGGGAAGAGTACAGAGGTCTCCAGGCACAGCTCCTCCTCTCATAGAGCTCTCACTGCATAGCTAAGGTACGGGCAATAGGGAATACCTTCCACAAGGGATGGGTTGAGAAGAAGATTTGCAGAATAAATAGAATTTGGGGAAGTACTGATGTTTATTGCAGAGTGGGGCTAAGGGGATCTTATAATTATTGATTCTCTATTCAAAAATCTGTCTACTAGGGCCAGTCTTTGATGAGTTATAATGTTAGTGTCTTATAGACTGAATCTGGCATAGTCCAAATGGACAAGTAATACATAGAAGGAGGCTGGTCTATTTGTCATAGCTGAATTTCACTTGCAAGGAGGGTGTATTTGACATGAAAAGCCTACCAACTAATTTATTAGATTTTTTATACTTTTATACATGACTAAATTATAGTAATGTTCTTTTTAGATAAATGTAAAGATGTGTGTGTGTGTGTATGTGTGTGATCTCTATATATAGAATATTAATCTTTGCTTCTGTTGAAAAATAATTTTTCTTTTAAAAAGTTAAATAAGTAAAGACTTCATTTACTTTTATCAATATTATTGACATTTTAGCAGAGCCCTATTAAATTTGGCCTATGGTATGGTCTCAATTATGTTCTACAAAATATAAGAATTAAAAATAAGGCTGATGTTTAAGGAAATTTAATTAAAGGAAAAGATGTTATAATACATATAACATATATAATACATATAACAAAATATGTGTTAACTGACTGTGTATGTTATCAGTAAGCCTTCTGGTCAATAGTAGACTATTAGTATTTTTATATTATATATATAATATATATATATATATATGCAATGGTAGACTATTAGTAGACTCTTTGTAAAGTTTTTGGGGAGTCAAAAGTTATAACTTGGATTTGCCCTTGCAAGGGGGGGTGGCGCCTTTAGCCCTCACGTTGTTTGAGGGCCAACTATATTATACATGATTGGGAGACACTTAAACCATACCGCAGAAATTTTCCTTTCTGTTCCTTTTGTTTTCATTTGCATAACTATATCTTTCGTATACCTCTTTTTTCCCTAGAGATTTTTTGTACCTCTGTTTTTGAAGATAAATTAGGTCTTGGTGTATTGTTAGTTTGACTTAGTATTTCAAACTCTTCTCAATACCAAAAGCCATTTATTAAGGACATACTGTATACATATCATCATATTCAGTTGATCCACATTCAGTGGGTGATGAAGATTATAACACACGTTTCTTTTTGAGAGACTTAGTGTAATTGAAGAAATGAGCTATCACTGAGTTAAACACTTGGAGAAAACAAGAAAAAATATAATCAAGTGCTTATTTGTGTGGTATCAATCTTAAGAAAAGGAGAGCAGGACAGGGAAAATGATCCGGAAAGGATTCTTGGAAGATGTTAAATGTAAGATCTTGAAAATCAGGAATATCCCAAGTGTAGTAGATCAACCTGAGAGTGGATATAGTCCAACAAAGGCAGGGACCGTACCTGTTATACTCATTGTTACCTCTCTCTCTATATAGATATAATGGCAAATATAGTGCCTGGTACATAGTAGTCAATATATAATGAGTAAATGGATGAATGGGCAGTCACAGGCAAAAGACAGTGAAAGGAGGGATGTTTACTGGAGTAAGCCAGTTCTTGTTGACTGGTGGAAATTATGTGAGACTGTATTATGAAGAACCTTGAATGCAAGGCTAAACTTGAGCTTGGTGCCATATGAGGCATTATTGTGGAGTTGCAAGGAGTGTATCATGCCAGAGGTGGTGTCTTAGGAGAAATGTCCTGACAGCAATGAGTTTGTTGGTGAGATGGTGCATGAAAGATTGGGATGTAGGCTATTCTGAGTCTAGACAAAAAATGATGAATGCTCTGGCTACTGCCTTTCAATTTTTTTTTTTTAACAAAGAAAGAACCACAAGCATAGAAGAAAAAGGAAAACTTTCTTAGTTATTTAGAAAGCTAATATTAACCTTGTGCCTACTGTATGGGAGGCTCTGTACAGAAGGAGTCTCACTACCAAGCTTTGAACCAGTGATACCTGCCTACCAGTGCTGTTAAAGAGATTCAATAAGATCGAGTCTTGGAGATGCTTAGCAGAGTGTCTGGCACATTAACAAGACATCATAAGTGGTTGCCGCTAATATGAGTCTGTTTATTTTAGACATGATGCCAAGAGGGGCACCTGGGTGGCTCATTCGGTTGAGCTTCAGACTCTTGGTTTCAGCTCAGGTCATGATCTTGTGGTCCTGGGATCGAGCCCCAGGTTGGGCTCTGTGCTCAGTGCAGTGTCTGCTCAGGTTGTCTCTCCCTCTCCTTCTGCCCCTCCCCCGGCTTGTATGTGTGTACTCTCTTTCTCTAAATAAATAAATAAAATCTTAAAAAAAAAAAAAACACGAAATGATGCCAAGACCCTCTCCATCCCTATGGCCAAAACCCTCTCTATAATCCCATACCTAAGACTTTTTTACCTACTCCCTAGATACTATATTTTCCTAAACCTCCAGTTCCTTAAAAGCAACAACATTTTTTTCTATTAGAGACTTTGAAACTTGTAGAAAGCAGGTCAAGTAATATTAGTGAACCTTGCATACCCATCTCTCAGCTTTAACAGTTAACTCACTCCAATCTTGTTTCCTCTACTCTCCATCCACTTTGGTATTATTTTGAAGCTAACCTAGCCATCTTTTCATTTTCACAGGAATCTAAGAGATAAGGGCTCTTGTTTTTAAAATATAGCTATAATGTTGTTTTCCTACTTAGAGACTTTTACTGGCCAAATTTCTCATGAAAGAGTCCGGGATATCTTTATGTAGAAAAGCCAGGAAATGCAAGGAACATAAACAGACTGGGGACCCAAAGGTCTTAGGATTAATAACCGTGGTGTCATGAACAAAACCAGGGGGTTTAAGTAAAAGAATAATTTTGAGTGAGATGTAACTTTGATTCAGTAGGTATTAGTTTCATGATGGTTCAGGGACATCCAGTGGCAGATACCTAGGAATGGATATGTTTGGTATCTTAAACGAATATAGATCCTTTTAGGTTGACCATTAATTTCCTTCCTTTCTCCTCCTCCTCCTCCTCCTCCTCCTCCTCCTCCTCCTCCTCCTCCTCTTCCTTTTCTTTCTCCTTCTTCTCTGATCTCATCCTTTCTGTGTCCCACCCTCCAACTCTCTACTGCTACTCCGCTCCATTCCCATTCACTTTGGGGGTATACTAGGGAACATTACTTTCTATTAGTTATGTTTGTTTGAGTTCGTTCTGTTAAAATGTTTATTTTATCCCTAAAAATAATTTTGGTTTTTCTGACAGTACTTAGAGTCAATGATGATTAGGTGATGAATGAATATTCATTAGGATGGATGATAGCTTCAATTTTGATTTTATAGTAATTTCAGCTGAAGATATTTTTCAAAGTAAAAGTGTGAAATAATATCATAGGAGCACAGAAGTAAATGCCCCTCAATCCTGAAATTTAATTAGAACTCAAAATGCTCATAAGTTAGTGACTTTAATTCTTTTTAAAAAAGTTCTTAGCTTTCAAAAGATCTCCTCCTATTTCACTTTGACAATAGTGTAAGCAATTTAGCTTATAGGCCAAAACAGAGATCTTGTTCTTTTTGATGCATGGGTGTCATCACATTAATGCTAATTTGGGTTATGTGTATTCATCAAGAGTAAAAATCAGGCTCATTTTAGCACCTGATTTAAGCCTGCAGCAGACATTCACATTAGAATTGTAAACCCTAAATGTTAGAGGTTTGTACAGAAAGTGGAGATATAGTAGGCTAGGACCTACTTCAGCTTTATAGCACACTCATCATTATTACTGGATCCATGCTGTTAATGTTGGACACTGTTTGAATGTTTTCTGATAATTTATAGGGTTGATTACTCCAGCCTCAAGTGGAACCTTATGAAGAAGATCAGCAAATGGTAAATCTTGGCAGTGGTCCCTGGGGCATTCGTTCAGTTTGAGGCTCTGAGTTATGTGGTTCTCAGCCTCTTTTCCTCCCCAGCCCTTCCTGTGGCTCAGTGTCATCATCATCATCTGTTCAGATAATGCCTGTTCAGAAATCACAGGTCCCCAGGGAGGAGAGAAAGGAGAGAGTCCTGTTATAAGCACACTCGCTGCAAACCTTTCACCTTGCTGTCAAGGTGACAAATGTTTGTCCTTAAGGGAACACTAGAGGTTAAATCACCAGTGTTTTTCTCACTTATCTTCTTTCCCTTACTATCCAAGCTCTTAGCCAAATTTTTAGCCAAGAGAATCTCAGAAAATTAGGCTACTCGTGACCTTTATGAATCTTGTTCAGAGATATGTTTTGTACAAGCTCAAAGTACTGATTACATTATGAATTGGGGTCTTAGTAATTAGAATTTGCTTAATGTCATTATATCAGTATATTTTCCTTTCAGGGATTACTCAGAACAAAAAAAGATTTGGGAGGGAAACATTTAAATTTTGAGAGATAGTATGGGGAACTGTGCAAACACAATTGTGATAAGGTGAGCAAGGACTTATTTTTACATCAGTATGTGTTAATGGTGTATATACATCCTTGCATACAGAAACACCAAAATGTGCATTAATCAGGACAATGGCAGTTGCTCTGGATTTCTTCTTCTTTTTTGGCCCATTGCATTCCATTCTCCATTTAACAGTGAAAATGATCTTGAAGGATGTAAATTGATTATGTCATTCTTTCCCTGCTTAAAATCCTTCAGTTTTTCTTGGGATAAATAAATAACAAAATCCCTTATATGGCTTATAAAGTCCTGCGTGATCTAACCCTTGCCTTCTTCTCCAGCTTCCTGCCATACCACCTCTTCTTTACCCACAAGGCAGCTGCCATGTGGGCATACCTATAGTTTCTCTAGTTCATTCATTCAACAAATACTTCATTGAGCTTCTACTCTGTATTGAGGCTACAAAAATGTACAAAACAGACAAAAACTCATGGAGCTTACATTCTAATTGAGGGGATGCATACAACTATATAATATACAGATTTGCAACTGAAATGCATATAATATATATCAAATATGTATATAATATCATATATATATATGTCTTGCCCCCTTTCCTTCACTCCCTCTCCCATATACGGAGTAAATGGAGGAAAAATGAAGCAGGAAAGGAAGGAAGTTAGGGAGGAAGCTAGAGGGGTTGCAATTTTTTTTTAAAAGGTGGTAAGTGACAGTCTTTCTTAGAATGTTTGAGCAGAGACTCGAAGGAGGTAGGAAAGCAAGCCATGAGGATATTTGGGGAAATAATATTCCGTGTAGAGAGAAACCACAGTGCAAAGTACTCAGGTAGGAAGAAGGCCACAACAAAGTGGGCAATAGAGATAAATTCAGGTAGTAACAAGGGGCCAGATTGTATAGGTAGGGCCTTGTGGGCCATTGAAAGGCGTTTGGTTTTAAACCAGAGCGAGATAGTGTATTATCCCGCCTGAGCTGCTAAAACAAAGTGCCACAGACTAGGTGGCTTAAACAATAGAAATTTATTTCTCACAGTTTTCTGGAGGCTGGGAAGTTCAAGTTTAAGATGTCAGCCAAATAAGTTCCTAGTGAGGGAGCTCTTCCTGGCATGTGGACAGTGGCTTTTTTTTACCACGTCCTGACCTGAGGGGTGGGGTGCTGAGAGAGAGATATGGATGGTGTCCTTCTCTTATAGTAAGGCACTAATTTGCTTTGGATCAGGGCCCCACACCACCCTTATGATCTCACTTAGCCTCAATGACCTCCTAGAGGCCCGATCTCCTAGTACAGAACAGTGCGCATTATGGCTTCAACATGGAGATCTGGCCAGTGTACACAGTTCAGTTCATAGCAGATGGGAAGATATCTGAGAGTTCTGAGCAGAGCAGCAACATGATCTCACTTCCTGACCTCTCTGTGGAGAATGGAAGGAGAATTAAGGGCAGGAGCAAGGAGACCAGTTAAGAAATGATTGCAGTAATTCAGCCGGAAGATCGTAGTGACGCCAAGTCGGGTGGTAGCTACCGAGCCAAGCTCCTGACAATATCAGGGCGCTCTCATAGGTTGTCCCCCGGATTGCTTGTATATGTATAGCATCTTCTGGGTTTCAAAGCTCTTTTACATGTCTTTTCTCAGGCAAGCCCCACACCTCTCCTGGGAGCTGGGCACAGTATCGTGAGACTAAGGTTTCAAATGGGACTGATTCTGGAGTCAGACTGCCTGGGTTTGTCCTCCCTCACTGTACCTCCAATTCCTAGGGACGGCAACTATGCCAACCTTGTGTAGTGTTGGGCACGGTAGATGAAATAGTCTGTGTTAAATGTTTGGCAGAGTGTCTGCCACGTTAGTAACTAATAAATATTAGCTGTCATTATCTCTGTCACTTAATAAACAATGAGATTCAGAGTCAGAAATGTCAGTTGGTTTGTCCAGGCTTATCTAGCTAGTAATAAGAAAACCACACCTAGAATCCAGTTCCTTTTATTTCTCATACACTCTCTTTCTGTTATATCATTTGCTGAAGGAGTTCCATTTTAAAACATAGGATAACTCAAGTTACAGAAAGCAGTACATTTTCTTTCAAAATAGTCTATCAATTGAACTTTTCAGTACTCCATCCTGACTCACACTCTTTTCATCCTCTTAGGAGGGTATATTTATTCATAAAGGTTAGCTTTTAGTTTCCCTGAAGAATCCAGAAGTTTAAATCTCCTTCGAATTGTTAAATTAATCCTTCTCTAGAAATTGCTTAATTTCTTTTTTTTTTTTAAAGATTTTATTTATTTATTTGGCAGAGAGAGAGGCAGCCAGCGAGAGAGGGAACACAAGCAGGGGGAGTGGGAGAGGAAGAAGCAGGCTCCCAGTGGAGGAACCTGATGTGGGGCTCGATCTCAGAACCTTGGGATCACTCCCTGAGCCGAAGGCAGATGCTTAATGACTGAGCCACCCAGGTGCCCCAAGAAATTGCTTAATTTCTATCTATTGTTTCCTCAACAGTTTACGGTTTAGTGTTCTCATTAGGAATGAAAGTACTGATTTGGGGACTGTTAAATTAAGGCTTTATGGAGGAATCTGCTCCAACATCTGACTTTTGTTTCTGTCTTTGCCTGGCCTCCACTGTTGGATATTTTATTCATGAGTAGAGTACACAGGTTCCTATAGAAAGTCATGGCCAAATGTCTCTGCAGTTTCTCATTTCACAGGCATTTTCTCAGCGAGTCCTGAGCACTGATGAACTTGATGTCAGCCTCTGGCGGAATTTTGAAATAGGCTAGAAGGGTAGTAAAAAGCCTTATGATTAGTTCTGGGTTGCCGTGTATTTCAAATGGTACCTTGGTGTCTCCCTGCTGGGGCACATGTGCTTGTCTGGATTCCTTGTGCAGGAGCTGGAGTTCATGTTCACTTAGCTAGACACTTCCTTTTACCCCTGCTGCCCTATTATTTCCTAGTCATGTTGGGACTTCCCAGGAGTTTGTACCTTCCACAGAGCAAATCCTGAGCAAGCCATTGATTAGCTCCCGGGTTCTGGATTCTACATATTTCTATTTCATCATCTCTTACAAGCAAGGACCTTGGTATCCGACCTCCCCATCCTTTTCTTCCTCCATATCTCTCTGAATTTTCCTCCCTGCAGGTTTAGAAGTATAGCCCCCTTGCTCCCTGGACGATGAAGAGTTCCCTTGCATTGCATCCTGAATTTTCTATGTTTGTATAAGGATTGCTGTTTAACTCTGCTGGATTTAACCCTTAATCTCTAATAGAAATTTATAGACTTTAGAAAATCCTGAGTAATAAACTATAACTTATTAGGAGCAGAAACCTGTAGCGAAGAGAGGTAGGTAGAGGTATAATACTGAAGATTGAAAGCAAGAAAAGAGACAACAAAATCATTAAAAATGAGAATCTATTGGGGCGCCTGGGTGGTGCAGTCGTTAAGCGTCTGCCTTAGGCTCAGGGCATGATCCCAGCGTTCTGGGATAGAGCCCCACATCAGGCTCCTTCCTAGGAGCCTGCTTCTTCCTCTCCCACTCCCCCTGCTTGTGTTCCCTCTCTCGCTGGCTGTCTCTGTCAAATAAATAAATAAAATCTTTAAAAAAAAATGAGAATCTATTGATACATTCCCATGTTTAGGGATACATAGCCTTACCTACGTTACTAACATCAAGGAACCACTATATTACGTGGTGGAATATAAGGAGTTTTAGTATATAATTTTGATCATAAGGCACCAGAAATGATTAAATTTTGTGAAATTTACTTTTTAAAGCAAGGTGGAAAATAAACAGTAAGGTATGCTTGAATCACTCATATTTAAAAGACATGGGAATTAAATTGTCTTAAAGGGATCGTCTTTGGCTGAGATTAGTGTATATAGAAAATATTCTCCAAATATGATCCTAGATACTTGAGGGATTTTTTCTTTTATATATATATAGAGAGAGAGAGCATATGTATATTTTTAAGAAAAGTTTAAATGGTCTTTCAGAATCCCAGTTCAATCTGGTAGAAGATCTAAAAATTCATTTGTTTAAAATATATTTCCTGAGGGGCACCTGGGTGGTTCAGTCGGTTAAGTGTCTGCCTTCGGCTCAGATCATGATGCCAGGATCCTGGGATCGAGCCCCACATTGGGCTCCCTCCTCAGTGGGGAGTCTGCTTTTCCCTCTCATTCTCCCTCTGTGCTCTCTCTCTCTCTCTCTCAGATAAATAAATAAATTTTTAAAATATATTTCCTGAGTGTTTACTGTGTGGCTGGAATTAAGCTAGACGTTAGAGTGGTGAGCAAGCCAGACGCCATCCTTGCCCAGATAGAGTTGACATTCAAATAGGGAAATGGACAATATATAAAATAATTATATTCTAATTAAGTGCTATGAATGAAATAAACAAAATGATGATAAACCAGAAATTGTCCCATTTTAGTACAGTTCTTTTCTCAGCTCCTCCCTATTTTTCCTCATTTCCTGAGATAATTTCTTAAATCAGAGAATCTCAGCCTTTAAGAGTTTGGCTTAAGTTCTTCTTAAAAAGTTGTTTAAATACAGGACAAATAATGTGAGTCATTGACGGTAGATTGGCTTACAGTCAAAACTTAGCTAATGTTTACATTGATATACATAAAGCTTGAACATAGGTCGTGATAGGCAGGCGAAGCTAGAAGAGCATCATTTTAATAACAGGATAATAATAACAACTTAGGAGAGATATTTGTATGCTTTACAAATGGTACCGGTCATTGCCTTTAATTTTTTACTTTCCTTTGCTCCTAAAACAGATCCTCATTGCAGAGGAGTGCACACGCTGTAATTTTTGCTGCACAGAGTTAGTATTAGTGTTTGAAAGAGACATCCACAATAAAGAATGACAACATTGATTGTAACTTGTTTTAAAATTATCTTTTGATAAGATAAAGGAAAATATCTTTGAGAAGATCATGTGGATTACTCTCTGTTTTAGGCCAAGTAATTATATTCTATAATGCAATTTTTTTGTGTTGGATGGACAGAGTGAAGATAAAAGGCGACCATAGAGAGAACAGCCTACTTCACAGCTGACTGAAGCAGGTGTTAGAAATGCAGATGAAGGGTATTGACTAAAGACTGTACAAATTTGAAGTGAAAATGCCACTGGTCTGCATGCAGCATTCTGCACATACGAAGTTTCAGGTAGTTAAATTATTCATTTTATTGTGTGAACTAGTTCAGGAGTTAGGGAAAAGGTGCCTTTTACATTTAAACTGTTTCTTCCCCCTCTTCCTTTCATCTGCACTTGGCAAGCAAAATGAATTTCATTTTGTAAGTTTTATTCCAGCAAGTGAATGACTTACATCTCTATATGGGGAAAAAAAATACATGTAGGAACAGATAACTCACAGGTTTAAGTGACAATATGAAACAATAGACACTTTAGTTTTTCCCTCACTTTTGTTATAAAGAAAGCCACTAAAGACAAGTAAATGTAAAAGTAGCTATCTAATAATCATCATTACCATGAACCTCACTGTGAAATGTTTCTCAAATGCCTGCATGGGCATTATTCTGTGCTGGATAAAAAGATTTTTAAAAAATAAACCATTCCTTCTATAATCTTAATAATTAAGAATCTTTATTTTTTTATTTTATTTTTATTTTTTTAAAGATTTTATTTATTTATTTGAGAGAGAGCACAAGCGATGGGGAGGGGCAGAGGGAGAGGGAGAAACAGACTCCTCGCTGAACAAGGCGACTGACACAAGGACTTGATCCCAGGACCCTGGGATCATGACCTGAGCCTAAGGCAGATGCTTAATTGACTGAGCCACCCAGACACCCTAAGAATCTTGATTTTTAAAAAGGCAAAACCGAGATATTTTTAAACATTTAGTATGTAATTTTATTTTATTTTTTTAAAAGATTTATTCATTTGAGAGAGAGTGCAAAGGGGAAGGGCAGAGGGAGAAGGAGAGAGAATCCCAAGCAGATTCCTTGCTGAGTGCAGAGACCAATGCAAGGCCCAATCTCACAACCCTGACATCAGGACCTGAGCTGAAACCAAGAGTTGGATGCCCAAGCAACCACGCCACCCAGGTGCCCCTTTAATATGTAATTTTAAAGCAGAGTTACATTTTAAGGAAAATGTCAGAATTCTTGGAATTATTTCTATTCTCATTTTGGCTTATTTTGCTTTTTGATCTCAAGGACTGGCTGACCTTGCTACAGGGCACCACACTGGTATCCAGAGGTCACATTAGTATTGAAAACACCTGTTTTTGGTGAATTCAGATCATATCAGGAGAGTCAAAGAAGTTTTATATATGTGTAGAAGGAAAATACAAATACTTATTCCACATTGTAAAGGTGAAGAAAATGTGAAGAAGGCATACCTTTATTGATTGATTGATTGAGAGTCAAAGTTATGGAACTACTGACATTTTGACTCAGTCTGTGCCAATGTGTAGGTTTAAAATACCTTCCTTTGGCTCCTAAGACAAAGGGCTTCAGTATCCTGCAGATTTGGATTTGGATCCTGTTTCTATTCCTTATGAGTTGTGTGACTCTGGCAACAAAATTAATATCTTTGGACCCAACTTTCTTTAAATGTGAAATGGGGATAATAATAATACTACTCCTAGAGATTGTTCTTGGGTTAAATATGAAACAGTGGGCTTGGCATATCATAGGAACTCACTGTGTATCTACTTCCTTTTTCATTAGAGCAGTAGCTTGCCTTGCAGATAGTACTGCCTCTGCTATATTCTCATTTTAATTTTATAGAACCATTTAAGAAGCTGTAGTGTGTTTGAGTGTTGATGTAGCTTTTTTCAGGTTTTAGTTGACTTTGTAGTTAGAGATTGGGGGAATAGTTTCAAGATATGTTCCTTTTAATTGGCCAACTGATTTATGGAGAAATGTATTAGATTTGGAGTCAGAATATCTTGGTTCATTTTCTGACTCTATGTACTAATTTCAGGACTGAAGACAAGTCATCTAACCCATTTGACCTCTATTTTCTCATCTGTCTAAGGGGAAATAATCATAATACCTCACCTATTAAGCTTCCCTGAATTACTGTGAGAATCAGATGAGACAAGATACTTTGTAAAACATGAAATGTTCTTAAAAATTAAGTAAGCTATTATCATCTGTAATTTATCATTACCAAATTTATCATTTGTGCCCTTCTTCCCATTGGAAGGCACAATTATGCTATGAAATATTAAGATTAATTGCTTATTTCCACAGCAGTGGATATCACTTTTTATGACCCCTTACTGGTAAATTAAATCTAATAATTTGATATATAATTCAGACATTAAGTTTGTACCATCATAAAAGTCTTGAACACATATGACGGTATCCTACAATACAAGATTCTTTCTGCCACAGACGTTTATAGCTTAAAAATTTACATAGTATGTGGGTGACTGCTCTATTTCTAGAGTTCTTGATTGGTTACCACAGTGTGGATTAACTGAGCACAGAATAACCTTTTGGTTTCATATCAGCCCACAAATGGGCCATTTTCTCCCATTAAAAAATTAAGGTATGTTTTACATATAGTAAAATTCATTCTTTTTCGTGTGCAGTTCTATGAGTTTTGACAAATTCTTAGTCATGTAAGTAACCCCATAATCAAGAGGTAGAACATTCCATCACCCCTAAAGTTTCCCTGTGCCCCTTTGAAGGCATTGCCTCCAACCACCCTCCCAGCCCCTGGCAACTACTGATCTGTTTTCTGTCCCCGTAATTTTGACTTTTTCAGAACACTGCATAAATTGAATCATACATCATGTAGTGCTTTGAGTTTGACAAATGTGGCATTTTTGTTAATGTACCATTTTTAAACACTATTTTTTTCTGTTTGGGAACAAAAGTGTTATTGCACTTATTTTTTAAAAGAGATTTCCAAAGTTGCATTATTGGAGTGGACTTTTCATTTATTGAGAAGTACTGGTTGATGTTTTTGGCTCATAGATAGGTTGAGAGTACCTAAATATTCCTGATCTTTTGCCTATACATACCCATTTAAAAATTCCTTTCTCTGTGTCCCATATATTGGAAAAGAAATAGTTAAATTATCTTTCAGAATGTGTGAAAAGATATTTGCTCCCAGGTTGTTAGTTCAGAGTTTTTAGGTCTGTTATTTTTTAACTCAAGCCCTGCATTGTGGAATGTATTGTGTCCCTCCCAAAATTCATATGTTGAAGTCCTAAGCTCCAATGTGACTATATTGGGAGCTAGGACCTTTAAGGAAATAATTAAGGTTAAGTGAGACCCCAAGGGTTGGGCCCTAATCCAGTAGGCCTGGTGTATTTGTAAGAAGAGAAGGAGACACCAGGGGTGTCTCACTTACTCAGAGGAAAGGCTGGTGAGGTTATAGTGAGAAGGCCTCTCTCTGCAAACCAAGGAGAAAGGCCCCTGCAGACACTAAGTCTGTTGGCACCCTGATATCAGACTTCCAGCCTCCAATATGTAGAAAATAAGTTTCTGTTGTTTAAGCCACCCAGTCTGTGGCATTTTGTTATGGTAGCCTAAGCAAACTAATACATCCTGAATATAAGAATCTGTAGTGTCTCTAAGAATTTCCACATAGCTGCAGAATTATACACAGTATTGCCATAATGTACTAAAATTTCTAGAAGACTTGAAGTTCTGAGCTCTGAAGAAAGAGTACAATAAAAATTAATAGCATTAAATAGCATCATCCTAGTCAGACTCGAAGTGGTGACTCACTACTCGAAGTGGTAAAGGCGTTAATAGATGATAAGGCGGTAGGTAACTGGGAGGAGCAGAAGAGCTGATCCTCCTACCAAGTGAGAAATAGAGGATGCTTCAGAGGGAAAATAAAATTACTTGGAATCTCCCATCCACTAATATGCATTAGTCAACTTTAAGTAATATAGACATTTTTTAAATCCCCATTGATAAGAAGATGGGAAGTAAACGATTGTTGATCTTGGTTCTGATGTTCAACAACATAATCAAGTTCCAAACTCTTTCCGTCTCTCTGCTCTGCTCTACTTAGCTATCGGTCTTTTACCCTCGTGCTTGGTAGCAAGATGGCTGTTGTAGCTTCAGGCATTGTGTCCTTGTTCAAGGTATGATGGAAGGGGAAAGGCATTGCTAGAAATCTTTCCTCTCATCTTTGTCCTTTTAATAAGACAAGCATTCACAAGACGCTTTCTGCAGACTTTCTCTAATACTTCATTGACTAGAACTCAACCAGAGGGTTACTGCTAGCTGTAAGGAAAGGAGACAGGTTGAGTGTCTATCAAAGAGAACAGAATTCTCCTTTGCTTCTTGACCTTCTTCCACTTCTTGGCACACATTAGGAAATTTAACATTTGTTATACATCATGGAAATGAAGAGAATGCTCCTGCTGCTCCAAGCCCTGCCCATCTGCCCCGAGGGTTAAGGGGAATCAATATCTTGTCTATACATGGTGCATTTAAGGCTCACATTAGTTGGAAATGACTAGTGGACTAGTCATGAGTCATATCCTAGGTTAGACATACTGTTGCCCCAAAGAAAGCAGGGCTTTGTTAGCATATGAGAAGATGGGTATGGCTATTTGGTAGGCAGTTCATGGAATCTGGCCTAGTAACTGTTTGCTTAAAAAAAAATTATGTTTAAGCTCAGAATATGCTGTATTTGGATTTGAATAAATGTGGATCTGTTACACTCGGAAGTCACTCCCCCCACCCCTTTAAAAGTGAAATTATTACATACTGTAAAAGAGGCTGGGAGCTAGAAAGTTGACTTCTTTTTTCAGGTATACTTTCAGCCTCACTTCTGCATGCTTTAGGCTATCCTGGTAGTTGGTAAAGGGAAAGCGAGGGACAGGAAAGGATCCATCACCAAAGTGAATCAGGTTTATATGTGAGAGACCGGAGTTGCATTGTCAGCTTGTGAGGTAGAATCCTAGGAACCAGGCACCAAGCAGATCAGTGGTAGTTGTCTTCTAATGTGTCCTATTGCTAAGCGTGCTCTGGCACATCATTAGATCTCCAGTATAGTCAGTCAGGATGCTCCTCTTGCTCCCCTCCATAGCAGAGAGTGGAGATCCAGTAGGAGCTGCATCAGCAGTCAGTTCCAGGAGTTGTCAAGGCTTTACTCCGCAGAGCGTGGATGAAGAGCTTATAGATGAAGGTGTGAAACTTTAACTCTTCTGTGCTCCAAAATAAATAGATGGAGTGCCTGAGGTAGAAAAGGGAGATTAGTTCATATATTAGATATTTAGTGATAATCTTAAAAACAATATTTCCTCTAGAGTAATAGTTTCTGAGCCTGGGGGCTTGGGATCCTAGTAAGTTCTGAAAATTTATATTCAAAATGTATTCTGTAATTGTATATGGATTTTTCTAGAGAGAAAGGCCATAGCTTTCATCTAATTTTCAAAGATTAAGAACAGAGAATATGCCGGATGCTTAAATAACACAGACTTGAAGCAGTTTTTCAGGCCTCATGAGAATTATTTTAAGAGAACTGTGGCTTCTAATTGTTCTATAACCTGATAATCTGTTTAAACAGTAATTTCTCTTTGATGTATAAGGTTTTACAGTATGTGAAGTATGTAGCCTAAATGGCTTTATGGAAAATGTACACTTTTCTCCAAAATATTAATCAGTCCTGAGACCACAGAATTTAGTTATTTTCTTGAGGAAGATAAAACCCATTGTGTGGGGTGGCCCTATTTATACATTGTCTTTATAAGTAGTATTGCTAAGGAGTCATAAAACTTCTTCTACGTCCAAGATTATTTAGAGTTAAGGGTAAATTACTTACAATTGCCAGATACTTAATTATTTACTAGTTTTTGCAGAAGTTGAGTACCCAAGGTATTTAGATATTTACCAAGCTAGACTTTGAATCATAGCAAAATAGTCATAGATAATTGATAGGTAGATAGGCAGAGACATAGACAGGTAGGTAGATAGGTAGATATAGGTAGATAAAGAAATAGTGAGCTTTCTCTATTATAAGACAATTGTCAGTTCTTCATTGCCTTCAAACTTATTTCTGTCCTTTAGATGTGTGTGTTTAAATAATTTTTCCCTTGTGGATGAAGTTGACAGCATTTTCCAAATTGATTTTCTATCTGTAATATTCCAACCATATTTCAAACCTCATTAAAGCCCTTTTCATCATTTCTCTGACTCCATTAGTTATGGCAGCATCTCAAAATTTAGTTTTCTCAGTAAATTTCATTATTGTGGTTACCAATTCATTATAAAATGATCAGAGGAGTAGGAGGGAGAGAAAAGGAATTGACATATGAGGACAAAGTGAAAGATGAGGACTCTTTGGCCAGTAAAGAAGGAATCTATCAAATCATGAATGGCATATGTAAGGTGAACATGGACCAAGATGGTGGATCTGGAAATAGAAAGAGGAAAGGGCATTCTTAAAACTCCTGAAAAATAGTAAGTAGAGGTACTTAACACAGGCAAAAAAAGTAATTTTAGAGGGTTTTTGGTGAATTTATTTCAGAACCAATGAGAAACTAAATTGTAGCAAATCTGCCTATAAACTCTGAACAGATCCTAAATAATTGTTAAGTATTATTATGCTACACGTGGTCGCTTATTTTATATCATGTTCTCTGGGACATCCTTTAGAAACAGAATTTTGCAATGTTTGGGCAAGATGGGGTCTGATCTAGAAAGATAATCCCTGTGCTGTTTTCATGTGAAGTTGGCAAACAAGACTAGTAATAACCAAAATTTCTGCAGCATATCAGTAAAGACTACATCTGCAGTTTATTCTGACAGTGAATTCATCCTCTATAAAGGAAGTGCTTCCACATCTGAAGCTCACTCTAACAAAGAAGCAAAATATAGATGAGGATATTTTTATCTTTAATATATAAACAGTTCTTACAGATAAAGAGGAAACAAATATATATACCAATGGAGAAATGAGCAAAGATCTTAAGCTGGCCATTCACAGAGAAACAAACATGGATGAGCAATAAAATTATGAAGAGATGTACAACTGCACTGCTGATCTTATCAGTGCAAATAAGACTGAGCTATTTTCCATCTATGAAATCAACAAAGTTTAATGAGACTGATTGATGAGAATGGAAAGACTTAGAAATACATGCTGTTGGTAGGTCTATAAATAAGATATGATCTTTGTAAATGGTAGTTTCACAATGTGGATCTAAACTGGAAATGCTTAGAATAATAAGAACAGCAATAATAGACTCTATCAAAGCTACCATGGACTTGGTGCTATGCCAAACACTTAGCCTGTATTATGTTTTTTATTTTCAATGACTGTTATTACTCTTGTATTATAAATGAGGAAGCCAGAACTAAAAAGAGTTTGATGGTAGCTATTAAGTGATGAAGTCAAGAATTGAACTTGTAACTTTCTAACTCCAGATTCCACAATGATAACCACCATGTTGTTCAGCCTGTTCTTGGTGGGTCAGTTGCACTTCTAGGAATTTCTGTTAAGAAGACAATTATCAAATGGCTGAGTGGTATGCAAAGAAGAACGCTGCATACATTCATAGGTGCTAAGTCTCCATGCAGCTATATGAAATGCAGTTTGGTCATATTCCAAGCAGTAAGCTAGAACTGAGTAAATGTGGGAATCTGAGAAGTGCCCCTGCAGTGAAAAGAGTACTAGAAAAACTCTTTTCGTTGGCCATGATAAGTGATAGTGTTGTCTTAGGCTGAGATTTGAATGGAAGAAAATAAGTCTCCTGGGAAAAATGGATACTCCAAGCCTGTGCTAAGAGGTGGTTAGAGGTATGAATTTATACCATTTTCATGGGGCCAGAAACTCTGAGCATAGAAATTAATATAAAAACTAGTTCCAGACAGGAGTTTCAGAGAGAAGAGAGAGTAGCTGAGAATTTTTCAGAATTAGTAAAACATGAATTCCTAGATTGAAGAAGTTCATCAACTCCCAAGCAGGATAAGTATGAATAAATCCACACCTGTGTATCAGAATAAAACTTTGATACAACAGAAATAACTACAATTGCAACTACTACTAACAGTAATGGCAAACCTTTATATATTGGTTACTTTGTGCCAGGTAATCTCCTAAGTGAGATATATGTACAGAAACTTGTACACACATACATATGCACACACTCACACACTCATTTATAGATAGCGACTATTATCCCACTTTTTTAAAAAGAGGAAAATAAGGCACAGAGAAGTTACTAAATCTTTCCAAGATTACATAGCTAGTACATGGCCAAGCTGGGATTTGAGTCCAGATAATCTACTTCCCAAGTCTGTGGCTCTTAACATTGTGCTCAAAGAGAATATTTCCAAACTAACCAGAGAGAAAAGGCAACTTTCCAAAACAATAATTAGCCTGGCAGCTGACTTGAGTCAAGAGGCCAGATTAAAATGGAGTATCTTGTAGTGCTGTGGGAAAATGGCTGCCAGCCGAGAAGATCATTCACAAGTAACCATTCAAGAGTGAGCTGAGTTCTTCTTTCTGTCCCCTTCCTGTCCTCCTCCCCTTCCTTTCCTTATCTTTTCTTTAAAAAAATAATTTTTGTTCCCTTACCTCCCCTTGATGCAGCTGGAGTTGGGGTGGCCTGGGGGTCCGGGGCTGAGGAGGTGACTGGGACCAGGTCCTGGGAGGTGAGTAAGACTGAGCAGGCAGTCAGGGCCGACAGTGCCAGCGGGCTGGTTATATACAGGACATATGAGGAAATAAGTAAATTAAAGATATAGTGCTGAAAAGTGATGAGGACATGTCAGAAGATGTCAGAGCTTGAAGGGACTTGCACTGGCCAAATCTGCAATTATTTGAGCATCCAAATTAATGATGAGAGTAAAAGATTATAACCCAGCAAATAAAGTAGGAACACACGAATCCATACTAATATAAATAAATAAATGAATAAACAAATCATCGGGAGAGAATTCTAGGCAATAAAGATACGAGGAATGCTGGAGTTAGAAAAAGATCACTGTTTGGCAGCTAGTATTCTCAAAATATTTTAATTACAAAGGGAAAAATAGTAATTTCACTGCGAAGAAGCCCAGAAGACACCACCTTAACCGAGCGATCAAAGTGAATATCCCCAGGAATGGGGCAAATCGACATCTTTGCCTCCTGATGTGATAATTGGAGGGCATAGCATCACTTCTGTGCTGTTCCTGTCAAAAATGCATAACCTGAATTTAATCATGAGAACAACACAGACAAACCCAAACAGACTCTTTGTGAAATAAGTGGCCTGTACTCTTCAGAAATACCAAGATTATGGAAGGCAAGGAAAGATTAAGGCATTGTTCTGGATAAAGAGACATGACGATTAACTACAAAACATGATTCTAGATTAGGAAAAGATTGGGACGATCGGTGAAATTTCAGATGGGACTGTGGATTTGATGATAGATGGTAGTATCGTTATCAGGATAATTTCCTGATTACACAGGTTTTACTGTGGTGGCGCAGGAGGATGTCCTTGTCTTCTAGGAAATACACACTGGCTTATTAATGGTGTATCATGGCTATAACTTACTCTCAGTTCTGAAGATAATGATTGTAAGTGTGTGTTTATACCTCTTTTATGGTAGTTGTACAGATGTAAATTTTTATTCCATTCTAAACAGATCTATATAGCACCTAATTATACCCTTTAACCTGGTTTCTAAAAATGTTTCATAAAGTTTATTTTGATCTCGTTTTTAGCTCAGTTGACCTTTGCAGTCTCAACAAAAAATGCTAATTCAGGGCACTCCAAATCACAAATTCACTGCATTCATGTATTTTTTGCTTAGTATTTTTACATAATATCTTCTCAATTTAATATATTGTAAACATAGGTAACCAACTCCTTGGTGTTTATTTATAATGAGAAGTGACTAGTATTTAGAGTTGGGCAGACTTGGTTTCAGACTCCAGTTCTGTTCCTCTCTGGCTGTGTACATTGGGACAAAATCCTCATCTTTTTTTTCTTTTTTTGCCATGGTTTCCTCATCCGTAGGAAACTCAGGATTGTTTTCAGGAACAAACATGGAAACATGAGAAGCCTAAGCACAATTTCTGGCATGTAAGAGGCATGCAGTAAGTGTTACCTTCTCTCACTTCGTTCTTTCTTCCTTCTCTCACAAGAAATGTCCATGTAGGTCTCCTGGGCATAAGGAAATACAAAGCTTTTTAATCCAGGGCCAGAGGAAAAGGACTCCATCCCTGTCCTTTTGTTCATATTTGGCTTCCCTCCCTGTATCTGACTCTTGCCTGTATTTCAGTAAGTCATCCGTCATCACCCAGAAGATGAACCAGGCCAGATGGTGGCCCCAGTTTGGGGGGAGGATGGGAGTAGAGCACAGAGAGGTTGAGGGGATTGCCAGAACACCAAAGGTTCCTAGGAGACCAGTAGCCAGTGAAAGTGAGGAATATTGAACAGGTCTTTCTAGCCTGAAGACTTTTACTGTCTGCTGCTGGAGTAGCTTATGATCTCTAAGAAAAATACTGATTGATCATGGCTGAATGACTGTTGGATGCTTCTCTCTGACTTGTTACTCAGCAACCTAACTTTAGCTATTTTGAGTCCTGGGGCCATTCAGTGCTTGCAATTTCTTTCCTTTCATTGATAGCTTCATATTTTATTTGTTCTTTTTTGGGTATTTTTCTTGTTTCTAACCTTTTTTACACTTTATACATAAATATATATTCCCTGTCAACATACATTTTATGCAATCTTTATTACATTTTTATTTATTTCTGTTTCTTCCGTCTTCTTTTAATATCCATAAGAGGGTGGAGGGGTGGGTGAAATAAGTGAAGGTGGTCAAAAGGTACAAACTTCCCATTGAAAAAACTAAGGAAAAAAATATGTATCTGCCAGGCCGGACTGATAAACATGGTACATGTGTGGAAAGTAGGAGCTCTTATTGACAACCTGTCCATTCATCTGTCTGTCATCACATTGGTCAGATGTGAACTACAGCAAGTCCAGCGGACTTGAAGCTTAACCTACTTTTTATATTTCCTTGGAACCAAATTCCACAAATTTACAATTAGTGTTCTGCTCCCTGGCAAGAGTTCAAGTGCTAAAAATCTGAGCCCATATCCTTAGTTCTGTTCCTATCCCTACCACTGTGCTTTGCATCTAGTAGGTGTTCAATAAATGTTTCAGTAAGTATTGATTGTATCAGTGACTCAAAAAATAACTCAAGATCCTGCTTTCTATCCCAGATATTAGTACTAAGCTTAGAAACCAGACTAGGATTGAGTGTGGGCTTCTACTGTACCGTGCTCTTATAACCTTCCAAGTCCCCTTCCAGCCACTGCCTCATTTCACTGCTCTTCTGCCAAGCAAACAGTTTTTTAAAAGTTTTTATTTAAGGGATGCCTGGGTGTCTCAGTCGGTTAAGCATCTGCCTCTGGCTCAGGTCATGATCCCAGGGTCCTGGGATCGAGCCCCATATCGGGCTCCTTGATCATCAGGGAGCTTGCTTCTCCCTCTGCTTGTGCTCTCTCTCTGACAAATAAATGAATAAAATCTTTAAAAAAAATAACATTAAAATAAAGTAAAAGCTTAAATAAATAAATAAATAAATAAATAAATAAATAAATAAATAAAGTTTTTATTTAAATTCCAGTTAACATACAGTGTAATATTGGTTTCAGGTGTACAATATAGTGATTCAACACCTTCATACATCACCTAGTGCTCATCACAACAAGTACACTCCTGAATCCCTATCACCTATTTCATCCACCCCCCACCTACCTCCCCTCTGGTGACCATCAGTTTGTTCTCTCTAGTTAAGAGACTATTCCTTGGTTTGCCTCTCCCTCTCTCTTAACCCTTTGCTCATTTGTTTTGTTTCTTCAATTCCACGTATGAGTGAAATCATATGGTATTTGTCTTTCTCTGACTGACTTATTTGGCTCAGCATAATACCCTCTAGTTCCATCCACGTCATTGCAAGTGGCGAGATTTCATTCTTTTCTATAGCTCAGTAATATTCTGTAGTAATTCTCAGTAATATTGGCTATTGTAGATAAAATACTGCTGTTAAACATAGGGGTGTATGTATCCCTTTGAATTAGTATGTTTGTATTCTTTAGGTAAATACCTAGTAGTGTGATTACTGAATTGCAGGATAGTTCTATTTTTAACTCTTTGAGGAACCTCCGTACTGTTCTCCACAGCGGCTGTACCAGTTTGCACACCCAGCAACAGTGCAAGAGAGTTCCCTTTTCTCCACATCCTCATTAACACCTGTTGTTTCTTGTGTTGTTGATTTTAGCTATTCTGACAGGTATAAGGTGATATCTCATTGTAGATTTCATTTGTATTTCCCTGATGATAAGTGATATTGAGCATCTTTTCATGTGTCTGTTGGGCATCTGTATGTCTTCTTTGGAAAAATGTCTATTCCTCTCTTGCCCATTTTTAAATTGGGTTATTTGGGTTTTGGGTGTTGAGCTTTGTAAGCTCTTTATATATTTTGGATACTAAGCCTTTATCAGATACGTCCTTTACAAATATCTTCTCCATTTCATAGATTGCCTTTTAGTTTTGTTGATTGTTTCCTTTACTGCAGAAGCTTTTCATTTTGATGTAGTCCCGATAGTTTATTGTTGCTTTTGTTTCCCTTGCCTCAGGAGACATATCTAGCTGCTGCGGCTGATGTCAAAGAAGTTACTGTCTGTGTTCTCTGCTAGGATTTTTATGATTTCATGTCTCACATTTAGATCTTTAATACATTTTGAATTTACTTTTTTGTATTGTGTAAGAAAGTGATCCAGTTTCATTCTTTTTCATGTTGCTGTCCAATTTCCCCAACACCATTTGTTGAAGAGACATTCTTTTTCCCATTGAATATTCTTTCTTGCTTTGTTGAAGATTATTTGACCATATGGTTCTGGGTTCTTTTTTGGGTTTTCTATCCAGTTCTATTGATCTGTGTGTCTACTTTTTAAAAAGATTTTATTTATTCATTTGAGAGAGAGTAGGGGGAGGAGCAGAGGGAGAGGGACAAGCAGACTCTGTGCTGAGCTTGGAACCCAATGTGGGGTTCGATCCCATGACCCTGAGATGATGATCTGAGCCAAAATCAAGAGTTGGACATTTAACCTACTCAGCCACCCAGGCATCCCTGATCTTTGTGTCTAATTTGTGCCGGTTCCATAATGTTTTGGTTATTACAGCTTGTAATATAACTTGAAGCCCGAATTGTGATGCCTCCAGCTTTGCTTTTCTTTATCAAGGTTGCTTTGGCTATTTGAGATCTTTTGTGGTTCCATACAAATTTTAGGATTGTTTGTTCTAACTCTGTGAAAAATGTTGGTATATTTTGATAGGGATTGCATTAAATTTTTTAGGTAGTATAGACATTTTAACAATATTTGTTCTTCCAATCCATGAGCACGGAATGTCTTTCCATTTCTTTTTGTCATCTTCAATTTCTTTCGTCAGTGTTTTATGGTTTTCAGATTACAGGTCTTTCACCTTTTTGGTTAGGTTTATTCCTAGGTATCTTTTGTGTGTGTGTGTGTGCAACTGTAAATAGAATTGATTCCTTAATTTCTTTATGTTGCTTCATTATTGGTGTAAAGAAATGCAACACATTTCTGTACATTGATTTTTGTATCCTGTGACTTTACTGAATTCATTTATCAGTTCTAGCAGGTTTTTTTCTATGTATAGTATCATGTCATCTGCAAACAGTGGAAGTTTGACTTCTTCCTTGCAATTTGGATGCCTTTTATTTCTTTTTGTTGTCTGGTTGCTATGACTAGGATTTCCAGG
The DNA here is from genome assembly GCF_024610735.1 of Ursus americanus. Lineage (NCBI taxonomy): Eukaryota > Metazoa > Chordata > Mammalia > Carnivora > Ursidae > Ursus > Ursus americanus. The sequence continues at coordinate 35,446,595 of NC_142139.1, read as the reverse complement.
ACTATGTTAAGTATATGTGGTGAGAGTGGACATCCCTGTAGTGTTCCTGACTTAGGGGAAAAGCTCTCAGTTTTTCATCATTGAGGATGATATTAGCTGTGGGTTTTGAAACAGCTATTCTAGTCTCATTCTTCATAGCACTACGCCTCCTCAATTTACTGTAATCAGGTCTCCCTCACACTCTACTAAGAACTTAATGCAGCTCTTATCAAGGTTACCAGTCATCTCCATCTGTCCAAAGCCAGTGGTGGTTTCTTTGTTTTTGTCTTACTCAAATACTTGAGAGTAGTAGACACAATTGATCACTCCCCCTTTGAAACATGTTTTTCATCTTCATTTCCATGCTACTTCTCTCTCCTGGGATTCCATCTACTTTGTCGACCCCCCCCTTCTCAGTTTCCTATGTGGGTTCTTTGCTCTGCCTAACTTCTAAATGTTAGAGTGTCTCAGTGCTTGGTCATGGGTCCTGGTTTTTTCTCTGTCTACAGTAACTCCCTAGGAAAGTTCATCCAATTCCATGGTTGTTTTGTTCTGTTTTAGAGAGAAAGCGAGTGAGCAGGGGTAGGACAGAGAGAGGGAGAGAGAGAGAATCTCAAGCAGACTCCATGCTCAATGTGGAGCTTGAAACAGGACTTGATCTCATGACCCTGAGATCATACCTAAGTCAAAATCAAGAGTTGGATGCTCAACTGACTGAGCTACCCAGGAGCCCCCAGTTGCATGGTTTTTAAAATGCATCTGCTACCAGATTGATATCTTCAGGTCTAACTTCTTCCCAAATGCCAGACTCATCTATATCAAAAGGCCTATTTGGTGCCTCATCTTGGATATCTAATAAAAATCTCAAGTTTATCATATGAACAATAGAATTCTTGATCTCCCTTCTAATCCTTAGATTGCTTCTCCCTCAGTTTTTCTCATTTCAATAAATGGCTCTACTCATTATTTGTTTTTTTTTTAAGATTTTATTTATTTATTTGACAGAGAGAGAGAGCACAAGCAGGTGGAGCAGCAGGCAGAGGGAGAGGAAGAAACAGGCTCCCCGCTGAGCAGGGAGCCTGATGTGGGGCTCGATCCTAGGACCCTGGGATCATGAGCCAAGCTGAAGGTGGTTGCTTAACCAACTGAGCCACCCAGGCACCCCTCTACTCATGATTTGAATATAAGACTGTTCCTGGATTTCTTTCCACCATCTCCATTTCCCCATATCTAACTTATCTGTAGATCCTATTGGATCTACCTTCAAAATATATCTTCAGTTCATCAACCTCTCTTCATTTTCACTGTCACTACTCAAATACCAGATGTCACAACTCTTGCCTCCTACCCTAAAATTATTCCCTAATCGGTCTTGCCTGCTTCTACTCCGATTTCCCTAAAATTCTGACTTCATTCATCAGCTAAAGTAATCTTTTTAGACTATAGGCCTCATGTTGTATTACCATACTGTCTCCCAACTCTTCCCGAGTTCTAAAACCTCTGGTGTCTTCTGTTGCTCTTAGGAGAAAATTTATGGACTCATTATCCCAACCAATAAGGTCCTATTAGCTAGTCCTGTCTCCCTTCTTGGCCCCATCTAATACCACACCACATACTCAGTATACTCCAGCAACACAAAGTTTCTCTCCTCAAACACACCAAGGCTGTTTTTTCCTCAGGGCTTTTGCACTAGCCCTTCCCTCTGTCTGGAATATACTGGTCTTCACTGGATTAGCTCCTCGTTACTCAGGTGTCCGCTGAAGTGGCCCCTCCTCAGTGCCCTTCCATAAGTACCTCCCCAGTACTTTCTAACACATAAACTTTTTTATTTCTTCAAAGCTGTTATCATTATCAAAAGTTATCTTGTTCATTTGTCCATTGTGTGTCAATCCCCATAGAGTGTAAGCTCTAAGAGAGGAGGGACCTCGCCTATCTTTTTCACTCTAATATCCCTGCTGTTTATATAGTACCTGGCACCTAGTCTGTGCCAGTCTAAATAGCTGTAGAATAAATAATCATTTTCCAGGCAGGACTCAGGATAAAACAAAAAGCCTTGGTATTTGTGAGTCTTATAAGTTAGTGGTATGCAGTACATATTCACATGCTGTAAGGTTTCACTCTGCCCACCTTGGCTGTTTTTTTTCTTTCTCTTTTCTCTTTCTTTGGGTTGGACTTGTCTATGTTCCCATCTCTAAACAGGCTTTACAAAGCCGTATTTTATCCTTCTTATCTTTTGACATCATCCAGAGATTCTTTTCTGAAGAAGACTAATTCTAGCATGCTGTGATCCATAAAGCTGTTTCTTATTATATCAAATTAAAGGGCTTCCAGATCACTGGTCCAAGGCTTGTCTACTTTTCTTATAACAAATGTCCCACTGTTGTTACAAACAGTGTAATTTTGTATGGATTCCCCTTTGGAGTTTCTGATTTTCTTGATCTTAATTTGTCTTCTTCGACTTCTTTTGTGATAAAGAATCTTTTTGATACTTCTTTCTCTTACTATACTTTAAATAGAAAGAAATAAAATATTTAAGTTATAATGGGTGTCACACATTCATTGTGTGTGTGTGTGTGTGTGTGTGTGTGTGTGTGTGTGTGTAAGTATTTCTAACTATTACCTTTGTTCCATGAAAGGCAGGTATATGCAAAATGACTTCCAAAGGCCAAAGGAGCCTTAAGACCAGAGAGAAAGGCTAGCAAGTCTAGCTTGAGGAGAATTGGTTTATTAAGGGGATTTATGGACAGAAGCCTGTCTTGGTGGCCACAAGAGGAGTAGATCTCCACAATCCCACCTTCCTTAAGACCTGTTTTTATAGCCCTAGAGATGTGGGAATACTGAGTGACCACTCAAGAGGCGAATCTTTAAGAATAGTTGTGTGTCATAGTTATATCTTCAGGGCAGATCAAGGACAATATGCCCCGAGGGTGTGCTTCAGGATGTGTTAAACAAAAGGAGAGAAGTGGTCAGGGGGTGAGCAGGGAGAGGGGCTGTGCTCAAGGTTCCGGTTGCAGAACAGTCATCATGGCAGATTCGTCAAAAATGACATTAGTCTGGTTCACACAACCTTTTTTCACATGGCTCTTCCTTATATCCTAATTGCTATTTCATTACCAAAATAAATATCAAATTATGTAAAGAGATTTATCTGTTTTTTTTTCCAGTACAGAATAGAGTCATTTTTTTAAAAAATTGAGGGTGTAGCAGAAGAGGTACTCATTCCCAGGTATTTGCTCATGTACACACTTATTCACATGCTTCCAGAAATCTCAAGGTGCTCCTAGGAGTTACTGTGTTCTGCAATATAATGTTGCAGAAAATACCAATGCTCTATCAGTAACACTTTGAGCACTTGTGATATTATATGCATCCGCACTGCCCGAAGAGCTAACTGCTTAAACTCTGGTCCCCAGAGTCTCTGCCCGAAATGAACAACTTCTTTTGTTATTGCTTTATCCAGTTTTTCTTTCATCTTTAGTTTCCACTTTTATTTCGTATTGTTAAATCATACTCCAGGGAATTCTTAAAGGTGTTTCTTCTGCTGTCCTGTTTTGATGCTACCCCAGATCTATTCACTATACAAGGACTACATACGTCCGTGCCCTGCTGCAGTCTTTTATTTGCTTTTGAGCAAACCCACAGACTTACGTTTCAACAGCACTTTAGGATGAGTGGACTGGCCATACTGAAGGACTCCTGTCGAATGATGGCTTTTTGTGACTTGAAGTTCACCATTGGTGTAACTGAGAAGCTCCATTAAGCAGGGTGTAAAGGAACGGTCAAGCTGTCCAATTGCTAAAAATCCTAGACGGTTTTTCCATGCAGATTCTTCAGCACTGAAGACTGGAACATAGTCATGGTGTTTTCCAGCTAAAGGTTGTAATCCCACAGCAAAGACAGAAGAGTTACCTGTGATCAATTGTATATATTTTTGGAATTGTGTTTCAGAAGCAGATCTATCTTATACTGAAATTCTTGGATGACTTCGGTGTTGCTTTGTATTTGAAGTTGGAAGAAATTCTCAGATGTCTAAAAACTTTTCTGACATTATTTTAGTTGACAAATAGTGTACAAGTGGTCCTGTTTTTAAATGAGTATTATTTAATCCACATTAAACCATCTTTGAGTTCTTACGTGAGTCTAAACTTTATTAAAGTCAAAAGTAATGTTTAGGGAGGGTAAAATCATAAATATGATTCATAAATACTTAAAAAATCAACAATAGAGGTCCTAGTTGAATAGAAATCTCACTTAGAATTGTAGTTTATCTTTGAAAGAAAAACTTCTGGGATTAAGAGTAAACCGGTTTTAGAAAAGAAATCAAATATTACGGAATTTCAGAATCTAATTTGGCATATATTAGATTAATGCCCTGTAAAATCCTAGAGTCTGAATTCAGTTTACAGAGTGTTTGACTTAATTCTCTTCTTTCTTTTTCTCATGTTTCCTTTGTTACATATGTTTAAATCTTGGTGACTTTCCCTTGTATGGGTTTAAACATTTAGTACTGAATTCTAAAGGAGTGGGCCCCTCCCTGCCTTTTTTTCAGTGAACTTTTGAGGAAGCAGTGGTCAGGAATTCGTCTGTATGTGTGCAATTACTCTTTTTATGAATATATAATCCCATAATTTCACCAATGTACATATTTTTTGCTTGCAAATAAGTAGGGATTTTAAAATTGGACACATAAAGAGCAAGGTTGATAAAGGCCTTTTCATATATTTGTATCCCTAATATGTTTTTATTTTTTAAAAATATGTTGCAGCTGATTGAACTAAATTTGATTTTGGCCTGTGCCATACAACTACAATTCCTTCAAAAACATGTCAATATGCAATATATTTAAGGTGATGTCAGCAACAATTCCTTCTTTATTTAGAGTAATGTAATCTGAAACTATCAACCTTTTCTACTTTCATGAGCTTTTGACTTCCATACCATAATGCATGAAATAATGCATTTTATTTAAAGCTTTTGGTAAAATGTCCATTACTGGAGGGAAAATTTTTATTTAAATATGTTCCTTCCATTGAAATGGGCTTTTCTACCAGTATCTTTGTTTCTTTCAATATTCTAAGCCCTTTGAGTTAACTTTGGTTTAATTAGTTATCTCCTCATTTAAAAGTTAACATAATGGGGGCGCCTGGGTGGCACAGCGGTTAAGCGTCTGCCTTCGGCTCAGGGCGTGATCCCGGCGATCTGGGATCGAGCCCCACATCAGGCTCTTCTGCTATGAGCCTGCTTCTTCATCTCCCACTCCCCCTGCTTGTGTTCCCTCTCTCGCTGGCTGTCTCTATCTCTGTCGAATAAATAAATAAAAAATCTTTAAAAAAAAAAAAGTTAACATAATGATCCCTCTTTGTGGTCAAAGAATTGAACTAATCAGGGTGATTAGGGTGGGGAAGAAAATATCCAATGTTATCACAGCTTAGTTACCTTACCTATTCTCTTCAGATAGACATGATTCTGCAACATGTTGGGTAGTAGATCGGGGCCAGAGAGAAGAAGGAATAATATTGGAAGTATGTGGAGAGGAAAAACTTTCTAGGTTGAACTATAATGAGAACAATCCATGATGCATAGCAAAGAAAAGAATGACCAGTGGCTTGAATTCAAGGGCCAACGTGGCTTACTTTTGTAAAGATATCTTATTGATTTTTATGAATGTTAAGTTCTATAAAGTCCAAATTGAGCAAAGAAAAATGAATGACATTTATAATTATCTACAAGTACAGGGTGAGGGGGGACTTCAGCGGACACAAAATACATAGAAATACTGAATAACCAAAGGAAAAACCTTGTGTACTAAGGTATTCGTGCTGTGCAATGTACATACACTTGTTATTTTCGGTGTTTCACTTAAGTTATTTCATGTTAGCACTAGAGAACAAGTCTGTTGTTAGTATTGTTGGAAGCAAAGATATATTAGCACTTGACTCCACATTACTCACAGACAACCACGTTCATTTATTTGTGGGGTGAATTGTTCTATCTCTTATGTGCATCCATTATGACAAGTGCTATTGAGGGGAAGGAGGGTGCAAAATTTAATCAGATGAAAAACCTACCCTGAATGATCTTCTACTTTAAAAAGAGAGATATGTACCCATAAATAATGAAATTTAAGGTAGTAGGAACTGTGTGCTTTAAAAAGGAAGTATGTATGTGAGGCGCAGGTGACATGGTAATAAGGAGTGATAGCTCAGATTTAGGGGGGAAGATAGAAATGATCAGGTAAGGCTTCATGGAAGAAATAGAACTGTTGATCAGAGAACATGATTCCCTTTAAACATTTCTGATAGCTGAACAAAGTTCATGTATATCTAATAAGGCATGGCTTTTGAAAAATATAGATTATTCATTTTATTCTTATGATTAAGAATATGGAGGAATGTGATCCTATGGATAAGAAAAAGGAATTAAAAGGATGATGTCTTTGAATCTTCTTCAAGTCCTCCATATTTTTATTTGTTCATATTTCTTGTGTTTGCGCATGGTGGGCTCTGCAGGCTCTCTAAATAGGTATATTGCTAGAGACAAAGTTAGAGATTGTGTCTTGCTGTACTTGTAAATGCTCATCTAGTATAATAGGCCTTTATAATTTATGATTTAAAATATAATATTTGTACTCCTTGAAAATTTTTTTATGCCAAGCTGCCTCACATCTTTGACCATATCGGTCTTCCTTAACCACTTTGTTACAGGAAGGTAGAAAAGAAGAATATAAAACAAGACCTACTTATTTTGTTCATCAGTTGTAATACTGGTAGATAAAAAATTTAATGAGGTAGGATGTTGAAATAAATACTTAAATCAGGCTTTCATTCATGATATAACCGTGAATTATGAGAATTTGAAATCTAGAGCTGACCTTGACCAGTTCCCAGAGTCAGTGGAATTGGCCTGACGTATTAAGTTCAGGAAGACTTGCAGTCATTCTGATTAGACTTCCCAGTATCATACAGAGTAATACTGACTGTTCAGATATAAGGATTAGCTTTATTAATTGAGATAGATCTTCCATGGGTCTTTGAAACAATTTTACTATAATTATCTGTAATATTTCATTGTGATTTTTAAATGTGTTTATACTTTGAAATTGGACTTGAGAGCTATCTAGCCTACTCTGAAATCTATAGGGAATTGAATGTGCAGAAAGTGCTCTGAGTAATTGCTTTTACTGTTAGGTTCCAATATAGAGTTAGATGTGCACACAGAATTACCTTTCCCTAAAGACACACTGTGTACATTTCCTACTCGGATTATATTTACTATGGACTTCATTGGACTACATATAGTACTTAATAATAACTCATGCCTATTTCAGCTTTCCAAATTTAGTGCTCGAATTGGATAGGTAATGACTTATGGTGAGTGTTTTTAATTAGCCTTTCTTTTCTTTGTGCTAGAAATGACTCAGTATATCATAGACTCATTTGTTCAACAAGAGATGTTTGTTGACCCCTGTGTTCCCAGCATCATCACAACAATATCTTGATGAACAAGGTGGATAGCCTCTCTGCATTTATAGAGGTTACATTCTAATGTGGAAAGCAAACATTAAGCAACTGATTATATGGTAAGCGTTACCAAAGAGTATACATGTGAAGAGAGAATGTATCAGGGGGACCATCTCAGTTAATTTCTCTTTCCCCATTTATAAGCTGTGTGATCTTCCATATATTTCTTAATCTTTCTGGTATCCATTTTCACACGTATAAATGTGTAAGTGGAGATAATAATGCTAACTTCAGGGGTCGTTTTGAAACTAAATGAAAAAAAATGCATGTAAAAAGTTGGGTACATTGCCTACTAATAGGAACATTTAGTAATTGTTGCCTATTAGGCTTTAAAGGGAAAGGGTAAGGGAAGCCTTCTCTGAGCAATTGACTTCTGAGCTGAGATCTGAACAATGTTAGGAATTCGCTAAATGGAGAACATTACCTAAGAGAAAACACCATATTCAAAGGCCCTGAGGCAGGATTGCCCATGATGTTTTCAAAGAACTGAAAAAAGGCCATTGTGCCTGGAGCTCAGAAAATGAAGTGGGAAATGGCTTGAAATGAGGCTAAGGTACACTGGGGTAGCTAGATCACACAGGGTCTCCTGGGCCTTGTTAAAGAGGATTTAGGGCTTTATTCTAAGGGCAAGAAGAAGAATTTCCACAGGGAAATGACATGATTAGATTTGAGTTTTAGAAAGGTTGTTCTGGCCTTAACATTGAGAATGGTTCAAAATCTTTTATCAAGAATTAAGGGTGTGGGTAGACTCTATAGGGACCTTTTGGGGAATAATATTGGTGGATATTTTCGATAATGTCATCTCCTTAGGTGTTGGTCCCAGAACAACAGTCAGTGATATAACTGACATTGTCAGTTTCTAGTTTTTAAGTAAATCTGGAGATCATAGGTATGTCTATGTGTATATGTGTGAGTATGTACATATATACACAAATATATAAATACACTATGTGTGTGTATATACAAATATGTATATGTGTATAAATATACACACGTGTATGTTTGTGTACACACACACACACACACACACACATTCTGTCTCCCAACAGGAAGAGAGCCCAACATGTTTTTCTCTCTTATTTTTTCCATCTGACCACTCAGTCTCAATGTTTTTTGAATTAAGGCATATATGTGTAAGAGATGAGGAAGAGAAAAATGTATTTACCAATCCTTTGAATCTATAAGGTATAAGGACCTATCATGATTATTACTTTTCATGTGAGGTTGGGAATTATTATGTTATACATAACAACTTTATAATATACATTCCAGAATTTCAGTTGCAGAGATACAGGAGAATCCTGTGTTCTTCTCTGTTGTGATGAATGCAGCAGTCGTGCCTATATAGAAGAATAGATCATACTGAGCATCCACTGAGCTCTGTTTGCAGACAAGTCGTATCTCCACCATGACAAAATTCCCACAAGATTTTGAATTATTAATGTCTTGGAATCTGCGGGATTCAGCAGATATGTTCAGTGTTATTGATGGCAGCAAACTTGATCTCTTTTATTTCTGAGACGCATAATGAAATGGGGAGTCCCTCAAATAACCACAGTTAGTGTTTAGGTTAATTTTGTAGGGGCCAGTGGGCTTTTGCCCTAATGTGTACAAATACGATTTTCTCTCTCGCAGCAGATTGCATGGTAGACGGAGGGTGAGTGATTTGGCACTAATTTATGAACCCTTCCAGCCTTCTCCGTACGGTACACCCTGGGAGGGCAAGGTGCTCTAATTACACTTCACATAATGAGAGCTTTTCCTGACAATTACTGCTTAGAGTTAGGGATGTTTGGGGACCGTGCAGAAGACGTATTGAGTCTTAGAAGAGGACTTCACGTGCCTTTTATGCGGCTCAGTCCCTAACAACTGACCAGCGACTTAATGAAACACAGCTCCACAGCCCCAAATATTTGAGTGGACTGTGAACTGAGGGGCTAAGGTATACTTTATTTTTCAACTCAAAGTAGGTCAAAGAGTTCAAGAATCTGTTTGCTTTTAGCAGTGTTTTTACGCCTTTTTTTTTTTTTTTCTTGGTCACACAGACACAGACCGTTTTTCTTTTTGGTAACAAGAATAACCCTTAGTCCAGACTGTTCTTTTTGGAGACATTGATTTGCACAGTCACAAATGGGTACTTGACATTGTTTTCCTCTTCACACATTTTGCAAGGTTCATGTTTGAGGGGTCAATATTTAAAAGCTCCGGTATACTTTTTATTAATATGTGTATGAGACTTGTAATAAAGTCATAAAATAGAGGTGATTACTACTTACTGTACTGAGGGCATGAGTTTATATGGTCTATATGTCCTTTTTTGAGTGAAGCAGAAATTTTCTTTATAAGTGAAGATGACATATCATGTTACATCTTTGTAAACAATTAGAAACTTCAATCACACAACACATCAACATTAAACTAGCAGGATGATGAGCTTCAGTATCTCTCTCCTTAAAGAAAATGGATCAAGATTTGTTTGTCTCTTTTTGCCTTCCAAGTTGCTCTGAGCCTTAGTTTGTCCCAAAGTCCCTCTTGCTTTTTTATCGTCTCTATATTTACAACCATTTATTTTCATTTTTCGCATTTTGAATTTTCTGTCTTTATGCCTGCTAAATCTGAAGTTACAATTAAAAGCAAAAAGTACTTGCTGTGCAGGCATATTTAAACCAGTAAATATAAATAACTTACAAGTAATCTAACTGATAAAGTAGAAGGGGAAAAGGCTCATGTTTTCTTGGCTTCTCCTGCTCACAACCTTCCCAGATCTAGGATTCTGGTTTAAATAACGATCTTTTACATATCCTGTATCCTTTTCCCATAAATGCTTCCCAATGCCTAGCAAACTTTAAGCCCTTAATAACTATTAGCATGAGCAATGCTATCAGTAATTGGAATTATAAAACATTATAATTGCCTTTTGTCAAATTCAATACAGTTTCTTATGAGCAGGTATGCTTATAACCCCAAAACCTATTTTCTGTATTTTCGGTGAATAAGTAAATCAACACACATTTGTTGATTGATTTTTCTGGATAAGGTATAAAATATGAGTAAAATTTAGTCCTTCAAATAGCAGAATCTAGGATGTCTTCAACAAATCTTACCATTGAAAGATTAAAACTCCAACACTCAGACTTTAATGGTGTCATATACTATTACACTTTTCATTATCATAATCTCTAAAAAATATGTGAGACCCCATAGGTTGCATTTGTTAACATTTATTGAGCATTTAAGCTTTGCGCAGTGGCAGTATCGTAGCCAATGAGGTTTATCCGAGGCGCGATTATTGCTAATTGAGCATTTATAAAGCTAGGTAACTGCTAAGTGCTTTTACATCCATTATATCACAAATCCTAACAGTTGCCCAGTGTAAGAATTGTCATCTACATTTTATAGCTAAGGACTCTGAGGCTCATAGAGGCTGGGTAAGCAATTTGCTGAGAGTCTCATAGCCTGGAGGCCAGCCTCCCAGGCCTCCTAATTCCAAATGGAGTTCATATCTATAGAACAGCTCCTTCTCCCCACTGTTGTATTGAAGCTGATCCTCTGACCTTGGCCACAGAGACTCTGAGACTAGACCAATGAGGCCGAAGTTCTCTCTGGGAGTGTTGGTCTACTACTTGTCTTGGCACTATTTACTCTTTTTAAATGAGTTAATAGATTTCATTAAGAGTATGTGTTTAAGGGGCGCCTGGCTGGCTCAGTTGATGGATCATGCAACTCCTGATCTTGGAGTTGTGAGCTCAAGCCCCATGTTGGGTCTAGAGATTACTTTAAAAAATGAAATCTTAGGGGCGCCTGGGTGGTTCAGTCGTTAAGTGTCTGCCTTCAGCTCAGGGCGTGATCCCAGAGTCCTGGGATCGAACCCCACATCAGGCTCCCTGCTCCACTGGGAGCCTGCTTCTTCCTCTCCCACTCCCCCTGATTGTGTTCCCTCTCTCGCTGACTCTCTCTCTCTCTCTCTCTCTATCAAATAAGTAAATAAAATCTTTAAAAAAAATTAAAATAAAATAAAATCTGAAAAAAAAAGAAAGAAAGAGTACGCGTTTAAAACTAAACACAATGGTGGTTTGGGAGAATGTCTATATATTTCAAGGAAACAAAATTTGATTAAAGTTGCTTATGCACTAACTTTTTTTCTTCTTTTGTCTCAATATCAAAGCCTATCAGTTACTTTGGTGTCAGACTTTAAGACAACTGAAATTATAGCCCAGTTATTTCAAGTCCCACAGCCCTGTTCAGCCAGAAGAGTTGTGTTTGGCCTAATAAGCCTCAGACCTGTGAGAGCTGGGAGCCAGATCCCTTGTTTGATAACAGAGGCCCTGACACCAGACTCTTGGCCTGAGCTTTTTCCAAGGTAATACAAAATGTTTAAAAGAAAAGTCACAGATTCCCACCTGCAGGATTTTGGTGAATTGCCAATTATAAAAGCAGAGCTAAAATCACTGAGCTCATCACCAGAATTCCCCAAAGAAAAAGCCCCTTAATTTTGCATGTGTTTTAAGCACGTGCCTCTCTACGTATTGCTGCTATTCATGATAAATCAAAAGTTGAAAGCTAAATCAACCTATTAAGGAGTTCCAAAGATTATTATGTCAGTTTTTGCATATAACAGAAAATATCAACTTTTCTTTAATTATCTGTTATTAAGTGTGAGTTATTTTTCTGTTTTGGTTTGGGTTTTTGTTGTTGTTGTTGTTTCTCGCTAAGTAGCATTAGTCATTGAACTCATATATCTCTAAGTAGGCACAAACACCCAATTTTAAACAAGTCATTTTACAACTACAGGTGAAATGAGCAATAGAAACATTAAGAAGATAAATGTGGCAAAAATCATAAACCAATACCCTACCTGCATGGACATGTTAGTTAATCTCTCTACACTCCTGTTTACTTGTATTATGGTAATAATGTCTACCTCAGAAGGCTGTTGTGGGCCTGAAGGGACACAGTGAACGACACATATAAAGTGCCTGATCTTGAAAAAAATAAAAGAGCTATTATTTTATAATCAGTATTATCACTGCTGAAGTTAAGTGATTTGTAGAAAATCACAAAGAATTATTGAAGGGGTTGGCAATAGAATCTCTTTTTTTTTTAAGATTTATAAAAAATTATTTGAGAGAGGAAGAGAGTGAGCACGCATAGGAGCCAGGGGAGGGGCAGAGAGGCAGACTCCCTGCTGGGCGGGAAGCCTGATGTGGGACTTGATCCCAGATTTCTGGGATCATGACCTGAGCCGAAGGCAGATACTTAACCAACTGAGCCACCCAGGTGCTCCGGAAATAAAATCTTAATTTCCCTCTGATTTTCTCACAAACATACATTTATTCAGTGATTTTTGCTGGTTGATTTTGCAAATACTTATTGAGTGTCTCCTGTTTGTAAGTTGCTATGCTAAGATCTGTGGAAAATACAAGTTACTATTGGACACACTTCCTGTCCTTAAGTGCTCGTGACTGTTAGGGATGTAAGACATATACATAAAGAACAGTGGTGCCAAGAAGAAAGCAATACATGGTATGCAGTTGCATAGACAACAGAAGGAAAATTAAGAAGGGAAGGCTTCATGGATCAAGGGACATCTGAGTTGGGCCTTGAAGGGTGGATAAGATTTGGTATATGGAAAATGGCAGAAATATATTCTAAGGAAAGGAAACAGTAAATGTATGATACAAGAAATTGTGGGAATTCATTAGGCTGGAGAAAGGCTCTGTGAAGGACTAGGATAGCAGTAAGTATGAAGAGGCACCGAATACATGCTGAAGTATTGAGATGAAAAGTGTCACAATGTTGGGAAGTCTACTAGTAGGAGAGAGAGTTTGGGGGTGGAGGGTTGAAAGAGAGGTGGCAAATGTTAACAATTGGTAATTGGTGAATATAGGTGGAGAGCATACAGATGTTCATTATACTATTCTTGGCAATTTTAATATAGGTTTAAATTTTTTTTTAAAGTCGAGGGAAAAAGATTTAAAATATATGAGAAACTACTATAATCAATAAGCAAAGGACAAACCACTCAGCTAAAAAAATGGGCAAAACATATGACAGGGAATGCTTCGGGACAGTATAATGGCCAATAAATGAATAAAAATATGTTCAACATTTTAAGAGTTAGAGAAATTTAATTTCAAGCAATGAGACACTGCTTTTCACCCACCCAATTATACCATTTTTTTTAGGTGTAATCATGTTGTGGGTATCCAGAAAAATGAGGTGTTAATATCAACTATCTGTAATTGCTGTAGGGATTAGAAAGCAGCATCTGTGAAGTGCCTGCCCCATAGAACTCAGTAACAACATCTCCTTGTACTATTACTGTTGTCTAATACATGATAATGAATACCTGAGCCAGGGTCCTGACAGCGCGAATGGAAGAGCATCAACTGGATTTGGCAACTGAGTGTCTGTAAGGGAACAAGGAGGGAAGAGCGCTCAGGACTAACTCACTGTTGTTTGTTTGTAAAAGAGAAATAGCTAAAGAAAAAGATACTACTATGGGAAGAAAGAAATGTTAGCTTCGTTGAATTGTCTGCCATACTGATTGTTGAATATTCAGACAGTCTTTTCAGGAAAGGTAATTGATTCCTAGAAATTAAAGATAGATCCATAATTTAAAGACTTTTTATATAAATGCTCTGTTTTTAAGAATTATATTCTTAAATATATATTATAGGCACACACGCCAAAATAGAACTGTGAATGAAAGTATCCTTCTCCGTCTTCTTTTGGAAAACCATTGTTAAATTTCTTATGGTTTTCTACCAGAAAAATATTTATGACAATACCAATATAGTGTGTGTGTGTGTGTGTGTGTGTGTGTGTGGTGTGTGGTGTGTGTGTATGGTTTTAAAAATTCACACCAGTGGTAACATATAAAACTCTGGGCCTTGCTTTTTTTTTTTTTCCTTAACTCAATGCAGTCTTCCTTCATTCTGTTTTAACATCTGCATAAGTGTGTTGACAAGGTGTATCATAATGGATTGAACTAATCCTCCATGAATGAACCTATAAGGTTGTTTTTAGTTTTTTACTGTTATGAACAACTGGTCATTAACATTAGTGTTCGTTTATCTTGATGTTTGTTTTCGGAGTGTATTGGTAGCATCACTTCCTAGAAGTAGAACTGCTAGGACATAAATATTTATATTTTATATTTTGATAAATAACTTCCCTCTTAAAAGGCTCTACCATTTTTCTCTCCTCATCACAGTAAGTATTACCAACTTGTTAATGTATTAAGAGAAATATAATCTTATTTATATATGTATATGTCTAATTTATTATCATATTACTTATATTATTTATTGTCAATTACAAGTGAGGTTGAGAAGTTTTTAAAATGTTCACTGGCTTTTGCATACCTTTTTTGTTTTTAATATAATATTCTGATTTTATATTTCTATAAAATTCTGTAATAATTCTATAAAATTAATGTACAGTTATCTAAATCACTATATTTACAAGGGGTTGTACGCTTTAAAAAAACAAATAAAAATAAAATTACATAACTTATGTATTTAGTTCAACTAATCATTAGCTATCTCTCTCAAGGAACTGGACAAGGCACCGAGGATACAAACATGTTCATATCTTTTTACCAATTTTCCCATTAATCTTTTACATTAATTTTATAAGTTATTCATAGAATAGTAATCTATTTCTGTTACAGTGTTGCAAATATTTTTCCAGTTATCTTTTGACTGTATAATTGTTTTTGTCATATTAATTTTTTTTAATGTACAATTAAATTCAGCAGTCTTTTCCTTTATAGCTTCTAGGATTTTTTTTTCTTTAATTACTCTTAGTTTGTTGGGCTGCCATTAACAAAATACCATAGACTGGGTGGCTTAAACAACAGAAAGTTATTTCTCCCGGTGGCTAAGAACTCCAAAATCAAGGTGCAGGCTGATTCAGTTCTTGGCAAAGGATCTATTTCTGGCTCGTGTATGGCCTCCTTCTGGCTGTGTGCTCACACAGTGGAGAGAGAGATTGAAATTTCTGGTGTCTCCTCCTCTTCTTAAAGACACCAGCCCTATTGTTTAGAACCCTGCACTTATGACCTCGTTTAACCTTAATTACCTCCAAAAGGCCCTGTACCACATATAGTCACAGTATGAGTTAGTACTTCAACATATGAATTTGGAGTGAAGGGGCGTAATTCAGTCCATAGCAATTACCAAATTTTATTTTGTATTCTGCATTGATCCACCAAATAGCAGTTTTGAGTACCATGTGAAGTCTTTGTTGGTTCTCAATCATTCATATTGTTTGACTTAGTGTACACATTTCTTGAGAGCAAGAATATAATTTTATTCTAGTACCCCTGCACTCATCTCAAGGGCCATTCCCATTGGTTTATTCTGAGTGGGCAGACAATAAATATAATATTAGACTCAAAAGATCTGCTGTTAAGTAACCTCAGCGTGTATCTGTGGAAACCGAGACCCAAAGTGGTTGAAGTTAACTTCCTCCAAATTTTACATTTAATCAGTACCAGGGTCTGGGGTGGAATCCTGGTCTTTTTGACTTCAGTCTAGTGCTGTTTCTTCAATAAGTGAGTGAATATCTATCCAGTACTTAGAACACGCTTGGCACCTAATAAGTGCTCCTAACTTTTAGTATTATTACTTTGCTGATGTCATCAGTATCATTATCATTATTCATAAAGAGCCCAGATTCTGAAGCTAAGCTGAGATTGAACCTCAGGGACACTAGCCATCACTTGTGTTAGTCTTTCTGAGCCTCGGCTTTCTTGACTATAGGAGGGGACAATAATGGAACCTATCTTATAGGGAGTTGGGAGAAATAGTTATTTAGTTGTTTGTTTAATATATACAAAGCGCTTGGAGCAGTACTTGGATCTAAATATTGTGTAAAATATTTATTATGATTGTTATAGAAATACCCAGTCTCCTAGAATCAGTGTGAACCAATTAATCTTATCTAGTTGCTTCCCATTATCTTCTGAATTCATGACTGTAAGCACACTCTAAAGTGGTCACTGAAACAGTAAAAAATGTTCCCTTATGATATGTGATGAGGAAGCAGAGCAAGTGGAGAAAGAGACAGATTGAATGTTCAATTGTTTCAGAGGGCTGCATGCAAAAAGAACACGTGGGAGCTGTGCAAGAAGGAGGTGGTGATGAGAGGAGGTTAGATGGTACCAAGGAAGGCTTCACCAATATTTATGAGATTTAATCCTCCTCTTTTCCTCCTCCCAATACTGATATAAAGGTATAACTCATTTTATTGTGCTTCACCTATTACACTTCAGAGGTAGTGTGTATTTTTCACAAATTGAAGGTTTGTGACAACCCTGCACTGAGCAAATCTATTGGTGCCATTTTTCCAACAGCATTTGCTCACTTCGTGTCCCTGTGTCACATTTTGGCAATTCTCACAATATTTCAGACTTTTTCATTGTTATTCTATTTGGTGTGGTGATCTGCAATCAGTGACCTTTGATATTACCATTGTAATTGTTTTGGGGTGCCATAAACTATACCCACGTAAGACGGTGAACAGAACTGATAAATGTTGTGTGTGTTCTGACAGCTCCACTGACTGGCCGTTCCCCTGTGTCTCTCCTCTTCTTGGGCCTTGTTATTCCCTGAGACACAGCAATATTGAAATTAGACCAGTTAGTAACCCTATAGTGCCTTGAAGTGTTCCAGTGAGGGGAAGAGTCACATGTCTCTCACTTTAAATCAAAAGCTAGAAATGATTAAGCTTATCAAGGAAGACATGTCAAAAGCCAAGATAGGCCAATAAGCTAGGTGTCTTGTGCCAAACAACCAAGTTGTGAGTGCAAAGGAAAAGTTCTTGAAGGAGATAAAAAGTGAGCTACTCCAGTGAACACACAAGTACTAAGAAAGCGAAACAGTCTTATTGCTGATATGGAGAAAGTTTAACTGGTCTGGATAGAAGATCAAGTCACCCACAACATTCCCTTAAGCCAAAGCCTAATCCAGGGCAAGGCCCTAACTCTCATCAGTTCTGTGTGAAGGCTGAGAGAGGTGAGGAAGCTGCAGAAGAAAAATCTGAAGCTAGCAGAGGTGGGCTCATGAAGTTTGAAGAAAGACACCATCTCCGTGACATCAAAGTACAAGGTGAAGCAGCAGGGGCAGATGGAGAATTTCTAGCAAGTTATCCAGAAGGTCCAGCTAAGATAATTCAAGAAGGTGGCTACACTAAACAGATTGTCAGTGTAAACAATATACCTTATATTGGAAGAAGATGCCATCTAGGATTTTCATAGCTAGAGAAGAGAAATCAATGCCTGGCTTCAAAGCTTCAAAGATCAGGCTAACTCTTTTGTTAGAGGCTAGTGCAGATGATAACTTTAAGTTGAAAGCAATGCTTGTTTATCATTCCGAAAATCCTAGAGCCCTTAAGATTTATACTGAAACTGCTTTGCCCGTGCTCTATAAATGTAACAACAAAGCCTGGATGACATCATATCTCTTTATGACATGGTTTACTGAATATTTTAAGCCCACTGTTGAGACCTGCTTCTCAAAGAAAGGATTCCTTTCAAAATATGACTGCTCTTTGCCAATTACACCTAGTCACCCAAGAGCTCTGATGGAGATGGACAAAGAGATGAATGTTGTTTCCATGACTGTTAACACAACATCAATTCTGCAGCCCATGGATCAAAGACTAATTCTGACTCTCAAGTCTAATTATTTAGGAAATACATTTCATAAGACTATAGCTGCCATAGGTAGTGATTCCTCTTATGGATTTGGGCAAAGTAAATTTAAAACTTTCTGGAAAGGTTCACCATTCTAGATTCCATTAAGAACATTTGTGATTCATGGGAAGAGGTCAAAATAACATAAACAGGAGCTGGGAAAATGTTGATGCCAACCCTCATGAGAGGTTCAAGACTTCAGTGGAGGAAGTACCTGACGATATAGTAGAAATGGCAAAGAGAACTAGAATTTGAAGTGGAACCTAAAGATAGGACTGAATTGCTATAATCTTGTGATAAAACTTGAATGGATGAGGAGTTGTGTCCTATGAATGAGCAAAGAAAGTGGTTTCTTGAGATAGCATCTAGTCTGTGAAGATGCTGTGAAGATTGCTGAAATGACAACCAAGGATTGAGAATATTACATAAAGTTGGTTTATAAAACAGCGACAGGGTTTGAGAAGACAGACTCCAGTTTCAGAAAAGCTCTCCTAGGGTAATATGCTATCAAATAACATTTCGTGTTGCCCAGAAATCATTCATGAAAGAAAGAGTCAATTGATGCAGTAGACTTCATTGTTGTCTTATTTTAAGAAATTGCCACAGCCACCCAGATCTTCAGCAACCACCTGATCAGTCAGCATCCATTGAGTCAAGACCCTCCACCAGAAAAAGAGTATGGCTCTCTGAAAGCACAAATGATGATTAGCATTTTTTAGTAGTAAAGCATTTTTTATTTAAATTAAAGTTAGTTAGCGTATAGTGTAGTGTTGGTTTCAGGAGTAAAATTTAGTGATTCATCACTTACATATAACACCCAGTGCTCATCCCAGCAAGTGCCCTTCTTAATGCCCATCCCCCATTTAGAACATCCTCCCCTCCTCTCAGCAACCCTCAGTTTTTTCTCTATACTTAAAAGTCTCTTATGGTTTATCTCCCTCTCTGTTTTCACTTTATTTTATTTTTCCTTCCCTTCCCCTATCTTCATCTGAGTTCCGCATATGAACGAAATCATAGAATATTTGTCTTTCTCTAACTGACTTATTTCACCTAGCCTAATACACTCTAGCTCCATCCATGTTGTTGCAGAAGGCAAGATTTTATTCTTTTTTGATGGCTGAGTTATTCCATTGTATATATACACCACATCTTCTTTATCCATTCATCAGTTGATGGACATCTGAGCTCTTTGCATAATTTGGCTACTGTGGACATTGCTGCTATAAACATTGGGGTGCATGTGCCTCTTCGAATCATCATTTTTGTATCCTTTGGATAAATACCTAGTAGTGCAATTGCTGAATCGTAGGGTAGTTCTATTTTTAACTTTTTGAGGAAACCTCCATACTGTTTTCTACCAATTTGCATTCCCACCAACAGTGCAAAGGTTTCCCCTTTTTCCACATCCTCACCAACATTTGTTGTTTCCTGAGTTGTTAATTGTAGCCATTCTGACAGGTGTTAGATGGTATCTCATTGTGGTTTTGATTTGTATTTCCCTGATGATGAGTGATGTTGAGCATTTTGTCATGTGTCTGTTAGTCATTGTATGTCTTCTTTGGAGAATGGTCTGTTTATGTCTTCTACCCATTTCTTAACTGGATTATTTATTTTTGGAGTCTTGATTTTGATGTGTTCTTTATAGATTCTGGATACTAGCCCTATATCTGATATATCATTTGCAAATGTCATCTCCCATTCTGTAGCAGTATTTTTAAACTAAGGTATGTACGTTGTGTTTTTTTTTTAGACAGAATGCTATTGCCCACTTAATAGGCTACAGGACAGTTTAAACATAAATTTTATATGCACTAGGAAATAAAAAAATTAATTTGACTCACTCTGTTGTGATTTTTTTCCTCCTCTACTGCAGTGGTTTGGAACCAAACCCTCAATATCTCTGAGGTGTGCTTGTAATTATATCTTGAAATATTTTGGGCTCATAATAGAGGAGAGTTTCATAAGTCAGGACTGAGTTTTATATTTTTCTTATGTGCAAAAATACAAATGTTATGAAAAGGAAAGCCAGGAAATAAGGTGATGATCTTATAAGAAATTTGAAATAAATGATGTGATTTTAAACACATCTGGAATATTTTTAATTTCTGGGTTTTGAAATGTTCTGGAAGGAGATACTATGGATCACTTCATTCTTGTGTTCCACATGTGAGTGAAACCATGTGATAATTGTCTTTCTCTGCTTGACATATTTCACTTAGCATAATCCCCTCCAGTTCCATCCATGTCGATGCAAATGGTGGGTATTCATCCTTTCTGATGGCTGAGTAGTATTCCATTGTATATATATACCACATCTTCTTTCTCCATTCATCTGTTAAAGAACATCTCAGCTCCTTCCACAGTTTGGCTATTGTGGACATCGATGCTATGAACGTTGAGGTTCATGTGCCCCTTCTTTTCACTACATCTGTATCTTTGGGGTAAATACCTAGTAGTGCAATTGCTGGGTTGTAGCATGGAGGACCATAGGGGAAGGGAGAGAAAACTGAAGGGGGGGAAATCAGAGAAGGAGACAAACCATGAGAGACTATGGACTCTGGGAAACAAACTGAGGGTTTCAGAGGGGAGGCGGGTAGGAGGATGGGGTAACCAGGTGATGGGTATTAAGAAGAGCATGTATGGTAATGAGCCCTGGCTGTTATACGCAACTAGTGAATTGTTGAGCACTGCATCAAAAACTAATGATGTACTATATGGTGGCTAACTGAACAGAATAAAAAAAAAAGAATCTTAGCACTGCTCAGTTGCACTGAGAGCATCTTTTGTACAGCTCTTTATACAGTAGCTTTTTAAAATTTTCTATATGCCATGTTAATTCCTAGACTGTTAAACCCCCTGCCATTCCCATTTAATTGAAGAGCACAATTCAAAGTCAGTTTTTAAAATATATGAATCTCACCATTTAATATTATCCATTCCGTGTCTCTTCTTCAGTAAATCTGCTTATTGAGTGCCTACTCAATATATCAGCACTCTACTCATCACCAAGGACACAAAAATGAAAATAGCCCCAGTGTTCCCCTCCGCCCCAGCCCCCAGGAGTTTATAGTTTATTGGGTGAAACAGTCCTGAGAACAAGTAACTCTTCCATGATGTAAGTGCAATGAGCACAAAGTGCAGTGATAGAACAGAGGAGGAAATGAATGATGGGAAATAAACCACTTCATACAGTCCTTGAGCAAATTTAGTCCTTCCATGGGAGAATAAACAATTACCGAAATGCCAGCGTAACTAGAAATCTTGACCTATTTGTAGATGTTATTTTATACAGCTGCCATAGAAGCTCATGTGTGTAATCGCCATATCATGAGAGCAGTACCTAAACTTCTTAGATTTTTTTCTGCAAAGATAAAAACACAACCTTTGCAACGAAGCCTTTTGTTGGATTAGCATTTTTTCTTATCCCATGAATTTAGAGATCGATGCCTTCTTTATGTTACGAGGCATTACTCTTTGTAGGTTTAGAAATCATTATTTTCTATGTAGTCTTCCGTAAACTATTGATACCACACCTGCTTCTTAAAGAGTAATCGAATGTCTCTTTCTGTAGATTTTAGATTCTAGGGCTAAGCAGTCTTGGGACAAGTAGACAGCAGGAATAGAAAAAAAGTATAAATGCTGTCTCCGTGATTGATAATATGGTTGTCTGTCTCAGGGGCTAGCTTCTGGAAAGGGCCTTCCACGGGTAGTTTTAAGAACAATTGCCTAGGGCTGTCTTGGGCTGAATGTGTGGTAGAAACAGAACTTGCTCCTTGGGGGGAAGGGAAAAGGAGGCCTTGCATCCCAGAAGACTTATGACTTCTTTTTGTCTGATGAAAGAGTGACATTGACAGAGTACAGAGAGAATGATAGCAAATCTTCCTTTTCTCTAGTGAAGATTTTTCTGTAGCAGGGTGGAGGGATTCAAATTGTGAAGTCTATCTGGGATGAGTTATCTGCAATCTCTCCCTATCCCTGGAGAGAATAGGAATGACTAATTGAAGCCTCCCATAACAGTAATTGAGACAGATTGAAAAGGGAAATGAGTGATTAACCTTGAGCCTCCTCCTGATGCTGTGCGTGGTAATGTTAGAGTAGGTTTCTGGGGGTGCCTTAGGAGCTCATTTTCACGAAAGTCCACATAGCTGCTGTAATTAAGTTTCAGAGAAATATATTTCCGCCCCAACTCAAGTTTCAGATACTTGTTGCTCTGTTTTACATCATGTCATTAGTGAAAGCTTGTTACTGATGGCTGCAAACCAGAGATGGATTTGTTCAGAAGCTAATGAAGCTGAAGCTTTAGGGCTCCTCCATTGCGTGGGCCCCTTTGAAGGCCCTGGAATTAATTTTGCATTCCTTTCTTAAAGAAGAGCCCCTAAATTGTGTAGCCTTCAGGTCTCACAATATCTGGATCTGCTGATAAAATTCCAATTATAAAAGAGTGATCTGGCATAAATTGAAAAGTTCCCCAAAATGAAGGCCAATATTTCTTCACTTTTTAGGGATTTTGGAACTGTTTAAATTAAATAGATGCTTCAATCTTTATCTGTTTACATTATCTAGTTTTTGAAATTCTGAAACTTGAGATGAACAATGTATTAGCTAATTACATGTTTTGGTGAGTATATTGATTACTTTGTTCCATAAATATAGTTGTTAGTAACGCTAAAAACGGGAAAGTAGAAAAAAAAAACCCCTATGGTATAATAATATAAAATTACCAGTTTACATATTTCTGTGTACTGTTATAATAATTATAAAGAAGAATCAAATGGATTTTAAAAAGACAGATTTTCTATATTCTGAATTGTGATGGAATTCGTCATTGTACTCTTTAGCAATAACTAATGTTCTACACATGGTAGGTGCTCAAAAGTATTCATTGAATTGAAGCTAAGTATATGTTATAAATTGAATTGCTTTAAAACTAAAAAGAAATGCTAGCAGAATCTGTCTGGTTTGAAAATAATAAAACATATAATATTACTATAGTGGTTTGCATATTAATGTCAAGTAACTTTTATAGAGCAAACTCTCTACTCTCCTAGAAATTACATAATCACCCTTTGGCAAGTATAATTAACACGCCATCACAGACATGCTACCATTTTGCTATTTATCAGTGAGAACCTGGTTAACTTAGGCATCCTATGTGCCTTGTCTGAAAATTCACATATGCTTGAAAGATCTAGGGTCTTATTTTCTTATTTTTTAAAAATTATTACTGGTGATTTTGTTTTTCTGCTTTTGATAGGGTTGTAGATTGACCTGGAGAAATGATAACTGATGGAGTATACTTTTCTTTGACCAGTTATATACTTGTATCTGAAACTTACACCCTTTGGATGGTTTTCTTCCCATGGATATCAAAGTTTGCTCCTGCTGCTTTCTAAGACATAAGAGGTTAGCTCTCTTTTGCTTACTCATATTTTTGTACACATACCACACACACACGCACACAGTTATTTGGCAAGCAAGTATTTGTGTAGTATGAATCACTGAGTGAACTCTGAACTGCAGAATTTGACAAGAATTGAGGCCAGTCTTCAAGCTTTCGGAATTTTTGCATCTCTCACCTAGGAGTAATATATCTGACTCAATACTCAATGGTAGGGATGGTCTGGAGATACCAGTGAAAAAGTTAGTCACTTATTGCCACAGTCTTTGCAGGGAATAAAAAATGTACACAAGAATAAACTGATTTAGGACAAAGTACTTAATTGCTAGTATCAACGTTATCCATTTAAAATTTTTTCTTCTGACGGAGAGGTTGTCAAGATAGGCGTTTCCATCTCTGAAGAAGCAGGTTTCTCATTTTTCTGAGCTTCTCAGATATTCAGGCAGTTTTACAGGCAATTGAATGAAATAAAATATTTGCTTCATTTTAGGCTGGCTATCCTAGTTTTGAATATATGTTGATTGTGCAAGCAACAGCAGTTACAATATTAAGGTTACTTGGAGGTCTGGTTTCTCAAAGATCTGTTTATTACTCTGATCTTGCTGAGGCTTCTGATAAATCTGCATCAATAAAGATGTGGTATTCATTAATTAGGCACAGAGCTAAAGCTGTAAACCAATGTATTACATGTTTTAAAATCAAGATTGTCACTTTTGATAGAAGAGATAAATAGTTTTTGAGAACATCATAGCCGTCTGTGTAACAAAGACTAATATGAACTATATTGAGCTGTTGCACCAATATGTATCTGAACAAATGAGATCCTAATGGTTTTGTGAGCTAGAAGGTAGATTGAAAGTAATGTGGGCAGCATTCCTAAATCTGCAATTCTGTTAGACCAGTTCAGACACTCTCCACAGGAAGCGGACACTGAGGTCAGAAGTTGGGTCAAAGCCTTTTAATTGTGAGCCTCCATGATGCCTCTGGGCTCGGGTCAATAACCTGAAAGGCTCTGTTTGTGGGCCTGGAAAGGGTATATTATAGGGGCTCAGGTGGCCTACTAGACTGTTCTAATACTCAATTGCGAGAAGCAGATTATCTGCTTTGCAGATTATCTGATCTTCTATCATCAACCTTCCCATTGGGCTTTCAGTTGCCAAGGATGGGGCTAAAATGTGAAGTGCAGGAAGTTAGGCACAGTGGACTCTGTGTGCAATCCCATTACAAAACCAAATACAAATCAATCAACAGGCATTGCTTTGTTAAATGACTTTAGGCTTATTTGGTTTGGCATTTTTTTCTATCTTAATCTGTATTCTCTAGAGTTGCCTAAACCCCATTTATTTCACTCTTATCTCGAAATCTCTAGACTAGAAAACAAATGTATCATGAAATCCATGCAAAATGGAATTACTGAAACACCTTTCCTTTTTTCATGTACTCTATAGTGTAGATAAGTGTAGATATAGCGTTAGGATGTAATTGAATTTCTTCTCTGGAAATTCATGAAGTTGTTCCAGCCTAGGCTGTCCTTGGTGCCCTGGTAATCTTGCTTGATTGTGCCCTTCAAGGCAGCTGGGTTCACTCAAAAGAAAGATTGGTCATCTCTGTGAGTCACAGTTTCTGTGGATAGGTAATCAGGCTGGATTGTGAATTATGTTTTTATCAAAGATCAGAATATTATCATCATTCTCCCATGTTTTCTGGAACAGAGAACAGGACAAAAGGAGGAAGTGGGGGGAGGGTGGGAAAGAGAGAGAGAACACTAATGATATTTTGACCAGATATAAATTATTATAATCTTTTCTATGGCTAAGCAGATAGTATCCCTGATAAATTGTTGATAAGGAAGTGCATTTTTATGCCCTTCTTTAGCATAAGAATGTATCCCTACATGCTTAAAAGCAAAATGGCAGTCTCTTAAATCCAGATCTTTGTTCTCATCACTACCAATACATCACTACCAAAGTACCTACTTCCAAAGCCAGTCTTTTCCCCTTAAAACACATACTCTTTCCTGTGCTCCACTAGTCCTGGTGCAGATGCTCCAGAAATAGAGAAAGCATTGATGAGTACCAGCGAACAGGAAAGTGGTTTCAATAACCATTTTGATTAGACTTTTTTTTTCTGGTCAGGTTTGATGACTGGGTTTTATATTAGTACCATGCTTACTTAGCAATACTGGCATATACACCCATGAATTTTGAATTGTGTTGGCAATTAAAAATTTTTTTATTGTTCAGCAGATATTCATTTCATACCTGCTTTGTGCTAGGCACTATTCTAGGTACTTGGCATAATAATAACAAATAAATAACAAATAAAACAGTCTTAGATCTCTGACCTGACAGAGTTTATATCCTATTGGGAAGAGACAGATGATAAAAAGTAAAATAAACAGTGAATTGTACAGTTTGTTAAAAAGAGATAAGTGTTAAGGAACAAAATAAAAACAAAAAACAGAACAGTTAGATGGGTTGAAGGGGCCCGTAGTGCTGGGCAGGAGTGGGGAGGTTGCAATCTAAGGAGGGTGATCAAGTTGGCCTCACTTAGGAGGAGCAAAAACTTGAGGACCATGTGAGAGTCAGTCATGAAGATTTCTGGTCAGCATGCGAGGCAAAGGGAAGAGCCAATGCAAGGTTAGAACAGGTTCAGAGACCCTGTTCTCATGAATTGAAACGATACTTTTCCTGAGATCAACCTTTCATTGTAAAGCTCCTATCTATCCTTGCTGTTTGTTTTTGAAATATTTTAACAATATTAGAAGCAGATGGCTTCTCTCAATTTATCTGTGTGTCTAGAAATGGTAACATACTAATATTCAATGTCCAGGACATCCTTTTAAATGTCTTGCATCTCCTGAAGTAAATCATGGTATTTGTTAAATACTATGTTAAAATAATTTCATGTGTTGAAACAAATTTAGTTCCTTTAAGAATGAGCTGATCTTATCTTGCCAGACCTTATGTTTTGTCCTGCCCTTGAATTTATTTATAAATCACATAAAATTATTTTTATATTATTACCTCAGGGATGTTTATTTGTATTTCTTATCATCCTTTTGCTTAAAATGTTCTTCCTCTCGGACTTCCTGTCACATAATGATCCACAAACTCTTAGGTAAACTAAGAAGGTATAAATGATTTTAATAAAATAAACAATTACTTTGTGAAGCAAATGGAGCTCTCTGAAATGACTGGTTGATATTCTTTAAGACAGACCTCCTGAAAGAACAAAGAGACTCTGGCAAAATCAAAGTTTAGATCTTCCTAGTAATGATATTGAAACTCGAGATGAGTTATCTGGATGTCTCATCATCGTTTCCATTGCTAAATGTAACTGAGAATAGAGTAAACAATGGTCAAACAACTTATTTTGGCAGTTTATTTTGGCAGTTTATTTATCACTTATTTTATAATGTTTAATCCCAGCGAGTGATATTTCCCTTGTTAATGTTTGATGAAAAGTTAACTTGCTTCTCTGTCTTTCCTTGCTCTGTTATGCCATCATCCTTGCAAAATGCTTTAGTAACTAATTAAGAAAGAAGTTATAATCTTACTAATGCCTTTTTTGAATGAAGTGGGTTGTTTTCTTAAATTAAAAATAAAAGGGAGGCTAGTGCTTTTATGAATCTGTCATTATTAGATAAACTGGATGTTATTTTATTCAGTGGGTAAATAAGAAAAACACATTGACCTGGCTTCTGAGTAGACTATACAATAGAGGTTTTCAAATTTGGCTGTTCATGAGAACCACTGGGGAACCTTTTTTAAAAATGTAGGTTTCTCAGCTCCACCTTAAAAATTTAAGGAGTCAGAGTTGAATTCTTGAGTAAGAATCTCTGGGTTTAGACCCAAGAGATGCTGTTTCTTATCAGATTGAGGGTCCTGATGCACACCCAGGTTTAAGAACCACTGGACCAGAATATATTTAGCAGTGGGAAGAGACACAGAGTAGTCTGATCAAAGTAACCCAGTCACCCATTTGAGGTAAAATACTGCATCCAGAGTACTAACTAACTAGATACTGAATCAAAAGGCAGAATGAGAAACACCACTCTGATAACCCACACTTCTTCCATTTTCCGTATGTTTGAGCCATCCGCAACCATCTAGACTAGCAAGAACATTTATTATGCCCGAGTCCCTGTTTATAGATATGTAATCTCCATTTAATCCTCAGTACCCCCCTATGACTTAGGTACTGTTATGTGGGCAAAATACAAGAAAAGTGACCTGCTGGATAAGCAAGTTATTGTGACCCTTGTAGGCAATATGATCCCAGTTCGGTCAGGCTGACCTCATTAATTCTAACTGTTAACCACTGTGGTCTCCTTCCTCTGAATACACCATGTGCTTATTTTTTTTCTAACCATGTACTTTTTATAGGTTCATTTTTTCCTCGTGATGCTCCCTTTGCTAAGAATCCCTTACTTCCCATTCTTCTCTATTGAAACCCAACTTGTTCTACAAAGCCCAGCCTCAACTCTGCACTTTCTTTGGCCCCTTCTCCCATTATCTTCACTGCCCTTAGACCAAAGAATTGTTCTTGATTTGTATACAAGGAGGGAAACAAACTTCACCATCTATCAAGGGCACCCTGTAAGGTAAACAACACTATGTCTGTATTTTATGTGGCTGAAATGAAGCTTAAGAAGGTGTTTTCCAAGAGCCCCCCAATATGCAGAGAAAGGCACCTGAGCCCCAATCTGTCTAACTTGCAAGCTCTTTATGCCATGACGTGTTGTTCTGTCCTTTGACAGGTTATTCTTGTCCTATCACAGCACATATTACGCTGTAAAATAGTGAATTGTGAATTCCCTGAGGGCACGCACATTGAGTCCATCTTTGAAACCTAGCCCCAGAAAAAACACTGCACGTATAATGTGCTCCGGAAGGTGTGTGAAGAGTGAATTTTGAGGTTCTTCCTGTAAACCAGATCTAGGGAATTTTTATGGTGCCAAGCACACAGCAGGCAAATGTGGTTAACTTTATTTTCTCCTTTGCCAAGTGTACAGACTACCTCACAAGTCATCAGGAAAATGCCAAATTGACCTTTGAGGGTAGTTAGTAGATCCTTTCTCTCTAGCGATGATGTGACTTAGTGACTTTATTGCATTATGATTTCTCTCGTTTTGGAGTAACCTTTTGGAAAGATAAATAAGTGAGAGAAAAGAAAAGAGTAAGAAGAAAGTGCAGAGTATAAGAATGGTTTAAAATAATTTTTGTGTCTGCTGTTTTTTACCATGAAAAGTGGTAAAGAGCCCTCCGAGCTCTGTGGGTAAAGATAAAAACAAAACAGTTGAATGCTGGTATTTGTTTTGCATGCTTGAGAGTTCTACATTCTTCTTTGTGCCCTTGCAGTTTTAATATAGAAACAGACAATTCTGACTTGACCTTAAGTGCCTCACCAATCTGCTCAGGGGACTCCCTTTAGGAATAGAAGCTGACACCACCTTGCCTGAGCTTCTTTCAATCAATAACATGGTGGAGTACAAATGATCCGAATAGACAGACCGATAAGAAATAAAAGCATATCTGTTGATACAAATGGAGCGATAAATGGACTGGTTTCTATTCAAGGACTTTGAAGGGGAAATCAAGGAGGGAAAAGATGGCCAAATGTGAATGGATAGCAAATTAATTTTTTTCTGAGGGATGAGTTCTCTTTCATTACTTATGTTCAGAAGAAAATGGTCAAGTTGTTCTGTCTAAAAGAAATTTGTTACTCTGATTCTTGGAACAAGCCTCTTGGGAGGGTGCATTTTGTGACTGTAAATCTACAGTGGCAAAATTGTGTTAATTTGACTGACTAGAAGTATTAACCATATTATATCAAATAACTGCCAGAAATAATTCTCTACCGTGCCCTGTGACTTTATTTTAATTGATTTTTTAAACTTTCTGCTTCTGTGATTTTTGTTTATTCTGACACATGTTTATTAAATGCATGAGGAAAATTGTTTTGCAAATTATTTTTAGTGTTTTTATCTCGTTTAAATTGGTGGGTTAACTCTTTTTCTTCAGAACTCCAACCTCTTTTATTTTCATGCTCAATACTGCTGATTTAGCTTTTTGGGCCCCACTAATGGCATTATTGTCCACATCAGCAGTCTGTACAATTAAGCTGTATGCTTAGCAGTATCATTTGATGTTTCCCAAAGATTTGAAAGTCAAAATTGAATATGATTGATTGCTGTAGAGATATGTTAATATTGGGATCCCTGAGCTATGTTATAGAATAAATCATTCGCTGTAATAACAAAGATAATGCCTCTAACATTACTCATTTTATGTTCTATCAGTAATCAGGCCTTAGGAATAAGCCTCATTTGTCTGCTGTGGAGCCCTCATGTTATATGAATCACATGGTGAAGGTTCATAGAAACATCATTTAGGGTGGAAGACTTTAGCTGTCAATATTACCAGCAAAGATATATTCCAAAGAGGATAACCCCATTTCTTTTATCAGCCTTTCTTTTCTCGATTAACCTTGATATCTGATGTTTAAAAATGAAGCCATTTTGTTATTCTTAAACTGTATCTGTTCAAAAAAGCTAATAATAATATGTTAGCCAACATTTTTTGAATGCTTACCAAGTACCAGGAACTATACTGTGCATTTAGTATGTATAAATATATTTAATCCTTGCAATAACACTAAAGTATGTAGGTACTGTGATTATCCCTTTACTGGAAACTGAGGCCCCGGGAGATTGGATAGCTTGGATACAGTCACACAGAGAGTAGGTGGTAGAGGAGCATTTGAACCCAGGATGTCTGGCACCACGGCCCATGCTCTTAACTACTATAGCGCACCTGCTGGAGGAATATGTGAGAGATGTAGTTCTTCTCCCCAGTGGCTTGCTTTCTCATTTTGGTATAATAATCATGAACAGTAAGTCTTAATAGAAGACATTGCTAGGTCACAGAATAAGCTCCCCCAGATAGGTTCTGCAAGTATGCAAGACGAGACAGGGACTAGTACAGGCTGGGTAGCTTTCAAAATAACATGGCGTTATTTACTTAAAACTGAGATGCCTAAGAAAAGCATCAGAGTTCCAAAACAACGGAATGTTAAAAATGAAAGTAATTTTATAGACTGAAGTATTTTTATATTTACATGTTATTCTAGACACTAGAAGGAGTTCTCTCTTACCAATTCTAATTTACTTATGGATTATTTTGAGTATTCATACTATTGGAGAATCTTTCCTTTTAGAGATCTCTCACCTGTGACATAAGTTGAATTTGCACTTGATAAAAATATTACACAATCTTAATTTAGTATCTAGTGGACTTATTCAAGAAGAAAGGAAGGAGGGGGCACAAGTTGTATTTTTTATGGTCTTTAGGTCTTACTCCTTCAAAGTTGTAGGCTGGACAAAACAATCCTTTGTTTTCTTCAGCTAATCAAGTCAGGGCAGCGTTACTACCCATGTAAATACAATAACTTGCTAATTTAATGTCAAAGCCTAGAGTGAATTAATTTCCCATCGTTGGTTGTCAACAGCTTTGGAGATTTTTGGCAGTTCTGGTGAAGTAAAACCCTGTGTAACATTACCATTGACAGAACATTTGTACCATTAAGCCTTCAAACTCTTACTCAGCTGTCAACACATGGGCACTTTCTGGAGCCAGATTCCCTCATGCTGTGCACTGCCTGCAGCTCGCCGGAAGCTCAACTTTGACTAAAAGGGTTGATTTCTCTTCTCTTACCCTTGTTCTCATTTAGTGTTAAAACTTGCTTAAAGTCTGTCTTTTATTCTGAAAAGTACACAGACATGTGTCATCTCTTAAACCGTTGTGATGTTGAGGTAAGGGGCTCCAAAGAAATGCTAGACATCTTAGTGAATAATTGATTAGAAAGGAGTCTGGCAGTGTTAATTGTGAGCTGCAGTATAATGAATGCCGAAACAGAAGCTTTCTGGATGTTTCTAAAAATTGGGTAAAGTTTTTAATACTGAGCAATAGGGTCAGTGTACTGAGGTAGAATTTAAAGGCTTTTTTTTTTTTTTTTGGACTGTGAGAGATTTTTTTAATTGGCTCTTGTTACTTGCCTTGTTCTTTGATGGAAGGTTCATTTATTAATTGACTGTGTTGTTCTGTTGTTGGCGATTTTGTTTTGTTTTGAATGGTTGTCTGCCTGCAGCCACTTTGGGGATATTTATTTATTAGACATAATTGGTAATGTGAGGTAGATAAAGAACCAGAGAACAGATACAGACAAGCACAAACATTGAATGAAGTGATACATTCTTTAGCCAACAACTACCAACATGGCACAATGAAGCAGAAACTTTCATTCACGGGGACTCTGACAATTTGATTGTCAATGATTCTTTTTCCAAGTAAAATTATAGAAAAAACCTCTAAATTTCATCATATGGATAACATTACAGATCGTTTTAAAATACAAGTGACAGTCAATGTCCCTGTTAAAAAGGACTGCATAAATGACTGGAGTTTTGTGGCCTGCACTATCTAATACATTAGTAACTAACCACATGTGGCTAATTAAATTTATATTTAAATTAATTAGAAAATTAAATAAAATTTAAAATTTAGGTCCTTGGTTGCACTGGCCACATTTCGAGTGTTTAATAGCTACATGTGGCTGGTGGCTATTGTACTGAACAGTGCAGACTGTGGAACATTTCCATCATTTGCAGAAAGTTCTATTGGATGACATTGCACTGTACAATAATAGGGAAAGCCAACAGATGTTTTAGTTTTGTTTTTTGCCTCGTGTTGTTTTGGTTTTGTTTTTTAATTGTAATTTTAAAATATTCTTTATGGTGCAGAGACTGTAACTGTTAGAATTAATGTAAGAATTACGGTATTCATCCTGGTAGCTTACTTTTATGATGTGAAACAGTTCACAGATCTATAAATACATTATTCCAGTAACTCAGGAACTGAAGAAATACCTTGTACATTAGCTAAACCACGTTTTCAGTATGAATACCCAAAAATAGCCATGCTTATTGGTTAGTCAGAAGAGAAAAAAAATCTGACTGTGGAGTCAAAGAATAAAGTTTCTTTGCTTCTAAGAATTTATAACCCAAGAACATTTTCGACACAGGACACTCAGAAGAATTTTTGTCTGTGTGATAGAAGAAAAGGCAAGACGAAGAAGGAAATTTCCTTCTAGAAGGAAATACAGTGACTTGAGAAAGTAAATACTTTTAAATGAAGGCAGAATAAATATTTTCTTAAGTTGTGTAAAGTTGTTTTATTCTAAAAATAATAAATGTCCATTACATAGAATTTATAAAATATAGAAAAGTATAAATAACAAGGTAAAATTCAGTTGGAATTCTATCAGTCAGCAGTCATCACTTTTAACACTTTAATGTATTTTGTAGCTTATCAAAATTATAATAACCTTGATGACAGAGATAACACTGACAGCTAAATATGACTTTAGTATGGGTTGTGTGCTCTCCATGCGTGTTACCATTTATTACTTAGCACAGCCCACGAAGGAGGGTTTGAGGGTCTACTCCTTGTCCACATTTAGAAACAGAAAAGCTCTGAACACCAAGAGCAGAACCAAAAGAGTTTGGGTCAGAAAGTATCTGATCTGAAATGACATGAGGCTTTTTTTTTTACTTTGTTTATTTCACTTAAAATGAATACTAATGTGTTTTGCCACAGACGTATGTAATGTGTTTGATTATGGAGTGCTTCTTCAGAGCCCACTGGAATGGTTACTTCGTGTGTGTGTGTGTGTGTGTGTGTAATACACATTGTATATAATATATTATATAGAAGAGGTTAATACATGTTCATATATATTATATATAATTAATAATATATAATTAGTATATATTATATATGGTGTATTATATAGAAAACAACTTTTCCACTGTATATATAGAAACCCATTTGGCTCCAAGATTTTTGGGTAAAGGATATAAAACTGTGCTTTTACTGAAGAAGACATAGAGACATTAAATAACTTGCTTAAGAATTCATGACCAGTAGGGAATGGAGCCAGGACTCAATCAAATGGTCCTCTCCAACTCTAGAATTTGAGTGCTGAAAGCATTGCTTCATTTAAGTAAAACTGCTGTATATTGAGAAACAGTAACTGTATACCTACCCACCTTAAGGAGCCGGAGCAGAACTTTCAGATGTTGATAACTTGGTAACCATCCCCCTCTTAACACTAAGTGTAATAATTTTGAAGCATTATTCATC
This sequence comes from Ursus americanus, assembly GCF_024610735.1. Classification (NCBI taxonomy): domain Eukaryota; kingdom Metazoa; phylum Chordata; class Mammalia; order Carnivora; family Ursidae; genus Ursus; species Ursus americanus. Next base: position 35,412,791 of record NC_142139.1, on the reverse strand, counting down.
AAGAGTTAGAAAATTCTGATTTATTAAGCTTCTGGTCCTGAGTCTAATGATTTAACTGTGCTTTAAGTTTAAGAGATAAACTTTAATGTTAAATGCAGTCATAAAATCAGCCACCATCAATCGCAAGGTACTAAATAATATTTTGATGTATACTTTGTAATTTAAAAAATCATATATGTAGTATTTATTGTATCTTACATGGTTAAGCATCCAGATAAAAATTTAAAATAATAATACAAATATAGATCCTTGACCAAAAAAAGCAAATTATCTATCTTACTATTAATTGAATTCAGTGTTTATATAAATATAATAGTGTTTTGCTTTGTGCTTTCTAGGAGTATAAAAGATATTATGAATGAACCATAGGTTTTGGTAACACTTTATATTTTCTATATTTATGGGATATTGAGCTATAACAATGTAATCTGAATGTACAATAATCAGAGATAGAATTACAGGTCCCCCTGATACTTTGCTCAGTTTATGGATCTCAGGACTTCAGTTGCTGCCCAGGATTGGCAGCTGCTTTTTGGGGGTGTCTACTTCATTGGATACTTACTGTCTGATGCAAGTAGTATTAAAAAAGGAAATGGACGTGGCTTCCACTGTTTAAACTGGCTTATTATTTTTTTTTTTGTCACTTGTAAGAATTTTGGGAAAGCAAGCGAGAATCAGTGCCCTAATCCCCTTTTGTGCCTTTGCTTTAGCAGCCCCATTTTAATTGGCTCCATCAAAATAATTCTTCTAAAGCCTTCCAAAATCCATTCTTCCAGCTTACTTACAAAACACAACTTTGACTTAGCTTGAAATAAATAGCATACGTTTGACCCACCTAAAATGAAATCTTTGGCTCTGCCTGGCATTGGCTCTTTTTAGAAATGCAATTATCTCTCAATCTATCGAACTAGTATTTATTTCAGGCCGATGATGTGTGAGGCAGTGTGGAAGGAGGCAAAAAGAGAACTAATGCATTTGCTTTCAAGAGAAGAGAAGGACTCATTCACCTGCAGTACAGGAGTAGCAGTATTGGTAGTTGTAGTGTAAATAGTAGCAGCAGCAACAGTATCACAGTGCTTCTTCCATGTATAACACCATTCTAATACTTTGTATCAATTCATTGACTCTTTGAACCAACCCTATGAAATAGGTACAATTATGGTCTCCATTTTACAGAAGAAGATACTGAGGTACATAAGGGTTTCATGATTTGCCAAGGTCATACACCTGGTGGAACTAGAATTTGAACACAGGGAGTCTGGCTCCAGAATCAATACCAGTCTGTATTTTCAAATAAGGGGAGACATGAGCTATGCTTGTAGTGACAGATGGGGAAGATCATCCAAAGAGAGGCATCTTTGCGAGCAATTCTGCTTGAGTCGTATAATAAATACGTTGTGTAGAAAGCACCACAGAAATGGTAAGATACAGACACTGCATGCAAGGAACTTAGAGCAAGTTTGCAAACTTCCTGATGATCTGATTGAGGGCTCTTTGGGAAAAGAGTATAATACCTATTGGATGGTTTATTTTGCAATTTTGTGGTTCATTGTATTTCTCATCAAACAACTGGCAAATCAAAAATATCTTGCCAACATTTTTTCCTTTAATATTTTCTGAGTGTCAGTTATTTTGTGGGTGTCACAAGAACAATAGTTAGCAAGATAGATCACTCTTCCCCTCACAGAATTTGCATTTAGTGAAGAAAACAGTTAAACAAGTATTAAAGTAAAATATGATAAATGCTATGACAGAGAAAGTTAGGGAACTATGAGAGTATATAAGTAGAGACTTTAATTCTAAGGGACCTCAGGAGTGGTAATGCCTAAAAAATAAGGTGTCAGTTAGTAAAAAGGGATATGGGAAGTAGAGAGTAGAGAAAATACATTCCAGGCAGAAGGAGCAGCATGCACAGAGACCCAGCACAGAGACATAATCTGGTTCATTCAATGAACTTAAAGGGAAGTGGAGTGAGTGATCTGATCAGGTTTGTAGACTCCTTCCTTACTAAATGACCTTGGGGAAGTTACTCTTCCTCTTTAAGCTTCAGTGACTCCATTTAAACAGAAAGAGGAATAAAATACCTCCCTCTTAGGATTGTTATAAACATGAAGTGAGATCATGGCTATAAACTACCAAGCACAGAGTAAGCGCTGCAGACAACTTAGCTATTACTAACTTAAGAGAAGCCACCTTGACTGCAAGTGGAAAATGGACGGGAGCAGGGCAGGACTGGAGCTGTGGAGACTAATGAGAAGGCTGTATGGTGATTCAAGGGAGAAAGAACGTTGGCCTACAGTACAGTGATGGCAGTGGGAATGATGAGAAACAAAAATATACTGAAGTTATTTTAGAAGTAGAATAAGGAGTCCTTGATGAGTATAGATGTAGCAGGTGAGGGGGAGGGTAGTTAAGGATGACTCCTAGGTTTCTAGGTTTAGACCACTGGGTGGATGCTGGGTGAAAGACGGATTAGAAATCCAAATCCAGGGGCGCCTGGGTAGCGCAGTCGTTAAGGCGTCTGCCTTCGGCTCAGGGCGTGATCCCGGTGTTCCGGGATCGAGTCCCACATCGGGCTCCTCCGCTGGGAGCCTGCTTCTTCCTCTCTCACTCCCCTGCTGTGTTCCCTCTCTCGCTGGCTGTCTCTCTGTCACATAAATAAATAAAATCTTTAAAAAAAAAAAAAAGAAATCCAAATCCAGGGTGCCTGAGTGGCTCAGTGGATTAAGAGTCCAACTCTTGGTTTTGGTTGAAGTGATGATCTCCTGGTCCAGAAGATCAAGCTCCTGGTCAGGCAGGAGATTGAGCCCCTCGGGCAGGCTCCCTGCATAGGAGGGAGTCTTCTGGGGAGTCTGCTTCCCCTCTCCCACTCCCTCTTCCCCTGCACCTGCTCATGCATGCTCTCTCTCTCTAAAAAAAGTAAATCTTAAAAAAGGAAAAAGAAAAAGAAATTCAAATCCAACCTTGTAATATAGTTTTGGAAAATCAACTATATGGATATAGATGAACTATCTACTAGGTAGTGACAGGGGAGACTGGAAACATTTCTAAATTTCTGCCCAGAATCTTTTCAATATGACACACAAACTAGGAAAATCGAATTATAAAAGAAACACATCTTGGTGTAGATTGCCCTAAGGCATCCGATATATATTCACTAATGGAAAGTCTTCTGATTCTGCATGACTATGTCATATCTATAATAAACTTAAGTAATAAATCAGGAGTGTCTAATATACACACTAGGAAGATTATTCATTTTAAAAAAAGATATGATATACTTACTCCTCAAATGAATCTTCATAGTCAAACCAAGTATAACTGACTTATTGAATGAGCTAGACTCTGTCAGGTACAAACAGAGAGCAGTATTACTGGCTTTCATTAGCACACTTTTGCTCTGTAAAATCATTCTTTCCTCTTTTTTAGATAAAAAATCAGGATGAGCCCAGCCACTTACAGGTACTAAAAAGTCCAGACCACTAGAAGAAAACATAGGAGAACATTTTCCTAAGTCACAAAAACATAACTTTATGTGGAAAGATTGATCAATTGGACTTCATTGAAATTAAAAACACCTTTTCAATAGAAACTGCCTTTAAGAGAATTAAAGGCAAACCATGAGAGTTGGAGAAGATATTTAGAATAGGCACATTATTTGTCAGATATCCAGCTTGTATCCAGACTATATAAGTAGCTCATACAAATCAATAAAAAATATAGGTGACAATAAGAAACAGGCAAATATTTGAATACACATTTCAGAAAAGAAGATATCCAGATCTTCAAAAAGCATATGGAAAAGGACTCATCATTAGTCATTAGAAAAAATGCAAATTAAAGCCACAATGAGATACCATTGTACATGTATCAAAATGGCTAAAATTGGAAAAAGATTGTCAGTATGTCTAGTAACTGAAATTCTCATACATTGCTGGTGGGAGTGGAAAATGCTACAAGTACTTTAGGAAGCTGTTTGGCAATAGCTACTAATACTAGACATATCCCTATCCTATGGCTTAGCAACTCTACTCTCAGATATTAACTCAGCAGAAATGAATACACATGTCCACCTGAAGACAAGTTCAGGAAGGTTTGAGCAACTTTTTTTTTCATAGATCAAAATGGAAAAAACTCAAATGTCCATCATCAGGAGAATGGTTAAATTCTGATAGAGTGGGCATACAATAGAACACAAAATATGAATGGAAAAAACGAGCTACTGCCCCACCCAAAAACATATTTAACTCTCACAGACATAAGATTGAGCAAATGAAGCCAGACACAGAGTCCAAGGTAAGAGAAATTAGACTATGGTGATAAAAGTGAAAATAGGGGTGACTTTAGCAGGGTGGATACTGACTTGGAGGAAGCTTGAGAAATCTTTCTAGATTACTAGAAATGTTTTCTATTTGTATCTGTGTGGGAGTAACCCAGGTGTATGTATATGTATGAGATACATGTAAAAATTTATACTATGTGTGTTGTACCTCAATAAACAAAGAAAAAGCCTAGTCTAGTCTAATGTCAAAAATTTAGTCTCATATTCAATTAAAAGCTCTCCCTGACCCCTATCAACTCACAGTCAATAATCTGCAATAGGGAAGGGAGAGTTATAATAGGTTTCTTCTCTTCTCATTGGCCTACCTGCTCTCCCATTCTCGAGCCACTGTTTTTGTTCCCTCTAGGATCAAGCACATAGGGGAAGGAGGGACTAGAGAAGAATGGACAAAGTCTGATGTGTCTTGGGTTGCACTCAGGCTTTGCCCTCTGAGTATGGTGCATCTCCAAAGTCTAGCTCTTTCTCTTGCAGGGTACTTCTGTGGGTTTTTGAGTGATCCTACTTCACCAAAAACATCCTAGTTCAACATTGCCTGGTATGGGCCATGATCCTCTTACAACTCCAGCCACAGCTCTTGGCTTTTAGTGATCTGCTTCTCTAGGTGGAATCCCAGGCAGAATGACTCAAGACCAGTTTTCCTCCTTAGGTCAAGTGACATCATTGCCTGGCCAGCGGAAAACTGACAGTTTGCTCTCACTATAGCCTCTCTCCCCTCCCAGCCTCTCAGCTTCAAGCTTCTCTGGGAAGAGAACACCCTCTGGTATTCCCTTTTCCCATTCCCCGAAGTCCAGGGGACACATTCTCCAACTGATGCTGTGAGGATCTCCTCACTTACCTGGGGCGGGAACCACCTTGGAGAAGCAAGTGAGTAATTATGTGGTCCAATGATAACTCTCCTCAAAGAAGTTGCTTCTTCCAATCTTACTTCTGCCTTTCATGTATAGCTTGAAAAGGGACAGTGAGCCTATGGTAGAGCACAATTATTGTTTTAAGGTAGAGGGTAAATGAATGGTTCCTGACCCGAAGAGAAGTACGCATTTTATCTGTTCCACCTTCTTTGCCAGTTGCTTGAGGCTTTTCTGAATGAAAAGAAGCATTCAGGAATATTAAGTGCTGTGCCGTTGTTTTTGTTTTCTCAGTATTCTACTTCAAAAATATTTCCGGTATACAAAAAAGATTGAGGAATAAAGATTTTATCCTACACATACATTCCTACACACAAAGATTATTGGGACCTTCTTGGGTGACTGTGGGTGACTGTGAATAACACTGTGAGCCTCTGTGTCTACATAAAAATAAGATAAATATTACCTGCTTTGTATTATTGCCATGGGGATTAAATGTAAATGAGTTATACACATATAGAAATAAACACATCCACATATAGTTATGTGCATACATATGTACTATACATATATTACTTAGAACAAAGTAAATGCACAATAAAAGTTAGCTCCTTTTTTCTTTCTTCCTGGACTATGTGACCCCTCATTCCCTTTCTTTCAGTAAAGCAGCTTTTTAAATTATAGGCTTTGGGTAGAGCAGAGAGGTGCAGGGCTCTGGGATTCCTTATAAAGAATGTGAGTTTACTCTTCAGAAACTTTTAATAAAGGTGTGCTATATTTGAAATTAAAATTTAACAGATGTGGTAAAATTAGCATCAACCTAGAGTTGGAAATACCTGGATTCAAATCCCAGTTCCACAACTTCTAGCCATTCATTTATTCAACACATTTATTGAGAGCTTACTTTGTGCCAGGTACTATTGTAACTGAGAATATCGGTGGGGCGGGGGGAAGACAAACGAGATCCTGATCTTATGGATCTCAACCTTGGGGAGCTTTATTGGGGAGTGGGGATGGGTGAACAGCAGGGGAAATGGACAACAAGCAAATAACTAAATATAATGTCAAGCGGTGATGGGTTTTATGAACAAAAAAAAAAAAAGCAAGATAAGGGAATAGAAGGTGGTAGGGGAGCGTAGATAGGTGTGTGTGTGAGTGTGAGCGTGAGCGTGTGTGTGTGTGTGTGTGTGGTGGAGGGTTGTCAGGAAAGGCCTTATAAGAGACCTGAATTGAGGGAGGAAGATCTAGGAGAAGGTAAAGAGGAGTTTGTAGTACTCCAGAAGCCAAAGGAACAAAGTCTTTCAAAAAGGAAGAAGTCAAATGCTATTGAGTGATAGAGTAAAATAAGGAGCTCTCAGTAGCCTTTGGACCCCTGGACAAGTTATTTACCTTTTCAGAGCAATAGTCAATAATATATTTCTGAGGATTAAGTGAGATAATTTATGTAAAGCACCTGTCACATGGTAGATAGGTGACTGAAGATTTTCTTCACATATCATGTGTGTAATAAAATATTTAAAAATTCATAAGGAAGTATATTTCTAAATAGTCTCAATTCAATTTCCCACCGAATTTGCAAAATGTTCAATTAACTGTATGGAAGTCAAAATATGGAAGTGAATACATTAAACCATAATAGTTGTCCAACTGAGGCTTTGTCTTGTTTAATGAACTGTATTAGTAACAAGTACTTAATTTGATGTGTTGTGTCACGTGTTTTGTGTCATGTGTCACAGGTCATGTAAATTGCAACGTTTTTAAATACATTGGAATTTTTCCCATTCGAACTGGCAGAAATCAATTGTGTAAAAAATAAGAACTAAGAAAATCAAGTATTTCAGTGTTCATTAAAGCCTGTTTTGCTAAATTACAGTTTCTATGAATGATCAACGAATTATTCCCATTTTAAATCTAAGGAATAAGGAAATTGATTTGGTTCTCATCCGTTTCAGGCATTCCCTAATGTCTTTGCATTGATTTATAAATACGCTTTCAATTTTACAGAATTTGGCTGAATAATAGGATATGTAATCTAACCTGTATGGTAATGACAAAATGAGACTGTTGCACTCTTTAAAGTAATACAAAATTATGATATCTTTGTCTGGCTACCTCACAATATTTACATGTCACCTAAATTATTTCATAGAAATTAGGCATTAAAAATTCTACCCAGACAGTGTTGAAGAATGAGGATATACATTCAAGCATGTGTGTTGAAATTTACATAAATTTAAAAGGTATGTTTTTATGCATTGTAGTCTCCTCCAGAAGAAATCTATATGCTTTTTGAAAACATGACTCTTACTCTTGGATGTTTAAAAGCATCTCAAACACCTTACAGTAAAGGAAATAAAGTCATTTCACTTAAAGTAAATCATTTTTCCAAATTTTCTCGAGCACATTTATGTAGGTACTGAGAGAGAATGAGAGTTCTTTTTTCACGTTTTAAATACAAAACACACCAGCTGCTACCCCAGCTATTCACTAGAGAAAGGGAGAATAACTAAATTTCTGCAGCAATGTGTAGAACTAAATTTATTGAAATCCCAGTGAAAGCTTTTGTTGTGTTTGGTATAATAGGGAAAATTCCATACGATATCTTAGATTGCATTTTCTTCATGGTAATCTTCATAGTCTTAGTGCTCCCCAGTCAGTCTGTAAACATGCTTCATTCATTTAGAATGAGAACTCACACCTCAGAAGGCAGCCAGGTTTGGGGATTACAAGACATTTTATTTCAAATAACCTGAGCACTCCTAGTTGTAAACACTGAATCCACTGAATCTGGTTCGGAGAGGTTGGAGCTTGGTGACCCCATTAGTTATTTTTCTCAAATATATAAGGAATGGATTTTTATTGTAAAGTGTGTGGCTTTGATGAACTAATGTCAGCCTTTCTTATATCTATTTCTGAGGCTTTTGCTCTAGTTATATTTCTGGTTTCATTTCGAGCACTTCGTTAACATTCATTTTTCACTTATTACAAGAAATTAATTTCTGTTTTGAGGATGACTCCCATTTCCTTTCAAAGATCTTCCTCTTTCCACCTAGCGTATGTTTTCTAAAAGAAGACACAATCAAATGTTTTTGTTCCCCTTAAGAGATCCCTGACAGGCCGACGACACTGGCTACTGCGGTGGCTGTACATTTCTATACATAATTGATGATGTGGGACCCAGCAGACGGCACCAGTGCACAAACCACATGGGTTACCATACAGTGAGGGGTTTTAGGTCTTTGGATTTTCCATTTCTGAATAGAAACAACTCCTTGCTAAATAAGAAAAATTCCAGAAGGAGTAAGTTTACCCTAGTAATAAACATTCTTTAGAGAACAAAGCATTTGCCAGCAGTAGAAGATTTGGACAGTCTTAAGATCCTAACTTTATTACCCTATCCACTCCACTTAGCGGCACCAGTCATGTTTGCTTTTGCTGACATTTTGGTAATAATATTAAAAAAAAAAGTTTAGTGCTAAGGAAAGTTAAATTCCAGGTGGCACCCTTTGAAGTAGTCCTTAATCTTTTTTTTTTCCTCAGATTGATTTATTCATTTTAGAGAGAGAGTGTGTGTGTGAGCTGGGGGAGGGGCCGAGGGGGAGAGAGAGACTCTCAAGCAGACTCCCCACTGAGCGGGGATCCAGATGTGGGACTCAATCCCATGATCCCAAGGTCATGACCTGAGCCAAAACCAAGAGTCAGTTTGCCCAACTGACTGAGCCACCCAGACTCTCCGAGGTATTCCTTAATCTAATTGCCCTTTATGTTTCTTTGATTTACCAGAAAATGACAAGGCTAGTAGTATAACTGGTTATCTTTTCATAAGGAATTTGTGAGATTCTTGTCGTGGGAGTGGCATTTGTTATGTCCTGTCACTACACGCTCTCTTTCTTTTCCTCTAAACACTGTGAGAACACTTTTCTTATCTTTAGGTCTTAATACATGCTCTTCCCCTCTTTGAGACCATTTTTAGGTACCTTCCACATTTCTCCTCATCATTCTGGTCTTAGTTTACATGTCACCTCTTTTGGAATCCCCTGTTCAGTGAGGTGAGGTAAGCAGCCTTTCCTTGCCCCGTTATCTGCCCTTTGCCTTTTTACTTTGCCACAACTAGACTGTAAAATCTTTTAAGGTAGAGATCAGGCCACCTTTATCATGGTTTCCCCAATCTCTAGGATATGCCTGACCTAGAGTAGGTGTCTAATAATTATTTGTTGAATGAAACTACAAAGATTCTAATAATATAAAATTGAACTTAAACATAAAAATGGGTTTTAGGTTTTAGATGATAAATTGTCAGAATTTGAGGGATTCCTAGATTTTCACTTTGTTTTTCCTATAGTAATATATATTAAGAATGCTAGGATAACAAAAAAAAATAGATTTGAATTGCAATTTGTTTGCACTTAAAGACTCATGAGACAGTCATTTGTAATTTCAAATGACAAGGTTAATATAAATAAAACCTGTGTTAAGACATAAACATAGCTGAAAATTTTAAGTCAAATTAAACTGAATTGGGGAGAGGGACATTTATCTATTTAATTCTGAAAGGTTAGGCTCATTGCTTTATTTTGATTCACTTCCATTTTTAAAAATATAATTTCTGAAAAGAGCGAAGAATTTTTCCAAATTCTAACGTGTACTGGAAGAGAACATCATTCTCATCATTATTTCTTGGGACTACCCTTATACTCTCAGAAAACAGAATGCGTAAGTATCTTTTCCTTTGTAACCAATGAAACAGAAATATACTAAAGCTCTAATGTGAAAATGACTTTTTGTTTTTTGAAGTTTCTTAATTTGAGAACATACTCCACAGTTCCCAATTAGAGTCACTCATCGGCTTGCAAAAGTTCATTTCTTAAAGTTTGCTAAGTCAGTTGTTGATTTCTCTGGTACATGATTTTTTTAAAAATTCTTACCTTATTAGTAGAGATTAGGCCCACAAGCTACAGTATAGTGTTACAGACTCTAGAATCAATGTGCTTGAGTTCAAATCCTGACCTCAAAAATTACTGTTTGACCTTGGGCAAATTAACTAACCTCTGTGTGACTTAGCTTCTTCATCCGTAAGTGGGGATTATGATTGTACCTATCCATTGGCTTGTTTTCAAAATTATAAAGCACTTGCAAAGTACATACAGCAGTGTCTGGGAGGTATATTCAATAAATGCCACCTATTATAGTTATAAGTATTAATCAGTCCTTGAAGCAAGAAGTCATTTATCCCTTTGTTCAAAAATATTGACGGAGCTCCTACTATGTCCCAGGCATTTTACTAGGTACAGGGTACAAGGTAGCATAAAAATACACATGATTCCTACCCTCATAAAACTTATAGCCTAGGAGAGGAGACACAGACATTAATTAAAAAATCATACCAATAAGTGTAAAATTACAGCTGTGGTTAAGTACTACAGAGGAGGTCCATGATACCAGGAGAGTGCATGTTCAGGAGAAATCGATAATGACAGGAAAGCTTCCTTTATGACGGAAGGAAACCAAAGTCTGCAGGTGGAGTGGAACATAGCCAGGCAAGGATATGAACCTAGGGCCGGTGGCTGGAGCATGGAGAGCCAGGTAGAGAACGAGGAGAGACAGAGATGGAGAGGTAGGCAGGAGGAGATCATACAGGATGTTGTAGGTCATAATTGGTCTTTCGAGAATAATGGGAAATCAATGAAGGACTGCATTTCAGTTTGGAGACTGGGCTGGAGTCTCTCAAAGTATAAAAGGTAAGAGAAGGTAGAGAAAAATAATGTAGTGTTGGTCCCAGACTAAATTTTGAAATCAAAGTCTTTGCCATTGTACCCTCCTGACTCCTTCTGAATCCCCTGTTCTCCCTGGACCATGTCACCTGGGCCCATAGCTCTCAGGCGACTGTTTACCCCTCTGCATCAAGCTAGTCAGGGCCACCTTGCCCATGAAAGCTCTTCCTGCTTCAAAATGCTCTACCTTGCCTGCTTCTAATAATATCTCATTCTGGTAGAAGTTTTAGGTTCATAAAAGTATTTAGAGGAGAGCACACTGATAAAATTGATTGAAATGAAGAAGTGAGAGCTTACCTGAAGAACAGTGTTCTCAAACTTTTGGGGCCTCTTTACATTCTTAAAATTTGTTGAGGACCAGAGAGAACTTTTATTTATGTTGGTTATAACTGTATTTATCATATTTGAAATTAAGGCTAGGAAATTATTCCTTCATTTAAAAACAATAAACCTGATATAACATGATATGTAAAACATAGATATTTTTATGAAAAAAAATGTGTGTTTTCCAAAACAAGAAGAAAAGTATCATTGTTTCCCATCTTGCAAATCTCTTTACTGTCTGGCTTAATATAAGACAGCTGGAGTCTCCTATCTGTTTCTGTACCGAATCTCTCAGTATAACATGTAGCCTCTGGAAAACTACTCTGTACAATTGTGAGAGAATGAGGATGAAAAAGGCAAATAATGTCTTAGTATTACCACAAAAGTTTTGTGTTGTTTTTTTTTTTTTTAATCTCACCAACCTCCCACAACTGTCTTAGGGACCCCTGGGTCCCTGGACCACACTGGAAGAACTGCTGCCTTAGAAGAAGGCCTTCAGTGGAAAAAACAAGAAGCTTTGTAGGTCAAAAGACTGTCTTCTGAGATGGCCTCTCAGGCAGTCTGCAAAGTGAGCTGAAAGAATTCAGGCAGTGTGGCTCCAGTCTGTTTCTACTTTTCAGCCACTTCTTTCATGTATCTGTTTGAACCCATTACATTCTCAAAAAATTCCAAATGATTTTTAGTGTTTAGTGGAGACTCTTGTGGGTGTTGAGACAATATTTGAAATTCCTGAAATGTGGTATTTTTGCCTTGGTTACTGGCGAAAGGCCTATTCCCTATTCCAAGTAAATTGTGATCCCCTCACGGCTTCCTGGAAGCATCAGGTCCCTTAGCTTTCTGTGACATAGCCTCGCCTAGAGAGTGCAGCTTTACTGTGTTTATCTTTCAAGAAGAACTGATGTGTGAGGTGTAGCTAGAGTAACAAGAGGTTTCTTCCTCTCTGTGGTCTCTTCCATTTCAGAAATGACATGATTTATATTCTTTTCTTACTCGGCCCATGAGCTCTTTTCTGAAGACAGCTAAAATGTTTGCAATGATGCATCATTTAAAAATGAGTTTGGCTTCTCTCAATGACAAACTTGAAGAACAACATTCCTTTGGATGAGCTTTGTTGTATTTGTCAAAAATTCATTTTAATTGCTTTTAAGCACATCTTGTACCTACAATGTAAGCTCCACTATTACTATTAGTGAAAATAATTCTGCCCTTTTTTAGTTTAGGCTAATCACGTATTTCTATCCATGCAATATTAAATACTTCATTTTTGTCACCCCACGATCATAAAAGTAGGGAGAGGAAAAGCCATGCTGATCGAAAAAGGCTGCTAAATCTATGCTTTTCTTTGAATCAGTAGCTCAACACAGGAGAATTGATGCTCTTGACGACTATAGTTTATCTCCTGAATCACTAGGAATTTCTTTAAGGAGGGACATACGTATGTGATTAAGAAAGCATTCCAGAAGAATAACTAAAACATCATTTGCACTCCTTCATTTGAACTGAAATTCTCGAGTTTTCTTTGGATGTGTTACTCATAGATAAGTGGTTGGTACAGGTTGGGGCTTGGTCAGATGTCACAGATGAATGGCCACAGGCCACGTTGGGACCACAGATGGGCTTTCTTTGACCTGTCTAGTGGTACGTGTGTGTGTGTGTGTGTGTGTGTGTGTGTGTGTGTGTGTACGTGTTGGTTTTGTTTTTCATCTGAATTTGAATGCATACACTCTTCATTTTTTCTAGGTTGTCCCCTCTCCCTATTATTTTACATATGGCCTGATTCAGACATTTCCCTTGTCAGTCTGGCCGCTTTCAGCATTTGAATTAACATCACTACAACAAGTAGCCACACCTAGGGAGAATTGGAAAATAGAGCCCAAGAAGATTACTCTTCTTTGACATAAGAAATCGCCTAACAGAAAATTATTTGACAAGAAAAAGTAATTGTTGGGTTTGTTATTCCTGGACTTATGAAAAAAATAACTTTAAAGACAGGTGAAAAATAACAATTAATTGAGAAGCATGCCTCAAAGTGATATTATATAAAGATGTTTTTAATAGTTTAACGTAGGAGTTAAGGTATATAGTTATGAAAAGGGTCATATCTTCCTGAGGTCATCTATCAAAACTTAGTTTTTGCATTATGTTAACGTTTATTACTTACATGGCATTGGTTTATCTAGAAACAATATTTAATGTACATTTAAATTTATAGAATCAGCCCCACGACTAATTAATTATCTAGTGCAGAACTTTGCAGCATTGGTTTATCTAGAAGGTCCCACAGCACCACCTAGTGCTTTGTATTTTATTTTGCATAATATTTTTGTAAATCTAAAAATTCTGATCACATTTTAATATCAAATATGGCATTGAAATAAATATAGGGGTTAAGCAGTATTATAAATAAACTAAGATAAAGTAATTCTTACATGTTTAATTTAAAATTTTAAGTGGACGTAAAAATATTGATTTATAACAGAAGTATTATAAAAATTTACTAGTAAAAAAATTTACTAATATTTCTAGTTCATGACCACATGAACTATCACATTATGTCCAAATCCATAGTAATGAGATGCATTATAGTAGCATTTTACTCTATTTACATATATTTAAGTGTATATGTGCAGTTACATTCTTATATCTGATGTCATTTGAAACATGAACACTGATAAGTATTATTTCAAAGTCTGTAATAACGATGACATTCAGTTGTACTCTGAGATGTTTGCATTATGGCCTTTTTTTGTGTATTTGTCTTATTAAAGACTTTATGCATTCCCGTTAGCTGTATTTGGAAGTCAGTCATAATGAAATTCAGTCAAAATGTTTACTAAAGAACACTACTCTCATCAGCTGCCTTGTGTATTTCAGTTACTGATAGTTCTATCATAGTGACCTAAATGGTTGCTACTTTAAAGTTTCTGCAATAACACTTACATTAATCATAAAATGCTAATTACTCATTAAATGTACTCAATTCCTAATTACGTATTTAAAATTTCATGACATTTTATAGCTACCTGTTAGTGAAAATCCATTCATGGACATAACTGTATTGTTTTATTTTAAACAACAGTGGTTCTTACCGATGTGGTATGCATAGATTTTTTTTTTTTTTTAACTGTCAAAGTGTGTAGAAGTTGCCCTCTACTGGGGAACTAGAAAAATTATGTTGACATGGATTTTCAATTTTCTTAAAGACTCTTAAGTTTGTTGGTGTGATTTACCAGATTATCACTTTTTGTTCTCTGGCACTTTTTAGTTCCAAAGATATTAGAAGTGGTTAGCAGAGGACATTTAAAAATAAATATCTGATATGAATATCCTTACAGTCATTTCTGAGTGGAAACATTGGCTATTCTTCTTAAAAACTTTTTTTTAAAGATTTTATTTTTTAAGTAATCTCTACAAATGTGGGGCTTGAACTTACAACCTCAAGAACAAGAGTTGCATGCTGTCCTGACTGAGCCAGTCAGGCGCCCCTCCTTCTTAATAATTCTTTAGTGGCAACACCCAATAGTGTTGACCCAGAAGTCATTGTGTAGGAATGAGTCTTTGCTGAAACATTTAGAGGAATTACCTGTATATAATTATACAACCAAAAATGAGGACTCCTTTTAGCAATTTACCCTGGGAATTTGGGGGATGAAAGTCTAAGCACTAAAAAAAAATTTGAAGCTAGCTCTTTTGCATTTTCCTGGGTCATGAGGTGAAATTTGATTATGCAGAAGTGATTTACTTTTATTAATTATTAAACTTTTTATACTAGAAAAAATACATGATCATAAAATGACAAAGTCTGTTTACCAGTTGTAATAAGCTGATAAATTAGTGTTCTTCCTCACCTCACCACTGTTTTTCCTTCTGCCTCTAGGAATTCTGCCAGGCTTTGGGTAGCACTGGCCTAGAGAGGCTCAGGATCTAGGATCCATCTTGTTCAGACCCCAATACCACATTGTATGTTTTTCCTTTCCTGCCCACTGATATTTAATAAAAAATAAGCATGATATTAAGGAGACACCTGTTTAAAGTATATGTTTGATGGTGATGGGATGAGTCGGGAAAGGTGACTCCTCAAAGTCAGCCTGAACATCAGAATCCTGCTGCCTCTGCCTTGGTAAGGTTGAGAGGGCTCGTAGACTCAGGATGCTCACGTGAGGACCATTGGCCAGTTCCTCCCTTCTCCCAGCTGAAGCCTCTCTGAATCACGAAGTTCAAGGCCAGTTTTCTCAGCTGTAGGAATGGCTTTAGCTAAGGAATATGATAAAAAACAAAGTAAATCAGACCATTGACATATGAGACAAGGCAAGTGGAGTGCAGCTGTCTCCATTCATTGTGTCCATCTTTGCACTCAGTATTGATCGTCACAGCCAGATCTCACAGCAGTGTGTGCTGTCACTTAGATGCATCCAGAAGGAATGGATGGGCTCTGCCAAACCCATTCATTTCACATGTGTAGACATAGTCTGGGGTTTTGGTTGGTCGGTTGTTGTTTGTTTATGGTCAAGGTCTGTCATGACTCTGAACTCTAGTTCTGATTGCACTGTTCTTTTGAATGTCTTATTTAAAAGAAACTCAATGATTCCATATGTTTACTTCAACATCCAGAGGACTTCATTAAAAGGCCCTCCCCAGAGTCCACAAATCCCTTTTCATTTACTCCTCTCTCTGCCCTTATTGACCCTCATATCATCCCCTCTCCTTTCTCCTCCACATTTCTACCTTGCTTTTACAAAATTTTGCACAAATGTTCTCTCATGGCCTTGCTGGAAACTTATGAGCCTTTTTGGGAGGAAGGGAGCACCTGGTCTAATTTTATTCTCTATGTCCTTTTTGCTTTAGACATATAATAAATACAACAGTGCCAAGGAATAGTTTTCAGATCTTCTAGATGTAAGTTTTTCTCTACTCAGCTGGCTTGTAGGAGGCAGTGTGGTATCAGAAATAAAGAAGTGGGCAGGGAATTTGAGGCACTTACTGACCTCTTCCTGGTGTTTCCACTAACTGAGGCTGTGAGGGAGAGACACAGCCTTCTTGGGCCTCAGCTTTGCAATCTGTAAAGTGAGACAGCCAGCTATTCTCAAGATTCCTTTGAGCTAGAATTCTGATATGACTAAGTTCTCCAAGAACTCCAAGTTTATACCACTGTATAAACACGTGATGGTAGAGAACGTGGATTCTGGAGCCGAATACATTGCTTGCCTCCCACTCTGTCACTTACTGCTTGGGAATTTTGTATAATTCTTCTGTCCATATAGCTCCGTTTTCTCCTCCATACAGTGGGAATCATAGTGGTACCTTTCTCAGAGGGTTGTGGTGAAGATTGAATGAGTTAGTACATACGAAGAGTATAGAACAGTTCCTCACACATCCAGAGTAGGCATTCAATAAATGTCAACTAGTCTCATTATGATGACAAACACAGGGTTTTAAAGCATTTCAGAAAGTGTGTGTTTCTTATCAAATGGATATATTGTTCCCTGAAAGAAGCATTTGTGGATACACATTCATTAATTTATTCAGCAAAAAAATGTATTAAGTACCTAGTATGTGCCAAGTGTCCTGTTCTGTGAAAGGCGTCAACGAGCAAAATGGCAGATACACATTAAATCTTTTAAGCCAATGGGTAATAAATATTCAAGATTATTCTCATGGCCTGGAGAGAATGCCTTAGTGCATTCTTTTCATATATTCCTACACCACTGGCAGATTGTATTTGTAATCTCTGATTCTATTTTTAATTTATATAACATTTTATGTTGGTTTCCTACAATCCATTTTCTGAATATCTTTTTAAGTTTCCTACTTCCTCTTTTGCTCTATTTTTTTTTCCTTTCTAACAACTTTTCTTCCCTTTGGACCATCTCTTGACCTCTCTACCTTTATTCTTATTTCTTCAGCTGGGGTTCTGTCTCCTGGTACTTCCTACAGCCTAGCCATAGTCTCTATAAGTTTCTCTTTTCTCACCTATAAAATTGGAATAATCAATTTATTATTAGAATTTAAAATTAGATAATGTTTGTGAAGCACATAGCACAGTTCCTAGTGGATAATGTCCATTAATAAATGTTGACTATCGTTATGATGCCAGTATTTGCTGTCACTGAAACTACCAGCTCCTATGTATAAGATTCAGACACTTTGGCTGACCATTGGGTAACGTGGGACCAACCTCTTGACGTTTTAAGAGAGTTGTGCTTCTTGTATATAATATTTGTCGTGCTGCTAATGATCCTTCATAGACTGCTATATGTATTCCCAGGGAAAAGAAAACCACCACAACACACCAGATTGCAGCCCTGTGACCACAGTGAAGGCCTGCAGGCCAAATCGAACCTTGACAAATCATTGCTCAGCTATGAAAGCTCATGTCATCAAAAAAGCAATTTTGACTTAGTTTCCTTTTGCTGCCTCTTTGGTCCAATATGTACTCTACAGATAAGCATTTTTAAGAGGCTCCTTTGGAAAATTATTTATTGCATGTTAAATCTGTAAACTTAGGAGACATTTACATGAAAGATTCTTGAAAAATACAGAAAATTCCCACATCCATCTCACTTTAGGCTTTAATTGAACTTCAGATTGTCCTAGATAGAAAAAGCCAAGTTAATAGTTTTAATACAGGTCTATGAGTTTATATAGTCAGAAAAGAAGGTTTACTTTTTCAGTTAAAGAGTAAAAAGAAAACTCATGAGTCAGAACACAGTTTTTTCAGCTTTAACATATATCACCATATTCTAATTAGCAATGTACATGTTATTTCCCTTTTGTGTTCTTGTGTTGATCCTTTTTCTCATACGGTTCTGGATATTAGACCCTAAACTCCACATATTCTGCCGACTATCCAGCATCCTGCTATTCATTCGTCCCCCCCGTCCCCTTCCCCCACCCCGTCCCTTCCCTTTGCTTCCATCATCTTTGGCAAAGAGAATCATCTTCAGATTAGAAATGGTAAAGTAAATATTGGCAAAAGGAAAGTAGGCCCAAGATAAGCAGACTCTATCTTCTGACCCAGACAAATTACTTCATAGGGTCCTGAGAAAACTAACATTTGAGATTGCTGAATTGCTATCTTTGACAAATCATAAAGAAAAGGAGTCGAATCAGCAGCTGGCCATGTGCAAATGTCACTGCAAATATCAGAAAGGGGAAGAAAGTAGATTTTACACACTATTAACTGGTAATTTTGTTTTCAGTCTAGAGAAAAATTAAAGAATGGGTAATTAAGTAGTGTGGTATAAGCAGTTACAAAGGAACATGCTGGGATGTTTGGAAGCCAGTGCGGGTTCTCCAAAAACCCAAGTTATTAAAAGTAAAAGTTTGTTACACTTACGTATTTCTTTTTAAAATATAACTGCGAACCCAAAAGGACGCTTTAGCGCAGGAGTCCAAACTGCAGCCCTTGGGCCACATTTGACCACGCCCATTTGTTTACTTACTGACTGGTGGCTTTTCAGCTACAATAGCACAATTGAGTAATTGTAACAGAGTCTGTATGGCCAGCAAAACCGGAAATAACTGTTATCTGGCCCTATACAGAAAAAGTTTGCCTACCCCAGTCTAGAACTAAATCAGTTCTTTTTGAATTTTAGTGTGTCTACAAGTATTGGAGATCTTGTTAAAAATGCAGATGATGATACAGCAGGCCTGGGGTAGGGTCTGAGATTCAGCAATTCCTGACATGCTTTCACAGGAGGCCAGTCCTGGTGGCCCAGAGACCACCGTTCAATCTAGCAAAGATCTAGATTTCAAACATACATTTAGCAAATTCCCCAATTTAAAAAGAGAGAGAGTGAATTATGAGTTGCAAGTCAGTCCAGCTGGTTAGACTCTTATTTGAATCATAATGTCCGTGGAGTGTTAGAGGATCAGTGTCATGTTGAAGGTTTTTCTGGTCATTTAGAAATGACTATCGAATTGTCATTCTCCTGAACAAGTGATGATATTTGAAGGGAGCAATAATGAGCTTGATAGCTCAAATGTTGAGATAACTAATATCAGTTGGGTTGGTCTGCCAGACATTTCCTCTGTTGGAAAACAATTCTCCATGTGTCTCTCACATCTCTGAACATCTTGTCAGAGGCACTGATGGCCCTTTGTTCTCATCTGTCTTCTCAGGGATGCTTCTATAGTGAATGGCCTTGAAAGATAGAAATAGTATCTCCCTCTGGAGCAAATGGCAGGTTTGCTTACTGCCTTGGAAATATAAAGATAATATTTCCTTCTAGAGCAAATGATAGGCATGCCTTCTGTCCATTAGAAAAGGTTGGGATTCCTTAAACTCAGTATTCCTTTTCTGTAATGCAACCCGCCGTGGGTGCAGGCATCCATCTGAGCCCATTTACACCACTCTGCTTGACTTGGGGGGAGGGGAGTTGATGCTTAGGTGGCTTGCTATCCTGTGAGTGATAAAGTCCTGTGGCTATGAACCAGGAGTCTTGTGTTTTCTTCTAGCATCCATGAAGCCATGACCGGCTAACTTGTTACCTTCACAGGATGGTGAAATCCCAGCCCCTTCACCATCTTAGACACCCGCTCCCAGTAGTCACAGCACTGGTTTCCAATCACTGACTTGCCCCTGTCTGAACCTGTCTTCCCCTCAGTTTAGTAAAACACTTCAACTTCTACTTAAAATAGAAAATAGAAGCTCGTAAATGAAAGTCCCTTCAGCTTTCTAACATCAGACACATACAAGTTTGTCTTCATCTGTACCTAATCTATCCTTTTCTCCCCTTTTACAATGAAAAGATGTCAGCCCACCTCCTTCCTGAAGTTAAACCCTGCAGCTGTGCACTGGGACTCCTTCCCTGCTGCCTCCTTAAGGTAATAAGTATAATCCCTTCTCTTTTCTAAACCTCTACCCCCCGACCCCATTTTTTTTAATGAATTTGGAAATCCTCAAGTTTCTTCTTTCTAAAGCAAAGCAAACAAACAACAAAACAGAAACCAACAAACTTGTTTCCCTCGTATTCATTCCCCTCCACTTATAGCTCTCTCTCTTCCTCTTGATAGCCAGATTTCTTTCTTTCTTTTTTTGATAGCCAGATTTCTTGAAAGAGCAACAAAACTGACTCTCTCCTCTTCCTTCTTAGCCCTCTATCCAGCTTAACTTCCACACTGGTTATTCCATTGGAACTGTTTTCTGCTAGGCCCCCTCTGAGCTTCAGTATGTATTCCGTATTCCCGAATGTCCTTCCTTCTCTGTAATAGTAAGCCACCAACTGTATGGTGACGACTCACTCATCTGCATCCACTGTCTACCCTAGTTTGAGTTTCTCTCCCATCTATCCAACTACTTAAAGTGTCTCTAAATGCAGGCCTTGTAGACATCTCAGATTCATCGTCTTCCAGAAGAAAAATTAATCCACATACATCCCAAGTCTACCGTGGCTCAGTAATTGGCTCCACAAACTCCCTATTGGGCCAAAAATCACTTAATTTAGAAGACTAAGAAGCCCTCCCTCCTTCCTTTTTATCACCACCCCTCCCTCAATATTTAGTTAATCTACCAGTCTACATTTCAAATACTTCTTGAGGATGTGATTTCTCTGTCTTGATCACTAAGTTTCTATCACCTTAGCCCAAGTCCACCCCTGCCTGGATTTCTGAACAGCCTCATTAGTTTCCCTCCTTTTAATGTCTCACCATTGTAACCTCTTTTCTAAACTACACCCAGAGTGATTTCTACCTAAACACAAGTATCATCTAGCCCTGGCCCAGGCCCTTCCCCTAGATCCATGCCTCCATAATTCTTTCAGTGGCTTCCCCTTGCTTTGAAATGAAGCCACACTCCTCACCATGGATGATTAGGCCTTCCTGCTTCCCCTGGCTTCTAGCTTCCTCTCTCACATGGCTCTCCCACACTATACCCTTCACCTGCAGTTGGCTGTATGTTCTTCTTGCCTCCAAAGCCTTTTACAGCCCCTCCTCTGTCCCTGTGTTCTCTCCCGCCTGCCTTCTCTGGGGCTGTCCCTTCTTTATGTGACCTGCTCCTACTCTGCTTTCAGTTCTCATCTGAACTGTTCTCACCTCCGTTAAGCACTCTCATAGCATGCTGAGATTGTAATTTTAAACCCTTACCATTTTACTGTGGTTGCTTTTCTCTCTTCTGTAAAGCACCGAGGGCATCCTTTCTGCGTGTTTCATTCACCACTATCCCTCACCCAATGGGGCCTGACGTGGTAGTCACCAAGTAGGTATTTGCTGAATTTATCAGTGACAGACCAAAATCTCAGAAGATACTAGGCTAAATCTAACAAGATAACACTTAACATATATATATGACCCTTAATTTTGGTCTGAAGAAACACCAGAATCTTTAGGGAATGAGACAGTAGAGGTATTTCTTAACAGAGGTGTTGAAATTACAGAAGGATGGGTAAAACTGCTTTCTATAATGGGAACTCCTCATTGACAAGGACCATAGCGTAAATTAAAGATCAAATATGGGAATGAACCATGAGAGACTATGGACTCTGGGAAACAAACTGAGGGCTTCAGAGGGGAGGGGCATGGGGGATTGGGATAGGCCGGTGATGGGTATTAAGGAGGACACATATTGCATGGTGCACTGGGTGTTATACGCAAATAATGAATCATGGAACTTTACATCAAAAACTAAGGATATACTGTATGGTGACTAACATAACATAATAAAAAATTATTTAAAAAAAAGATCAAATATGGACATATCATATCAGAGACATAACTTGAAAATCCAAAAATTATTCTAAGTGCATGAGTGAGATAAACAGTGCTCACCAGTGTTTGTAAGAGAAGAAAAATAGGAAAGAAAGAACAAAGGTCTCCTTTGTTCTTCAAAGACAAGCCAAAGATTTCACACAAACTATTCTCTGGAATTTTATGTAAAATTCTACTTCAAAATGCCTGTAGTTTTAGGAGACTTTGGAATCTTTTTCTCCTCAGCTCCCGTGATGTCTGATACATGGTTAGCACTCAGTAAATGTTTGTTTAATTAAATGGATGTCATTGAGAGGAGCCAGCTGTCATTCCTGCAAGGCCTCATAGGGTAATGTTGCTCGCATGGAGTCCCCACAATCCAGAAATAGTTCCTAACCTTTGCAGGTCCAGAAACTCACTCTGTTTAGCGTACCTCAATATGGTTGTATTTTAGGAGCCTGGGGTCAGCTAGTCAGTGTGTTCTCTTTCTATCAAAAATGCTATTTGGAAAACAAAATTATTTTTCAACGTTTTCTTGGCAAACATGGACTCAGACTATAGAGAGAATTGACTGGGTGTTTTTAGTGGCTGGTGTTACCTAGTTCCAGTAGTCTGATGCTACTGTCTTTACTATAGTGCCTTGTGCCTGGCAGACAAACCAGAATGCTCAAGCCAGCTGCTAAGACACCTTCTTCCCCTGACAGAGCTATGAACATACTGCGAAATGCTTAATTTGAAGATGTTGAGCTATTTACTCTGTGAAGGCCCAGTTTTAAAGAGGAACGTATAGGCAGAGGAGAGGAAAGAGGCCCTTCCCCACCAATCAACCAGACTTGCTTTCCAGCGAGGCTCCTAATACCTTTTTCTTTACTTTATGAAGTTTACTCAGCTGTTTACTCTGACATTCATGTTTATCAGGCCGCATTTTCTGGAGACCATATATCCTGACCATTTTGTTTAAATTTAAATGCCTCTAAAATTCCCCATATTGCCACTTTATAATTTATTGCTTAGGATGTATTGGCCAATCTCACTCATTACATATTGGTTCAACAAGAATAAGCTTCTTTTTAACTTTTTAAGATATCACTGTATACTGACCATCGAACAACATGTAAAGACAAACTGGGAGTTTTAGTGGCATTAAACCTTCGGGGGGGAAAAAGCTATCTTTGCATTAACATAAATGCAAGGTTCAGAGTAAAGGAGCTGTCAAAGTAGAATTTTCAAAAGCTGAAAACATGACTTTCTTACGAATATAGAATGAGTACATGTCAAACATTTAATTTAACTGAATAATAAGGGAACCAGCAGGACAGTAAAGTTGATTTCTAAGAGATTATAGAAATGGGGATTATAGGGGCACCTGGGTACCTCAGTCGGTTAAGCCTCTGATTCTTGGTTTCAGCTCAGATCATGATCTCCGGGTTGTGGAATTGAGCCCTATGTCAGGGGTTCACGCTCAGGGGGCAGTCTGCTTAGGATTCTCTCTCTCCCTCTACCTCTCCCCCACCTCCCTCCCATTCTCTCTCTCTCCCTCTCTCCTAAGTAAAACTTAAAAAAAAAATGGGGATTATATAGTCCATCAGAAAAGAATACTAAAATAAGTTCACTAGGTTAAGGACAAAACTGGCTAATATCTACAGGGTAATAAGACTATAATCTTTGTGGTGGTTTTTTCTACTAGACAAATTATTTCTGTATCTACTGGACAATACTGTGTAAGTTAGCCTAAAATTTCTGAACCCCAATTAATAGTAAATAGAAGTCAAACAAAGGTATATCCCACCTGGTAATTAAATAATCCTCAGATTGCCCTGTTAGACAATGCTCCAGGATGACAGCTCCAAGTTTTGGTCAATTGTCATGAAGCGAGTGCTATGGACTCTTAGGTTCACCTGAATGAGATTATGTCTAAGAGGAGCCTCAGAGCTCTACCCTAGGGGAATAGCATTGGGGCGGGGTGGGGGGGCTGCCTAATGACCTTTAGCCTGGAGAAGACTTAGTGTGGGGACCCAAATGCTCACCTTGGCATTATTCTTAAACTGTAGGTTTGAGGCAATAGTTGAAGAGTGCAGAGATTTTATTTACACCACTCAAAAGCAGCAGTTAAGAGGCCATCACAAGACAGGAGGGGTGGGATGTGCCCTAAGGTGCTCCAAGGGGAAGACAGGGCGACAGTGGAGGTGGTTTGGGATCATTTATAAAAGAGCTTCCTTATTGTGAAAGAGCTTCATCCAGGTCAACATGTGCCTTCAGAAGATGAACATTGCCTCTCCAGGTTCTCTGGCGAAAGCACAGCCATTACAGCCCCACCTCACTGGTGAGCAAGTGAAGGAGACAGAAGGCGGGGTCACACTTCAGATGAGTCTCTGTCATTCTGTAAAAATTAAGTGATTGCCTTTTAATTAAAAAATAAAAAGTACCTTTTCCAAGACTTAACATTCAATGTCCTGGAGATAGACACCTAAGAAGTCAATTTTGTTTTCTGTGTGATCACAGTAGTTGTTGCAGCAAAACGTTTTGACAACATTTTCTATTTTAAAAAGATGATAATTCACTTAAGTGTTGCCTTTTTAACTAGTATTGCTGCTGAGAGAGGTGCATCTACAGTTTTGTTGTTGTTTTTGTTGTTATTTGGAGGGTTTTTTTGACTTGTATTGTAAGTGACTAAATCTCAGTATCTGAGATTTGACACTTTTTTTTTCCTTCCCACTAAAGCCATTGAAATATATTCACCCAGTCATTCACATCAGAGGTGTAAATGGATTTTCTGAAGGTTTTTTAAGAGCCAATCAAAGCCAGTTACTTTGTGACTCTGTTGCAATCAGAAAACTTAACACTCCATCCCAATTGCAAGGATGCTAAAACTGTGTCTTGACCTTGAGTCTGCAAGCAGAGGGGTAACATCTTTTGCTAGAAGTTCTCCTCCACCACCTTTTTGGTTTTATCCATTTGCATAGGATTTACTGGGGAAAGAGAAAAGAGACAATCAAATTGAGCCTTCTATGTACCTGAGAGAAAAGAACATGTTTATTTGACTTTCCAGCTCCCAGTGATTGTTGCTGTTACAGTTTACATTTTCAGCTCACCCTTTTTACCATTGATATTTGTGAAAACCTGACTTTAAAAAAATCTATCAACCGTGTCACACAAAGGCTGATTTCTCAATTTGTTTCATGTCATCAAAAAGACATACTGAGTTTGAAGCTCCTCTCAGGTTTACTCTTAAAATATCACCCTGAGGAAATAGGGTAAGACTGCAGAGATTTTATTTACACCATCAGGCTCACCGGCTGTGGAGTCAGGGAGCTAGAGATTGAATTCCTGGCATTGCCTCTTCCTTCACTCAGTATCTCTGAGACTCAGTTTCCTTCTGTAGGAGGTGGGGATAATAATACGGTTGTTGTGAGAGTTCCATAAGATGACATTCATGAAGTCCTTCGCACATCATCGATGGGAGATAAGTGCTCCATAAATGTTGGCGATTAGTATTTTGATAAGTATTATAATGACTCCACTAACACTTACGGTGTTCTTGTCACGATTAATGGCGTTGTGACTGACTCACCTCCTAACACAATTAAAAAACACATTTCAGCACTGTGTAACAATTCATTCCTAATGAATGAAATTGAATAAACATTTTTGAGAAAATAATGAGGAATCTTGAATCCAGAGATAGAAAACACATCCTATTTGCTAGGAAATTTTTAATATTTTAGGAACAAATACCGGAAGTCTTTGGAAGAACTTCAAAGAAACTATTGTGTGTTGGGAACTATACACTTGAAATATTCAGGCAGGAAAACCTGCAGATAATAGTGCTCTGCCTTCCGGAGTAGAGTCATCTTAAGAATTGGTTATCACCTTGAGAGCAAGATCGTATAGCAACTAATCCCGACATATGTCTTTTTTTTATAATAATTTTTTATTATGTTAGTCACCATACAGTACATCCCCAGTTTTTGATGTAAAGTTCTATGTTCATCACTTGCGTATAACACCCAGTGCACCATGCAATACGTGCCCTCCTTACTACCCATCACCAGCCTATCCCACCCCCCGCCCCTCTGAAGCGCTCAGTTTGTTTCCCAGAGTCCACAGTCTCTCATGGTTCATTCCCCCTTCTGTTTACCCCGACATATGTCTTAAGCAGAACTCTGTACAAAACTGTACTGGTTGCTGAAACCTGCCACCCAGGCCCAGTGGCATAGTGGAGTCAGTTCTGGTCTTGGGGCTGGGCAGAGCAGACTCAAATCTAGGTGTTGCCTTTGCCATTCATTTTCTGTATGACTTGGGGCTCTTTGCTTGGCTTTTCTAAACCCCAATCGCCTCATCTATAAAATGGGCCTATGATGTAACCTACCTCCTTCCATAGGGGAGAGCCAACTTGTAAAACGTGCTGTGTGAAAGTGCTGAAGCAAAATACCATTAATAGTCCTGGTATTATTACTAATACTTTTAGTATTCCACTGTGGCAAGGGAAAATTAGTGGTCACCAGGAAGAATGTGGGTCCCCATGTACTTCTAAGACGCTAGTGTGGCTTCATCTCCTCTAATATAAGACAAATGTCCTCGGAGTGGTGACAATGCTCAGCCTTCGTCCTGGTTGAAAATTCTTACCCTATCACAGATACCGTACCTTGTTTCTCATAAGTGTTATTAGTGCTGTTGATGTTTCATAATTAACATTAACATAAGTTTCTATTTTCTTTTATCGGGATATGGGTAAATTGATAGATCACAAAGGTAAAACCAGTTGGCTTATAAGCTAAGTCCAGTTTTTTTCCATATACTTAATTATTTACCACCTCATTGTACCTTTACTTGACGTCTTCAGTATTTGGCCATTGTTGAAAGCATCAACCTCAGACTCCCTCTTCTGGCCACGAGGTTTTTGGTGACCTGGTCTTTGATGCCTCCACTTCATACTTTCTTCCCACCCTGCTCAACTTTGTATAGCTTTGTGAATTCCCTTGCCTCTTCCTGGAATATCCTTGCTTTCTTTTCTGCCAGATCAGTTACCACTAATTCTTCTAATTAATGGAATAGTGCCTGACATATAAGTGGACATTCAGTAAATGTTTAAGCAAATTGACTTGAAATCAGATGGCTCCCACATAGACTGAAATAGCTGGATATTTTCATTTCTACATGGCCTTGTAAAGTTTGGGATTCCTCCTAAAGCCTAAGTATATTCCATATCATTGGAGGACAGACAGTAGCTCTTAAAAATTACTTTACCATTTTGCACATTTAACTCTCCTAAATGTGCTGATGAGAGCCTGTTTCATAGACACCAATGGAGTTATAAGCCACAATACATATTTTAATAAACAGATTAAAGATATAACAGTTCAAGTGTTGTATTCTTACTGCAGCTGCAAAAGTTTACACAATAAAGAAGCATTTATTCTATTATTTAACAATAAAACAAGCTCACGTGTGAATCTTCGCATGTGGTGTATTGCCTAAGAAAGTCATAGTAGCAATGTTCACATAAGGTAGCCAGCTCCTCTTGGGCCATGTCCAAAAGAATTTAGTTACTGTAATGATGAAAGGCTTTCATATAAATACCAAAAGGACTTTTTCCCAAATGTAATGAAGTGGTCCCTGACCTTAGATCCTGGGCACAGTATAGTCTCTGTCTGTCTGTCTCTTTCTCTCACATACAATACATGTGCGTGCATGTGTACACACACACACAGACTCTTCGGAATTTTAAAGTTCCTAGTAGAATTCATTAATAAAAATATGAAACGCTTTTTCTTGTATAAATCATAATGAAGTGTTGAGAGATAAAGAAAGAACTAAGAGGGGCGAATAATCATCTGCTGCTCTAAAACCGAAACCTGTCATGTTAACTCCCAACTCAAACACCTAGTTTTAAAGATTTACCTTCAAGAAACCTAAAAGCTTGTATCCTGCCTCATTGACAACAGCCTCAAACTGTTTCCTGTCATTGCAGAAAACAAATCTTTTGCTCCTTTCTGCCTAGGGGAGGCAGAGGGACTGAGGTGGTCCTATGTGGCTGAATTAGATGAAAGACTTGCCTTCCACCATGGAGACATGGAGTCTAATCAAGTGAAATGAGTTTTGAGATCCCAGCTCATTTCCTAGGGGAGATCGGTTCACATTACAAAATCACGACATCTCATTCATCACAACTGACGTGGTCTTTGCTCAGGAGAGGACCCCGACTGGGACTGAACCACCTGTCTTCTCTTGAAAGGGGGCACTTTATCCAAGTTAGAGTTGAAAGCCTTGGAGTGAGAAGGCTTGCGAGCTTCACCCGAGTGATACGTATGCAACGTGGAAGGCAACTTCTGTTTTAAAAAGGGCAGACGAGTTTAAGGAAGAGTGGTGTTTGTACTTTTCATGGTACCAAATACAAATAATTGTAATAGAGATGCTAAGGCTTTATGGTAGGGAGAGCCAAGACTGGGGTTCCCTCATCTTTAT
Organism: Ursus americanus; assembly: GCF_024610735.1. Classification (NCBI taxonomy): domain Eukaryota; kingdom Metazoa; phylum Chordata; class Mammalia; order Carnivora; family Ursidae; genus Ursus; species Ursus americanus. Next base: position 35,384,361 of record NC_142139.1, on the reverse strand, counting down.
CACCTAGATTTTATTAAACGGAGGTGAGAAAGATCAACATTTCCATGCATCAGAGTTTAAAATGGCAAAGAAAGTGTCCTGCTTTCCAGGCTGATAAATGATCATCATCTCTTTTATTTCTTTCAGGGCATCGTTATAACACCCCTGCTGCTGCTGCTTTTTGTGAGTATTTTGCTGTTGTCTTTAATATGTTTTATTAAAAGCCATCTACAACCCTTTAAGAAAGGGCATTAGGATAAAATGGAAATTTGAATCCTTTTGCACCACTTTGCATCATATTTTGAACTGTTCTTCCAGTTGAACTGTACTAAATAATAACGTGTCGACACAAAGGATCTCTGTGGTCTCATGATCCAAGGATGGCATCAGAGCCCAGTTATTGGGCCTCTGACTCCAGGGCTAAATCATTAATTATTACAAATTAACTGCGACATAGATCACAGATATATGCTCTTTCTTTTCTCATTAGTAGAACCAAAGTGATATCTAGTGACCTAGTGTTAGTTAGAAAGAGCCTAGGACCAGGGGACCAAAGAAAACTTAGGTTCCAAGGCTTGTAGTAACTGGCTTTCTCAATCTGGGAAAGGTTGCCTCAATTTTTCCATCTGTAGAATGGGAAACAATAACACCTAGCCAGGCTGTCTGCCAGGGATAATGAAATGTGCTTCAGAAATAAAAAATACCAGCCACTGGTTAACTAACAAAAATTGTTCTGAAAATAAGAACTGCTAATTAACTGTCTTATTTCTTTTGGCACTGAGCATATGAGAAATTAGATGAAAGATTGTAATAGAAATTAATGTTATCTCATGCTGAGAAAAGCATATGTAATCATGAATGATACCTAAAATATTTTATGAACTGTGCATTTTTCATACACAACATTTCTCAAATATAAATCATTCCACTCATCACTGAAATGAAGTTGGGGATCGTTTCTGGGCGTGAAATGTAGCTGTTTGACTAGCACTATTTGTCAGTGAATTAAAACTATGGGGAAAATTTATTTAATTATAGTGTAATTACCCAAGTTGGAATTCAATTAGAGTAATAGTGTGAGGGACTTCATTTCTTACAAGCTGTGCAGGAAGTGGAGAGGGAGAGATGCCCTCCTAAACAGTTGGATTCTGCATCTTTCATGAAAGACATTACCTTCAAGTAATAAACCTCGGCTTCCCCATCCCTTCTGAAATGCTGGCTCCATGCTGACAAGGTTAAGAAGAGTCAAATCATCAGATCACTTCGCTCAGCATAACAAACCTCAGTAATTTGGATTCTACCAATTCAGAATTCGCAGTGAGTCACATTAATACGGAAGTGAATATTGATTTGCATTCATTTGGAAGAAAAGTCTTGGTATGTGCCCAACTGCTCACTAGAGGAGCTGGAATCACCCTGCAGTATTCTTTCCAAGACGTTGGGTCATGATTTCTGAGGGGCAGCCTTCAACAGGCACAGGATGCAGGCCAGTCTGAGGGCCCCTCAGAAGATGAGTGGAAAGCACAAGACACGGTTAGGTAGTACAGGTTTTCTCCACTGCAGAAGACTGACCACTTCCCCTTGTGACTGTTTAAGACGAGCTGGGGAGAAGCCACAGCCACAACTATGGGACTGAGACCTAGGATAGCACTTTGAGTATCTCAGAGTCTGGAATATCTCGGACTGTTTCAGCTCATGACTACAGAACCAGATGAGTTCTTTTCTCCTTCTCCTGCCCATTTCCAGCCATAACAAGAAATGTTCTCGGCTCGTTAACATGATGACATCACACTGTTGCAAGCTTTGCCCTACTCTTAGACCCATAGGCTGGTGAGCTTTAGTTGGCTTGACATTTTAAAATAATAGAGCTACAAGAATAGTGAAAGAGACCCCAAGACCCTCAACTTCAAAGTTTAATGCTTCCCCTCTGAGCTAACTCACTGGGCTGTCCCAGTAGGTTCAATGACATCATCACACACCATCAATAGACATGTCTGTGTTGTATGACCTTACATCACATGCATGGTATATGACACTTTTCGTCTGTTAGGGTTGTCATGCATTTCACAAAGCAAGGCCATTGCTTAAATATTTGGATTACCAGGCTTCACTTACTGAGTAGGACAAAAACCTGAGCAACTTAAATTGGAACACATTCCACAAAAGATATAGTGTTTTCTTATCAGCACCCTGGTTTGGGTTGAATTGTGTCCTCCCAAAAGATATGCTGAAGTTCTAACCCCTAGGACATCAGAATGTGACCTTATTTGAAAATAGGGTCATTGCAGATATAATTATTTAAGATGAAGTCATACTAGGGCAGGGTGGGCCCTTAATCCAATACTGGTGTTGTGTCCTTACAAGAAGAGGAGTCAGACCCAGAGGGAGAACGGCAGGTCATGATGAGGCAGAGATTGGAGAAATGCGGGGACAAGCCAACGAACACAAAGGATTGCTGGCAGATACCACGCCTGGAAGAGACAAGGAGGGATTCTCCCCTACAGATTTCAGAGGGAGCCTGGCCTTGCTTGATTTCAAACTTAGAATTTCCAGAAATGTGAAACTAATTTCTGTTGTTTTAAGCCACCCAGTTTGTGGTATTTTGTTAGAGAAGCTGAGGAAACTAATACAACCCGGAAAATCGAATGGTCTCTTTAAAATCATATCTTGAAAATGGAAATTTCTAAATGTAGTAGCCAGTAAAGGCCATTTTTACTGAAGGAATCTCAGTTCTCTGTATTCTTGACCTTTCCTCAGAGTGTCCCCCTTCACCATCTTGCTCCAACTGAAACCTGTCCTCTGATTCACGTTTCTGCTGCAGGCGTCTTTCATATCACTGAGCCTTGAAATGGGGTAAGGTGTCTCTCTCACATCTCATTACCAATTCCAGATCATTTCCCATGCCTTCTTCATAAAATATTCTCATTCCTTTGAAGGTTATGCCAACATACCTATATCACCTGCTACCACTTCTTGCTGTAATTATCAATAGAACCCCAGGTCACTGTCTGAGTCCAAAAAATGTTAGCACCTTCCCATTGTCTTCTTTTTAATATTATGCTTAGATTAATTCTCGGTGTTTTTCAATATTCACATAATTGATCCTCCTAATACCCTGGCCTCTAAATTCTTGACCTCTTCTCCCATAAAAATGCCTTCCACTTCATCTCAGCCAATCACCCCTATAGTCACACACACCCTTGACTTTATTACCGCCAATAACAGCATCCTTCCATATTCCCCTTTTCAAATGTCTTCTCTTACCAATAGCTGCTATCTTTGTGACCTATTCCCCAAATTAAAAATTCTTCAACCTTGCTAGAATGGCCAGTTTATTTACCTTACCACCTTAACAAAGCCTCTAACCTACTCTACCCTTACTCCCTTACCTTCACATCCCATCTTACCTAGCCTCGATCTCGTGGTCCATCATTATAATTACTGTATCGCATACACCATCAACAACCTTACTCATCTCTTACTGCTTCATATTTGCATGGCAAAATGCCAGGCCTGCTTAAATCCAACTCTGTACCTTCCTGCGTGCATACCTGAACATGGCTGGAACACGCACTCGCATGCTGACTGGTCTCATTTGAAATTCATGACAACTAACTGTGCGCCTGGTGATCCTACTGCCTTCCCCTAATTAATCGTCATTCCTGCTCTCTAGAGAATCGTTTCATACCTTCTCCTTGCTTCTCAAATCTCTGATGCCCCTTCTCTTTTTTCATCTCATCTGATGCAGAAAGGAAATTAGCCCATGAGGAAATTAGAAGCAATCAGAGGAATTGTATAAGATCCCACCTACCTGCATCTATATTCTTTGTCTTTTGTCCTGTTTCTATAGATAAACTGTCTGTGCCCTCATCTAAGGCCAGGGCCTCCTGTTGTGTTACCTCTTATTGCCTACTTAACAATATGATTCACACAGATTTCCTTCTTTCTCCTATATTATCAAATTTTCTGTCTCTGCTGGATCATTTCTACCAACATATGAGTATTCTATAATATTACATATCTTAAAAATTAAATCTTGCCTTATCCCACCTGCTATCCATTTCTGTCCTCTATTTTATAGCAAAATTACTCAAAAAGTTATTTAAACTTATTCATCACTCATTCACTAATAAGTATTGAGTTCTTCCTATATGCTAGGCACTTTCTTCCAAGGATATAGCAATGAGCGAAAAGATACATCTTTGCTCTTGTGGAGGCTATATACTAGTAGAAAGAAACAACCGACTAGTAAGTGAAAATATAATGTATAAGATGAGGAATACTTACTAAAGAGAAAAATAAAGTGAGGAGGAGAATAAGAAGTGCCAGAATGGGTTGCGAGAATTGCTGTTATAAATTAGACAGTCAATGGTGGGACACACTGAGAAAATGATATTTGAGCAAAGGCCTAGAGGAGATAAGGGAGCCTTCTGATGCCTTCTGATGGCAGAGTGTTCCAGCTGGAAAGAACTGCAAGTGGAAAAGTCCTGAAAGCGTGCATGATGTCCTTAAGGAATGGTGAGCAGGCCGGTGTGGCTAGAATGCAGTGAGCAGGGAGGGGAGTAGATGGAGATGAAGTCAGAGTCATAGCAGGGGCCAAATGATGTCGGACTTTGAAGTCCTTTGTTAAGGACTTTGAATTTTAATTTGAGAGAGACTGGAAACCATTAAAAGAGTTTTGATAAGAGACTGGCATGGTCTGGCATACCTTTCCAAAGGATGATTCTGGATGCTGGGTTGGGAATAGATTGTTAGGAGAGAATGGTGGAGACAGGAATACCAGTTAGAAAACTAGTGCAATAACATGGCAAGAGATGGTTTAGCTTGAACCAAGGTGGTTGAGTAAATCTGGTGGGAAGTAGTTGGAAGTAGAACTTGAAAGAACTGAAAGATTGAATAAAGGTCATAAGGGAACAGAAGAGTCAAGGATGATGAAGTCTATGGAACTGGAAGGTTGGAGTTACCATTCACTAAGATAGAGAAGACTGTAGGGTTGAGCAGTTTAAAGGAACTCATAAGGAGCTCAGTATTGCACATATTTGGATAAAGATGTCTTTGAGACATTCAAGTAGAGAAGTCAAGTAAGCAGTTGACTGTATGAGTCTGGAATTCAAGGGAGAGGTCTGGATAAGAGATACACATTTGGGAGAGGTCAGCATAGAAATGGATTTGAAGTGAGACAGAATGAGATTACCAAGAGAGAATAGAGAAGGAAAGAGACCAGTGGACTGCCTTCTGGGGCATCCTAATATTAAGAAATCAGCAAAGACTACCAAGGATTTCCAGTTTGATTAGGAAGAACACCAAAAGGTTTTGGTGTCCTAAAAGCTATTAGAGATTGTGTTTCAAAAAGGGGAGAGTGGTCAGCTACTTCAAATGGTGGTAATAGTTCAGATAAAATGAAGTCTGAGAATCAACCACTGGTTTTAACAAGATGGGGGTCACTGGGGACCCTAACAAGAGCTGTATCAGCAGAGTTGTGGAGGTAAATGCCTAGTTAAAGTCAGTTCAAGAATGAATGAAAAAGAATTAAAGACAATGATAATCACTAACTCTTTTGAGGCATTCTGCTATAAAGGATGCAGAAAATGGGACAGCCACAGAGTTCATGTAGGATCTATTTTTAAGCTGGGAAAATTATTAGGATATTTGTATTGATAGATTAATTCATTTAGAGAAGAAACAATTCATTCAGAAAAAAGAAGGGAAAATTTGTGGACCCATGTCCCTGGGTAGGAGAAAGAAGGTGAGTTCTAGTGCACAAAGGGGAAGTATGGCCTCCTAAGCACAGGTAGTTCATCCACAGTAATAGGAGGGAAGCCGTGGTATAAGGTCAAAGATGCAAATAAATTGGTCCATGTAACTATAGGAGCCTCTTAGGATTGTTTACATTTTCCCAGTGAAACGGCAAGTGAAGTTAGGGGCGGGGGATGAAAAAAGGTAAGAGGGTTTTGGAGATTTGATGAGAGAGGGAAAGATATGAAATCACTTCATGGGAGAGCATGGAATGGGCAAAGATAGTAGGATGCGCTAGCAGCACCAAGAACCATCCTGAGTCTTTACACTTGGCATTGTCTCAACCTGGATTTTCCCCTCAGATACCCACATGGCTCTCTCCTTCACTTTCATCTCTGTCTCCAGTCAAATGTCATTTTAGGAGAGAATCCTTTCCTAACTACTTCATGTGGAACAATATACCCTCTCTCCACAAATCTCTCCCCGCCTACCATCCTTAATTGTCCTTTCAGCGTTTATTAGCACATGACATCTTAATCATTTGTTAGTCTTTTATTCTCTGTCTTCCCAACTAGAACAGAAACATCACCGAAGAGCAGGGACTTTATCTGTTTTGGCACTGCTGTAACCCCAATGCCTATCCATTGAAGTGCCTACCCGTGGAAGCCACTCAAACATTTTTTGAATGGATGGTTGGTAAAGGAAAATGTTTCTGTACTCACAGTACTTCTGACACCAAATGTGTGCGATTTCCACACCGAGCAATTCTCCAGTTTTCTGTGGATACCAAGGGGGTGTCCTACCGTTTTGACACTGCGTAGTTAGCACAGGCCTCACAGGTAAAGGGCTCAGTCCCACAAAACTACCCCTCACTTCCAGCACCAATTCCAAGTAGGGGGTTTCCAGGATCCCCACACTTCTGTCTGACTTGGCTTCAACTCAGAGGATCCCGTGATCTCCCTCCCCAAGTTCGATAATTTGCTGTTATGGCTCACAGAACCCAGGGAAACATTGACTTGCTACTCCCTCCCGTCTCTTACAAATGATATTACAAAGAATACAAATGAAAAGTCAGATGCAGAGTACATAGGGCAAGGTCTAGAAGGGTCCCAAATGCAGGATCTTATGTCCCCGTGGAGTTTGAGGTGTACTGACCACCTGCCTGTGGATATATTCACCAATCCAGGAACTCTCCACACCCTCTGTGCCAGGAACTGGAGACAAAATCCAAATATTATAGTAAAAGATGCTCCTATCACCCCCATGACTCAGGAAGTTACAAGGTTTCAGAAGCTCTATGCTAGGATGAAGACCGAATATACTATATTTCTTACTGTATCACATCTCAGATGGACAGATGACTGAATGCATCTGTCCCAAGAGTTGGGTTAGGACTACTTTTAAGATTGGTATTTCCTTGTTACATGCCCCACCTTCAGGCACACATTCCTTTATTATAAAGCCATTTTGAAGGCACTGGCTTCACTTTCCCTCACAGTCTGTGTGTAGAGAGGTAGCATGGTTTGGTGAGGAGGCATAAAAATTTGGTTCAGTCTGCAGCCAAATTGTTGTGTAACAGTGGATTTTCCTTAATCTTTCTCAGCTTCAGTTTTTTTCCTCCGTAAAATGAGGATTACGATAAGATGAAGGGAGTAAATTTATGTGAAAGTATACTGTAAGCTATAAAGAACCATGCAAGTGCTAATTGTTTACATTTGACGCTTTAGAAAGGAAAATAGAAAATAATTCCAGGAAAGCTGTCAAGATTCTGCAGAAATGCTTATCTAAGATGCAGCACTAGCCCAGCTAGCCCAGACCTTAATGGTGGGCTGCGCCTTAAAACGTAACCTTTAAGATTCTACAATCATTTATCATCTGTAGTCTTATAATCTGTATGTAAATAAATCCAGTGTTTACTGTGGCTGACCGTGAGAGCAGTAAAACTTTTCCTGAGATATCACCATTTGCTCCTAAGATTCAAAGCGTTTTCACACATGCTACCTCAGTTTTCTTGATACTGTACCACTGATATTGGCAGGGGCGGGAATTATTGTCTTTATGTTATCAGTGGATATGCACCAGTCCATGTAGTTCTATCGTAAGGATAAATTAAGCCTTGTCCAGCTTTAAAAAAAACTGCGCTTATACATTCATTACTTGGAATTTCATATTAATTTTCCTTACAAAGCAATGTTACAAGTGGTAAGCGTCCACTAGATTTGAAGTTCTACCAGGCTGGGAACCAGGCATGCCTTATTCATTACCTTCTCTCCAATGCCATATATTCACTAAATATTTGTTGGAAGGAGGGGAATAGAAAGCTGGGTGAGTAGTAAATGATTAGAGTGGTTCAGATGATAAATGAATTGTTAGAAGGCTATGTTCTAAGCTTGATGCATAAAATCTTACCTTGTATTTGCTGTGAAAAAGACTTTACCGTTTTTTTTTTCAATAATATTAAGTAAAACATGCTTTCTTTTATTCAGTGTTTGAATGCCTACTGTGCACTGTGAATATTACAAAGATCAATCTGACATTGATCCTTCTCTCAGAGAATGTATGGTTTAATAGAGAAAATAGAATACATTCATAGATAATTAAAATCTAATCCAGAAATTATAAGTGTCACAGGTATCAAAATATTTCAAAGGAGATTACTAAAATAGAAAACATTTAATAGAAGAAGTGAGGGAGGTGGGGTTTACAGAGAATTTTGTACTGAGAGGAAACTTTTAATTTGAGGAAGAAGAGAAGGTTAGATGGAAACTTCTGATGTTTCTCAAAGGATCTCCTGCTTACTTCAGATTTTTCGTATGCATGGCTCTGATCTGTTATGTCTAACATCACTTCAGAACTTGCCGTGGCTTTCCTTTCCTTTGATATGGTTGTTTACCAGCCATGATTATAGTCTTTGTGCAGCAGCCAGTAGTAGAGAACACTGGAGGAGAGGGATTTGAGAGCTGGAACTGGAGTGGAGTGTGCAAGTTAAGATGAAGAGGCCAGAGCGCTGAGTTCAGCACTTAGGCGGTGAGGTCATCCTGTCAGGCTTGAAATCTGAGTGAACAGCGCTGGGAAGGTCCATGGGGCAGTGTGAAGCTCCTGCTTCTGTGGACTCCTCTCCCCTGAAGCCGCCTCCGCTGCTACCCCACAGCATCTAACCAGCTCCAGCTTGCTGACTCTGAGGAACGAAAGGAAACAATGTGAACTCTCTTACTTCCTCTGAGAATTAAGACAAAGGGAGGAGAAAACCGTGTTCACGCCATAGAGTAGGTCTGTCTAATTCAATGCAACTGTGATCCAAAGAAACCATATATTAGAGATCATGTTCATGGTCTCAAATTCCATAATTCTGCAGACCACCAGTGTCTTTAAATAAGTTTATGTTGGGCAGGGGAAGGTCAGTAACACTTTGAGCTTGTGCCATTACAACGACAGATCAAGGCCTCGCTTCCACCTGAGCCATAAAGGTAATTGAACATCAAGGCCTCTGGAAGCATGCAGAGTCCCAACTTTGACCACTGCTGAAAGTCATGTCCTCAGAGTCATAGATCAGACCATTTCATACATGGGAACGATCACATCAATACCTTAGGGTATTTGACAAACATTCACCCACATGCTTACCCATTCAGTAGCATGTAAGCACCCCTTAAGTAAGTGGGAGCACCACTAGTTCTGCTGTTCTATCACTTGATTGGATATGACTTGATTTCTTAGGAACCCGGCCTCTCTTCAAGCAGATATTTATAAGGCATTATGATAATTAGACGTACACACACACACACACACACACATAGGCACATACACTCACATGCATGCACACCAGGCTCTGTTTCTGAGCTGACTATATGTTCCATTGATGTGACTGTCTCTTCTGTTACTTTCCATTTCAGTGGTTCTTAAACTCAGTAGGCTTGAATTCCCACCACACTAGGTAAGAAACCTTGTTTTTCAGGAAGGAGAGGGGAAGTGGGAGAAGAGGTAGAATAATTTTTATCAAGTAGCTACAATATGTACTTCAAAAGTAATCCCATGACTCCCTTTGGACATATGATCCTCACTTTGTATGATAAAACTTAGACTCAAAGAGGTTTTGTAACTCGCTGGAGGGTGTGCAACTAGTAAAGAACACAAGGACGTTCAGCCAAACTCTGCGTCCCCTTGAATGTTCCCTTCCAGGTTGTGCTTCCAAAGCATGCCTCTTAGGAGACACAGTTTAAGACAGATTACCAGCACTCAGTTATTATTTCTTTTTTTTTTAAAGATTTTATTTATTTGACAGAGATAGAGACAGCCAGTGAGAGAGGGAACACAAGCAGGGGGAGTGGGAGAGGAAGAAGCAGGCTTCCAGTGGAGGAGCCTGATGTGGGGCTCGATCCCAGAACGCCGGGATCACTCCCTGAGCCGAAGGCAGACGCTTAACGACTGAGCCACCCAGGTGCCCCTCAGTTATTATTTCTTGACCATGGATATTGTAGGTAACATAGGAAAGACAAAAAAGAAGAAAGCATAATTATTGTCTTGAAGAAACTTAAGGCTTCCTTGGTAAACAAGAACAAAGAACGCGGGAGAAATTTAGAGGAGAAACGTCACCGCTAACCTACACGGTTGAGACTACATGGTTCAAGAGTTCATGTTAGAGAGAGAGCGGGATGGGGGAGACAGACCAGTGGCAGCTTTCGAGGCTACAGTCATCATTAGTTTCCCTAGTAATTGGCCATCTGTGATACAAAATTATTGCACTTTTAATCCCATCAATATAAACAGAAACAATGAATACAGCCATTAGTGTCATGTACAGTGCTCTGATTATTTTTATAATATGTTCCCAATGATGGTTGCATAATTGATGGTCACACACGTGTGTGATGTACAAAGTGATAGAACAGCAACCTCTTAAAGAGAGACTATCCATTTGATTGCCCCAGTTGCTTCACATTGAACCAGCCTCTCCACCTTGTGCCCAAGAGTGTTGCGAAAGCCAGTGACCACGAATCTCCTCCTCTTGAACCTGAGAGCAGCTTATCTTTGGGCTGTGTGCGTAAATTGCTAGAAACGGTTCTCACACAGGGAGAATTTTGTAAAGCAATCTGTGGGGTCAGGCCAGGACTCCCCCTAGATCTTACTGAACCATAATGGGCGAGGGGGAGCACCTCATAAGCCATTTTCAAATGCTCCAGAAGTGACATTGATAAACCCCATCTCCCTTTTCAGGATCACTGACCCAGAGATGCCACTGCTGGTCTGGGACTTCTCAGACTTAACTGGAGGGAGGCACTAACACTGGATGAAAGCCAGGCTTTTCCTTTGCCCCTTGGTTCTCTCCCCAGCACCAGGTGCTGCTGTTCCTGGTCCTCCCTGAGCAGGTAGGGTCTGGTCAGAGTGAAAAGGACACCCCCTCCTTATACCACTCTTGTCCTTGGTCCCCAGGCTTAGAGCATTCTTCTGGGGGAACTTCAATGTTTGTTCCACTTAAGGGACTGTTTGACAATAGGCTCTTTGGTTCCTGAATCAAACAGATTGCCAAGACCAAGTTCTGTGGTCAGGGAATTAGGAGCAAAGTTTGTTCCTAGATGCCTCTGAGTATCTTTCTCTCCAGCCCTCCATGTCCTGGAAGTCTGTCTCCCACAGCTTTTCTATTTGGGTTATGATAAGCCAATTTACAGTTCATTTGGGCACATTTCACTAAATATCCTGAGTGGTTTGAGTAACCAGAATTTACAGTTGTACATAGTTTCCATCAGTTATTGGAAGGTAATCTTATGTTTTAAATTAGCATATCACAAAAGGAAATGTTTTACATAATTTTTTATCTTTAAAAATTACTACAAGCCTGTTTTGTTGTTCCTTCTCAAAGAAAGAAAAATACCATGCATCTAGATATAAAAAGGCTCATGTCCTCTATACCTTCCATACAGTAACCCAATTTTAGTTTTATACATGCAGCTGAATCAATATGGGTGTTTAACAATCATATTTTAATTTTGATAAAAATCGTAGTCATTTTTACATTGAGCCGTCAGCTGGTGTACATTTAAGTCATTGATTTTGTGCAAGTAATCAATGTAGTTTGCATGTTTCCCTGTGAGAAAAGGGGTAGCAGGAATGAAAGAAAAGCTGAACTGTAGTTTCTAGGGAAAAATGGAAATCTAGAAGGATTTGGGGGTTGGGGCCTGGGTCCACTCTCCCTTATTCTGTCTGAATGCTTGTCTTTGTGACAGGAAGGAGACAGGTATTTATGAGTGTGTCTGTGTAGGAGTACAAGAAAGTTTGAGCCCATAGTAAGGAAGCCTTCTGCTTTTTCCCCCTCCTCAGTGCTGGGCTCTGTGGGCCATGGTGAAGGGTGGAAATTGGGCAGGAAGTGAACAAATCCTGCTCCGTATCTGAAGCGGCTTCTTCCTGATTTTCTCACAGAAGAGATTTACCATTCATCATTCTACAGTATAAACTGTCAATATCTGTTCTTATATTTTCTCTGAATGTGGCACTAACGAAAGCAAAGAGCAATCACCAAGGGCGAATTATTTAATACAATAATGTTTTAATAGCTAAGAAGAGACACGAATAGTGGAGACGCCTGTGGCTAATGGATTTCCCTGGTAGGAGATAAAAGGCTGATTACACAGCAGAGCAAGTGAAGACCTGGTGCATTAATGACAATTTACAGGTCAGCTCACTTACAGAAGTGATTTAAAACGCACCATCTGTTTTCTAACTGTAGGTTGATAACCATGATTTTACAGTCAGCGTCTCCATCAAGAATTGTTACTTATTTGTCTTTCTGAGTCTTGGTTGGGCCCATAATATTTTATCTGCTGGACCCCCAGATTCTTTCCAAATCAAACAGTTTCTAAATTGAGTGGATTGATAACAGTCAATCCTGCTTCTATTCAGCCTTTCTCTGCCAGGTTAGAAAACTAAGTCCCAATGCCCTAGGACATCCATTGTGTGTATTGGATTAACTCTTTCCGGTGCATTTACTCTGGTACTAGCTAGGTATCATCCTTGACTGACTTGAGAAAATAGTCACTCAAACATAGTGTTCTGTGGCTCAGATCAGGAACCCCAGTTCCCCACCTCCATGCAAGCACCACACACACACATGCACACGTACACACATACACACACCCTCTCTTGCTCTCACGTGGGCAAGAAAGAGGGAGCCCAGCTTTGGCTTCCACTCTGCCCCCTTCCCTATTTCACTGCTCTGTACCTTTTGTAATTAATATGCAGCAGAGTGTAAGGATTAAGTATGAGGGCTGTGAAGTGACACTTCCAGGTTTAGATCCTGGCTCTGTCGCTCTCTAGCAAGTGACCTTGTCCAACTGTTCTGTGCCGCTGTTGCCATATATGAAAATACAGGTACTAGTAAGATCTGCCTGAAGGAGTTGCTGCAAGGATTAAATTGACACACATTAGCATTTAGAGCAGTGTCTGGCTTATAGAGAGTACCCAGTAGAAGTGGTCAGTATTGTAATTACAGGAGATGGTTGGGAGGCCAGGCACCTGATCCTTTTCTAGAGTCTGTAAATTAGGTAGGGCTTTGTAACTTACTTGTAAGTTGGAAGGATGGAAAGAAAAGAAAACACTGCCCGGCCTCTTTTTCTACCTATGCATTGTAGGCGTTCGTTAATTGAACTCACAGTTGTTGTTGAATACCTACAACGTGCTCGATGAGTGATTCTCAGAGGGTGAACCCCAGCTCAGCAGCATCAGCATCAATGGAGCCATATTAGAAATGCACATTCTCGACATCCTCCAGATCCTTCTGTGAAGGTGGGGCCAAGCAATTTGTGTTTTAAGAAGCCCTGCGGATGTTTCTGGTGTGCTGACGTTTGAGAACCACTGCCCTAGATGTGAAATGTAGTCAGTCTGCTGGGCACTGGGAATATAAACATGAATAAGATCCTGTCCCTCTCCTTCTGGAACATACAGTTTACTGAGAGACAGCTTTATACACAAGGGCAACCAAGGATTCTGAGAGGAACAGTAGAAATGCAGAGCCACAATAGAAGCCAAGTCTGCATTTCAGGGTTTGGAAAGAATTTCTAAAGTGATCATTGAACTAACTCTTAGACAAAGACTAGAACTTTTCCAGGTGTAAGTGGGGGAACGGCGTCTTATGGAAAGGAACACATGTGCACTTGGGGGTGGATGGGTGTGCGTACACACCTCAACTTTTTCTTTTAGTCTTTAAAAAAAAATTTTTTTTCGAGAGAGAGAGAACTTGAGCAGGGGATAGAGGTATAGGGAGAGAGAGAACTCCAAGCAGGTTCTACGCTCAGCACAGGGGACTCAATCTCACAACCCTGAGATCGTGATCTGAGCTGAAATCAAGAGCTGGATGCTTAATTGACTGAGCCACCCAGGCGCCCCCACACCTCAACTTTTAAAAAGCAACTCCTGGAGAGGAGGGGCTTTGTGTTGTGTTCACTGTTGGATTCCCAATGCCTAAAACATGCTCCTGGCTCACAGGAGGCACCAGGAACTATTTGAATGATTAAACCACAAAGGTCCTAAATTTCCATATATTTAATTTTCATTGAAACATTTCTTCTCAGAATGATATTAAAACAAATAAACCTTATTGTGAGTTCTGTGCTTTAAAGCATCGTATTCCTAAAAGAAATTAACCAGTGACCAGATTGTTCATTTAACAGTGTATCTTAAAATTTGGGTTGGCAGTATGAGACTGTCCCCTTTAAATCTGCCAGGATAGCTCAGTGAAGCCCAGAGCCCTGGCTTGATACATACTTATCCCGAACCTGCAACTCTATCCAAAGGTACAAATTATTGATGCTTCTTATAAACACATTGGTCTTTACAATAGAAACCCTGACAGGTTCTTCATTAAAATGTGAAGAACCAAATATCCCAGGCAGCATATTTCCTTCTGCTTTAGTTAAAATCAACTCTGCATACAAAATGATCCTGTACTTTTCTGGTCATGTTCGCAAATGTTACCCTATGCCAGATGCCCACTCTTCTTTCTTGTGGATGCCAAGGTGTACTTCATAGCATCAGTCACCTCCCCAAGGGTATCTCTGCATCTTCACACAGACCACAGCGACAGGTCTGGTCGTCGATTCAAAAGAAAGGACTTATGCCAAATTAGACCTCAGAACTGAGATTTCCTTCCTTTCAGAGGCACTTCTAAGGGAGCCATCCTACAGGATTTCCTCCCCAGCATCACCGCGTACCTAGTCTGGCTTCATGTACCCTGTTAATTACATTCCTGGCCAGCTTGCCCTGGCCTCTGATCTGACAAAGTGGGGGCCTCCTCTAACCTGGGTTCCTAATCATGTGGCCCAGAGATCATAGGTGTTTTAGAGGACAAAGGGACTTTGGAGATCTCTTCTAGGAACACAAGCCTTCTAAACATTGAACACGCAATAAAATAAGATAAAAACAGAGAGGGAGGCAAACCATAAGAGACTCTTAATTCTAGGGAACAAAGTGAGGGCGGAGGGTGAGTGGGGAGATGGGTGATGGTTATTAAGGAGGGCACTTGATGTAGTGAGCACTGGGTGTTATATGCAACTGATGAATCACAGAATCTACCCCTGAAACTAATAATACATTATATGTTAACTAAATTGAATTTAAATAAAAAATTTAAAAAAAACATTGAACATACAAATGGTCTGTTGTGTGATGGATGGAGAAGTTAAAATAGATAAAAAATTTTAAAACCAAAGTTGACATGAATTTTCCTTTGCTTCTCTTATCCCCAAATGCAATCTTTTAGATAGAATTGGGATTAAAAATAATGCCCCAATTAACTTAATATATGATGTTTTAACTTTTCTCTCTATTTGATCTGTGGGGTAACTGCTCTTCAACAATACTTTTTGGTTAAACAACCAAGCCTTCCAACCAAGCCAACCAAGGAGAACTATTATCACAGAGTAGATTTGGCTGAAAAGTTGCTTGAATATGTTTGAGAAACATAGCCATTTTCACATCATAATGCAATTATTAGAGATGTTAATTACAAGTCACTTCTCCCTGGACCTCAGTTTTCACATCTTTAAAAAGAAGGGATGGGATTCCAAATCTCTTCCAGGGTTAGGATTCTACTCAGTTGTAGGTCTTCCCCTCCAGAGCCGCTTTAAGGAGCTAAGGAAGGGCTATGGAGGAGAACTGAGGGCAGAGAACATGCATAGCCACCCTCACTCTGCTTCTTACACACACACACACACACACACACACACACACACACACACCCTTTCTTCACATGGTTATCATCATGTTTAGATGCCCTTTGTTTCTAGGTGCACATTAGAATTAATTGTATTGCTAGTGATAAACGAGCAGTGAAAAATAATACCGAGTGACTGTGTAACACCACCTGAATATGAGGGTTGTTTTTTTTTAAGATTTTATTTATTTATTTGAGAGAGAGGGAGAGCAAGAGCACGAGCAGGGGCAGGAGGAGAAAGGGGCAGAGGCAGAGGGAAAAGCTGACTCCCCACTGAGCAGGGAGCCTAATGTGGGGCTTGATCCCAGGACCCCAGGATCATGACCTGAGCCAAAGGCAGACGCTTAACCGGCTGAGCCACCCAGGCCCCTCTAAGAGGTTTTAAAAATATACTTAAGTTTTGTATTTTTGCAACTTTAGAAAAAAATAGGAATATGATTTTGAATAAGAGTTTGTTACTTTTTAGCACCTCCTGGTTACAAATTACTTCATTTGTTCATTGTGTGCAGCTTTACTCTCTGCAAACTTACTCTCTGCCAGGTACTGGGTTAAGCTTGGGGCCTACAGAGGGAACATAGCTTGATATGGTTGTTCATTAAAACATTTTAAGGACACATTAAATAACAGTAGAGTTGAGACAGAAAGAGGAACAGAAATATGTGAGATTACCCGTGAGATTCCAGGCAAGAATTGACAGCTTTTACTTGAAGGTTGTCACCCAGAATCCTACTGTCTCTCTTCAGACTTGTGACCCTTATGGATTGAGCGCTGGATGTTTTTGAACTTGAAAACTCTTCTTTAAATTTTATCTTTCTATTCATCTAGTGCCTCAATTTCTCTGTATACATTTTTAAAATTTTAGTTCTTACCTCAGGAGCATCCTTAGGGTTACTATTTGTGGAAAGAAATAGATATTTTTAAATGCCTTGCACTCAAAGGCAATGTCGCTGTGAAATAGGGTGGGACTATTAGCTTTCAATACTTCGGCTTTGCATAAAAAGAAACATCTAACAGCCGTGCGGCATTTAACACACCAGGAATCCTATGTGTTCACGTTTCTGTTCGGTTTCACTTTTTCTGTTTTCTTTCTTCATTTCTTTAGTTTATATTGGTTATGGAGCAAAAGGTTAGAGGCTACAGTTTTTATGAGTTAAACTCACAGCCAGTGGTCAGTGCTGAAGCTAGTATGAAGTGAATACAAGCCGCTGATGGGGAGAACAGACATTCCTGGCATCATGGGTGCATGTAGAGTCACTGAGGGGCTGAGGATGGGGGTAGAACTTTATAAAATACACCGGGGTGTAGAAAAGATTCTGGTAAGCTAGTTCACGCAGGAATTGGAAATCAGTGAAAACACTGATCCCGCATTATTTCATTCCGAGCTATTGACTTCATTTATCTAAGGATTTCATTTGTTTTATTTAACATTCAATGCCCTCGGTCACCACTACCTCCAAGTCTTTCGCAAAAATTGTCTTCCAAAGGTATTTCCAAGGTTAATTAAACTTAGGTACATATGATAATTGAGGTTTGGTCTGCAGGGGAAGGGTGCAAGTTTCAAGTTCCAGGGAGATCATTATTGACGACTTTGAAGAACCTGGCTGCAAAAGGGACTCATAAAAGAGAGAAACATCGATGGAACAGGCTATGGTTTGTCCAGAGGGGTTTGGAAACCAGAAGGAGACTTCAAAATCCATTAAGAAGTTAATAGGAAGCCTGCAGTTCTTGGTGGTTGAGACTAACGTGAGTGTGGGGCTGTGTTTATGGGCAAACACTCCCTACGCTCCTGGCAGTAGACTCTTTATAAAGCTGAGACTGCAACCAGCAGTGAAAACGAACTAAAAAATGAGAAGGGAGGAAAAAAATAGGAATTATGAGCAGTGTCAAAACATACAAATTTAGAAGAGATATATTGAAATTTAAAGTTGAAAAGTAATTTATGTTTTAGGAATTCCCATTTCCTAGATTTTGTGTAAGAATAAATTTTAAAAGTATATGAGATTCATTGCCTTTTTTTTTGATGGAGTAGAAAAGTTAGAAGCTATTTCATTTGCATAAATGAACATATGATTTTGAGAAGAGAATGATGAGACACCCTTGTTTGTTTTAGGGATCTGCAGATAGGACAAAGAGAAAAGCACAAAAACTATGAGTATAGGTGAAATATCATGCCATATGATTGTGAACATTATGAACACAGAATAACTTTACTAGTCAGAAATGTGTTAATAATAAGCACTGTAAGTTAATTGCAAAGCCATAGTTATCATTTTTCGTCAATGGTAGTTTCCCATAAAAATTAAGTGTTAAAGTACTTAGTCTGTTTGGTGCTAAATTTAGAAAAAAGTAACTTCACTTGCTCTTTGTATAAAGCTACCAAATTTTTGGTACTTGTGAGAGAATTCAATTATTGTATCACTTAATTAACAGCAATATTTGATAATTGTTTCAAAGTATTCTAACTCCTCTTATATTCTTGTTTTACAGCTTGGCTCGTCCTCTTCTGTGCCTTTTACATCTGTTTTTTCTCAGCTTTTTATGACTGTTGTGGTTCCTCTCATTATTGGACAGGTAAGGTCTCCAATTTTATCTGCTCTTGTGTGTGTGTGTGTGTGTGTGTGTGTGTGTGTGTGTGTCAAATTGTGAATTCCGAAATAACGTCGGGACAATTGAGAGAAAAGATAGAGAAAGAGACAGTTAAAAGAAAACATAAAAGACTATGAAACACCAGGTTTCATCCATCACCAAATTCCCACCTTTTAGTTTTTTTATTTAATATCGATCTGCTTTGCAGATAGCTTTACATAGGGATGCCAGCATATATTCTTGATTTTTTAATTTATTATCTGTACTTCGTAGCCATGTAGCTAGCTTAAAAATACCTAGCAAATAATTTCCTTATTCTGCTCCTTCTGATAAGGTCTCAGCATTGTGACTATTGTTGGGAACAAGCATCTAGCTGGCTGGCTTCTTCGTAGACCCCTTCAATAACAGTGATCATATTTGTGATCATGTAATTAATAAAATAAACACTTAATTCTATTAGCTCTTAAAATTAGATCTTAGAAAATTTAGTTTCCTTCATCATTCTTATTAAATTATACTAATAGGAGAAATTCCTACATTTAACTTCTTATAGCAAGTTAATAAGCATGTAATTGAATTATAACATACAAATTTGAAAACACAGGAATGAAGCACAGAATTGTACCGCTAAAATGAGTGAGTCTTAGGAAAGTAGTATGTCAGGGTGGTTAAGAGCACAGACGTTGGTTAAAGAGCAACTAGACTCTAGTTCTTAGTTCTACCTTTTATTTGCTATGTGACTTCGGGCAAGTAATTTGATGTCCTTAGCTCCAAGTTCATAATTTACCAAATTGTATAATAATAGCACCTACTTCAAAGAGTTGTTGTGAGGATTAATTTAAATGTGGATGCATGTGAAGTTTTTGTCATCACAGAGCCTGACACAGGTAAGTGCTGGATAGTGTCTATCATCCTCATTTTCGAATTCCCTGTAAATACTAAACAAGAAGCAACTCTTTGAAATACTAAGTAGAAAAAAGATGATGTCTATGCACATGTTACATGTGTATACGTATAATACTTACACTCCATCTTAGGCCTGGTTCTCTGGGAAAGAGAGTGTGAGACAGAGGTTTGCATGTAGGAACTTTCCTCGAGGAGTGCCCTTGGGGTGAACACCTTTGGGAAAGTCAGAAAAGTAGGACGGGGAGAAGTATAGGACAATGTAGTTCCAGCAAAGGCCTCTAGCCGCACTGACCCCTCAG
The DNA here is from genome assembly GCF_024610735.1 of Ursus americanus. Taxonomy (NCBI): domain Eukaryota; kingdom Metazoa; phylum Chordata; class Mammalia; order Carnivora; family Ursidae; genus Ursus; species Ursus americanus. The sequence goes on along the minus strand of NC_142139.1, from coordinate 35,364,654 downwards.
AGTCATCCCACCGAAGACCAGAGTCTTACAGACTCTTGCACGGACCAGGCATTAGATACTGGCTTCCCTCCACTCCTCGTGAGAGGTATGACCTTGGGAGAGTCTACTGTCTTCGTAGCAGTTCCCAAAGAGGAACTCAACTGGGATCTCTGGGGCAACAAGCATGCCCTGCAGATGTGGGAAGAAACACCTCATTCCAGCTGGCACACCACAGCATCTGCTACATGTCTCCATTTTTCTTTAAATTTTAATGTTCTGCTTAGAAAATGGACTAAATTTAGAGTAAGAGGGTAGGATTTAAAGGTACTCAAAGAATACCATTTAATCAAATACAGAATGGCGGCGCCTGGGTGGCTCAGTCATTAAGCGTCTGCCTTTAGCTCAGGGCGTGATCCCAGCGTTCTGGGATCGAGCCCCGCATCGGGCTGCTCCATTGGGAGCCTGCTTCTCCCTCTCCCACTCCCCCTGCTTGTGTTCCCTCTCTCTCTGGCTGTCTCTGTCTCTGTCAAATAAATAAATAAAATCTTAAAAAAAAATTAAATATAGAATGGTACTTGGAAAAATACTTCTCCTACAGTGCTGCTCACATCGCAGGTATTCTGGCTCAACATTATGCCCCTTGCCTCTCTAATCTCTTTGCCACATTCCTACACTCTCGCCTCCCTGGCTTTGCTCAATTCCTGCTTAATTTTTCTGTTTAGGACATCTTTCCATCTACCTTCCCACTCCAACTCATTGTTCATGTGACTCCGTAATTTATACCTTCTTTGAACCACCTGTCTGAAGTATGTTCCCTGGTTGTTCTTTACTGTAGCACCTTGATTCCTTTCCTGGCCTTTGCCACAATGTATACTTATCTTTTGCTTGCTTGTTATCTGTTTGTCTCCCCCGTTAGACTGTAAGCTTTGTGAGTACAGGAACCATATTTGTTTTGTTTACCATTACAGACCCAGACGATAAGCACCCAATAAATATGTATGGAATGGGTGAGTGAGGGAATGACTGTGTGAGTTCTATGATCAGTAAGGGAGATGCTGTCTTGTAGAGGCATAGCAGAACCTACCTGCCCTTCTCAGCTCTAGACAGTTTAAGCTGTGGTTACTTTTAGTTGAAACCCATACTTATTTTCTTGGTTCTGAAAATAATTCCGTATAACTCGAGGCTCACACTTCCTTTTCTTAGTGAATCTTGGATATATCTCTGTTGATAATAAATGTTCGGCTTCAGACATATGGACCAAAAAAATACATTTGTCTAAACTATTCAGTGATACATATACATATTTTTATATATAGTTATATATATATAGTTATGTATACTTAGTTACATATGTAGTTCTATAATTTATGTAATTAAGAATATATATCCAGAGAGAATAATGAATTGTTAGATTGCTCATCATTGTGTTCCCAATAGTAAAGTATTACGGTAAATTATAAAATAGTAAAGGTAGTCAAAAAGTAATATAGATGGTTTTAAAAAAATTATTCCAATACCAAAGATCTTTAATGGCTTTTTTCAAAGAGGAAAACATATTTGCATCTAGCTGCCCACCTCTTGTATCCTAGTCTTAGGAATTAAGAATCATACCCCCAGTCTCCACCTTTAGAAACCACCTGCCACCTCTTTTTCTGTACGTCCTCACTCCCCTACATCCAGGCAATCACTAAATGCCTCCACTTCTGCCACAGAGGTCGTTCGCATCTGGCATCTGCGATCTCATCCACAACCGCCAAAGAGGGTGCCACAACTTTGTCATCTCTCATCTAAATTATTACACCTCTCTCTGCTGTGAGCCTCTTTTTTTAATATAATTTTTATTTTGTTATATTAGTCACCATACAGTACATCCCCAGTTTTTGATGCAGTGTTCCATGATTCGTTATTTGTGTTTAACACCCAGTGCACCATGCAATACGTGCCCTCCTTAATACCCATCACCGGCCTATCCCATTCCCCCACCCCCCTCCCCTCTGAAGCCTTCATTTTGTTTCCCAGAGTCCACATATGAGCCTCTTCTAATTCCTAGCCAATGTCTTCACTGCCTCCAGGACAGCCCTAAAAACCAGATGTTGTTCTTCTCCTTACACACTACCCCCTTGGTTCCCTGTTGCCCATTCCTTGTGTGGCCCACAAAGCCCTTCACAGTCTGGCCCCAACCTGCTTCTTCAGTGTCACCTCCCGCCATCCTCTTCCTAACAGCACTTCCTGTGCCAGGCCACATGTGCACCACTCCCTCACCTGGCCACGCCCATTCACTGCCCCCTGCCTTGCATCTCTAGGTTCCTGAGATTCCAGCCAGCAAACTCCTGCTCCTTCCTTAAGACTCAGTGCAAAGATGCCCTCTGGTGTGCAGTTGACCTGCTCTGACTCCCCGTTCTAGACTAAATGCCAGTTGTCACGTGGTCCTTGATTGATAATATTCATCAGGAGCGATTATAATTGATCTGGGAGCTTCCTAGAAGTAGAGACCATTAGTATACTTAATAGTATACTTAGTAGTAGGGGGTGAGTTGGCTGGAAGATTGGCTGGGAAAAAAAAACACAAATTTATGGTCATGGAGCCCCCAGCAGCTATTTTACCTAGATCTCCAGTTTCACTAGAGAGAAACACATAATTGGTCTCATCTGGTTTCAAATTTATGACCCCAAATTTAAAATGTCACTTAACACTTCCTAGAAATCGTACTGTACTTCTTTACAAGATTATTTCACTCTTTCTATTTTCAGGTCTCTTTTACTTACCCTAATACTCTCCAACTTGCCCATTACCCTTGGCTCTCACTGACTTTGCTTCTGTCTCGTAAACACGCCAGCTTTGATCTTCCCTTAAAAACTTTGCAAGGGCTGTTCCTTCCGCTTGGAACGCCTCACCTTTCACCTTCTCAGAAAGACCTTTCCTTACCCCTCCTCCAGTGGCTGCCCAATAGTCAGTGTCATATCATCCGGTTTAAACCTCTACTTAGTAGGGATCATGATCTACCTCTTGTTGATTGGTTTGTTTGTTTTTGCTTTCTATTTATCTTCTTAAACTAGAATATAAGCTCTGCGGTATCAGGGACATTTTCTGCTCGTTTATCTCTGTATTCTTTTGTTATCAGTTGACTCACCTAAACTTTGTGATGTGATCTTTGAGGACCTTGTTAGACGTGCTCATATGTACTATTTCAGAGGAAGGAGCCCAGGCAGGGTAGTCTCATCTCTCAATTTTAAGTAGAGGTGGCACATTATGAAAATAAATATTTCTGTAGATTAGTGTGTATATCTTTTAAAAGGAGATTTTATCATTACCTTTTAAATAAACAATGGAAACTAGAGGGAGAAGAAAAAAGACCAGGAAGGAAGAGTTGAAGATATTTTCCTTAACCTTCTAGTGATAATAAAGCTTCATCATTTAATTTTTTACTTCTATTTCTGAGAGTTAATTTTATTGTATTTTTCTGTGTTTTCCCCATACAGCACACCTTCTTGGTTGAACTCATTATTGACTGACTGCAATGTGATGCAGGGTCTAGTTTGATTTCTGCCTGAATATATATACAACTTGTAGGCCTCACTTACCTCATTTGTAGAACAAGGAGTTTAGTATCTTCTAGCTCAAAGATGCTGTGACCGTGTGAGATAAGATTAGTCTTTCCATAGATGGTTGGGAGATTGCATCTTCTGTCAGTTCTAGAAATAATCACATGTTATTGTAATATTTCTTTTTTCCTGATAAACTCTTTGATACATCTGAATTCCTGTGGCAGTTACTTATTTCATGCATTATATTGAGAGATTTATGAAGAAATGTTAACAAACTAGAATTTCCACCACCTTTGAAAAACATTTTTCAAAACAGCATGCTAAGCCCCACGTTTTATCTATAAAATTTTGAGGTTGACTTTTCATATTAAATAGTCTTCGGCCAAAGCCAAAGATAATGTTATTAATGCTAGTAAAATTTTGCATTTATGTAATTATATTCGCTATGAGCTATTTTCATTGCTTCACTTGAACTGCTCTGAGAGAAAAGGAGCTGTTGCATTATGCAGTGGGATAGCCTGGTAAACAGTATGTGATAGAAACATCACCAAATCAGGACTTGGAAGTAAGAATAGCCATTATTCACCATGTACAGGCCCTGGTTCTAAAGCATTTTATATTTATTCAATAACTTACTCTTCACTACGACTACTACTGGTTACATTTTACAGACGAGGCACAGGAAAGTTAAGGATTTGCCCAAGATTACAGAGAAAGAAGCTCCAAAGTCCATACCTCTAACCATGAAGCTCTGTTGCCTCAGGAGGTAGAGGTCATGTTCCTTGCTCATACCGCCAGCACCCCCCATGACTTTTTAACATTTTATGCCAGTTGTTTGGGCTCTCTGTGCCTTTGTTTTCAACTGTAAACTGAGCAGGAGAATATCCGCACAACTTCTCTCATGAGACAATTTAAATAGTACTTAAGTAGATGATGGGTGTTTACTGTTTATACTTTTTAGATATTATTTTGAATCTACTCAATATTTAATAAAAATATTTTTAAAGAAAAGTGTTACATACATTGGATTTGATTTTGTATCGCTGGCTCTACATTTCAACAGACTATTAAAGAAAAAGCAAACACTTTGTGAAAATATATGGATTCAGTGGAATAGAGGATACAACTTGAAGAAGCAATCTAAAGTCACCTTGAAGAAAAATGGATCTTTAAAATTCAGCCTTAATATGAAAAATTATCCATCACATATTCCCACTCAAAAATCAATTTATAAATATAAAGACAGAGTGGAAGAAAAAAAAAGCAAGAAAATGCCCCAGAAAAAAATTGGAGAAAACTAAAGTGATGGATATTACACTTCTCAGTTATCTCAGTATATAAACATTCCTCACCTAAGACATATTTTTCTCAGGTTTCTCAGGCTTGGAGGTCATACAGTAATTGATATGTGGCTCAGCTTATTAAAAGTACTAGGATTCAAGTCTAGGTTTCCCTTTAAGCTCTCCTGGTGTTTAATTTAAAATAGAGAAAATCAAAATGAAGAAAGTGAAACAATAAAGAGCTTGCTGAGGAAGATGCTTTTCCTTCCTCCTCCATGGGGAACAGCAAGTCAACGAGGATTTGTCATCTAATGTTGAATGCCTAAGTTTCTGTGAGCTCTGAGTGCAAATGAATTAGTAGAGATCCTGAAGAAAGCTACAGCTGGCCACCTTATCAAGATGTCTTTTCCTACCCGATCTTGACTTTTTTTTCCCCCCTGAAGAGGGAATTCTGAGGCGTCTATATCAGGTTGGGTTGCTATCTCTAGCAAGGGCTTGTTTCCTATAAGGTTATTAAATGTTTCTACAAGGCAAAGAAATTTGGAGGATTTTTAAATGACATAGATTCTTGACAAATGGAGGATGATTGTATCAAAAGTGTAAGTGGCTGAACGAAGAGAAGATGAAGTTTCTTGACGTTTATATCCAAAGCTTATCTTTAAAGCATATCAACACTACTTCACCCAGTAGTTTATGAAAAATTTTAACACTTTTCTCGCTACACGTTTGCAAAAGCAGCCGCTTTGTGAATTTAATTTTAGAAGCAGATAGAAAAAGCTCTATAGAGCCTGTCAAAGCTATAAAATAGTTTGCTTGGAAAACACAGACAAATATCACTACAAGACTAAAAACAGTGAAAGACTATCTGTTTTCCCTTAGGGTTATTGCTTCACTTGTGGGTCTGTCCAATTTCCAGCTTTCTAGTTGTTTTCTTTATTGAGATTAAGTATCCAGCGTTAACACATTGATGTGTCTAGAAGAAAGACATTTTGGCTAAGAGGATGCAGGACTTAGGAGTCCATGTTTCCTGCCATATTGAAAGAGTCCTACAATACTGTGAGGCTCTGAGTACTTCGTATTGAAAAAAGAGGTCATTAGGTCGGCTAAGTCAAATTGCAGCTTATAAAGTTGATCAATGATTAGAGATTTGTCTTGGTTTTTAAAATGGCTTTGACTTCCAAGTTATACCTCATTCACATTTATCTATTTATTTTGTCAGTGGGGTCAGTGGTGGTAGAAGAAGACACTTCTACTTTGGGAATTGGGATCATACATTCTATAACCGATTGCAGAGAGAGGACTTTTGTGTCTTTAATCATTGTATATTAAAACAAGATTGGAGGACAGCATCAATTTCAATAACTCTGTGTAACTTCCATTTATTTTATTTCCTAAAGGAGTTGAGTTGTATTAAATTTGGGCAACTACTAGTTTTATGCCACCAAACATAATAGATTATGAAATAACCTTTAAATGAAGTCTCTCTGTAGCCTTCTAGTGAGCAGTTACCCCCACAGTGACATATCTGAACATGGGGCCATCTGGGTACCTCAAGCATTATTACCCCAAATTTGTGTCCTAATGCATCAGCCCGATAACACTGTGTGACAGAACTGCTCTTAACTTCTCTCTACCTTATTACAGTTTTCTTAAGTAATCTCTGTGCCCAACGTGGGACTTAAACTCATAACCCTGAGGTCAAGAGTCCCATGCTCTACCAACTGAGCCAGCCGGGCTTTATTTTACTTCATTTTAACCTTAAAGAAAACAACGAACACTTGATAAATTACTATGGTTTGGGATCACATCTACAAAAAGAAAAACTAAGTTTTTAAAATAAATCCAGCTATAATTTTAATTACAAGATCTATTTTTTAAAAATATTTAACCACTGTTTCTCTACATATATATAAAGCACTGTTTCTCTTTCATTCCCGGCCCACCCAACCTTTAAGGTGTTGTTCCTGTACTTTGTACCAACTGGTCAGCTTCCTGCCAGAATTTCCTTTATTAATATTGGTAATTCCCTTACTGAGTCTTTGAGAATGGATGAAGTTGATCTAATAGCCATTCATTCAAAGGTTCTCTTGAGAGTAGTTTGCTTTGTTCTTGAGTATCTGTGAAGGTATGCTCCATTGCGAATTAAACCTTTTTAGCCACAGAGTAGAAGATGACAGAACCCCATCAGCCTTGTCAGGAGAAGTTCCCTGACCTCATTATTGCTAATGGATCATGGTAATTCAGCCTGTTGTGAAATCTCATGTTCAATTATGCAGGATAATGAGTGACTCAAAACTTAATATGTCTCAACCATAGTCCTTATTACAGGGTTTGTTTGGCTTCTTTCAAAAGTGTAAGGTTTTAAGTAGATTGGTTCACTTTTATATCCAAGCAAAAGTCATCACCAAAATCAGCCTGTCCTGATTTTAAAAATCTGATTTGATTTTTAAAGAAGAGAGGATTGCTGTGTAACTTTATTCACTCATCCTTTTGTAGGAGAGTTAGGACAGGTTTATTCATTTTTAAGTGTTAATTCTGGAATTCTAAAAGCATGCAAATGGCATTTGTCTTTGGATTCACAAAAACTCTAGATGTTCAGAGTTTGAATTATTTAAACTCCCACAACACATGCACTTTTGCTTTTCAAGCATGAGTTATAATTTAATTAAAAACTTCTGGTGCATTGCTTGCATTTTAAATATTAATATGTTCCATGGATCACTTTCGATTATCTACTGTCTTGAAATTCTTGAAGATGTCAGATTTTTAAGATTCCCAAAGTTGCACTTGGAATCGTCTGTTGAGGCAAAGGGGACTGTGATAATTACACACATCCATTAGGATCAGCAGAGGAGATAAACTTTGGGGAGCCTTAATGGGCACGTCTCAGTGACAGCTAGCAAAGAGCATTTGGCATGATTAAGGATGGATTTGAACGCAGTTGAAAATCTACTCTCATTACGGACACAGTGGAAGTTGCACTACAAATGTTAAATCCCCCAGAAGAAGAGTGGCGTGGCAAGGAAGCTTTGAAATCCACTGTGGCCATCAGCCAAATTATTCTCTTTCCTTTATGTCTTTCTGCTGTCAGAATCACTTTGCGATGCCCAGCTCGACACCCTACATCTTTGAAAAGAGGCAACCTGTTGCTCTCTGTATTTCAGATTGTCCGGAGATACGTCAAGGACTGGCTTGAGAGAAAGAAACCGCCTCTCGGCGCCGCCAGCAGCAGCGTGCTTCTCCTCATCATCTATACCACGTTCTGCGACACGTTCTCTAACCCGAGTATTGACCTCGATACAGTCAGCCTCGTCCTCGTACTGTTCATAAGTAAGTGGGAAGATGGGATATTCTTGCTGATCCCCTCAGTCTCCTCGGGAGCCGCGTGTAGCCCTTTGTGTCCCCTGCATCATTCCGAATGTCAGTTTGGTTAGGAAACAATACTGAGCTCCATCTTCTGTGTGCTCAGTGACTCGGTCGTGTGCGTGTGTGCTTCAAGATGACATCCGCTACGTACTTATGATTTAATGTCCTTTGTTTTTTATGTGTGATTTATAATAGTTGATGCCAGATGAAAGAAGCCATGGGATCTGTCACATTCAAATGTTAGATTGAGCACTTTTTCGCCAATTTATTTTACTATAACTTGGAGCTGATCTTACCCTTTATTGTGAGTTAAAAGTAGGATTTATTCACTTGATACTGTCATTTTCCAAGTATAATAATTGACTGAATTAGTTAAAATGTGGATATTTACATCATCTTTTCTATTAAAAGATACTCAAGGTAATATCATTTCGTTTTAAGAAGCGGCGAACTATGAAATGCAAGTAACTGCAAGGATCAAAAATCAGCCTTTTGTTCTGTTTATCCTGTAATGCCAAAGATAACTTTGTAATTATAATACCTAAGAATCTTTTGTTATTAAAATCAACATGAGTTATTCCAAAATATATATTATATGCTACTGCAGTTTTGCTCTTTGCTATAAACACCCATAGCGTAAACCAGCTCTTTCTAAATTGAACGAATTAAATAACCAAGTCTCCGATCAAGGAGGGTTTTAGATTTGCAGAGTAGTAGACATCATGATGATGCCTGGGGCTATCTTCCATAAGAACAAGTTGAGACCCACTAACTTCAGTGATTCTATCAGTTTCGCAATGTAGGTTTGTTTTTCTACTTGAGTTCCTATAAGTTGCAGATAAAATTAAGCACACCAGTAAATATGCTACAGATATCTTTATACCCTTAATTTAGATTCACTTTTTTTTTTCCAGTATTTTCTGTTCAGCTGAGTTTCATGCTTTTAACCTTCCTCTTTTCAACAAGGTAAGTGATGTGGTATCTCTCGTGGTTGTTAGTTTTCTAAATGACAAATGGCGCTATTTACTTGGCTTTTCTGCCTCTCTGCTGTTCTAGTGTTTCTCCTGACTCCTGACCATTCCGTCTTGCTCCTGCCACCCTCAGGTTGCAGACGTTTCCAAAGGGTTTGTCTATGGCCCTTGTGTCATCTGCTCCCATCGTGTGCTTAGGCGGCCTTCTCTGTTCTGCTGGCTCGAGCCGTCAGCTTCCTGCTGAGGATTTTCAAGCCCAGACCTTCCATTCCGATGGTTTTCCTGAGTTCTAGCACTATTTATCACTCACCATCTAGATAGCTTCACCCATCTTAATAAGACCTCGGTCTCAGGATGGAATTCAAATTTTCCCCCAATACTTCCTGTCTCATTTCTTTACTGTTAATGGGATCACCATCCATAGAGTTACTCAGACCAGAATCCTCTGCATCACTACTTTAAAAATGTATTGGCCCTACTTCTGTAATATTTTCTGTGCTCTCAAAGCGGCGTCCCTAATTCAGGCTCTCATTGCCTCTCTTCTCTGTGGACTGTTGCAGTGGGTATTTTATACGTGTCTTCATTTCTAAGATGAACTTTTCTCATTAAAGTTCTCATACTAGCTCTTCTCAGAGATCTTCAGTGGTTCCAGCGCCCGTAGAATGAAGTTCATTTTGGGGGGCTAGGGGAACCACTATTCGCATTCATGCTATCTAAGCTTTAGGTTGAGGTGGAATCTTTGCTGTTCCCTGGAGGAACCTCACACATCCTCGTTTCTAGTCCTTGCTCGGGCTGTCCTCATTAAATTGGTCTCTGTGCCCTAGTTCATCTTTCCTGTTCGTAAAGGCACACCTCTAATGTAGCTTCTTCCGCCAGTGCTATACATTCCCCAGATACTATTTAAGCCTTCGGTATGAGGACGTTGTCACAGTGAGCACCACAAAGAGCTGATTCTGACCTTGCATGAGTTTATAGATGGGATAGATATCTGATAATTAAGTGTCCTGCCAGTGGACAGTGAGCCAACCTGGAGTCAATTCAAAGAAGAAAGCCCTTCCAGAGAGAGTGGTAGAGCAAGGCTTCATGGAAGAGATGGGATTTGACATGAGTTATAAAGAATGGCTAATTATTCAGCAAACCAGCAAACCGAGATGCAGGCACTGTGCTGGGGACTATACATATGTTCTTTCATGAAAGTCGGACAGCAAAGACTATGATATGATACATTTTTGTTGCTGTTTTGCTGATGAGGACCTGTACTTAGAGTAGTTTAGTGTAATAGCTTGCCTAAAACCAGATTTTAGTAGCTTAATAACAGATGGCAAAGAGTACGTGTGGAATTGAAATCCATTTCCATCTGACACCTTGATGGGGGAAAAAACCCCAATAATGCAGATGTGGGACACACACACACACACACACACACACACACACACACACACATACATACACAGACATGGTGGAACAGTAGGAGTAGGAAAAGATTAAAAACTAGTAACAGTAACTAGAAGGGCAGGCTTAGGCCAGATTGCCAGGTGATAGCAGTGAGTTGCCATGAGGGAAAAGGCCCAGGGTTTTTGTTTTTCAGTTTTTGGGTTTTTTTGGAGAGAGAGTGTGTGTGCTCATGCATACGCAAGCAGCGGGGGAGGGCAGAGGGAGAGGAAGAGAGAATCTGAAGCAGGCTCCACACTTAGCACAGAACCTGATGCGGGGCTGGATCTCAGGACCGTGAGATCATGACCAGAGCTAAAACCAAGAGTCGAACGCTTAACCGACTGAGCCACCCAGGCGGCCCGGGCCCGGGTTGTTTCTGAGATCCGAAACACTGGCAGAGCAGCGGCTGGTTCAGGCCTCGCATTAGGCACTTGGCCCTTCCAGCACTTGGCATAGCGTGAGGCTGATTGTAAACAGTCAATAAAAATTTATTGATTGGTGTAATCTGAACCATTTTCCCTAGCTTGTGGTTGTGATTTAAAGTAAGAGTGAAGCCTCGAGCCATTAAGACACCGGGAAAATGTGACTTAATTTAAGGGTAGTGTAGGAGTCGGAGCTGTTTTAAAGTTCTTTTTATAAATGGTTTGTTATGTCGCCCTAGAAAAGATGTTTGCCTTTCACCAGCTGTTTGTGTGCGGGTCCTTGTGGCAGAAGTAATATCAGAACCACTTATCCTATCCTGTCAGACTGGGCAGGATGCAGATATCCAGTCAGTGCTTGAAAACGTGCTGAAAAGCACAGAATGGCCGCCGCTGGAATGGCTGAAGGAGGGATGGTGTCACAACTGGTTGAATTAAAAGTGAGAATTTTCAGTGTGGAGCAGACTGGATTTTCATAAGGCCTTGAGATCTTAAGACCGTTTTGTTCAATGAAGTTCCGTTGCATTTTGAACTTGCTCAGCCGACTGTCGGACACGCACATTCTTGGACAAACAGCAGAATAGGGAGTGGCTCTAATCATGTTCCTCCCAAAATGTTCCATTAAAAATTGGGGATTTTTCAATTGAACGAAATTTGGAAGATGGTTGGTTTTTGGTTTGTTGGGTTTTTTTTTTTTTTCATTATGAGAGACCTCATTTGTGTCTAAAGATTTTATTGGAGAAATAAAAGATACCAGTGTTTACCGAGCCTTGCTCTGTGGCAGACTGTGCTGGGGACTATATGTATGTTCTTTCATGAAAGTCTGACAGCAAAGACTATGATACAATACATTTTTGTTGCTGTTTTGCTGATGAGGACCCGTACTTAGAGTAGTTTAGTGTAATAGCTTGCCCAAAATCAGATTTCAGTAGTTTAATAACAGATGGCAAAGAGTACGTGTGGAATTGAAATCCATTTCCATTTGACATTTGCCCACACTTTTTCCACTACACTAAACTACTTCAGTTACTCTTAAAATGCGTATGTGCTTGTTTTGGTTTGGGAATCTGTAGAGACTATTTAACTGGATTCTTCAAGTTCACTCACACAAACAAATTAGTCAAAGACGCCGAAAGTGTGAACTAGGACCCATTGGTTTATATTCTGCTGAGTTTCATGTTCTCTTCCTACTTTTTGTTTCTTTCTACTTAAAATTAGTGGAATTGGCCTGTGGTTTGTTTTTCAGCTTTTTCTTACCAATTCATTAAATCTAACACCAGTCCAGATATCAAGAGACAAAAATCTCAGCATGGAAATCGGTCTCTCTTTTTTAGACAGTGTGCCACTGACTCCTGATGATGGAAGTTTAGCATGAACCAGGAGAGACCCAGCAGAGAAAATTGAACTTTCCTACAACACCCCTCTTACCTGGTTAACATTTCTTAGATTTACTGACCTGACATGTTAGCTTTCTAATGTCTGGCACGTGAACTACTACTCTGAGTATTTAAAATACATTTTAGAGTTACTACTCTGTGTTCTTATTTGTCGACAGAATAATGTCAGGGTTAAAAATTCCAATTCTAGAGTCAGACAGACATGAGTTTCAGTCCTACTTAATAACTTTGTGACTTTTCTCATTCCTCATTTATAAAACGGAGATAGTAGTAGGACCTACCTCATAAAGTCATTTGGTGAATTGAACAATATGCACGTAAAGCCCTCATCACAACACCTAGTGTATATATTAAGTGCTCAATAAATGTTAGCAACTGTCAAGTGTTTATTATACCAAAACAATTTATCTATATTATTGTACAAACTAATGATGGAAGAGAAGAAATTAGCATTTCTAGCTTTGTAGTACATTCTCTTTGATGTTACACTGTCACAGATGCTAGGAGACGAGAGTTGATTCATCAAACCACGAGTCAGCTGTCCGTAGTACCCTGTCCATAGTCTGCAACCTGGGGAAGCTGTCAGAGTTAAAATAAAATGTTGAAAAGGTTAGAAAAAGAAAGCAGTAATTGTGAGCCTTTAAAAAATACATAAAAGACAGTTTGGAAAGCTGATAACTAGAGTAATAGAAACCCAGAGTATCACTGGAGTGACAAAAGAAACTATTGAGAATGGAAAAAAAGAAGAGAACAAATTTTGAATATTTGTATACGTGTTTTCATCCCTATCTCAGTACATTTTTAATCGGATATCTCATTCGGCTGCTTATTGTAGCCCTGGGAGGGAGGGAGCGAGAGAGGGAGGGAAGGAAGGCAGGTATTAGTATTAATGGTAAGTCTTACTATTTCAGACATGAGGCAACTAAGCCACAGAGCTCTGGGTAACTCGTTTAGTGGCACACAGCTAATGACAGATGAGGGCTTCTCCTAAAATTAAGTAAAGACAAAACACAGGTACAGAGGTTAACAAAAGAAAGTATTTCACGTGGAAGTTTCCTCCTCTAAAAACAGTGGGCTTAGATGGAACTCTCTCAGAGGACCTTTTCTGCTCCACATTCTGTGATTCTACTAGTAAAACCTTCTGACATGTTTTCCTTTGTGAGTACTGCAGAGAAAGGCAAGATAAATATTATGTGGAAAACACCGATTGAAAGCTTTGTAAAAGAGCATAAAAAGACCAGTTGGGAGGAAAAGGAAATAAACATCTCAAGGGAAGCCAAAGTGATCAAAAGAATTATAAAAACAGGATAAAAAGAAAATCAATATTAAAAAGAGATAAGGTAGAGCTAGAAAATAAATAGTAATGTGATTCCTTTCAAGAGCGTGAGCCGACACAATAGAGACGTTAATCACTGAAGATAATTATAGTCATTACCACTTAAATATAATGCACAGGCTGCTTGGTGTCTCTGGGTGTCGTCCTGACTTTCTGCCGTTAGGCCACCCCTTGACAGAGCGCGGCTGAAGGAAGGCTACACTGAGGTAGCAGCTGTCCTGCACTGAAGTGTGGGGTCGTGTTTTGGTTTTGGTTTTGGTTTTCTTAATTTCCTTCCTAGAAAGCCAGCTTGTCTCCAGTTTGGGGCAGCCTCCTTCCTGGCCGTGTGTGACTTGAGAGAAGTTGTTCAGCCTTGTTGTGCTTCGAGTTCCCTTTTCAGAAAAAGCAGGCAGGAGTAGTGCCCTCCAGCTTCTAAGTGTGTTCCAAGAAGAAGGAAGCCCCGGGAGTAGAGTGCCTAGAAGAATGCTCAGTGTTTCCTGATGCGGTGGTTCAGCAGCAGCCCCCTCCTCTCCCTCGTGGATGGAGGCTTCCGCGAGCATTGGCTCTGTCGGCTTTCCCCACGGCCCGGGCTGTGGAGCAGTCTGTTTCCTACACATGGCGTGGTTAGGGAGAATATCGTTCTTAACCTTTAACCGTCCATTTTTATGTGCTGATACTCCCTCCCCACCGACGGACCCGGTGTCAGTAGAACCGTAGGGCAGTGTTCAGATAGGGCTGGAAACTTCCCGTGCGGGCCGAGCGTCAGCCACCGTACCTGAAACAGGACAAGGAAGCAGGTCTTGCAGATAGCCTTCTTAGCTGCGCTGTGAGTGCTGCTCCGACCCACGGCAGCCAGCCCCAGGTTCAATCAGGGCCTGCTCGGCCAGAGAGATTTTGACACACTGGAAATGTGCTACAGCCTGGAAAAGAGCAAGCTATCCAGCAGAACAAAGTTCACCAAAGGAGAAGTGTATTGCCAGACGCTCGTGGAAAAAAACAAACTGCATAATCCACATGCAGCAGCAATGGGTTGTGATCAAGGGCAGCAAGAGACGACAGAGGCCTTTGTAGCGTCACCAACACCACAAGCATGGCGGGCGAACAGCCTCCAACTAGGCCAGTTTGTTATGCCGCCTGCTCTACAAGCACAGGTGGGCCTTCATTCCTGTACGAGGCTTTATTCACTGGGAATTGACTCTGTTTCCTACTCCCTGATCGGCCTCTTTCAAGTTTTCTAATTTCTTGGGTTCCCAGGCCTCAGTATTAACCTCAGACTCCGTGGATGAGTGAAGTGCCTCATGCTTTACAAAGAAAGTAAAGTCTCTGACATAAATTGCCTCTACTTTCCCATTCTCTACCTGAAAATATTCTGTATTTTTCACTCACTCTGTCTTCTTTTATGTCCAGTTCACGGACGAGGAAATAAGCCCTCTCAGGCTAACCCCTCAGCCTGGGCCTCTTGGACCTCTCCAAGGATCTGGTTTCATCAGTTGTTTCTACCCACTGGGCCTTCACTCTTTCTGCGTGGTCATGTTCAGACTCCCATGACCTTCTTCTCTTTACCAGATTTCTTGAAAACAAGGTACCCTCTCACTAATACAAATTCCATTCACTCAACTCCTTGGCCTCCTCCCCAGACCCCACTGGGCTGCCTCTTCCTTCCCATTTTCATTAACCCCCTAGTGCTCCTCTTGATCCTATGCGCTCGAAGTTTCTTGAAGCTTCTGGTTTCTCTTTAATTCCTCCTCCTCTCTCAAAGTAACAGTAACAATAAAAAGATCAGCTAGCTTGTGTTAAACACTTGCAATATGCTAAATTCTTAACAAACATTGGTATTTATCCTCACAATGACCCCTAAGAGGCCAGCGGTATTATCCCCATTTTCTCTATAAGCAAAAGGATGGTCTGGATTGAAATTCAAGTGGGTCTTCCCCCAAAGCCTACGTTCTTAAGCTGCTGGGAGGGAATATTTCACAGAGGTCAACAGATGACAAGCTCTTTTAATTCTGTCTTCATGTCTCTTACCAGCATCCCTGCCCTCACTGTGATTCTTCAGGCTCTTATAGCTTTCTGCTTCCTGCCCAGCCTCATCATCGCCCATCTTTCTTACACTGCAGTGGGTTACTCCTCCCGACCTCCTTAGCCCATCTTGTCAAGTCTACGCTCCTGGTCACAAGCCAGCGTCCCTGCACTCAAGTCAGCCTGAAGAGTCTGCTCTTTGCCATCTGCCCCCTTGACCCCCAGATTTCAGTCTCACTGTCCCTTACCCGAAATACACACCCACCCATGTCTAAACGTGTCCTTTAAAGCCCAGCTCAATGGTTATTTCCTTCAAGAAGATTCTCTGTGTGCTCCATCATTATCCCCCATTCCCTGCCAAGCTTGAGATAATGCTTTTCTTTGGTGCCATAACCCTCCCACCCCCTCTTTTTCTCTCTTTCTCAATCTCCCTCATATATTTCGTATATATGTATAAAATATGCGTGTTATTATGTATATTACCATCTTTAGGCCTACATGATGAACTAAGGGATCAAGGAATATGTCAGCCATGTAGTTCAGTGTTTAAAAGGAAGAGTGATATCACAATATAAATATGAGAATAAAATGTGGGGACAGTAAGGCAATCTTATTAGACTCAAGTGATACATATCCATGAGAATCCTCAACTGAGGTGAGACACCAAAAACTCAGTCTGGGACTGAGTTTTGTTATCCAAAAAGAGCAGGAGGTAAGACTAGTTAGGAAGCATGAGCACACATGACTTTTAAAAGGAGAGAAGACCAAAGGGCAATTTTCATATTCTCTTAACACAGGGGATGAGGAGGAGGGGGAGGCCCTTCTCCCTTCCAGTGAGTATATAACAAAGAACACAAGATGTGTGGATCTATTCAGGGAAGATTTTTCTCCCAATGAAAGTTATATGTGAGGATGAGGTTACTAAGGAAGGTGGTGGGATCACTTTCTTTAGAGATCCTTAAAAATTGGATTGATTGTTGTATCCAAACTATATACATTGAGTCAGGTTCTGGAGCATTTTCCATTTGCTAACTCGGGGCAAGGAATGAATGGACTCACTGTACCTTCAAATCCTGATTCTGCAGGAAGGAGTAGTTTCTAACATATCAAGCACACTAACAACAACAACATTTCTAATCCTTTTCGCTCCTGGTTCTCTAAATCTTTATGTTATAAACCAGGAAATATGAATATGAAATTCCCCAGTACTGACCCCCATAATATTTAATGGATTTTAGCTAAGTAAGAGTTTTTTAATGCTTAACATATTACATAACAGTAATAGAACATAGCAGTTAAGAGCATAGGCACAGAAGCCAGACTTGATTTGAATCGGGACTGTCATTTTCTAGCCCTGGGGCCTTGGATAAGCTACACAACTTCTGTGTGCCTCAGTTGTCTCCTCTGTACATAGTTATATTGTATTGCCTACCTTATGGGATAGCTGTCTTCAAATGTATAGACTTTAGAGGAATATCTAATACACAGTAACAGCTCGAGGAATGAATACTTGTTATTTGTACTAAAAGATATGATGTTAAATCTTTGTTCATACCATGTATTCCTCCAAAGGGTGTGTTTGCTACCAGAAAGGTATGCTGCTTCTTGAGGGAAGCAATTATGGAGATACATTAATGCTTTCGAGCCACTAGAATTAAGGTCAAGTGATAGCCTGGTAACTACTAACAGAGGTGCCCACTGCATGATTTTCACAAAGCCCTGAGTTATAGGCTGATTGTATGATCTCCAGAGAATTCCACCACACATTTTTTAGAGCAACTTTATTTTTAATAACCAATAACTAGATACAGTGCAGCTGTCCTTCCATAGGTGAATGGTTATACAATTATGGTACATGCATATCATGGAATGCTATCTAGCAATAAAAGGAACAAACTATTGATACACACAGCAAGTTGGATGACTGTCTAGGGAATTGTGCTGAGGGAAAAAAGCCGATCCCAAAAGGTGACATACCGCATCACTCCACATATAGAACATTTTGAAATGAAAACATTTTTGTACAGCTTGGTGGTTGCCAGAGGTTAGGAATGGGGGTGGGGAGAGGAGATGGGGAAAAATGGTGTGCACCACACATTTTAAAGACTTTTTCTTCCTGGATAAATGACTCAGGAATGATTCTCTAAAAAGAAATTCAGACACTTCTCTACATTTGGGCATAGAATTACTTCTGTTACCAGGATTGATCAGAAGGGTATTAACATGAAGGTAGGTACTACATTTGATTTAGGATATGTTAAGTAGGCTTTTTATACAAGTATTTGTAAAACACTCTTTTTGCCCCTAGGAATAA
Source organism: Ursus americanus (assembly GCF_024610735.1). Classification (NCBI taxonomy): domain Eukaryota; kingdom Metazoa; phylum Chordata; class Mammalia; order Carnivora; family Ursidae; genus Ursus; species Ursus americanus. The sequence continues at coordinate 35,346,614 of NC_142139.1, read as the reverse complement.
TTCGGGTTTCACACCAGCAGACACTGTGGCTATCATTTTCTGTTCTACACACAAATCCCTCACACTGGGTAAGTGATTCATAGAGTTAAAAACCAACTTCATATTATCCTCAGACAGTTACGTTTTACGATTTTGAAATTTAAGCAGCTCTTCAAATGAAGTGGAATGGAGCATTGTCCACTCTGTTAGATAAAGAACGAAAGCAAGGTGAGGGTGGGTCATTCCTTTTAAATACCATTACTTGATCAAACCAGTTTTTGAAGGCCTAAATTTAATAGTGTAGGATTTAGTTTAATTTGTAATTATGTTTTGATACTCATAAAAGGGTTTCAGTGTAGAATGTTAACATTAATAGCCAGGGGAGGGGGTGGCAGGGATGGGGAAGGGTAGGGAACTTCTGAAAAGGAATGGGCAAAAACTTGGCTTTGGAAGGCTCTAGAGTTGCCCCTGGAAAATATTAACTTATTTTTTTGAAGCTTGGAGCAAGGTAGAGCTATTGTTACTCTAATCTGATATTGACATTAGTTTAAAGTTCATTTCAGAATGTTATTTCTGTAAAGAAACACAATGTAATTATCATTAATTCAATCTAATTAGCACCTAAAGTGAAATGTTTATTTAATGGACAAAACTAGATCAAGAAGAAAACTACTATTTTCTACTAAGCTTTATCCAGTATAGTGGCATTATCCCAATATATAGGTTATAAAGGTCCAGGCATCTGAATCCATGTTTTTAGTCATTAAAAGTCATTAAGTTATCAGGAACGTTCTTAAAATACACATCATTTACAAACTCCTTGAGGTAGTAGACACATTGCGGTAAAAACTTGCGTTAAAAATTTCTTTACATTTTAGCATGAGACTTACTTAAGAAAATGAAAAATCAATGACATTGCTCTGTCTGCTCATGTGCAAGTTCAGTCTGTAAGCTAGAAAACAAAGACATTTCATAATGTTTTTACTAACCCCAAGCATATTTGTTTGATAGAATCTATTGTCAGTCTTGCCAAATTTGGAAAATGATTTAAAAATTGGACAAACTCTTTAAGGAGCACTTGCTATCTAGGGCTTCAGCTTATTTGAATAAATGATACACGGTTGATGTTTGAGGATCAACCCTTGAATAATGCGAGGGGGGGGCTTGGGGGAACTTCCCCCTGCACAGTCAAAAATCCGTGTATAACTTTTGACTCCCCAAAAACTTAACTACCAAGAGCCTACTGTTGACAAGAAGCCTCACCGGTAACAGTCAACTAACACGTATTTTGTATGTTATATGTATATACTGTGTTCTTACAATAAAGTCAGAGAAAAGAAAATGTTATTAAGAAAATCATAAGGAAGAGAAAATACATTTACAGTCCTGTACCATGTTGATCGAAAAAAATATCTATGTATAAGTGGACTCCTGTAGTTCAAACCCATGTTGATCAAGGGTGAACTGTATTGAATGTTTATACCTTGCAGTATTTCTGTTCGGCTTTCTTCCTAGTATCATCAAATTGAAGTCGAGAGTGCTTTGGAAGCCACATTCCAGTCCTGACTTTGTGACTCTGGACAAATTACTTAACCTCCCTGAACTTTAGCTTTCTCATCTGTAAAATGCGGCAGAATAATACTCACTTTGTGAAGTTTATTAAGATCAGAGATAAAATGTGTTAAGTACCTAGCACAGTACTTGGACATAATAGATAGTCAGTACCCAGCATAATGTGATCAGTCATTGCACTGTGTGTAGACGGCTACAGACTACATTCTGTAGCCCACCTACAGAACTCAGCATGCTGCCTAACTCTTTTAAGCAGTAGCTGTTGTTAATAGTTATTATTAACTCTATTAGTTACGATTGTGTCACCATTTCCAGGGTTCCAGTCCCCTGACCCCTTGTCCTCTAGATTTTCATGTAATCAGTGTGGTTTAATTTTTGACTTCAAAGAAATCATCTTGCACTGTTCTCCCCATGCTGTTATTGTGCTGTGATGTCTAGTGCTCCAGGTCTCCTGGAAAGTAAGGGGCTGTTACAAAGGTAGGGAGTCCAGAGGCAAGAGCTGCCAGGTGCCTCAGACATCCAGAGCCAGCGATCAAATGACCCCATGTCTTCAGAGAAGGTGCTGAGCCATGGCTGAGCCAGATACACTCCTGTGTTGCTGCCATGGGCTTTTATTTATTTTTTTAAAAGATTTTATTTATTTATTTGAGAGAGAGACAGAGATAGCAAGAGAGAGCAGGAGCGGGGAGGAGAGAGTTCAGAAGCAGGCTCCCCACTGAGCAGGGAGCCTGATGCGGGGCTCGATCTCAGGACCCTGGGATCATGACCTGAGCCGGAGGCAGACGCTTCATCGACTGAGCCACCCAGGAGCCCCTGCAATGGGCCTTTAAACCCCAGACAGTCCTAGGGGTTCACTTTTGTCAGGAAAACTACAATGGATGTTTTGTCTCTCTGTGATGTTCTTCTGTGCTGGAGCTGGCCGTTTTGAGCAAAGAGCTCAACCCAAGAAGTGTAGTGCAGCTCCGTCAGTGTCCTTTCCTTTTCTGTAAGTAAAAAACCTACCCGTTAGATCTTTTTCTTTTTTGTCTTTTTATTTTTCTTAATCTCAAAGCGATATTCTTCTGTTCTGGATGCTTTCTGAAACCTAATTTTCAGGCAAACAGGTGCTCTGAACACCAATCAGAAGCAGCTGTTTTGCTAAAAAGGTTTGAGTTAACTCGACTTTTGTCTGCTTGTGTACTTTGTTTTTGCAGCGTTCTCCCGTGAAATAGATCCTTAGATCCTCCAATAAGATACTAGCGTGGTATCTAAGTAACCATAGAGTCTAAATCCTTAGTTACTTTCATATCATGATAGCCTTGAGCACTCTTAGAATTGCAAGACCTAAATACTTGTCCTCACTCTTCACTGAGACATCCCCAGGCTTGTTTCTTAGCTCTCAGATTCGGGAATTTCACTTCCAATCTGACTAGTCTGTCGTGCCTTGATCATACCAGGCTTCCTTCCTGCAGGCTCCGAGGTAGCATTTAGAAATATGACCTCTTTGTTGCTTATTCAGTGAGGTGACATGAATTGCCCTTGTTCCAGCAGCACCTTTACTTCTACCTGTAGCAAGGGGTGTCCGACTCAACATCATTAGAATGGCCTTGGTAAGCCCCGTAATTTCACTGTCTCCATTTTCACAAAATGCAAGGCGTGCTGCCTTCTCCTGGTGACCTGACATCACTGGTCTAGAGGATATGCCATGACAGTGGCCTGAGCTACAGGCCAATAATTATCCTAGGAGAACTTCTTATCTGCATGGAAATGAAAGAACATCACACTAAGTGTGAAAAATCCATATTCCAGAAAGCAGGGAATGTATTTCAGAAAATATCGCTCAGAATTATACTGTCTCTCACCTCTCACACAAAAATGGAATACAATAGATTATAACATATTTGGCATTTAGAAAATATATCTACCCCTTTCGAGATCATTATCAAAATATTTTTTCTAGCGATTTTGTGTACATACAACAGACACACGTGCACACGTGTAATATCTCCAATAGAATACATTAATACATTATGAGATACTGTTCATTATTATATACAGTATTTGTATTTAAGAATAAATCATTGTAGGCCAAGTGGTACCCAGGTGCCTAATGAACCAAAGATGAAGACTCTCGCGTGAGAAGCCTTCTGAATATTCTCTTTTACACACACTTCCAGTTTATTTTATTGGTCTTGCTTTTGCCCTGTCTCAATCTTCTCAGTGTACCTGCATCTACACAGATGCTGAATTTGATTCATTGCTTTTATTAGTGCATTTGCCATTGATTGATTAGTTCTTCGTATTAGTACTTTTTCTATTGATTGATTGCAGATGAAGTGACTATTTGACCTTTAATTATGAGGCTTCCTATTGGAAATGACATTGAGCTATGGCTTCACATAATCCATCTGGAAAGCCTGACATGATGCCATTCCCTGGAGTTCGTTCAGGAAGAAAGAGGAGGCCTGCAGGAAGCACAGAGCTATCACTGTGCTTCATCTAAAACAATCCTAGAGGGCTTGTTTGCTGCTCTCCTAGACTTCAACTCAGGGTTGGAGGTAATTTTATATTTTGTCAAGACAGCATCACTTGCTCTGGATTGCCGTAAAAGCCACGAACTCTCCCAGACTCTTCTGTAGTTTGATGCCGATATCCGTATAATAATAATCTGTGTCACCGTAATGACAAGATATTTTCCATAGCAGAGATTGAAGAACGGCTTGTACCCTGGTTAACAGTGGCTCAGTGCACAGTCAATAGATCTCATCAAGAAAGAAATTCGATCCAAGATACTCTGTGGAATTAGTATTTCACTTTTATTTGTCCTTTTTTCTTGAGTATTCCAATCACTTTGCTGATCTAGAGTTCCAATATATGTAAAAAACATTCTCACAACACCAAGAAAGACGATGTTTCATGATGTTTGAAGTCCTTAAGTTAAGTGAGTGTTTATGTTCGTTTGTAATGTTAAGTAGCAAAATGAAAGCACACACTCTTAAGGCATGTCAGCTGACTACTGGCCGTCCATTGTGAGATTCTCAGTCATTTCTCCTTTCCAAAAGCATTTCTGAGTTGGAAGACTGCTACTGAAATTTTAGAATATCATGATCAACACTTATTAAAAGTCCACTATATGTCTTACGTTTGTAGACACCGCGTACAAAGGCGAATCAAGGCAGGCATTCCCTCACGTCGTTTATCCTTCATTATGAGGCCATGGTTGCAGCTACACAGCTGAACTGTGACAAGAAACTATGCACTAAGCAAAACAAATACAACTTTTTGGTAAGGCATGGGATTCTGCAAAGAGTGGAAAGAACACATCCCTGATTCTAGCCGGGATTCAGGTTCCAATTCTCTCACCAAAAGCTGAAACAAATCACGTAACTGCTGTGGGCCTCAATTTCCACATCTGTAAAATGAGAAGATGGACAAGACAACACGTGACATTCCTCCAGGCTTCAGTTTCTGTGAGTCTGTGCTCAGTAACTGATATTTCCGTTCTTTACACTCCAAGTTTCCCTGCAGTGTGTGAAAGAGAAAAGAGTTCGTGAACAGTTATGTAAATAACGCTACAATGTTACACAAAGGAAATACAGTTCTTGCTTCTTCCGAAAGACGTTAAAAAATACCTTCATACTCCAAAGAGTTTCATAAGAGAAAAGGAATCTGCAAAGGATCTTATTTTCAGTTTTACTTGGAAGCTATTTGAGAATGAGACAGGACTACCTGTAACTTGGGCTGAAAAAGATCGTTTAATAACATCTGCGTTATTTTCTCAAGAGGAAATGGGATTGAAATATGAAAGTTTGCATTCCTATGGTTCTTTTCCCCTAAAGCTTATCTGTGAATCTATTTGGCATATGAAGACTATTGTCTTAATAAAACTGCCCCACAATTGGGAAGCACTTTTTAAAGCATTGAGCTCATTAAATCATATAATTCAAAAACCTTGAATAGTAGCAGGTCAGTAATTATCTTATTCTGCTTACAAAGAAATGAAAGCCTGGCAAAATTTGACAAACTTATCCCAGATCGTATAACTAATAGAGACCGGATTCCGAGCCTCCAAACTTCCAGAATTGCAGTGGATAATAAGATACAAAAGTACTTTGAAGACCAAAAAGTGCTATACTGATTCCAAATATTGTGAATGTGAAATCTCAGTGTGAGTTTGAAGTATTTTATTAATTATTTAAAAAAGAAAATCACTTCTGATGACATCGCTAGTTATAAAAACAGTTTAAAAATACTTACTATCTATTAATTGTTCCCATAAGCACATTATTTCCATGTGGCCCAGTCATACACTGACACTCATTCCTTCTATCTTCTTTAATAACAAAAAGTTGTATTCTGCCCTTCCCTTATGCTCATCTGTTTTGTTTCTTTAATTCCACAGATGAGTGAGATCATATAGTATCTGTCTTCCTCTGACTGACTTATTTCACTTAGCATAACATCCTCTAGCTCCATCCACATCGTTGCAAATGGCAGGATTTCATTCTTTTTGATGGCTGAGTAATAGTCCAGTGTGTGTGTGTGTGTGTGTGTGTGTGTGTGTGTGTGTGTGTGTACACCACATCTTCTTTATCCGTTCATCTGTTAATGGACATCTGGGCTCTTTCCATAGTTTGATGTTGCTGCTGTAAACATTGGGGTGCAGGTGCCCCTTCAAATCACTATGTTTGTATCCTTTGGATAAATACCTAGTAGTGCAATTGCTGGGTCGTAGGACAGTTCTGTTTTTAACTTTCTGAGGAACCTCCATACTGTTTTCTAGGTGGTTGCACCAGTTTGCATTCCCACCAACAGTGTAAAACAGAGAGGGAGGTAAACTATAAGAGCCTCTTAACTATAGGAAACAACCTGAGAGTTGCTGGAGGGGACGTGGCTGGGGGGGTTGGGTAACTGGGTGACGGGCATTAAGGAGGGCACTTGATGTAATGACCACTGCGTGTTATATGCAACTGATGAATCATTAAATTCTACCCCTGAAACTAATAATAGACTATATGTTAACTAAATTGAACTTAAATAAAAAGTTTAAAATAAATAAAAAGATTTCAAGACATAATAGCCAAACTAAAAGTTATGTTCTATATTCTATTTAAAGTGAGTCTTGATGGGTCAGCCCTCACCTTTCATGAGTCATCACTGTCTGCACTCTTTTCTGGCAAACTAAGAGCCATAGTACTGTATGACTAAATAAGCTGTTAAAATGGAAATAGAAATCCAGAGTAGAGACAAAAAATAGACGTTTGTGTGTGGGCCAGAGCCATAAATACTTGTCTGTCCTGCAGTTTGCTGCTGGAGCTACAGTTGTGTAAGGAAAGGCAGTTTGGGGACCTGTGTCATTTGACAGATTCTTAAAGATGCCACTGAAATTATAGACACAGTAGATTTTACTACTATGCTGAAGAAAAGTGAGGGAGCGTCCGTCATAATGTACCATTTTCTGATCCATATAGAAAAAGAAAGAAATGTAAGTTCTCTAAATGGCACACTTATGTTCTACAGAGGTCTGTGGATTATTTTGTTTTGAATTTTTGATTCTGAGTTTGGTGTCTGAAAATCATTACTAGCATATCTAGACTTATGTAATAAAAATTTAGGAAGTTCCCAGGTTCTAGGCAGCAAGTCTGAAATTAAAGATAATAAAACCTCTTTGGTTTTTGGTTTTATTACCCTGACCCTCAAGTACCATTAATGTTAATGATAAGCCAGGAGGTTCATCGGGAAGGTCAGCGCCCCGATGCCCACAGGCTTCTCGTCCTCCTTCACGTTTTCCTATGCCGGAGACTGTCAAACATTTTTAACTACAACCAACAGTTAGAAAGACATTTTACAGTGTGATCTGGTATGCACTGCTTGCGTGGGAAAGTTTTACAAAATAACATGCACTCTTACTTTATATGATATGTTCCATAATCTATCCAAGTGGTAGATAAACCCATTATAATGGTATATAATCCAAGGTCTGAGAAGTATTACCTTATACCTGCTTGGTGAGATTTTATCCTCTTCCTCAGATAGTTACCATGTAGGCTTTCACTTCTACTGTCTTTTTTTTAATCGAACTTTAACCCAAATTTCTGATACCGTGTAGGAACCAGAGGTAAATTAAAACTCAAAACAGTTCTTGATTTGCAGTAATATAAGATCACCAGCATTTAGAGTTTATTCATGCAGCTTATATTAGAGAATTTCTGTTGGTTTACTTATTTTTTAATTGTGTCTCTATTCATCATGTTTTTAATAGTAGTAGGAATAATGATAACAGCTAACCGTATTTGGGTACTTAATGGGCAAACACTGTGCTGTGTGCTTGTTACGTGAAGTAATTTACTTGAAAATACTTTTGCGTCCCAGCGTGGGCATCATGTAGGTATGTACTGGTTAGTTTAGAGTTCAGTTGGTCTAATGGAAAATTCTCCCCCAAGTGTTCAGCTACTATTTTATCAGAAAGGGAATACTCCAGAGGCAGCGCCAACAAATGCTTTTGTTACCTGTATCTCTGTCAACCAGAGATTTTGCTAATCAGCATAATGAATTCTGAAATAGGTTTTTATTGATGAAATTACTGACTTGTTACTTTGCATGTAATAAATGGACGCTCACTGATCAGTAGACACTTAGAGACACTTCCTACTTGATACAAAGGATCTTGCAAGTCCAGCGGCTTGAATCCGAAATCCTCAGGGCTGTGCTGGAGGCTCATCCCTACATGATTTTGTGCTGCTCTTAGGAGCACCTGGAGTTGCCTGAGGCTGACTGTAAGGGTCACAGAATTCTGCTCTGGAACGTTGCTGTGTGTGCTTTGAGAGACCGCATGCAAGGGGCTGGTGAGAGCACTTGAAAGGTCAGAGCTGGGACTTTCAGTCGACGGGATAGGTTGTTTAAACTATTTTTGTGCGTGAGTACTAATATGTGTTCAGTTAAAAATGCCTGTGTGTGTGGCAGTTTGCTTTTTCATTCAAACTTGCTGGCCAGCTTGTGGGGGTGTGGCTCACCTTGACCTACCTTAAAATTCTTTCTTTGGCCACTACACAGTGTCTGCCAGAAAGAATCTGAAACCTGTGCATGACCACCCTGGTGTAGGGCACCTCCCAACAGTCCTTTACACACACCAGCTCACATCATTCCCACAGTCACCTCGGAGAAGGAAAGTGAGGTTCCTAAGTGATAAGCAACTTGTCCAAGTCACATGACCCACGTGGCAGAGACAAAACTTATATCAGGTCTGGCTTTTAACCACTGTACTGAGCTGTAATGGGAGTTCTTCAGGGAGTCTTGCGCTCTATATCAGTCCCGTGGTTCACTAGCTATGAAAAATTTAGGCTAGATGATCTCTGGGGCCCTTCTTGTTCTAACATTCAATAATTCTCTGACTTTGAAAGGTATTCGGCTCCAGAATCTTGAGCCTTCAAAGGGGTACCTTAAGATCAACATTTCCCCAAGGGTGGCCCTCTAAATTACAGCAAATCACTTCCTTTAAAGAAAAAACAAAGGAGAGTACTGGACCTGATCTGATTCAGAATTTTCAAGAGTAAGACCCTGGAGTCTGATTTTTAAAACATACCAAAAAACAGTATTATGCCCCTGAAAGTTTAGAGCCACCATAATACATGCATCCAGAATCACCTTTTGGTTTCCAGAGATGCTGGCTCACCCTCCCAGGTCTTTAGGGAAGCTTTTGACCTAGCAGAGCATTCAGGCAAGTTTTGGGTAAGTGCTTTTTTATGATAATGGAAACTAGTCTGGGTCAACTTGGCTTGGTTGGTTTTGGGTGTTGATTTTTTTTTAAACTTTAGTCTGGCCATGATATGCATACTTTTTATCTCATTATTAGCCAAAAGGAGATACTTAGGACATAGATGCTCATGACATACTACAAAGTAGCATAAAAAGGTAAACAATAATTAGTCAAGCAGAGAAAGACAACTATCATATGGTTTCTCTCATCTATGGGACATAAGAACTAGGAAGATCGGTAGGGGAAGAAAGGGATAAAGAAAGGGGGGGTAATCAGAAGGGGGAATGAAGCATGAAAGACTATGGACTCTGAGAAACAAACTGAGGACCTCAGGGGGGGGTGGGGGAATGGGATAGACCGGTGATGGGTAGTAAGGAGGGCACGTATTGCATGGTGCACTGGGTGTTATACGCAACTAATGAATCATGAAACTTTACATCAAAAACCAGGGATGTACTGTATGGTGACTAACATAATATAATAAAAAATATTATTATAAAAAACAACAACAACAACAACAAATTTTTAAAGCAACTCAGTAGGCTTGGACTCCAGTTTCTCAGAATCACTTACCTTCTCTTTCCATGGCCTCAGGATGTGATATTGTGGTTGTGTCTACAAAGGATAAAAACTTGCTCCTGTTTTTCTAAACTATATCTATATTTGTGCCTGAACTTCAAAGGTCTTTTGAGTTCCCTTTGCATCAATGTGGTTAAACCACAGCTTTTGGATGTGGAAGTATGCCGGTATGTCACAAGTCATAACCTGATCACAGGAAAGCCGTTCACTAGGTGTCTGCCCATCGTCCCTAGCAGCCGCTCTAAAAGGGAAGCTTTCTTTTTTAAGCTGAGAGTAAAGTTTAAGCATGTTTAAAATAATTTCAGCATGCCTGGTATTTGAAAGTTATCCTTATATAAGTCCCTTCATGAAAGGAAATATATATAATTTTTCAAAAAAATCTTACAGTATAATTAATACTGTGGAAAGATTTTTAAAAAAGAAAGAAAAGAGGGTTGCCTGGGTGGCTCAGTAGGTGAAACCTCCAAGTCTTGATTTCTATTCAGGTCATGATCTCAGAGTCCTGGAATCGAGCCTGGTGTCCATCCATGGGGCTCCCTGCTCAGTGGGGGGGGGGGGGGTCTGCTTGTCACTCTCCCTCTGCCCCTTCCCCCCATCATGCACTCACGCACACACTCTTTCTCAGAAATAAATAAATAAACCTTTTTTAAAATAAAATTAAATTAAAATTAAAACAGAAAGAAGACTAAAGAAACACAAGATAAAATCACTGCTTTCCAGAAGTCAGCACTCTGAAAGGGACAGCAACCCAAGTAGAACTGTAAGCACTTAACCAGAAGTCGTAGACAGATGAAGGCCGGGGGAGTTTTGGCAACACCCTAAGCGATGAAGTTTCAGCTCCTGTAGCAGTCCTCAGCAGTCACCATTCTCAAAAGTTTTAGGAATGCTTCAGACCTCACCCTGGATGATTTCAGTGGCAAGCCCCTTCCTGGTCGGTCCTGTAAAGTACTAAATTTGAGCCCCACAATACTATCTCATAATGCTCTTTCTAACCACAATCATAACCCTGATCGCCATCATCTATGCCAGGTGCCATACTAGGTGACAAAACAAACCCTGTGTCACTGAAACCTCCAACTCCCCTTTGAGACAGTTACTTTAACTTCATTTGAGCAGATGTGGAAACTGAGGGTATTAGGCTTAGATCACCTGACCATATAGCTGGTAGGTGGTGTGGTCAGGATTTAAACCCAGGTCTCTGGTGTCAAAGACCAGGTCCCTTCTATCACACCACCCAGGCTTCTGGAAATATCTAAGAAGGCTGTGTTAGCTGTCCGCCGCTCGCTCAACTTCAGTGACGGGGCAGGAGCAAGAGGAGCCAATGTTTACCCGCACCAGCTTCACTGCAGCTGGGCTTGGCTTATGGGGGACCCTCGAAGTATGTATGAAATCCTTATCCTGTGTGCTTCGAATGTTAACTCTTAGTGCCATCAAGTTAGTGCAAACTTCTATTTCCTGAGTTTCATATTTATTTCAAAGTAAAAACCACCCCGTCATGTTAGAAGTAGCTCTACAGAGATTAATTTTACACATTAATAATCAGTAACGCACCCAAAGTCACATACGCTCCATGCTTCCGAAACGGAAATGCCCAAGAAGAGGGGAGCACACCATGGTGTTTGGGGGCTGGTGCTTTCTGAGGAAGCCTTCGCCATGTCCAGGAGAGCTGACAACGGCCCATCTCCCAGTGCTCCCCGCAGCTCTGCGCTCGCTGTCAGTTGCAGAGGGGTTTGGTCTTTATTATTATTATTATTATTAATATTTAGAAAGTGTGCCCGCAGCAGTGCTAAAACGTGCATCACAGAACAACAGTGGTTTACTGCGTTTGAAGACTCTCACCCAGGAGACCTCATTCACTTGAAGTTCGTGTCTCTCCATCTCCACTTGCACAGAGGCCTGTGAATAACAGTTGGCATTTCAGAGTTGCATCTCCAATTATTTATTTGGTTGCATCTCTTCCCAGAAGTTCCCTTAATTGAACCAGACGCGATAACCCCGTTTGCATGTATTTAATGACAGCCAGCTCCATGCCTCTTTCCAGCAAAGAACAAACGAGCCTGCAGCTGCAAAACGAGGGGGACAGCCTCCACCTCCTTGTCCCCATCTACAGCCCCAGCCACACAACTGCAGTCAGAAGTTAAAGTTAGCTGCCCACTTTTTAAAGCCACGGGGTACTCGGTAGGTTTTTGACAAGTTACCATGGGGACAAGAGGAGATGTGAAATTGGGCACAGCTCGGAAGAGCCCTGGGTCCCCAGAAGCCGGCTCGTTTGAAATGTCATCTCTCCTGAAGCCGAGCGGTAATGATAGTGTCGCCGTGACACTTCCCAGAGCTTTCTTTGCCGCACGTTTGCTCTACGTACTAGTGCCGCCTGTACACAACTCGTCACCTCTAGTACTTGACTCTCGTACTGCGAGAGCAAACTTTCTCAATATTAGTAAAAAACAAACCCTTCTGCACTGATGGCAGAACCAAACAGGAAGGGCCGGTGCCGATGAAGAGATGCTTTTAAAACACAGTTTCCTTGATCCATTCATTCACTCACCAAGTGTTTATTTAGTGCCTACTGTATGCCAGCCCCTGTGCCAGGCCCCATGGGCTATAGCAGTGAACAAGGTACAGAAAAGTTCTTGCCCTTAGCTAGCTTCCTTTCCAGCAGGATTAAACAGACAAACACTTAAACATATAACCATCCAGTGACAGTAAGTGACATACAGAAAGAGAGAAGCCGGCTTATCCCGGGAGCCAGATACGGGACTCGATCCCAGGAACCCGGGATCATGACCTGGGCCGAAGGCAGACACTTAACCGACTGAGCCACCCAGGCACCCCAAAACCACAGTTCTCTTAGATATGTGAAGTACTCAGAGGTTAAGGAAAACAGAGGGGTTTAGTAAAACATCATTATTTCCAGAAATGGCTCCCAGGACTTTCTTAATTTCTTCCTCTGCCTAAAAGCCTTCTAAATGAGGCCTTAACTCTCCCTTTTTTATATCATTCAGAATAAATAAAGGGCAGGAGGGGGTTAGTAGGACATCACCTAGCCAAGTTAAACCACAGAAACCTGGGTCAACCTTTTTAAAACAGAAGGATTTAGGGGGGCCTGGGTGGCTGAGTCGGTTGAGTGTCTGACTTGTGATTTCGGCTCAGGTCATGACCTCATGGGTCATGAGATCGAGCCCCAAGTCAGGATCTGTGCTTAACGGGGAGTCTGCTTGAGATTCTCTCTCTGCCTCTCCCCCTTCCCCCTGCGTGCTCTCTCTCTCTCTCTCTCAAATAAATCTTTAAAAAAAATAGAATAGATGGATTTAAGGATAAATAGTGCTGGTTTCTAATCCCCAAATCAAAACTGCCTCATTCTTTTGTGTCAGGAGACATCTTTTCTGAGGTTGACATTCATCATAAACATGGTACCATCAAGAAGAAAGTTACTGCCAGAGGGTGATTAATGGCCATGTTGACAAAACAAAAAATGTATGTTAAAAAAATACTGTGCATTTGTGCCACGGCTTCCTCACATTTACCATGTAACTAAGACTTGGAAGCCTTCCGGAAGTCCCACTCTCCACCAGTAAGAGGGTCATCAGTGCAAAATTTTAGGGAGCACTATGTTTAGAGGGTGGGAGCTGTCCCGGATCCGTGGACGCTCACGTCCTACCCGCCCGCTTCTCTGTGCCTCGGACTAAAAAGATTTGAGTGTTTATCTTCATTTACATATCTAAAAAATTCTGTAAAATTCAACGAGGCTTTCCAGAGCCAGAGCTGAGTGACTTCTGTTCTGAGCCGGGGCAGCTCTGTATTGGCGATCACGTTAAACATATTCTGATGGCCTTGTGTTGTTTTTGTCACACGAAAGCCTCAGTCTATTTTTGGTGTTTTCACATCCTGTGAGCATGGATATTAGCCAGATTTTCTCTTAAGAAGACAAAAGGCTCTTCCTTCACAGCCTAGGAAAGGAAAAAAAGTAATCTCGATCTACTTCCTGCCCACCTTGTCTCCATATATATGGTGACCCCTCCTGGAAGACACAGCCAGCATTTGAATGAAGGCTCCGTGGCTCAGTTCTTTAATTCATTCTGGAATTCCCTGCTTGCTAATTACTCCTACAGCGCTGTCAGACAGGTGAAGGTGTGCCTAATCTTCCGGGGCAGAAACCTTCAATTGTAGAGTTAAATGTTTCATTGTCAGCATCTGGTGAGCCGACTCAGGCCATTCATTCAACGTCTTTTCCAATCAGAACGTACCTGTTTCAAAACAGAAATAACACCAGCTGCTCATTTTGGTCTTTTCCTGCCCCTTTATTTACATAAAACTTTCAGCAAAGTGATGGGCTTACAGCCCAGGTAACTAAAGACTAAAACACCATCTTTTCTTTTCCTAATGGGCCAAAAATGGTCATAAAACCACCTTTTATCTGAAGCAAGTGGAAGGCCGGAAGCATAAGCACTTGTGTTGAAAGGAATACCTCTCTTTTCCTTTCAGACTTTTCTTGTGTAAATATTATTTTTCTTAGGTTTCCCCCTCTGTCTTCAGTGTTAATGTTATCAAGCATCTCTTTTCTCTGGGGTCCGCCGGCACTGTGACAAATGAGCATTCAAGCATTGCAGGCCCAGAGTCTAGCTGAAGACCACGGATGGTGGAACCAGTCCCCCCGGTCACTAGCTGTGCCTGGCCTTGGGGAGATGGGTCCTGACTGCTACCTCAGGTTCCTTGTCTGAGAAATGGAGAGAAGAGAGGAAGCTGTACTCGCACTGTAGACGTGAGGAGGGAATGACTTGATGTTTGCACACTCACCGAATGGTGCCTGACCCAGAGGGAGCCCTGTGTAACTACCTTCCACAATCCGTATTCTGCCTCACCAACGTACAAATGCAGATCGGAAACATCCGTGAACTCCAGATGCGGCTTCGGAAGTACAAGATAGGATTGCTGAAAGACTAAAACACCAGCACTGCTCTCTCTTTCCGAAAGCTTTTGACTTCTGCAGAGATGGTTCTTTTCTCTTCATAATGGTCTTAGACCTGTAGCTTGTAACATTATACTTGTTAATTGCCCTGCTCTTCCAGGCCTAATTGTCCCTTTTGTATAAAAAAATATTTTGGGGGTTCTGGTCTTGAAAGATGAAGAATAAATCTCTCAAAAGTTGTACATCAGAAAAGAAATCCGACATGTAAAACCTTCCTAACTGTGAAGGGGAGGGTGGTGAGCGAGCAGCATGAGCTCCTAAGAGGAAAACAGAGAGGCTGAGGCCAGTTTGTGAAGCACGTTTGCGGACATCTTCTCTGTGGATTTTAAAATGTCCCTTTCCCTCTCCTATGCTATCTTCAGAGATAACCAACCATATGACATTTTTCAGGCTTCAGAGATTAGAAATGAAAATTCCATTTGTACATATCTGTTAAACTGGGGCAAGATGATCGTATTTTTCTGCCAGAGATCTAGCCAGGGGGGTTTGTCAGAGATCCCGGAGCTGCTGTTATTGCCTTTGTATTCAGAAATTTGGAAACGCTCAACATCTATGTGGGTTCCACGAACCCCACACTGGGACACCGGGGAAACTGCTAGAGAGCTCATGTTTGCATATGTTACTTAGTTGTACCTCATTTTGGGTGTCTTTTGGTACAAAAAGGACAAAAATGTTTTCTTCTGTGTCTCATACAGCTGCGGTAGAGTCATAGCAAAGATAATATGGCAGGAGATTCCGGTTAAAGATGGAATGACACGAAAAGAACAGGGAAGCAAGTAAAATGTAAATCATTGGCAAGGGTAAAGCAGCATAATCCGCATATTAAAATACCTTGGAGAATTTGAGCAGAAGACCAGTCATTTAGAAGGGAGTGAATGAGAACAGAGCACACGATCTGTGACATCCTGTCCCCCTTCCTGGGGGAATCTGCAGGAAGTGGACTTGCCAGCCTTTGGAACATACCAGAGGGGGTTTCGGGGGAGTCCTGAAATAGCCAGGATTATAAGCAGAATGTAATTCTGGGGGCTGTGCAGACTAAATACCGCCTGCTCCAAAAGGCCATATCTTAGGGGAGCTCTTAACTGATCCAGCAGGCCTCTGATGGGCAGCGAGCCAAGCCATACCCGTTGACCTAGAAGTAGCAGGCCTTTCTTTTACCCCCCACTAAAAAGTGACAAAAGTCAAAATAACCCAAACGGTCACTGAATCCATTTGCCTAACCACTGTGTTCCTGGATAGCAGTGCTGCGTTCTCTCACTGCCGTGTGCCATGATGCTGTTATTGAGTGGAATTGGCTCTTTGCCTAGATTTGGCATGGTAGTCTCTGTCTTCTCTCCCTGGTAAATGAGTGAGAGCATACGCTCCCTGAAGGCAGGGGGAGGGGGCGCTTACCCATTAATTCACTGTACCCAGAAGAGTGTCTGACACATAGACAAAGACTTACTGCTTCTCAGACTTTGAGCATTATTTCACTTGGCATTTATTAAAAAAAAAAAAAAACCTACACAATAAGTACATTTTACGGATGTGAAAACTAAGGTTTAATAACTTGCCCGACCAAGGTCACACAGGTGGTTGAGTGGTAGACATGGGATTCTAACCCAGGGCTCTGACTCCCGTGTCAGGCTTCGTCACTGCTACACTGACCTGCCTCACGTAGGCTACTGGATATAGTCGATTATAAATCGCTGCAGGAAAGTGACAGCTATATTACTGAAAATTCGCCTGCTTTAGGATAACCCTAACTGAAAGCCTTTTCTACCCAAATTCCAAAACTGCTGTTGGACTTGATCATGGCCTCATTTTGTGCTCTAGAAATGGCATGTAATTGCTCCTTTGTTCAGTAATTGACATAAATTAGTGCCAGTGAGTTTGACTTTATGCGACTATTTGTCTCTAAAGAGAAGGACTCTGTGTGTATGTGTGGGGGGGGGGTGGGGTGGGTGTGTGTGTGTAGGAGACACAGAGATTGGCACTCAGTGATGCTGGACGAGTGTCTCTGTTGCTCAAACAGCAACTGCCTTCCAGGATTATTTTGTGATTGGGGAGACCATCTATCCCAATGACTTTTAAAGGCGAGCGCGGTCTTTTCTGAGAGATTCCCTGAGGAAGAGATAGAATCCAAATAACAATGTGTGGGACATTTAGATAGTAAACTTATGGGTGTTTCTAACTAAGGACAGACTAAACAAAAGCGGGAAATCACCATGACAACTGAGGAGAGAAGCAACTGGATTCCAGATCTGCCAGCAGCTCTCTCCAAAACTCAGGGAAAAGTCTGAGAAAGCCTTTAAATGGAAAACAAGTCATGTGAATTCGGGCGAATGAATGCCTGAAAGACGGGAAATGACCCAGGTGATTGGAATATACTCGATCTTGGCTAAGTGAGCACGTAAGTGTAATATTAGACTTCAAAGAACACAGACGGTGTTTTTCAACATATTTCCTCTCCTGCTCCACACTTCAGTACTCCTTTCAAATTTCGTGTTCTCGGTCAGGCCAGTTTCTCTCCTTCCTGCCACAGCAAATTTTATGCTAGGAAATACAGTCCTTTCCCCAAGGGTGTGTGGAGGTGTTCTCTCTGCAGACTTCAGCAAAGCAACTAGTATTCCTTCTATATCCTGTCCTTTCAAGTAGGAAACATTCCTTTAGTACCTATTCTTAAATAATCAGTCATTTGTTAAGTAACAGTCCTGTGCTTAAATACTGCAGGAGATTAAAGGACAAATGTCATACTTTGCCTATGTTCAGGGGAAAGCAAAACGTACCCCAAAGAAAAGAATGGCAGAATCAGCAAATGCTACATTATCTGATGCCAGGAGGAAGAGCGACTTCTTTCCTCAAAAAAGGAAGAAATCTGTAGAGAGGCCACCTCAGGGTGGAGGAAATAGAAAGCTGAGCCTGAATGAAGCCACAGGATTTAGGCACGTAGGGAGAAAGGGCAAGATCCAACAGAGACTCAGTTTTTACAAAGACAAGAAAGTGCTAGACCGGAGCCAGTGACAGCAATTGGCAAGGGAAAGTTTGGTTTAATGGAGTTGGCACGGCTCAGGGATTAAAAGTAAATAGACCAAGGTCCAATTGTGCCTCTACTGAAATGCATGATGTATGATGTCAGGCAAGTCACTTCACTGCCCTAAACTCCGGTTTCCTCAGGCTTAAATGGGAAAACCGGCCCTACTTCTTCACAGGGCTGCCGGGAGGATTAAATGAGATAATGCAGGCAAAGCACTTAGCATGCAGCAGGCACTTACAAAATGGTGGCCGTAGTAACTGTTCTTTACTGAAGTTGAATAGGGAGAGAATGTGATGAATGGGCACTGGAAAGTCATTGTAATTCTTGAGCAGGGTATTGGCTTTAATTAATGTGGGTTTGGGCAAGATTAATCTGGCCAGGGTTTGGAGGATTGATGAAGGGAAGAGCCTGAAGACGGGCTGATGTCAGGAGACTGTAAGAGTAATCTTGGCTCGATTTTCTGAGGCACTCAATTAGGCAGGTGGCAGTGAAAACTGAGCGGGAAGGAGAGTGGCAGATGGAGGAAAGAATCGACAGAATTCAGGGGCTTGATCGAGGGGCAAGAAGACAAATGGAATTAGTCAAAGATAATCCCCAAACTCTGAGTCGTAGGAACTGGGTGAGCCAGTGGCAGAACGGGTTACATGAGCTATGCTGACAGATAGCATCCATCTGATGGAGGAAAGCTGACGTATCAGGCCAAGAGCTACCAGAAGGTGAGCCCCCGGAGGGCAGGGACCTTGGCCGCACTACTGACCTGATAGCCTCCACAACGAGGACAGCGCTTAACACTGGGCAGAGGCCCGAAAGGTATTTTTTAATGAACGGATGGCGGGATGGTGAGAACATGGTGCATCCACAAGTAAGTAGATTGCACAGTGATGTCAAGTAGCTAGTTTTTTCTATAATGAACAATAGAGCAGCCTCAGCCTTCAGCATGGGTTAAAGTCCATATTTAATCTAGAAAGAAAAATGTTTCTCAAGGAAGCATGAAAAACTGTCCATCCAACAGAAAGTATAAACTCTTGCAACTCGAACATTGATACAAAGGGAATTTTCTAATTCAGAGGACATAAAATAAACATATTTAAAATTGGGAGGGGGAAAAAAAAACTCGTGCTTGTACGTATTGTTTTATCCTTTCCATCCTGGGTATAGGATAAAAGAAACCCCTTACTTGCTTGTTAGAAGAAGAAAGCCCTCACTTGAAGTTCCTACTTGGCAGATGTCAGTTGAAAGCTCTGCTTATGGAATATGCTACAGTGTCAAACTCTGTTGGATAATTTTAGACGAATGTGTCATGTGTGACATGGAAATATGGCATGCTGTACATTACTGATTTCCCAAGTGTTTGCAGCAAGTAGTAATGTGCTGGGAAAGTGCTCTTCATCTAGCCACACAGTGTGCCTGTAGAGCAATGGGGAAATGCTTTCGGTGGAAATTACTTTAGTCAGGAAAAGAATCCATTTACAATATGCGCCTTCTAACATCTTTCAGACAATGCATTGTATTAAAGAGGCATTTTTTGATTAATGTTTTATAAACATTTTTCAGCATGACAGCTTAAAGCCCTGGTAAAATTGTAAATGCGTGCATCGCGTTCACTTCCATAAAGTCAAGTGCCATCTCATAAAGTCTAGTTGGATCCTGTCAACCATGGTGACACAGAATCAGTACCTGGGAGCATTAAAATTAATTCGCTTCATTTGTATTACTGCAGTGATAGCAAGATGAAAAGAGTCCTATATTTAAATTTTACTTTAAAAAGAAAACTCTTTCTAGTAAGTTTGTTTGGTTTTTTAAAATTATTGCCATTTTTTCCTCCTGCTTAAAGAATATCGTGAAAACGGAGTGATAGTCTGTCCAGTAAATCTGTGATGGGATCTGGAAAAATACAGATCCGTTGATTCGACACACTCCTTTGGAGCACCTAGTCTATGCTCAAAGATGAAGAAGAAACCGCTGGTGGTAGTAAGTGCAGTGAACGCTAGTCTGGAGCGAGTCACAGGCTGGGTAAGCAGAGTAGAAAGGACCTGATGGCCAGCGTGGGACTTTGAGGATGGCATCCCAGAGGAGGCGACCTAAGAGCTGAGGGCTAGAGGACTGGGTGAAGCGAGACGTGGGTGGTGGGCATTCTAGGCCAGAGGCGCTCATGTGCAAAGGCCTAGTGGGGGGGAAGCAGCACGGGCGCTCCTCCAGGCTGGAGCACAGAGGCAGCAGAGGGGGGAGCGTGACATCGAGACGTAGCGGGATGGGGGCCAGGTCAGGAGAGTCCTCGTGCACCACACTTAGGAGTCTCCCCTGGGTCACAGACTCCTGCGGGGTTTGACAGGATCCAATTTTGTGCTCGCTCTGGTCACAAATCGGAAAGGAGCTTAGAGAGGACACACATGAAGTCGGAGAGACTGGTGTGGAGACAGCGTGGGAACGCCACTGAGAGCTGACTGGCCTGAAGGAAGCTTCTGGGGAGGCGGGGTGAGCGGTCACAGGGGCGCCCAGGAAGTCACCTCGTGCAGGGTTAGGTCTCATTCTGCTCCTGGCATGCCTCGGCCTTCACAGAGCAGTTCATCAGCTCCGTGAGTGCTGACTGAGCAATGAATGATGGAGTGAGTTGCTCAATGAGTGAGTGGAGAGGATGAGAGGGCGCACGTGACATAGGCTTCTGGAATAAGGGCTACCGCTGGTGTTCTGATTGGACTTGAAGATCACATTTTGCCCAATTCATGACCAAGTGGCAGAAATCACCGAATGGTGAGTGCAGGGGCTCCTGCAGGTTCCTAACCTCGCTCTATTGAATTTTGCGTCCTCATCCTGATAGTGACAGCAACGTGGCAAATATGCCCTAGAACCGATGTGTTAAACTCACTGCCTCTGAGGGATGGCCACCAGAGCATGGAACGCTCCAACGTGGAGAAGTTAACTCTCGCTCAGCTTCTCCCAACTTCTTTCTACAATGACCTTCGAGGAAATGAAAATGCAGGCTGGAAGCTCTCTCCTGTGGGGGGGGGGGGGGGGGGCAGGGGGATGAAAGGAAAGCAGGGAAAAAGAAAGATGGAAAGACGCAGGTAAATAGGAGATGGAGAAGAAACCCTAATAATTGGGAAGGAAAGTAGAAATCAAATGACTGAAAAGTAAGGTGGATTTTAAGACTGAGGGAAGATAGAGGTTCCTGAAACAAATGACATATGACTTGAATGGCTGCCCCCCCCCCCCAAGTGATCGAGCTGTGAATCCATCCCAGGAGAGGAACAAGCAAGGACACGTGACAGGGACTTGGGTCCTGATCCCTGGAAGCTAGGCTTTTTTTCTCTGTTATATTATGTTCAGTCATATTTTTCACATCAGTCGCTCGAGTGCTAGTGATAGGAAATTTGATTAACGATTAACGAGGAGGTATTGCAGACACGTAAAGCAGGGAGGAGAAATCCCTCTTTAACTCGACGAACGTCTGCAGCAGCTGCTAGTCCTCACGGATCCCTTCTCTTTGTCCAGCGAGGTGAGTAACTGTAATACCAGGCGAAGGAAGAAAAGCGCCTGGACCGCCAGGGTCAGTCAGGAAAACAGAAAGCACTCTTTCAACGGAGGAAAGATTAAACAGTGTCCGAAAGCTGAAAGGGGGGAAGGGGGACGGTGAGGGCAAAAAGGAGTAAAAACTTCACGAAGTAGGGGCGCCTGGGTAGCGCAGTCGTTAAAGCGTCTGCCTTCGGCTCAGGGCGTGATCCCGGCGTTCCGGGATCGAGTCCCACATCGGGCTCCTCCGCTATGAGCCTGCTTCTTCCTCTCCCACTCCCCCTGCTGTGTTCCTTCTCTCGATGGCTGTCTCTCTGTCACATAAATAAATAAAATCTTTAAAAAAAAAAAAAAAAAAAAAAAAACTTCACGAAGTAGCAAGAGCTAGGGGAACAAAGGGAAGTTGGGGTTCTCAGAGCCTAGGAGCTTGGCGGAGGAAATGGGGGCTCTGACCTCTTAGGAGGGGCACAGTGAGCTATCAGCTGGAGCCAACTGCTGCTGCACCCCAAAGGTGCTGTTGCTCGAAGCAGCCCCAAGTACCTCCTCCTCCAGCCTCCCTCTAGTGCCCCTACCGGCAGAAGCATCGGGGAGTCTGGAGTCCGGCAGACGAGGAGGAGTGATGTTCGCAGAGTCCCGGCCCCATCCCCGAGCAGCTACAGACAGAAGATGAGACCCAAGAGCCGGAGAGCCAGCACAGGGCCAGAAGAGAACTTCGCACAGATTGGGATGAGGGTCCAAAGCAGGTAGAAGGTCACTTGTGCACTGGAAGCTTCTTGAGAGTAAAGACTTGGCTCCGTCTTTCCGTCTGTGTGCCCTAGACACTTGGGGGGGGCGGGGGGTCCTAGCCCTCACTTAGCTCCTCAGGCGTAGGCAATCACAGGAACATCCTGGTAAGGGGAGCAGGGGAGTTCGGTGTGGCCTGCTGCTTCTGGAAGTGCTTCTGGGCAGCATCCAAGAGGAAGGAGTTCCAAAAGAACTTCTGGAGGAGAAAGTTTTTTGCGTACCCAAAGGCTGCATTTCTGCTTAATGAAGCTGCAATCCCTGGGGCATGGTGGACTGAAGCCCTCAGAGACCTTGAACCTTCCCTGGCACAGACGGCTGGAAATGCAAGTTGCTTGGGTTGCAATTCAGACCCCACCCCTTGGGTTACAATTCAGACCCCACCAGTTTCCTGACAAGAAGGTGTCTCCATTTCCTCCTCAGTAAGCAGTGCGAACACTAGTTTTCATCGGCCTCCCAGGGTTGTCACGAGGCTTCATTCTTTCTTGGGAGAGCACTTGGGCAGCATGTGACATCTAGAAAGCACTCGATGCACACTAATGACAATCGGCATCATTATTGCGAGCTTTGTGTACCTAATTCCTCACACTAGGTGACTCCCTGCTGTAGCTTACCTTGAGATACCTTGTCTCTCTTGCAGCCCATTTTTTGTTTACTGACTGTAATAGCAGAGCCCACTTCAGCTTGCTGAGGAATGACGCGGAACCCGAGTCTTCGCCAAGAAAGGGTAGCTTGCGTGATTTAGCCCAGCAGCCAAGGTCCACGAACTTTGGGTCAGAAACCCCTGCTGTCATCACTTCCAGGGACCAGTATCTCCATATTCCTATCACTTGCCCCCTTGAGCCCTGCTTTTACTCCAGCCTGATCCCCCCGCCCCTGAGCATCATCCCTTTGCGCCAAATAACCTTTCCTGGAAACAGGAGGAGGACGCTCAGCTCTTCTTTTCTCATCATGATAACTTCCCAGGATCATAATATCAGATGCTGCTTTTCGACTATCAATTGATTACGTCTATTATTTTAAAAAGAAGGCTCTTTTGTTTTTTATATTGGTGAGAAGACAGAAAGTGCAAAAATCTAAACGTGTACTTTCCAAGCTTTGAGAGAGAGATTGTTGGGGACGAGTTAAGTGTTTTCAGTTTACGGCAATGATTTGTGAGGCTATGAAAAAGAAAGCGGCTATGAAATACATTTTTGCATAAAGGTCTGAAATTTATTAGAAGGTAAAAATAATTGAAAAAGCAGAGCTTTCCTCAGTGAGTTATAATAAAAATTTATGTGCCATCAGTGTGCATGTTTAGGACCTTGGGTCCTTCTCAGAGGCTGTTCTCAAAGAAACAAGAAGGAAGCTAAGCGATTAAAGCTATTCCGTTGAAAAAGCTCACATACAGACACAGTAATCCTGACAACTGGGCCATATTAAAACAATGGGTAATAATAGTCAAATTGCTGGCGTCTGATTTCTCTTACAAAAGCTTAATAGGTACACACTATAGGGAGCTGTTCGCAAAACCTGCAGACCTTGCCCTTGGTTTAGTAGAAGGGTAGACTCAGGAAGTAGTATTCACTTACCTGAGTTCCATTAAGACCTTCACTGTGGGGTTTGAACATTCAGCCCTCATCTTAGAATTCACCTGCCATATAATATCGCTGACCAAAGAGAAGGCACAAAGCCTTTATTAACATTCATCTAGTGAAAGTACCCTCCCACTTATAATGGTATATATCATATATTATCTTACCATATCCTTTTGGTCCTCAAAAGTGAACTTTGGGACATAAAATGATGCCAGGCAGGCCTCCAGCAGACGTTTTCACTACTAAGCAAGAGAAGATCCATTTTGAATCTCTGCTTAACTCACATTCTGTAGCCTTCGGAGAAGCAACTCTTCTCTCCTGTCCTTGGTAGACAGCCTGCTCATTTGCAGTGGGATTTACTGGTGCCTTTGAACACTGAACCACCTTTTCAGTTTCATCCCCTCGGGGTGGAGCGTAGAGTTTTATGTAGTGAAAGGAAGATGGAGGGATTTGATGAGTCTTTTGAGACATTCCCTATGAACACGTTCAGGAGGGAAGGTGGTAATGACCTAGTCCAGAGCTCCAGTTTTAATGGCGTGTGTCTTTAGTTTGATGACAGACTGAATCTGACTCTAGATTTTCTGTCTTCTTTGTTCACCAGGAATTCCAATGCTGAAGATCGTGTTTGCAGGCCATGAGCACCTGTCTCTAATATCCGTGCCCTTGCTCATCTACCACCCAGTTCAGATCCTTCTGGGAAGCGTGTTGGTGCCAACAATAAAGTCTTGGATGGTGTCAAGGCAGAAGGTGAGACTCTGGAAGGATCTCCTTTGAATCCAGATCAGATTGAAATGCTATTTCTGAATCTTAGCTGTTCATATACTTTAACTTTTGCTAGCATATCCTCATTCTCAAGTACGTAGTTTCTTAGCCAATCACGATAATGATGATGCATTGATCCATTTCAATTTGAAAAGGAGGACTGAAGGTTACATGTTTTATATTGTTATAAAAGTACAACTAGACTTAAAATGCAGTTTTAAAAAGCTTTTTTAAAACAATCCACTCATATGAGAGGGCATACTGCAATGAGGTAAAGGTGAATATACTCAGAATATCCATGCCCCTCCTCTGAGGTATACACCTTCCTTCCCCCACCCTGTCTTTCCTACGTGTCCTGATTTCACATGCCTTTCTAAATATGATAGCACCTGGCTTTATCTAAAATGCCTACTTTATTTTTAATTTTCCAGACACCTAGTAACTTCTTTGCACAGCAAAACTATGCATTTGATCATTTAAAAAATTTAATTAGCAAAAGAACCCACACAATGTCAATTTCACCACACTTAGCTCAGAGTCTTTTAATGTATTCAATATCTTTAGATTTGTTTTCCTAAATTATCAGCCAAAATAAAATCAGGATGATTCACACAAAGTTTAGATGCTGTGTATACCATCAAAGCACCCATCGGGCTGGCTCCTTCCCAGTGGCTCAGACCTTACAGGACTTCCCTGAGCCTGGACACAAGGTGGCAGCTGTTATCAGGAGAAGAGTAGGAAAAAGAGACAGCCGGTGGTAGGGACATGCCCTGTGTTTTGTCATTAGGGTCCTGAAAATGGAATAGCCACACTACCCCCTGTTGAGCTCTGTGTGTGCTAATAAGCACATCCCAATCTTCACCTGGTTCGGAGTGTGGACCTTGAGCCAGCCTGCGGGCTCTGCCACCTCTTCTCTGGGAGCCCTTGGCCACCTTATTTCCCTTCTCGGTACCTCAGCATCTGCCACCCTGAGACTGACGATAATATCCGCTCCTCAGAGTTGTGGAGGATTCTCTGGCAGGTGTTTGATAAATGCTAGCTGCTATAATTACCGTTATTGTCACTGTTGTTCATCACGATCTACGACACGGGAGCAAGCTCTGCTGTTGCCATGGGACAGTTTAGGAAGGAGGCTTGGGGAGTCGAGCAACTTGCTCGAGGTTGTGTGGGTGGGTTAGTCAGTTCTAGAGTGAGGACTGGAACCCTGGTTTGTTTGGTCCCCAAAATCTTTCCCCAATACTACAAGGACACTTGAGACAGAAACAGAGCATTATTTTTAGGAGTGCCCTAGGTCCCCAGGATCCCACCTGAACAAGTTAGCCCACCCGGCACCTTCATTCATTTTTCCACTTACCAGGACGGTGGTGATTACCTTGCTTACTGGGTACCACTCCGGGCTCCAGCCCGCCCACTCAAGGGTTGGTAGAGGAGCGGTTTAGTGCCTTTTTATTTCTGTTACTATTTATCCCTTTCGAAAACTTCCATTTATATCTGTCAGTGTATGTGTGCACTGTTGGTCAGCATTGATACACGTCGATTTTGACAAAGAATGAAGAAAATGATTTAAAAATCCTAATATTCGGTCAAAAATATGCAGTTGTAGTGAACAACAAATTAAATAGAATGAAATTGTCTTCTAAATGTTTAAAAGCAGAGTGACAGAAGCATTTCCAAAAGGGAGGCTAAATTGGACAATGCTGTTCATTCTCCTTTTGCACAGAAACCACTCTGGACCCGGGAGGTGTTGGCTACCTTAGAATAATCCAGAAAGTGTGGAATATTTGCCCATCCCATTTGACCACAAAAATAAATACAAACTGTCAATCATAAGTGTATCCATGGGTATCTCTTCTGCTTTGTAAGTAAGACTGATTGAGACCCGTAGCCGCCCTCCCGTGTACAGCGGGACGGTGTGAGTAGCCAGATCGGGCTGGAGAAATGACAAAGTCCACTGGCCAGTGAGGTGGGCAAGCGGACCCGTTTGTGTCCAGAGGTTTGGATCATTGGTTACGTAATGCTATGGGGGCGGGTGGGCTTCGTCTTCCTTCTAGTGGCATAAATTATCTGGTGTTAATTGATGCTTTCGTTTTGTTCATAGATACTGTCCAGCTCTGAACACCATGTTGTCCTTTCTTATAGGGAGTGAAGTTGACAAGGCCAACAGTATAACGAAGGAGGCAGTCTTTACACAGCGATGTATATATGTACAGGATTGTGCATACAGACAGTTCTGAAGACTTGTACTTGTGAATGTGGCTTCGATGCATATTTTATTTTTTTACACAAAAATATGATATAACAGTTTAAGTGCCTTAAAATGTATTTGGCAGGAGCGTTATTTCCAAAACCTACTTTGTTGGTTACTGCCAGGGGTGGTACCGTATTTTGGAGTGGTTTTTTTTGGTTTTGTTTTGTTTTTCCAAACATAGGAAACCATGATCGTGACAAAAAGCAAACACGCTTTCCTCGTACCACCTTTGGTGCAGTACAACCCTTCACTAGTTACTGTGCTGTTTGAAATGAGGTCACACCATCAGGAAAATGCCCTTCTGATGACAGTGAAAATTTCCAAAGTCTTATTCATGAATACTTTGATTTACTGTGTG
This sequence comes from Ursus americanus, assembly GCF_024610735.1. Lineage (NCBI taxonomy): Eukaryota > Metazoa > Chordata > Mammalia > Carnivora > Ursidae > Ursus > Ursus americanus. The sequence goes on along the minus strand of NC_142139.1, from coordinate 35,319,532 downwards.
ATTCTTTGTTTCTACAACTGTGACATGCCTCTTCCTTATCAACTCAGCAGGGGTCATAGATGGCATAGATGCTGAAATGCATAAGTTATCTGCATTTCTTGACATCATTTTTTAGACATTCCTTCAGATAGTTGTTTCCACGCAGAAATTCCTCAGTCCCATTATAAGAGATTGTGGTGTTATGTGTCTTAAATTTATTATAAGCTGCTTCAAAGAAAGAGCCTGATGTGTGAGCTAGAAGGAAGTGAAGTTTTGAGGTAAACTACAGGACTTGGTATTCAGGATTTTTTGAAATTATATTTCATATATTTTCCCTCTTTCTGCCATAATTTCTTTCTTACCTGTTTTCCAGCACACTTGCAAACTCCTGACAGCCAAATGTGAGACGTGAAAGTGTTACAGTCAGTTTGAAAACAGCAACAATTAATGATGGATTATACTCACATTCCACAACTGAGACCAGAATTTCTTCTTGTTCCGCAGATGTCTGAGCACAAATTGCCCCTTTTAGCCAGAAGCAGCCTGTTTCATCCTTGAATTAAGCACACTTAAGGCATTTGAGACGAGTTATTAATGAAAATTTCCTTGGCAGATTTGACAAATGTTTGCAACAGTTTTTTGAAATTAAATCGTATTGTTCTTATGAATAAGTAAAAATATAAAGGTCATGGACACAAACAAATGTTACATATACACACTCTGTGTAGCCAGATGGAAAGAAAAATGGACACGGAAAATACAAAACCATTCATTAACCAAAAGATCAAATAAAATGAGGCCCCAACTGGGCATCAGCTTTCAAAGGAGTATTCAATCTTTGCTTCGACTGTGGCTGGACGAACTTTCACTGCACACAGATAGAGAAGAAAGAGATATAGAGAACTAGGGGACAGTTGTTCTGTTTCCTGCCCAGCATTCTGTCACGTCCTCTCTGCATGTCCTTTCTTGATTTGACAGACAGTATTGGCATCCTGGGTCACACTGAGGCTGACTCTGTGGTCAGCAACAGAAAAGATCATTCCTTAGAAACTTACCAGGTTTATAAGTAGCGTAAATTCGTAATTATCGTCACAACCAGGTCTCATCTTGTGTTACTTCTGACCATTTCAATATTGCTGGACCTCATCAATTTCACAGGAGTTATCCTCAGTGTAAATTTTAAGGCTAATGCCAGACTCTGCAAAAATGTGTGGTGAACAGGCTGTTTGTCAAGAATTTCACTCATACCTAAAACTCCAGTAATTTTGCTCGATATTTCTGATGCTCACAATTGGAGCACAGAAAGGTTTTTGTGTTTTGTTCCTACAATTTTCTTGGAATTTCAAAGGCAATGGGGTTGTCCGTCTGTCTGTCTGAGCTATAAAAATCTTTCTCCCCAGCATCAGAATACTGATTTTTTTTCTCCCCAACTTATCTACCTCTATTGTCTAACACCTACAGTAGGTGTGATTATGGGATAAGGTTCAACTGAAAATGCTATAACATGCTTTAAAAAATGTTTTGTTTTCAAATAATCTCTACATAGTGCATTTTGGTGGCTTTAGTGATACGTTTATGCCTATTTCTTTTTTTACACAAATATTATTTTTCCATAAAGAATAAAAATTAAAAATTAAAATCACAATTTATTTGTAATTCATGCTTATTGGGATGTAATTATTAAAAAACCTCAAAATATTTTATTATTGTGTTATGCACTGTCAGGCTATCCGTTTATGCATTTTTTTTGTCTAAATGTATTTATGAAGGAAATACATTAGATTATATTTATGTTTACTCATTTTTCCACCTGCATTTTTTTAAGTGTTTGTTATGAAATTTGATTTTTTTAATGGGTGATAATGTTAATCTTTTCATGTGTTTTCTAAGTTTTAAATTTTGTATTTTTTAAAAATTCCCTATTCTGTTTAAAACTAACACACCTCTGGCTAATGTTCAGTGTTTGTTTATGCTAAATACCAAATTTTTACAAAAGGATTGGTGAAATAATAAAGTGGATTATTTATGATGAATGGAAGATGGAAATAATTCTATGATTAAACAAAGAAATGTTTCAGAAATCACAAGAGAACCTGTGGCTTATTTTTAACCTGTTTTCAGATGCACTCATAATGCCTTCTAAGTCTCTCTCGATTTCTCTGTATTCGTTCCGGTACTATTATATCATTTGTGGTTAAAAACACATAAGCTTCATAATTGTCCAGGTATCCATGTCATCAATACCTCCACCACGGCATCGTGTTAAAATCCAAAACTCGCTCTTGCTTTTTGGTTAGAGTTGTTTTCTCTGCAATAGGGTTGACAACCAGAAGAGAAACACACCCAAACAGAAAGGGCCGAATTTAAATGATCTGAATTCTAGGCACCCTTGTCATATTTTCAAGGCATAGAAAAGACGGAGCCTTGGAATGCCTTTTCCAAACACAGCGTTTCTTTACGAGCGCCTTACCTTGAAGGATTGCAGAATTCCATATTTGTGTCTTCTTCTTTGGCTGTCTTCTTGGCTTAGCAATCCCCTTCTCCCTGGCAGGCTGTTGGAAATGCCACCCCCTCCACGAGGCTTTCCTGCCCCCCCACAGCCAGCACCAGACTTGCTCCCTGTGACATACTCTTAGAACTTGTCCTTCAAGTTCTGAAACCTTTGCATCGTCTAATCATGACTTCGCATTTCTCTCCTACAGCGTGGCCCTCATTTCCGCTTCTCTGCGGTGCCTAGCACAGTGCCTGGCTCAGCGTAACCAAAAAATACGCATTGATTTTCTCAATTGTGATCTTAATAGTAGGACATGAAGCTTCAAAATTATGAGAGAGCGCTTCCCTACATACAGATCATTACTAATTTACAAGGAAAACGGACTTCTTTACTGCTGTTCCTATCCGGAATAAAACTGGAACTGTGTCGTGCTACTCAGAGAAATGCGTTACTTCATAGCTGTGTAAATATGAACTGTCCAAGGTGACATTGCAGGTGTGATAAGCAAACAACTTTCATCTTCTCTGCTCTGACAGCACAGTAAACCCTCAATAATTCAGGCTAAATCAGGTTGGGTCGATCGGAATTAGTGACTACTGTATATGCATAAAAAATAAAGAGTTTCCCTTAGAGAAATTTTAACATACTGCAAAGAGTAGGTACACATTATTATGATTATTATCCTATCATTGGTTTGTATATAAGACATAAATAAAAGGTCTTATAAGAGTTTATTCTCTCTAGCAAGCCAACTAATCTTATTTACACTATAGGACAGTTTCTCAAATGTGAGTAAAATAGAACCTCATTTAAAGGGAAAAACATTGCCTCGTAGACCGTGGGAAACCCATCCACAGAGCCAAATCTGAGAAACTGCGTTAAACAGTAAATGACCATCACTAACGATCCACTGGGGCCCATGTGCTTGGGGACACGGGCGAGGACGAGACCCATGTAATCACAGAACCACGCTGAGTCATAGAGGGTCCCCTGGATGATTTCAACAACTCAGAAATTCCAGACCGTCGGAAGGAAGGAGCCCAGGGTTTCTGGGAGACCAGGCCTTAGAGTCCGCTGATAGGAAAAGACAACACACTGAAGAGATCCATCCTGGTCTCCGCCATACACCTGGATCATTCCCTCGACACCCGCTATCCCAGATGTGCGGCCCTTGCGACATGGTTGATTCATGTTCTCTGCTGGAAGTTCTAGACTCTGACTCTGGGCGTTCACAGAGAGCACCGCTGTCGGTGTGGCGTCCTGGGCGGGTTTGCCAACGTGCTAAAAACTCATGCTGTATCTTTTCCACCGATGCGTGTTCACCACAACTTCCTACCCTGGGCCCCGCTGCTATTAGCATCTCATGTGTGGTGTATTCTGACAGCACCCCCACCCCCTCAGCTGCCACCCCACAGCCGTACCTGAGAAGTCCCACGCATGTTGAAGATGAAGCAAAATACCATTTCACAGCTCACCTCTCCGCTCACGAAGCCAACGAGAGTTGTGTGACATCCAAGGTTTGTTACTAGGACCAAATGAGATAATCCCCGCAAATAGCTTGTCACAGCGCCTGCCACTTGGCAAGAACTCAATAGGTGGCAGCCATTATCATTGCCCAACAAGGGATGGGACGTGGACGTGTAGAGTCAGGTGTCAGGCTCCGTTCTGCATGACTTCTAATTATGCAAAAGACCTATTACAAAGTCCATTAAATGTCACTAATCAAGTCAGGAAGTGACTAGGGCATGAGTCTTACTTCATCAGTTAATGAAGATACCTGATTCTGAATTTCAAGATGGTTGCAGCAATCCCTGTGTTCCAGCATGGAGAGGAAGGCCCTCCCAGCCCACCATTGCTATCTGTGTCATGCCTTTTTCTGCCTACTCCAAAGAACTCCAAGCAGAAATTTTCCCAACTTCCCCAAAAGCCCTGGGTCTAAGAACCATCTGATAAAACAGTTGACAGAGCTGCCCCCATATTGATTCCAACTGATTAATGCCTGCCTGGGATGAGTTCCGATTCGGGGGCTGCTCCCAGAGCAGGCACTGTGGTCACGGCCCTCTCAGAGGGCCGTTCCTTGAGCACACTGCATCCCTTTCCACTCCGTTGAGTACCACCATGGCCCTGGCATGGCTGGCTGTCCATTCCATATGCACCCTTTCCACTCATCCCTTAAAGGATAACATTTCCAGAAATTCCAGTGTCCGATTTTTCTTCCCATCCCCCACCCCCTGCTTTTCCCAATGCCTTTCCCACTGTCCCAGCATCAGCCACTTGCTGTAAACCAGCAAGAGCTCCCAGATCGGTAGCCCTGAGTGCATGTCTGACTACATTTGGACATTCCCACGTGGGCATCCTCAAGGCACCTCTAACCCCACACTCCTGAAGAAAAGCTAACTACCTCCTCCTTTCCCTACGCTCAGTCCTCCCCAAGCCCGACTCCTATGTTGCCACAGCAACCAGGCCTGGGGACCTCCCCCCCCCACCCAGACCTTCACCTCTCCCTTTTCATATTCAGTAGTCAACAAATTCTCTTGATCCTATTATAAATCCTTTCCTTAATCTCCACCTTCTTCACCCCACTGCCACTGTCTTAAAATACCTTTTCAAGTGTTTCTTTTTTCTTCTAGTAATACATTTCTCCAATCCAGGACACATTCATCAATCGCCTACCACATGCCGAGTGCTCCGCTAAATGCTTTTCATGAATTACCCCACTTAATCCTTATGACAATTTTGACGTTGGTGTGATTATTCCCATTTTACAGATTAGAAAGTGGAGGCTCCAAGAAACTAAGTTCCAGGTGCCATAGCTCGTAAGTGGTGAAGCCTGGATTTCCTCCTGGGGTGCTAACACAGCCAGCACCTCTGTGCTCGTGACTCCCCTTTCAGGGTCCCACCACAGCCCCCACCGCCGTGAGACACTGAATTTCTTCTCTTGCTATGATGTCACTTATCAGGTTGTGCCAGACTATCTTTATCCATGTATCTCTCCCCCTCTGAATAATTCATTTCTTCAGTGGGGACTTGGTTTTGCTTATCTCTGTAACCCTGATGACTAGCAGAATGCTTGCCTGATATTAGGGACCTCGAGAAATGTTTCTTGAATAATGAGTTGACCTGTAAAGTCCTCCAGATTGCTTTTCTGATTCTGGGGGGTCAGATGTGTTCAGATTAAGAAACACTATTTTTGGACAGTAACATGTGACTCAATTATCATTCAGTGAATGGAAAGCATCATATGAATCAATCTACAAATGCTTCTGAAAGGACATTTTTTTCATGAAAACAATCATAAAAATAATAATGACAGTTTCAAGGCCAGAGTATCTAGACCTCAGTATCCCTCCCGATGCACATTCCTGGTTTCGCCACCCACTGTGGCAGTCATCTCTCCAGCTGCTATATGTGCAAGGGTCCTGAGGTCAGGGTCAGACATCCAGCCTGGGAGAAGCACGTAGCTTTTGGCCCCAGGCTCATCAAACAGACCCTGACTCTCTGCCCTTCATCTGCCTTCTGCTTCTCCCTCCCCCAGGACACACATGCGTCCCTGCTTGCCCTCCTGGGACATTAACCACTTAGCCCCAAATGCTAAGTGAGGATCCAGCCAAAACTCAACTGACCGAGGAGAGTGCACGGGCAGATGCAAGAGAGAGCACTGGGCCAGGCATAACAAGGCCAGGCAGGCCAGTTATTGTAAAGGGAGCCCTACATCGGGGCCCTTTACCTCTGGGTCATTGGTTCAAATCCAGCCAGGCCTCGGCTGACAGAAAATCATTACCAGCTCTGTGTCAGGTTGCCTGACAGATGGAAAATGAGTTTCTGTCTCCGTCCAGCAGGCAAGTGTCCACATCACATTTGGCACTAAGCAGCTCTCGACTCTGTGGAGACAGAGGAGAAGTCAGGCGACAGTCACCCTGGTGTCAGGCAGGTCCCTGAGGTCAGACGAGGCTGATGTCAGCATTCTCTGTGTGCGGGTCTGACAGCCTCCTTGTCTCGGCCCTTTCATGAGCGCTTTATTAATCTGCTTGTATTTTTTTTGGTCTGAAGACATTGCTTAACAAGTCGTTTGAAGTAATGGAACAGCTGAGAAAATCTGATTCTGTGGCGTTGAAAGACGAGCAGCCAAATCATAACAGAACAATATCTAAAAGGACATTTCCCTCCTTGGCCAGGCTGGGCCGGGCTGGGCCGGGAGCCCCGGGCTGCTGAGTCCATCCACTGGAAGGCATGGGGCTGCCGGGCAGGATGGTTTCACCCTGAAGCTCCCCAAATAAGGGGCAGTGGGAGACAGTTCCCTCTGGGGCATTTGATTTTCCTCTCTTCTCCCCTCTTAAGAGCATCAAAGCCACTGGTCTAAAGGCATTTCAAGCTCAGAAAAATCCTCCTTCCCTTCCTGTGCATAGACTAGCCCTCCCTAGCCATGCTAGACACCTCAGAAGGGTGTCTACCAGACACCCACACACTGGGCTTTCCTCATCACAGCCACGTGGGAGGAATTCACACCCAGCGCCGGGATGGCTCTGAGAAATGCAGAACACAGTCTGACTCGGCTACATGTTTCCCAACGCCCTCCCCTTCACAGGGGCTGTGAAATCTGCCAGCGCCGTGCCACTCTGGGGCCGTCCTTGGAGAGCTTCACCACCAAAGGTGTTCTTCTTTTTACCTCTTTCCAGGATTGCCGCCAACTTGCACCCCTCCTGGGTCATCCAAAAAGCCCCCCGTCCTCCCAAGACTCTCTGGCTGTGAACAGAATGAGCCCATCCAGCTCTTTGGGCCCATCCACAGCAAGTTTGCTGTCTGGGTTTCCCTTGGCCAGCATGGGGCACCCGGCACGGTCCCCTCTGTTGATGCTTTGGAGTGTGAGAGCCGTGGGTCCCATGACTCTGGAGTTCACCTGCCTTGTGGGAACCCAGCCAAGGTGAGTGGAGGGACCTTCTGAGCCATCTTAGGAGAGCAAAGAACCAGGGAACCCATAGCCACATTTCTGTCCCTGGGAAACCCACTTTCCCTCTCCTTCCTGTGTCCCGCAAACCTTGCTTGTTAGGACAGGAGCCTGGGGTCCTCAGACCTGAGCTTGAACCTCTTATTTGGTTGATTTGGGGAGAAGAGACGGGAGCACAGAGAAAAGCACAGGGCTCAGCACCACCGTGGCACCTGCCCCTCTCACTTCCCATCTTCTCATCCTCTCCTCAGAGATTTCTGAAGCATAAAGAAGCCCCGAAATGCCCAATTTGCATTTTTCATTCTGTTCCCACTCTGTGTTGGACACACCGGTATTATCAAGTAGAGATGACCCCAGTCGTATCTGTTGTTCACATATACCAGCAGCTTTAATACAGATTCCCTGCTGCATCTGAATTTCTGCGAGGGCTCTGCCCATATGTGCCGTCACTGTTACAGCATATGGTGTTACTTTCCTTGACAAACTGGACAGAAGCTGGGTTTTAAAGCTCTGTGTGTGTGTGTGTGTGTGTGTGTGTGTGTGTATGCACCTGTGATTTTAGTTATAAAGTCATATATGCTCATGGAAAAAAAATTGGAATGGAGTAGAGCGAGAGCGGGGTCTGCAGAGCATGCTTGGGAAACCACTGCCCCCCAGCCCCTCTGCTCTTCGCTTCTCTGACTTCCTCCACCGCCACAGCCCCGAGCCCACAGCGCAGCCCTTCTGAGTCACCTGCAGCCACCTAGCTTCTCCCCAGAGCCCTCAAGGCTACTTTCAAATGCAGCCCCATGACCCCTCCACAAGGAGGAACAGAACATGAAGAAGCCTGCAGCACAAAACCCCGGGATGGAGAGAAGCCTTTTGAGGCTTGCTTGTCTGCTCACGTGTGGGAGGGCACAGGGGGGCCAAGGTCAGCAGAAGGTAACAGCTCCCAAAAGGAATGGGACAGACACCTGCCTGCCAGGCTGGGCCTTAAGGAGGCTGTGGTCTTGGGCCCCTGGACTAGCTCTGATCTTCCAATAAGTGAGACACCCCAGGGAAGGGCCCACTGCTGGCCCCGCCCGGGCCGGTGAAGCTCTTTCCACCCTGAGACAAAAAGAAGCCTCTGCCGTTGTGCTCTCTGGCTTCCTTCTCTAGCTGTGCTTCTGGAAGAATGAGGACGATTTCCAAGGGAAGGCCAAGGGCTTGCCTTGACATTTAGAGAGCCTGTCATTGAGAAAGGACGAGAAGCAGCGTCCTCTTGGTGGCCAGCCCTGAGCCAGGCACCTGGCAGATGCTCGGTGAAGTGTCACATGGAAGAAAGTGAACTGGTCTACCCCCAGTGCTACCCCTGCGCTGCGTCCTTCTGCAAGACACCGCTCCCCCCGAGTCCGGTTTCCTGCTCTGAAATGGGGATGACAAAGGAACCTCACGGAGCTGTTCCCAGGATGGAATGAGGTCACTCACATGAGTGAATGGTGTTAACTCCAAAGGCTGACAGGAATATCAGAGGCGGGAGAGCGGAGTCCTGTGCATCAGATATGCCCCAGAATTGAGGTTTTCGTGGCTGAAAGCTGTTCTAATGTACCCATTGACATTCTATTCACTGAGTAAGAAAATGGTAAGAACAATCCTTCCCCACCCCTCCCCCACCTCCACCAGTGGAACTCAGTGAAACTCAATGGAGCTATTTCTTTTTGGGTGGAAAAAATATTTATTTTTCTAACACGAGCTGTGTCAAAAAAAAAAAAAAAAAAGAAGAAGAAGAAGAAGAAGGCGGCTGCTCGCCACCGCCCTGGACAGCCGTGGCCACACAATATATGCACAGCGTCCTCCCACCACAAGACTCGGTCTTATTTGCACTTATTTACATATCGAGCGAGATCTCCATGGCTGCCTGCCCGGAAGCCCTATTTTTAATTGTTGGCCACCCAGCTGCCCCCTGACCCTTCGTGGCACTTTTCTGAGGATTTCCGGCCGTGGCTGGCTCATAGAGAAGGGCAGCAGGTAGACCCCTTGGAGGGGAGCTCAGCAAAGGCTGAATCCACCAGGGGCCCCGAAATTCAGCATCTCACAGCCCCTTTTGCGAGGTGATTCCCAGTCTGCTGGGGCCGGTCCCCCACGGCGCAGAGGGGATTTGGGCTCTGACTGGTGGGCCGGCTTAGCAGCTCGGCCAGCTGCATCCCACGTGGACAAAAGGACAGGGGAAGAGGGAAGCAGCTGCCTCGTCGCTTCCCAGCTTCCCTCTCTGGCTGAGCTTCTGGGAGAATTAGGAAGAGTTCCAAGTGAAGGCAAAGGGCTGGGTCCAAAATTTAGACGGACTGTGTTTTTTTCCTTCATCTTTTTAAAACAGCATTTCCTAGACAGCAATAAAATATATATTGATAAATATTTTCCAAGAGTGCCCTCTAGTGGAAATCTAGAGGCAGGAGCACAGCTTAGGAGTAAGTGACTTGGATCCTAAACTCTTGAATAAAAATAAAGCACATTCAAGCAAGACCTCCTTCACACGTGATCTGAAAACATATCAAATTTCTCCCACGAGGCCATAAAATGTCACGTGGCCTTGATTGGAAATGAAGGCTGCCTTAAGCCTTTAAAACGAGATCGTGCTCTCCTTTTGGAAGTGGAAACCGTCATGTTCTATGGACAGTAGTTTGAAACTCTAAGTGCAGAGAAAGTGCGTGGAACAAGACAGCGAAAGAGACCCATCGCTCGCGTTCCTGGGCTGCGTGTGTGCTGCTGGCTGAGTGCTTTTATTTTGGCTGTGGGGGAAGCCAAGGCGGCAGTAATGTCCAGCCCCGAAGGCCACACACACTGCTGGGTTTTTACCTTGGAGGATGTGGGACAATGAGTCATTTGTGCCTCTTCCTGGTTCTTCTTGGCCAAGGTCAGCTTTCCCACTGGAACCCAGCAGCTTGGCGCACGGCCCGAGCCGTCTGGAGCCTCTGAATGGTGCAGAGCCCACGGACGGGGTGCACCCCCACCGCGCTCCCCCAGGGGGGCCCCAGCTCAGGCTCCCAGGCAGCCCCTGTCCAGTCACAAAACCTCACTCACTCTGCTCAGTGTAGCAGGAAGGGCCTCCTACTGGAGGCCGGAGGAAATCATCAGTCCCACATAAAGGTTCCCGGGCCACATTCTGTGAGAAGGTAACTCGAATGGCTTCTGACCATTCTCACCCTTGCTGGTGAGCTTTGCAAAGATGATTCACTTGTATCTGCTTGGGTGGATTCTGATTCATCTTGTAACTACGGCTACTATTCGTAGTAAAGAAAGAGCTGCCCGTCATTGATTTCTCCATTCAACAAATGTATTTCGAGCACCTCCTCTGTACCGGCATGTTCTAGACTCTGGCCACCAAGGCAGACAAGGCCTGATCTCGTGGGAATTACAGTCCAGGGTAAGAAGGATGACATACAAGATACCGTGTTGAGGCTCTGAAGGAAACTAACAAGAATTAGTTGAGTGAGTAGCAAAGGACCGAGATGGCATGCGGATTACACCTGCGATGGAATGTGCTGCTTTGCTAGCTCTTTCCAGTGGCACAGTCTGGCCTGTGTCCTGGAGAGATGCCGGGGAGATCGTCCTCCACCAAACCAGCTCAGATCTCAGCCCACAGCCCCGCCGTCCTCCGTAGCCTCCCTTCCTGCGGTGCCTGTCATCCTGTAGCCCAAGGGACCCGTCTCCTGACTCGGAGAGAAGACCGCCCTCCATGGATGCAGAACGCATCTCTGACCAGACCTTGGGCAGGAACAGGAGGGAAGAAAAGGCCACCAGAAGTGACCACAGACTATCCCACAGCTGCCGGGGAGGGGGAGAGGAGGATAATAACGCCCTCCAGCTATACGCGGAGGGTAGTGTGCTTGCTGATGCTTTGAGTGTGATGACGAATAAGGGGATTTGCCTACCCGCATGAAGCGTGAGGGCAGGCCTCCCTGAGAAGTTTACATTTAAGCATCTATGGTGTGCCAGCTGTTTACAGTGTCAGAGCTCGAGGATACAAAGATAAAGAAAGTGCTTCCTGTACCTTCAAAAGGTTCAGAGCCGCATTGTGAAAAAATAATCTCATAGGATTCAAACAACAGGATTTCAAGATAGCCCTAAGGTCTATCGCTCACAATAAATCTGCCAAGTACTTCATGCCATCCCCATTTTGGAGATGTGGAGACTGAGCTATGAGACATGGAAGGACCTTCCAAAGTAGAGCTCATCAGTCACACTGTCAAGTTTGGGGTAAGGCCCTTCTTCCCGCCTGAATATTTTATTTTTTTTCTTTTGTATGGCATGTGGCTTGGTGGAAATGGGGATGAACGGTGAGATCCCAACGTCTCTCTCAGCTCAAAGGTTTCATAGGGACACACTGCTCTGTCTCACATGGGTTAAGAGAACACTGCCCCCTCGCCCCTGTCTCCCAGCACCTGGCTGAAGGACTCTTGCTCCATCTAGAGAAATAGGTTTCCTAGAGCAGTTGTGGTCAGCCCGAGTTCTCAGCCCCAAGGACTTATGGGAAGCATTTTGAGGAGGAAGGACAGAGGGGCAAGCAAAGGAGAGATGGTCGAGCTGGACTTCTCTCACCCCGAGTAGCTGTGCTTTGATCCATCTACGTATTGGGTTTCCATTAAGAGCAGATTCCTTTTGAAAAAGGAATTCTGAAAGTTGGGAGAGGGAAGAGGTGGATTGGGGTCAAGGGCTGGGTGTAATAACTTTCAGCTTGGTGTTCGGTCTAGGGCCCTGCTTGGAAACCAGACGATATCGCCACCCTGCCATTGGCACTCCATGGAGGCAAGCACCATGCCTTACTTCTCTTTGTATCCTGCACCTTTAATACAGAGTCTGCCATGTGGCAGGTGTTCAATCAATGTTTACCTAAGTGATCTGAATTAATTATTCTGAATTAATTCGGGCTTCAATTGAGTCTCCAGCTTCGGTGCCCTCCCTTTTTACTCCTGAATGTTCAACCTCTCATCTTCCGAGTCAGTGGTGACCATCCTCAGAGAGGGCTGGAGAGAAGACAAAAGGCTTTCCTCCAGGGTCCAGGGGAAGCCTTCAGGAAGCATGGCCCAGGGAAGGGAGTCCATGCTGCCTCCCCGGGGCTGTTCTACAAAAATAATTGCTGGTCCCATGGGTACCACTTCTGCTTTGCACTCAGGAAGAACTGGGAGTTACGCTCGAACAACGAGGCACGGACAGGAGCCCGAGAGCGTGGCTCCTGGGGGCCTGCGAGGTAACGCCCTCCACAGATGCTTTGAATGGCCTCGTATATACAGAATCGTTTCTCTTGCAGAAATGCCTGGTTGCACCCATAACCTGTTCATGCACTGAATCTATATTTCAGTTCTGCTATGTGCCAGGCACTGTGCTAGGTGCTAGGGGATACAGAGGAAAACAACACGCAAGAGTCCCTGCCTTTACGAAGTTTCTAGTCATCAGAACCTAAAGCAGCAGTTCTCAGCCATGGCAGCACATTCGAATCACCTGGAAGCTTTAATAACTCTGGATGTGGGCCCCACTCCCAAGAAGTGTGGTTTAATTGGCTCGGGATCCTGATGTCAGTGTTCACAGCTAAAGGATTTGGGGCTAGATGAGAGGAACTCTAAAGGTCTACGGAGAAGCTTCTAGTCTTTCCAATTATGCAATGAGCCAATCTCCCTCATTACTTATTGAAGTTGCTTATTAATATTTACTTATCCAAGCTGGACCTTTCCCCTCGCAGCAGGCTGTGGGAGGAAAAGGGGAAATGCACAACTTGCTTTTTGTTCCCTCCAGAATTTCAGGACAGCTGTATATCTCTTAGCTTTCTGCATCAGGCGTCTTCTTCTGGAAGCCGAGACCCTACCAGCTCAGGTCCTGAAACCTGGATGGTGGAGACGGGCAGCCTGGGTCTTGCGTCTGCCTTCTGTCATATACTGGGCCGCTCATCACTGCCCGTGGTCGTTCCTCCTCTTGACTTCCGTTTCTCTGTTGCTGGGTCCCAAGTTCTTTTGGTCTCCACCGCTTAGATCCGGGTGACTTCAGTGTTCCTTATGGCTCTGGAAGGTAGCAGTGATGCCTGAGCTGGAGTCAGGAGCCTCTCCCCCTGGGTCCTCCCTCCCTCTCTCTCTCTCTCCAGTCCTCCTCACCATTCCCACCCCTGCGCCGTCCCTTCTCCTGCCCCAGCGCCAGGCTTTGTCTAAACTCCATCTCCACAGCTCTGCCTCTGGGGCACAGGCCCTGCAGCAGAGCGGAGGCCGCCTGTCACCCAGCATGTGGGGCTGCAGACTGGACGCTGTGATCTTCCTGCGTCTCCGCCCATGCCGGGCGGCCACCGCGGCTGGCAAGCGCAGCCTCCACGAACATTAACATTAAGAGAGAGCAAAGCAGGTTTGCTTGTCTGTTTGTTTTTTAATACCCAGAGGAGTTGATTTGCAACCCCAGAGGGTCTGGCCAAGTAGCGGCTGAGCTCAATCAGAGGGCTCGGGCTTACATAATGCCCTGCAAATAATAATAATAATAACATAATAATACTAATGCTTGTGCTACATTCGGAGCTTGAAATGATCAGTGACATTTCCTCTGATGAGGTTAAACAGCCTGGCTCTGGGGCCGCACATTTGCATAATAAAGATCAGAAGTCACTGGCGGCTACATCTCTCTCAGCACCGGCCACCCTGTGTCCTTGATTCAGGGACACCACATTCGAATGTACTTCCATATGCGGTCCTGGGCAGTGATTCTAATCTTTGGCTTGCATGTGAAATGTCAGCCTTTTTTTTTCCTTTTCTTTCTTTCCTTTTTTTTTTTTTTTTTTTTTTTGGTCTGAGAGAACAACAAATTATGTTTCTAAATGAGAAGGTACTGCCTGTAATGGATAATATAATCTGAAAATGCAGAGGCAACATCTGTGACCCGTGGTGCTAACCTAGCAAGCTGTAGCTTATTTTTCCAGCCTATCAGTTGATAGGAAAACATCCCTTCAGATGTAATAATTAATCATTAGTCAAAATGGATATTCCCACTGGTTCCTTGCTTCTCAGACAATCTTGCCTAGCCTGACCATAAATCAGGAAAATACATTCTTTACTATCCAATGGGATATATTTCCAGGCACCCTCTTTCCTCCATCAAGTAACAAAACACTTTGCAGAAACTGTCCATCATCAGCTGATGGATGAAGACCCTCCCGATGTGCCGTTTGAAGGAAGGCGAAGCAGAGACCAGAGGAAAGGACGCAGTAAGTTCAAGACGGTGGCTGCAAACCAGGGAAACATCTTATCGTGGTGGCTCTTAGCTGGGTGGTGGGACGGTGACAGCCAGCACCTTCGCCAGGTGGGCCTATTGGTTCCTTTTCCCTTTGTCTGTCTTCTCCCCCAGCCCAGTGCTGGGGCCTTGTCACCGCCCAGCAGGTCCGACCTTGGCCAAGCCCACCATGAGGGCCAGCCCCCGTGTCCCATTGTCCTCCTGGTTCCAATGGCAGGTGCAGATTCATCATTCCAGGCATTTTTCTGCTTGATTCCAGGCTCGCTCTGGACCCGTTGAAATATTTACAGCACCCAACATGCTCCAAGTGTGTCGGAGAGAAAAGTGGATTAGAAGTCAGGATGGAAGGAAAGAGTCCGAGGATGGCCCTAGACTGATTTGTTGTTTCACTGTGAGCTCTCAGCGGCCTTGTTCTGCTCCCCACCTATAAAAAGGAGGTGTTTTTAATGAGTTTTAACCGTGCTTGTTGGTTAAATTTCTGGGGCAGTGCCTCAAGGTGAGGGGAAAGGGGGATGGGGGAGGGAAGGAAGAAGGGAAGATACAACTTTAACGAGAGTATCCAGCTTTTATTGTCCCACCTAATTAAGCAAAGTTAAAAGTTCAAGTGAGTCAAATGACCTTTAAAACCAGTCCTAATTTTTGAGCCCTATGTTCCTCTATCTCAACACTGCTCACTCCATCGCTGAATGTGGAAATGATTTAGGAAAGGCTGCTTCATCCCGGGGCCTGTAATTGCAACTCATAGTTACGAGACCAGCAGTCCCCAAGCGGGGTGGTTCAGGCCTCCAGGGGACACTGGGCAATGTCTGGAGACGCTTCTGGTTGTCACAACTGGGGAGGAGGGAGCTACTGTCATCTAGTGGCTGGAGGCCCGGAGGCTGCTACCCACCGTACAATGCACACGGCAGCCCCCACAACAAAGGATTATCCAGCCCAAGACGTGGAGCATGTAGAGGCTGAGACTACCGATACCGAGCCAAGTGTGCCCACAGGTGAGCCTCTGGCCTGGAAAGACTCCGTTCAGCTCTCCTCCTGCCCCAGCTCAGTCTCTTCTCAGCTTCTCCCTGCCAAGACTCTCCCGAGACTTGGATCTGAGACACAGAACATTCCCTGCCCTGGAGACCGTGGCCCACAGAGCTCTAGGGTGCCCTTCTAGACGGCAACCTGCATCTCCTGATGCCCATGCGCCCTAGACCTGCCCAAGGTGCTCCAGATTCAACTTCAGTCCAGACCAAGGCCTGGGGAGAGTAACACGAATCTTGAACTTTTCATTCACTCATTTAGCAAACATTTATTGATGACTTACTATGTATGAAGAACAACTCCAGGTGCTGGGGGACTAGCAAGGAGCAAAACAGTCTCTGCCCTTATAAAGCATCCTAGTCTGGTGGAGGCAGACAATAAACAAATAAATACCTAAGATGCGGAGGTGGTAAGTACTATAAATACTGTAAAGCCGGGAGGGACCTAGAGAGAGGAGACTGCAAAGGCTGGGAGAGCCTGTCTGATAGCAACACCGGAACAGAGCTCTGAAGGCTTGGGGGTGTCTGAGGGGCTGGGGTTCCAGACAACAAGAGCAGCCAGAGCAAGGGAGCTGAATGGAGGGGTACCGTGTTCAAAGAGGGCTCATGACAGCACAGTGGATGCCGGGAGCCGGGAAGAAGGTGGGGGGCAGACACAGGGCTCACAGTCCCTGGTCATTGAACTCAGATGTTCACACGTTATCCTGAGAGCCGTGGAAAGCCACTAGACAACTCAGAGACCCTGTGGCCTAAATGGATTTATGTTTTCAAAGCAAAAAGTCACCAAGATTTTCTGAGTACAGATCCTTTACCTCTTTGGTTAGGTTATTTCTAGGTACCTTATGGTTTGGGGTGCAATTGTAAATGGGATCGACTCCTTAACTTCTCTTTCTTCTGTCTCATTGTTGGTGTATAGAAATGCAACTGATTTCTGTGCATTGATTTTATATCCTGCCACTTTGCTGAATTCCTGTGTGAGTTCTAGCAATTTCGGGGTGGAGTCTTTTGGGTTTTCTACATAGAGTATCATGTCATCTCTAGCAGTTATGTGCACAACAGCCAAACTATGGAAAGAGCCCAGATGTCCATTGACAGATGAATGGATAAAGATGTGGTGTATATAATGGAATACTACTCAGCCATCAAAAAATGAAATCTTGCCATTTGGAACCACGTGGATGGAACTAGAGGGTATTATGCTAAGTGAAATAAGTCAATCAGAGAAAGATAATTATCATTGGATCCCACTGATATGTGGAATTTGAGAAACAAGGCAGAGGATCACAGGGGAAGAAGGAAAAAAAAAGGAAACAAGAAGAAACCAGAGAGGGAGACAAACCATAAGAGACTCTTCATCTCAGGAAACAAACTGAGGGTTGCTGGAGTGGAGGGAGATGGGGGGGATGGGGTGGCTGGGTGATGGACTTTGGGGAGGGTATGTGTTGTAGTGAGTGCTGTGTATTGTGTAAGACTGATGAATCACAGACCTGTACCCCTGACACAAATAATACATTAAATGTTAATTTTTTTAAAAAAAGACACCAAGAAAACATCTGACAGTCCTCAGTGGTCCTGGTAGCTCCACCCAGTTGTGAACGGAGCGGGGGTCTCAAAATGTTCACGTTTTCTTTTTTCATGTGAAGAACAGAAACACAAATGAAACCTCGGACTTCCTTTTATCATAACAGCCCTCCTGCTATTCTAAACCAGAGGTGGCTGGGCCTGCTTCTGCACCCCCCCAGGGCCCTCTGCCTACAGACGGAGTGAAGTTCTTCCGAAGATGCTCTCAAGTTTAATAAAATAAGGAATGCAAATTCATTTCACTTCGAATAAAAGAAATTCCTTGCCACATACCACTTCGAAAAGAAGGGGATAGGTTGGGGTGGAATGATATCAGATCACAGAGCCTGTGTTCCAGAAGTGCTGGGATCACTGATAAATACCCGAACTCCAAGCATGGGAGAGGGTATATCTGTAATTTATTCCCAAATTGCCAGCCATCTCCAGACAACTTTTCAAATAAAACGTGACACTTGTTTAAATATTTACTGGTTTGTTGACCCATTTTTTTTTTTTGTCGTTGTTGTTAATTAGAATTTTTTTTAAGGAAATAAGCATTGTCACAGCAAATTAAAATCCAGACGGCCTCGACAGTGGGATAGCTCAGCCAGGCTATAGCCGAGCATGAAGTTGTGAGTTAGCAAAAGTGCTGTATCCAAGGGGAGAAATCGATCAGAAAAATCAGAAATAGCTTCACAGTGTAAAAAGGTTGAGGGTCACCCCTACTCTCGATCTGCATTAAATTAACACGATATTAAATTGACACGATCGATTTGTTTGAAATATAGAGTTTTGAAAATATACAAAGTTTTCAGCAATTGTTTTTCTGTTCTTTTCCCTTAAATGTGTACTTAGCCCGAACCCCCTTCTCGAAGAAGTGGCTGGCCAGACAACTCTATAGCTGTTCCTACGAAACAAAAAAGCTATGTTAAGATGTTGCATTTGAGTCCGTTGCTTTTTTTTTTTTTTTTTTTTTTTTTAACTTTTAATGGCTTTGTGCTTTAGTAAATGCCTTCAGGTTAACACTTCCTACTGGCTCCCCTCTGGGGCTTCTCTGAAGCCAGGCTTAGAGGACCTTCAAGTTCACAGTAACAGAGGGGTTTTGTGTCTCATGACTACAGGTCTATGGACTCCACTGCTCCTGCCAAAAAAGAGTTTCCTCAGAACGTCTCAGCAAAAATGTCTGACCCCCAGCAGGCGTTGTAGCCATTGGCGACCATGACAACTTGTGCCGGGACCGCCTCCATTTTTTGGGTGGGGGAGGGGGGTCACAGGGGAGAAGCTGTCGTGGAAAAGGAGTTTTCGGTGGTCACGGAGTTTCTCTAAATGGACTAGATTTAAAGACAGTGTTGCAGCTACAAGGTGACATTAGGGAGTTAGTCACAGCTGGCTTAAGGTTGAATGTACACTTACCCTTCACAACAACCAAAAGAGGTAAAGAACTCTGCTTTTCTCTGATGAGGAAGCAGAGACTCAGAGGTCTGGCTGACTCTTCTGCCATGCTTTGCTATTTCACCCATGGAGCCAGAGAAGAGGAAATGCCTGACCCTGAGATTTCCCTCACCCCCTTCGATGCTTTGCAGGGAAGGTGACCCAGGGCTCCTCCTGGGGATGAACACCCCCTCCTTCTACACTCACAGAGGCCCCACGGCTGGCTGGTAGTCTAACCAGAGAAGTGGCGAAGTAAAGATAGCTTCAAATCCTTTGCCACTTCTCCTATCCAAAATCAAAATCCATTGCCCTTCCCTTTGAAGAAGGAGGGCTGGCCCATGACTTCCTGTAACCACAGGAAAGTGGCAGAAACCACATTACTTCCAAGGCTAGGCCTGAAGAGCCCCCCAGCTTCTGGTTTTGTCTGCATGGAACACCGCTCTGGGAACCGAGCCACATGCTATAAGAGGCCATGGAGAGAAGGTACAAAGTGCCACCCACACTCATCGACAGCCCCGGTTGAGCCCCAGCCAGCAGCCAGCACCAACCCCCAGCCATGTGAGTGAGTCAGCTTGGCTGTTCCCACCCACTCAACAGCACACGGAACAGAAGAACTGCCCAGCTGAGCCCGGCAACCCCAAACCGTGAAGGACCATGAATGGTGGTGGTAGTGGCTATGTAAACCACCGAGCAGGGGGTAGCTTATTTCACAGATAATTGTGAAACAATTTTTTATTGTTGGCCAGAGGATGATGGCCGGAGGAGAGCTCTCCACTGGTGGGGTTCCTCGTCTGCATCTCGGGGAGGATATCATTTGGGGGGGGGGTTATGTAGAAGGGAGTATAGTACATTCGTTTATTTCCACAGTATTCCTAGAACACATTCATGTGTGAACACATAATTACCTAGGTCTCCATGTTCCTAATGAGGCACTCGTCTGAAGCCAGGGAACAGATCTACCTAGGCCAGAATCCAGGAGGAAACAATCTCAGAATCAGTGCCCTAAGAGCTAAAAGAGGCTGGAAAAACAGTGGGATTTATCTCTTTCCCGTACATCCAGTTTTTAAAAACATGTTTTTATTGTTGGATTGAGAAGTCACGAATCCGTTTCTCTCTTAGGCAAGTTAGTATCAACTTATTCTTGAGTCGTTGTGAGAGTTAAATGTGAAAACGTATGCGAATTTCTTAGCACAGTACCTGTGTGATTTAGGTGCTCGATAAACACCCTTTCCAAACGTATAGTGGTTTGTCGTTTCTACATTAAAATGTTTCGTGACTCTGGAACAGGTTTACCTCTGAAAAGGCAGCTAATTTCTGTGTCCTCTTAGGTGAGTAGATTCAATAGTTATATTCAAACCCGTCGTCTTGGCCGCACATAACACCTACGGGACACTAGGCTAAATCGAAGTGATCTTCATCAATCACGACAGCAGGAAGATGGTCTTTGTCCATGACGCCGTCTTCTTCTTCTCCCTGAAAAGATGAGTAGAGGCTCTTCCTCAAACTGTGTGGTATCATCATGTTTTCCAGCCTGACCTTTGGCAAAAGGCAATATGTTTGCCGGCTGTTCGGATACATAAGCCCCCCATCAAGTGTAAATGGACGGGAGGCCTCAGATCCGTTTGCACCTGATGAAGAGGCTTGCTTACCCCTCTCTGGTGTTTATGCGGCACATACCCGTTTCCCCGCAGATGTGTTCGATCAAGCTCTCTGAAACTGTCCTTGCTTCAGATCCATTTCCGAGGGGGATTTGCCAGGCTCCTGAGTTTCCAAGAAGACGGAATACCCTTGCACTCACCGAGTCAACCGAAGCAGAGCCAGTTTTGAAGGCTGGTGTTGACAATGAAACTTTTCCGGGGCTGTTTGGAGAGGTAATGTGAGGCTGCAGTTCTTTTTCTTGTTAGAGACACTACCCCAACATTACTTTTTTTCAAAGAGTTAGAGGGGACGAGGCTGACGTGCCGAGGAGGGACAGAATTTCTCTCTCTGCAGGTTCCTTAAGGCAACAGAGGAAGCTTGGCGGCCACAGGAGTCTAGTTAACGAGCAGGTTATACAATATTCATTGTGCCGAGTTTAACTCTTCAAACAGAACGTCTAATTGTGAATAGAAAAAAAGCAGCTAAATTACAGATGTTAAGACAACAAAGCTCGGGAGGAACTCCCTCTGTTGATAAAACTATCCTTTCACAGCTTCCTCCGCTAACTGCTCGCTGACGGGGGCACAGCGAGTCCCTGTCCTCATCAGCTATTCTCATTAGCTCCGTTCCGGCTGAGACACTGCAGGGTCCACGGAGGGCCACTCGGAGGCCCGGTACGACGGTCTTCTCAGGGGGCTGTTTTCTCGCTACCCACAGACGAAGTGATCCAGTTGTATTCCGCTTCGACCAAAACAAAACTGTTCTCCCCGATCTTCCTGACACGTGCTGGCTCGCCACTGTCGCTCCTGGCAACAGCATCCCCGGCAGGATCGCCCAAGGACACTTCTGTCTGTCTGTGGCAATACTGGTTGTGCAGACAGCGGAGGCCGGCAGCCAGGGCCATGCCCAAGGTGGCGGAAAGGCAAAGCAGGAGTCCCAGCTGGGGAGTCCTGAGCTGGATCCCTGAAGGGGCACTGGCTCCCTCTTGCCCAACCTCAGGCCTTGGGTGGGTCTTTCTGGGGTATCCCACTCTGTCCCCTCCATGTCCTTCCCCCACTCTGGGCTCCTGGAGCTTTGACTGAGGTGAGAAGCTGGCGGAAGGTCCGGATGCTCTTGACCGGCTGCCAGCAGCAGGTGACCCGGAAGCAGGAGAGGTGTGGAAGACAGGAGTTGGGGTGGCTGCCCCAGCCCCATGCCCAGTGAGTGCTTCAGACAGCCAGAGGTGCCGAGGATAGCTGAGATGGGCAGTGGACAGAGTGGGCCTCATCACAGTCTTATTAGAGGACTCCATTTTGTCCTAAAAAAGCAAAGGGGAAAAAAAAAAAGAAGTCAAAGGACCTGGTCTTCTTCCAAGCTGCCACTGAACTTTATACTTAACCTGTGTTTCTTGAGGATTCCCAGGGAGCAGCTGAAAACAGCCTTGTGCCTGCTCCCAAAAGAGCTCAGAGTAAAATGCCCAAGTAGATAGATATGCCCCTGTGATTGATGGGGATGAGGTGGCTAATGGAAACCCCACAAAGAGAGCATGGAGGCCAGTTACAAGAATAGACCTAGGGTCCTTTAAGAGGCTTCCAGACCAGGATGCTTGATTATCATCTTCAAGGGCAGAAAGCTTTGAGTGTCTTTTCATGCTAGGACTCATGCAAGAGGGTATTTAATCTTGCTGTAGGTTCCAATAAATTTGAGTAAGAATATTATACCATGTTTTATTTTGTGTTCCTTTTAAGACTTCAAAGGAATAGTAAATCAGTGGCCATGTATATTTTATATTGCCCATTGATCTAACCTCTGGAACCATACATGGTGTTTCGAGGCCAATGTTGTAAAGGGGGGTGGAGAGGTAGGAAGACAGGAATTATTAACTGAGGCTAAGTGGGAAAACAAATCACTAAAACTATCAATTTCTACAATTGTCGATAACTTCAGAGACACTGTGTATAACAGAAAGGCTGCTATTGATTGGTAAAAAGAGGCTGTGCGTATATTCTACCCTTGCCTCCTTCTCTCGAATTTTGGTTACTAGTCTAATAGCTCTGCTTTCCCAGTCTGGAAATTCCCACACTGGAATCAAAATATCAACCTCATCACCCACATACAACCAGCGTTGTTACCTGTTCATCCCTATCCGAGGGCAGGCAAGTTTCCAATGAACCAAAGCTTGGATCATCCTGAGCCCTAAAGGGAAGGATAGAAGGGCTAAGAGAAGACTAAGTATACAGATCAAAAAGCACCATTTCCTACCATTGCTGTGTATACTGACAAAATCGGATTTCCTTGGAAAGGCTCCTAAGTTTGGAGCTAGGGGCCAAAGGGGAAAGGGGGAGAGAGGTGGGAAAGAGGCAAGTGAGGATAGCAACAAAGCCTCACTGAATGCTTTCATTTATTTTTTATAAAATATGTAATTATCTATTATAAATTTACATAGCTCTTCTACAAAGCATATATTTATATCCGATTTTATTTATAGCAGCATGTCAGAGATCTCACCCTATCTGAGAAAGTACAGTTTCCCCAGGGGATTTTCATACCCAGCCCTTTTTGACAGTAGCCCTTCTATAATCAGGGTTTCTTGTTCACTTAAGAATAAATATGGTGAGATCTTTTCCTGTCAGATGCCAAGAAGTTTAGACTCCCTCAGCACCCCAGTGTTTGGCCTTATCCCACCACCACACTGAATGATTCACCCGTGGCCCATTACCTGAGGTGGGTGCTAGGGCTGGAAGCAACGCCCTCTGAGAAGAATCTCCTGAGAGCCATGAGTCTCTCCAGCCCACGGATATCCAGGGATGGTTCTAGGGTTGGGTTGCTGCCCCCTCTGGGTTGCTGGCCATTGCTGACTGCAGTAGCTGTGTGTGAAGATGATTGGAACAGAGTCTCTGCACCCACAGGAATCTCTGTCACCCAAAAACTTGCAGGAAAAGGATCTAAGCTGTTCTCCTCTGCAGTTCCGGTTGGGGCAACAGCAAAAATGTTTGCACGCTGCTGGGAAAGAGCGCCGGGGGGACTGGGAGCTAAACAGAGATCCAAAGACACCACAAAAGAGAGTGAGAGCATTTTCCTTGCATTGATTAGCACAAGCGATCATGATAATGGGGTAAATACCAGAGACTTTAATGTGACTTTAGGACAAATCGTTAAGTTTGGGCCACTCAAAAGTATCAACAAAAAGATGATCCGCCCAGTAATAGAAGCCCTTGACCGAGTGGCAAAGGACTCAATTTCTTTTTTTATTTCTTTTTTTTTTCCTTTTTTTTTTAAAGATTTTATTTATTTATTTGACAGAAATAGAGACAGCCAGAGAGAGAGGGAACACAAGCAGGGGGAGTGGGAGAGGAAGAAGCAGGCTCATAGTGGAGGAGCCTGACGTGGGGCTCGATCCCAGAACGCCGGGATCACGCCCTGAGCCGAAGGCAGACGCTCAACCGCTGTGCCACCCAGGCGCCCCAGGGCTCGATTTCTAACACCTTTGTAAATAGTAAGTCTCTGGCCCTGTGGGCTTGTGCATTCTTCACGTTCACTACTCAGGGAATATAGAAACCACTGTGACCACTGTTTTTTTCTTACCTCTGCCAAAAACTGCTTCTAGCTAGAAAAAAAACCCAAAATCAGAATCCCACAAATCAAAGATTTTTGAAAGCCTTAGATCTTTCCTGCCATATTATTAACAGTAAAAGTCTCCCTGGTGATGATAATGACTTGAGTCTCTGCCATGGGCAGAGTCTAGATCACTGCCCTCCACTGCCCTCCACCATCTCATTTCCCATCCGTGACTGACCAACGTGACAGCCCAGAGCTTTAGAAATAGCAATTAGAAACAGTGCAGCAAGCAAGCAAGCACCAGTTTTGGAGTCAGACGACTGTCTGGGTTCAACTCTCCATTCCACTAACTTCTGGATTGGGGCAAGTCCTCCCAGAGCACCAGTTTCTTCTTTTGCAAAATGGGACCAATAATGGTTCCTACAGCCTAGAGCTGCTGAGGGGTGAAATAAAATCACTGATGTAGAAGCATGGAGCACAGTGCCTGGCACAGATGAACATGCAACAAGCATGGTATCATGCAATACCATGACAACGCTTAGGACGACAACGATGGCGTTCGCAGAAAAACACATTAGCGGAGGTGTCTCTGGCCAGCGCTCTAACTAGGTTGAAATGCTTTTTTTTTTTTTCTTTTAGCGCCACTCTTCTCCAAAGCCTTCACCATTCAGAAACATTGAGATTGAAGTGGAAAACAAAGAAGCCTAATGGACACACAGAATGTGGCAAAAGCTCGACAGTTTTAAACTCCTGCCTGAACTCGAAATGCGTTCGGACATTTCTCGCAGGTACATTGTATGATGGGCGTTGCTGTGAATGCTGGGGATGCAGAAGTGCCGAGTAGTGGCCATTGTTGTTCCTGAACTCGAAATCTAGGCGGAGAAACTCTCAGATGTCCTGCCTTATAAATGACAGTGTGATGAGAGATTTAAATCCAGAAATAAGAAGGCAATTACATTTGCCTCCCAAGAAGTACAGGGGAAAGTCTCACAAAGGAGATATTTGAACCTCCCCTTGAAAGATAAATAGATTATCAGGAGGAACAGCCCAGTTTGAGGAAGTATCAGAAGGCAAAACATGGAGATCATGCCTAATGGGGATGGGCAGACCCCAAAGTGTCCTGAGGGTCTCTTGGGAAATAAGTTTGAGAAATACAATATACTATCTTCCCCATGTGAACATTCATCATTCATAATTTGCCCACTGCAGTCTTCTTATACTTAAGAAATCTATTTCACTCTGCTAGATGACATCCCCTCCCCCCGCCACAATGCACATGTACACACACGCTCCTTTTTCCTCTGAAAAACACTGGGGTTTGTGTAGACGAATGGGCAGGAAACAGGCTGGGCCAGGAGGGCAGGAACATGTGCGGCAGGGTACTGAGGGGTGTACCCTGTAGCTGTGCAGACGGGAGTCTGTCACCCCACCCCGTGGTGGACAAGGTTCCCAGCAGGGTCCCAAGACAGACTGCAGGGACAAAATGATGCCACTTCCCGACACCCAACTTTTAGTCATATTCATATTAAAACAAACATGCTTGGGATTAAAATGCAACATTTGCATGATTTAGAAAATGAAACATGAGACTTCAAACACACGTTGGGTTTGCAGGGTTTTCCTCAGGCCACACTGTTAGACCCTGAGACCCTTACTCTGCTTTTAGGAGTATCTTGGTGGGAAGGTTGGAGGGAGTGGTGCTGGGCAGCTGAAGAAGACCGTTTGGGCAAAGGCAGAGTACGGAGAGTGGCCAGGGTAAGCTCTGGGCCTGGGTCTGCTAGACTGAGCCAAGTCGGGCATTAGCATGTTGGCCAAGAACAAAGGACAGAGTCCAGGAAAGTGGAGTTGAAAGGATTAAAGATGGGAGCGTCTGTGCAGGTGGCCTCTCTGAGTGCGTCGGTTCTGAGCACTTAACTAGAGATCGATAATGGAAATGAGCTCCATAGCCCCAGGAATTTTCAGGTGAGCACTGTATTCCATAGCTGTATTCTCACTCTATTCTCTGGTTTGGTTTTGTCTCAGAAGTTCACGGGCCAAAGGAGTCTCAGGTTATGTGGTGAACCAGGAAAAAAGTCCATTGCCGTCAAAACAGCCTCTCATTCCTGTTTCCTTTCTCCAACCCAGGCTGCGAAGAGCCATCTACCTACCATGGAAACTAACAGTGAAAGCTGCACAAGTTTTTATATATGAAGGAGAAAAGATCATCTCTTTCTCGTGCTGCCCATGGAGCTCCAGGGGTCTGAAGAACCCCGCTAAGACGTTGTGATGATTGATTGGCTAGTGTGGAAGTGGGGGGGGAGGTGGGTGCTGTTGTTTGGCTTTGTGGCAGAATCCAACTCTCCACCCCGGGGCCCCCCATAATTTGTGAGGTTGAAGCGGACAAACAGCAATGGCAAGCATCCCCTCCTGCCCTTGGCCATGAGCCACAGGGGCGGCCAAGGCAGGTGTTTGGTGCTTGTGTTGTAGGAACTGGAACCGGCAGTAGTAACTTCTAAATGAAAATCACATTTTTCCCAGTTTAGCTATTCAGAAGGCAGTTATAAAAATGTGATTAATTTAGGGGCATCTGGGTGGCTCAGTCAGTTGGGTGTCTGCCCTCGGCTCAGGTCATGGTCCCAGGGTCCTGGGATCGAGTCCTGCATGGGGCTCCCTGCTCAGCGGGGAGCCTGCTTCTCCCTCTGCCTCCCATAACGATGCCAGGCAGGCTCTTGAGTCCTGCGGCAAGCTGTACCTGGGGCGCTGCTTTCGTTTGCCTCCTGCCACCAGCCAGAGGTTGGCCTCGCTGGGCCGGGCTGCTCGTAGCCGTCAGCATGGGCTCCGCGGTGTGTCTGTTGAGACACAACAGATGATTCGATCCTCTCCCAGTAAACGAAATAGGACTGGACAACTGACAAACTGTGGAAAAAGAAAGCAAAATGATGCGAGGGTTTGGTTTCCCTTAAATAACACCTGAAGAAGAGCAAAAGTCGACATGAACAGAAAAACTGAAGAGATGGTTGTATTGCCCTTTGGGTGACTCCGTTCTTTTTAGAAACAAAACCTCTATAGTGGCAAATAATTAAAACAGGGAAGGATATGTCTCAATTCCCCTCCTGAATAAATACAGTCATTAGAAAACCTCATTTTGGCTAAAAGGTGTCTTCTTGAACTGTTTAGTTTCAAAAGGTTCCGTCCTCAACTTTGTTATTAGCCATTACCGGGATATTGTTAATTGAATTACTCTGTTAATTGAAAATTTCATAATTCTGTTGTACAATTGTACGGCTCTGTTGTAATTGTAGGTTCCATTGAAAATTAGAGATAAATTGTTGGTACTCTAACTAATATTTTGAATACTTAATGGCTTTCTTTAGCAAAAATCCCTTTCACAAACATTATCTCATTTATCCTTCCCCAAATTTCACTGAGGTAGGAATTATCGACTAGAATCATTTTTCCCAGTTTAAATATTCAGAAGGCAGTTACAAAAATGTGATTAATTTAGGGGCCCCTGGGTGGCTTAGTCAGTTAAGTATCTGTCTTCCGCTCAGGTCATGATCCCAGGGTCCTGGGATCGAGTCCCTCATCGGGCTCCTTGCTTAGCAGGGAGCCCGCTTCTCCCTCTCCCTATTATGCTCTTTCTCTGTCTCTCTTGTAAATAAATAAAATCTTAAAATAAATAAAAAAATTAAAAGTCACTTAAAAAATGTGATTAATTTAGCTGAGGTCACCCAGAGTGTTAGGGTCAAATAAGAATCATGGCACAGGGGGCGCCTGGGTGGCGCAGGCCTTAAGCGTCTGCCTTCGGCTCAGGGCGTGATCCCAGCATTCTGGGATCGAGCCCCACATCAGGCTTCTCCGCTAGGAGCCTGCTTCTTCCTCTCCCACTCCCGCTGCTTGTGTTCCCTCTCTCGCTGGCTGTCTCTCTCTGTCGAATAAATAAGTGAAAACTTAAAAAAAAAACAAAAAAGAATCATGGCACAGGCCTCAGACACACCATCACTGTTACTGCAGGAAAGGATCCGGAAGGTGAGTGAGCACAGGGTGACTTGGGGAGAGGCTTCTGATCAAGTGACTTCATTGTCAAATGGAGATAATAGTTTCTAAACTACTTCCTATGAAGCACACAGCAGCTCTGAGGCAAACCCGGAAATACAAATGGAGATGCTTTGAGAAATAAAAGAAACTGTATAGATTGAAGGTCTTCAAACAGCACACATCTCCCGCACTGGATCAGAACCAAAGCCCCCCAGGAAACAGCTAGTTTACACTGATAGTCAAGTGGATACTGGCCTTCCCAAATGGGCAAAATTATGAGGGCATGGTCTGTCCTCCTTGTTATCCTGCCTGCTGAGTTGGGCCACCAGGAAGGGATAGAAAAAGGGCACTGCAGAGGCAGGGAGGTGGGGGGGGGACCCATAGCTCATCTGTCCTTGTTCCCAGTGCAGAGGGGAGAACCTGGCAGGGAAAACAACATGGAGTCTGGATGCCTCCACCCTCAGGCCCAGCCTCCCATATATATATCTATATCTATATCTATATCTATATCTATATCTATATCTATATCTATATCTATATCTATATCTATATATATATCTGGCATAGAAACTGGGGAATACACACCCTTTCCCAAGAGTAAAAAAAAAATCTCTTTCTTGGTAAATGCAAGTGTCTGAAAGGAAGTGCAAAGCAAGTGTCTCATTTTGAGTAATGATGCATACACGGTGTTGCCTGTTGCCAGGAACTGGTGTAAGCACTTGGCATATACTGGCTCTTGCACCCCTACACAAGCCCTTGAGGTAAGTGCTGTCATCATTTCGGCCATCTGGTAGACCACAAGCCAAGGCGCAGAGACCTCAGTGGCTTTCCCTGGGCCCAGGGAAGTGTCTACTTGTCTGTCTGCACCAGCCTCTGTCTTTCTCCGTTTTCCCTCCTCTCCCACTGGTCTTTCTTTTTCCTCCGGTCAGAATGTCCTGGAGAGGTTGGCCAAGAAGTACCTGTGCGCAGAGAGGAAGGGAAGTCACGTGCTGCTGAACTGTGGACAATGACAAAGAGGGGAGCTGGGGGCAACCTCTTTTTTGGTTACCCTCTGCACAGACTGTCTAGTTGGGGCAGTCCTCGTGACCCTGTCCTTGTCATGAGGTGGCTGGAGGTAGGGGCTGAAGCATGAAGGGAGAGGAGAAGCACCCTCGCTTCAGAGTACAAGGCTCCGTTACCAAGAAGCAGCACTGCTCTCGCTCTTACAGGAATGTGATGTCTCCCACAGGCTGGGTAGGGGCCTTCCACTCGAAGGACAGCTTTCTCTTCCGGGACTTGTCAGAGTGGGTGACTGTGTCAGCGTCTTGAAAACAAGCCATTGCTTTGGAATGAGGAGGAATGAAAACAAAAGTGCCAGCTATTTGGTGATCAGACACTCTTCGAGCCTGAAGTAGAAATCCCATGAAATCACGACTGCTCGTCACGGTCACTGCAAAGGAAAACATCCGTTCAAGGTGAGCCCTCTTGCTGTGGTTCCATTTGGTGATTCTATACGGGTATTTTCAAAACTAAAAGCTGAAGACCAGCCCCCAGAAAGTAAACAATTCATTAGGAGGAAAAATAGTTAAAGTGCTATTTCACACCCAAAATAAATTCCATTTAAATCAAAGTTCTGTGAAATATTAAAAAAAAAAAAAGGAAAAATATGTTTGTTTGTTTTTTTTAAAGTTGTGGTTTGGTATGCCTTTCTCAGAAAAACCCAATTGCCATAAAGAAAAAGATGATTTAAAAAAAACTGTGAATATTAAAGAAATCAAAAGTCAAATTATAGGGGCGCTTGGGTGGCACAGTGGTTAAGCGTCTGCCTTCAGCTCAGGGCGTGATCCCGGCGTTATGAGATCGAGCCCCACATCAGGCTCCTCTGCTGTGAGCCTGCTTCTTCCTCTCCCACTCCCCCTGCTTGTGTTCCCTCTCTCACTGGCTATCTCTATCTCTATCTCTGTCGAATAAATAAATAAAATCTTTAAAAAAAAAAAGTCAAATTATAAACCAAGAGAAGTATTTGTAAAGATACAAAACAGACAAATATACAAAAAGTAATGGTGAATCAATAAAAAGATGACCAAACCCCGAATTATCAAAGGACACAAACAGAAAATAAAATATCAATCATGATTTATTAAGGAGGGCACTTGTTGTGATGAGCACTGAGTGTTATATGTAAGTGATGAATCACTAAATTCTACGCCTGAAACCAATTTTACCATATATGTTAACTAACCAGAATTTAAATGAAAACTTGAAATAAAAAAAATCATTTAAAAAACCTTTATGAGACACAATTGAGATAGCTACCATATTAACAAACTGTAAAATGTACAATTAGAAGCAGTATTGAGAGCACTGTGGAAAAACTCGGGTACCCATTCACTAGTGCTGGAACCATAGACCATACAACTCTTTGAGGGGGTAACCTAATAATATTTTCCATGTTTAAAATGCAGTTACCTCTGATATATGCTGCAACATGGAAGGACCTAGAAAACACTACACTGAGTGAAATTAGCTAAACACAAAATGACATATTGCACAATTCCACTTATGTGAGGTACCTAGAGTGGGTAAATTATCATGAAGACAGAAAGATTATAGAGATTACCAGGGTCTGGGAGGAGAGAGGGATGTAGATTATTGTTTAATGGGTACAGAGCTTCTGCTTGAGATAATGAAAAAGGTCTGGAAATGAATAATGGTGATGGGGTACAACATTGTGGATGTACTTAATGTCACTGAATAGTGAACTTCAATTAGAATGGCAAATTTTATGTTATACACACACACACACACACACACACACACACACACACACACATATATATATATATATATATTTTTTTTTTTTTTTTTAACACACACCAAAAAAGCCCAGAAATGCAGTTTCCCTTTGATCTAGCAATTTCACTTGCAGGAATTTTTCTTACAGACGTAAATAATATGGCAAACTCTTTTGTAATTAAATGAATAGCTAAAACCAGGGTCATAACTTTATGGGCTTGCTAAATGCAGCTTAGTGTCTGCGATCCTTTTATTTTCCATGCATTTGAACTTTCATTAATAAACATTTGTACAAGGATTTAGTTATTATTTAAAACTGGGCATTGTGCTAGGCATTGAGCATCCAGCCATGAACAGGATAACATGGTCCTTACCTTCAAGGAGCTCACACATTAGTGGGATCCCAGGAAAACAAGGAAAGAAAAGAAAACAGTGTAATCCCCGCACAATAAAGTAATAGCTGACCCTTACTGAATCAGGGAAGTGCTCCCTCCAGCTCTTTATTACGTATATTGTCTTAGTTCCAATCACAATCCAATTATGCTTCCTTCAGGTTTTTTATTAGAGTTCGGGTGTCACAATATTGTGGGTCATTTTTACAGCTTTTTCTCCCTAATATAGAGCTTCGATGTTTACCATTTTCATTCCCTGAGCCACAGAGCATGGGGGTGCTGACATATTGATCCCCTCGTGCTGGGGATCATACTATGGTGGTTGGAGCCCCCCAGAAAAGTTGCCCCCAGCTTTGAGGAGCCCCTTGTGTTTGCCCCAGCATGCTCTACACATATCATTTCCTCACTCTATCGTCATGTGACAAAATTTGGGAAGCTCTGTCGGAATAGCCTGAATTTCAGTTTGGGGAGTACTTTGCTGCCAGAGCCAATATATTGCTCACCTACTTTCCCTCCACGCTTACCAACAAAGCAGAATGATTGGGGAAAACAATACTTACAGAGTAAATTTTATTTTAATTTATCACTTCTAATTGCCACCAAAAGAATTAGCAAAGTCCAAAGGGGGTCGAGTTCACACATAGCTGCACAGACGCTTTTCTGTCTGCACTCAGCTACCGCCTTCCACACCTGGAGATTTCTTCTCTGCTTCTTCTGCTGGGAGCTTGGTCCAAGGTAAGGTAAGCAGGCAGGACTCTAAAATGTGTGTTGTGTGTGTGTGTGTGTGTGTGTGTGTGTGTGTGTGTGTGCGCACATGTGCGTATGTGTGGTGGGGATGCTACCGTCCACCCCTAAATGCCCCAGTGCCTCCATCCTCCTGAGAGATGA